>NC_090270.1:43494697-44128736 GCF_040414725.1 Anabrus simplex | reverse complement strand
TGAACTGTGCTATAGAATAATGAAAAGTAGGTTTACCAAGTGTAAGAAACTACAGCAGGGCCCCTTAGGGTGCATGCACCTATGCATTGCGCGGCGCAAGGTGCAAAAGACGACTTCGCTAGGTTGACCAGCGTACAGACCCCCACTCTTCAATTTTGAGCAATAGCGCTGTCTCTCTCTTTCCTTACGCCTATCTACATTGACTCTATATGTACAGTGTGACCAACGAGTGCTTCATTCTGATTGGCACCGCCATGTTTTAGCCACATATCCCGTCAGCTGATTTAAACTTACAGTATGTATTCCCCACAGGGTAAGATCACTCTTTATGCACTTTCAGCGAAGTGCAGGCTACCTGTTCTAACCTGAATACAACCGAAAATATGTTTTTATTAAACACGGAAGATTATTTAGTCTTATTAGTTTCGAAATGTGTGTGAATTTAAGAATTTCTGAGATCTGAGTTTTGAAAATTACGCCAGGCTGTTATGCTTATGGATGCGTAAACAAAATCCGGAAAGGGATTTACAATGAAATTGGACAATTGCTTGTTTTCAACTCTGAAAGTAGCACGTTCTAAGACGCTCCCAGCAACGAGTAGAGTTGTCTCATGCATTATAATGGTAACAATAATAACAAAATGGGTTATAAATTTTATGGAGGCCAAGACAGTAAAATCCAGATTTTACCGTCAATATTCGCCGTATCGAAAATCTGTACATAATAAAAGTTGTTTAGAATATAATTTCCGATCTTTTACGTTTCATGCGATTTTACCATGCAAGGAAAAATAACAAATTTTCACGATTACATTATTTTTCACAAATTTCAAAATATCCTCAAAAATATCTGTTTTATCTAAAACTTGTAGGTCTACGTAACAAAAGATACGGGAAAGGTCACTCCCGTTCATTTATGGTAAGTCTCATTCATTTCCACCGTATGAGATATGATTGATATATTCTCGAATTCAGACTTGTGTGACTACTGATCTCTTAAAGGACGCGGTTCTAAGTGCCGCCTAGCATCAAGTTGAGCTTCCTATACATTTTAATGATAACATTAAGAGTTCGATTCCGTTTTTGAATGGTCACGGTATTGCCCTTCGGTTCAGAGTGCCCAGGGTTCGATTCCTGACCGGGTGGATTTTTGTAATAGCTCGGGTTTGGGGACTGGGTGTTTGTCCAAATACTCTTCTCTTCATATTCAGAAAACGCACCATACTACAAAACCACCACGGAAACAAGCAATAGAGACGATATCCCTCCATATAAGATTGGCGTCAGGATGGACAGCCGGCCGTTAAACAGGGCCAAATCCACATTTGTGTGATGCAGTTCCCACCCACAACCCCAGAGTTGTGGGAAGAGTAGTAGAAAAAGAAGAAGATAATGATAACAATAATAACAATGTATTAGCAAAACCGATGTAGCATCTAGAATGTTTAAAATACAGCGGATATCTACGAGTAGCCAACGGCCGTTGCCGTGTTGAAACACCGGATCCCGTGAGATCTCCGAAGTTAAGCAACATTGGGCGTGGTCAAGAGTTGGATGGGTTGCCACGCGCTGTTGGTGGGGGTAAGGGAATGGAGGAGCGGAAAGGAACTGGCCACCCTACCGCACGTAAACTCCGGTTCAGGAACACCTCTGCGGAGGTTCGGACCTGCCTTCGGGCAGAATAATCCTTACCTTATCTACGAGTAGTAACCGAACCGGGGCACAAAATTAGTCGCATATCACGGGGATCGAACGGCGCGTGGTCGGTAACAGAGTCCTGAATACAAGTACTCTGGGACCAGGATAAATGGTTATTTTCGCCGAGCAACAAGTAGTATTTTCCCAAACTATATTGTATAGTGATACAGTATTGAATTGCTCATTGCGGAGATCAAACCGTAGCCGTCACTAACAGAGCACTTTACACAACAACCCGGGGAACATGGCGTTTGCTGGTTTTCACCTCTAAGGAGTAGCAGTTTTCATTATTATTTCTATAAGTGTCACGAGGAAAATGGTACTGTATATTATGTTGACTTATATCATGTTAACATAAATATGGAGCTCGGGGATACAGTTTTGTCTACCCATCGGTTTTTTTAATTTCGTGTGGCTATTACTATTGTAAAGCAGACCCTCCGATGAGGGTGGGCGGCATCTGCCATGTATAGGTAACTGCGTGTTATTGTGGTGGAGGATAGTGTTATGTGTGGTGTGTGAGTTGCAGGGATGTTGGGGACATCACAAACACCCAGCCCCCGGGGCACTGGAATTAACCAATTAAGGTTAAAATCCCCGACCCGGCCGGGGATCGAACCCGGGACCCTCTGAACCGAAGGCCAGTACGCTGACCATTCAGCCAACGAGTTGGACACCCATCGGTTAACTAATCATATTATTTTCTATCTTCTGAATGTGTTAATATTATATACATACCTATAAGTCATTTATAAAAAAGTACATTTCTATGTACAATTTGATGCTAATGCATTGTATGTTCTGATATGTAAAAACCTGGAATATGATAATGTTAATTTTTAATTTAAATGTAGGCTAACTTTACAGTCATCACATACATTATTCAAGACAATGAATACACTATCTTATGCCACATGTATTATAATATGAACGTTATTGAAGGCCTAGCTACCTACAGAGAATTTATAACCTCTTCAAGAATTGTAACTAGTAGGCCTATACAACGTAAAAGTCTAAATTTTGAAGTCTTACGTCAGGTAGACTCGGAATAAACAAATACTGTTAGGCCTATATACACACAGCATACGAAAAATAATTAACGTCTTAAAACATTGAACTAGTCTATTCTTTATTTAAACAATAATAATATCACCCTCCTTCATCTATCAGCTGATTGAGTACTTTGATAAAACATGGCGGCTGGACTGGACTTGCCACCACTGTACATATATTTTCTTACTAATAAAAAGTCCTTATACATTTGTTTAATAGTTGTATAGTAATGCAGTGAATAAACCCTGTATAAGCGTTGTATATTTTTCTTACTAATGAACGTGGTATACGGATTGTTTTACTATACAGTACATATACACTCGTTCCAAGACGTAGGAATCTTTTTCTGCAGTTCACTGACGTATTTCGCACGTTCACCGCCTTTATGATCGCTTCTGCTAGTTGTCTACTAGCAAAACCTACCGGAAAATCGTTCAGTAGCACGGCATATCGGAAAGGCAGTGGCAACACAATGTGAGACAGCTGGGAATTGGCTTATATTGATATCAACATATCTTCAGCCTGCTTGTGTAATGAACGCCACGAAAGAAACGGAAAAACTGAAGAAAAGATCAAAAGCTCCTTATTGGGATGTACGGAATACATAAGCTATTGTAACTGATATGTGAGCTGAAAAGTGTACACATTCCAAAATCCTTACTTTTCAGGAGAAAGGAGAAACTATTTTGTAGCTAAAAGAAAGGTTTGATCAAAAACGTTTCTATTAGGCATTTATACATCATACATTTACGTATTCAACTACAAAGTACGGAAATCATATTACGTACGGTGTTCAAGTTACACCGTACTATTTTTTATGTCAAGGAATATGTCGCTTTTCGTACTGAAATTTGAGAAAGATCTTTGTAGAGGCAGACAATGTAAAATAAACTCGCAATTTCAAAAGTCTATTAAGCAGTAACACATTGAAATGACGTATGGTTTTCAGTGTCGGGATGTGTCCGAGGACTTCGGCTCACCAGGTGCAGGTCTTTTGATTTGACTCCCGTAGGCGACCTGCGAGTAAAATATTCTTCCTTTCTTAATCTGTTTACCCTCCAGGGTTAGTTTTTCCCTCGGACTCAGCGAGGGATCCCACTTCTACCACCTCAAGGGCAGTGTCCTGGAAAGTGAGACATTGGGGTGGGGATACAACTGGGGAGAATGACCAGTACCTCGCCCAGGCGACCTCACCTGCTATGCTGAACAGGGGCCTTGTGGGGGGATGGGAAGATTGGGAGGGATAGACAAGGAAGGAGGAAGGAAGCGGCCGTGGCCTTAAGTTAGGTACCATCAAGGCATGTGCCTCGAGGAGAAGTGGGAACCATGGAAAACCACTACCAGAATGGCTGAGGTGGGAATCGAACCCATCTCTTCTCAGTTGACCTCCCGAGGCTGAGAGGACCCCGTTCCAGCCCTCGTATCACTTTTTAAATTTCGTGGCAGAGCCGTGAATCGAACCCGGGACTCCAGGGGGTGGCAGCTAATCACACTAACCACTACACCACGGAAGCGGACTAACTGTAATTAACTTCTGAAAAAAATTGCACGATGTTATCCCGCCCCATTTAATGGTTTGATCAGCGCGGACAATAACTCCATGGGAACGATTTTCCAAACAGCCTTGCTATTAACAAAGTAATGAAGAACCTTTCTTTCCGTTTTTGCCTAATTAGTTTCCTCCAATCATTTGAATTGCTAGAAAATTATTATTTTTATGGAAAATCAGTGCACAGTTTAAGATTATACAAATACAATTATTTTCGTGTGCATTTGCATTATTCTTAAAAATGCTCTCCTTTGTTTTTAAGACATTTTCCTGTGATATTATGAGAATATATAATTTTTATTATTACCTACCATTATTTTTCAGATTGCGAATAATATTCTTCATTTACATGACCTTTAGTTGTAAGCACTCTTTCTGTCTTGTATTTGTATACGTCACTTTATCCCATTTAATTTCTATCCCATTTCCTATTATTATATTAAGAAAAAAGTGGTATAATATCTCAGTAAAAGTGTAGACTAAATCTTTATATGAAACAATTACCTTCTTTCATCACAATTTCTTGAGTTCAAATTTTATATCCGTGTATATTTTAGTGCAAAGTGTATCAATTCTTCTTCTGATAGTGTCTGCATGAATATTAAAGCAGTTTAATTTAATAAGGCCAATATTGACTAAAATAAGGGTCACTCTTTCTTACCGCTATCATGTCCGGCTCCATGGCTAAATGGTTACCATAGTGGCATTTGGCCACAGGGGCCCCGGGTTCGATTCCCGGCAGGGTCGGGAATTTTAACCTTAATTGGTTAATTTCGCTGGCACGGGGGCTGGGGGTATGTGTCGTCTTCATCATCATTTCATCCTCATCACGACGGGCAGATCGCCTACTGGCGTCGAATCAAAAGACCTGGATCTGGCGAGCCGAACTTGTCCTCGGACACTCCCGGCACTAAAAGCCATACACCATTTCATTTACCGGTATCATTTCAGCCAGACTTCGCACACAAGAATTGCGAAGAAAGTGGAGAATTTGACCCTCAAATTGCCGGGCTGAGTGGCTCAGACGGTTAAGGCGCTGGTCTTCTAACCCCAACTTGGCAGATTCGATAATGGCTCCGTCCGGTTGCATTTGAAGGTGCTCAAATACCACAGCCTCGTGTCGGTAGATTTACTGGCACGTAAAACAACTCCTGCGGGACTAAATTCCGGCACCTCGGCGTCTCCGAAGACCGTAGAAGTAGTTAGTGGGACGTAAAGCAAATAACATTATTTATTATTATATGGCCCTCAATTCGTTGATATAAATAATACGTCTGTTGCCTTCAACGACACCTTCATTCACCTCTCTCACTGTTGTCAAGCTAGAGAGAACGTGCGGGCAGGCGGAGAGCAAGTACCTTCCCCTCTGCGTGTTTCGTTCATGCTAGATATCCCGTACTTCACTCCCTCCACCTCCCCTTCACTCTTCAGATGTGCGCATGTGTTACGTGTGTAATGATTCAATGAATGTGAATAATGAGAGAGAATATGTAAGGCGGTACTGGGCGGTTCAGAGGGCTGTGCTGATTTCTTGCATGAAATGAATATTTCTGGCCACGAGACTAAAAGTTCTCGTGTGTACGTCCGACGGAACTTTTCTATAATTGGCTGGCTTATTCAAGCTACCGGTACTGGACGTTTAAACTATTACCGAGGTGTACTTATTACATTTAAGAACACATTTGGGAAACTTAAAACACATATTTTCCACTTCTGATAATGAAAATCCACCGCCTGTTTCCAGTCTTAACCGAGCCAGGAATGAAATGAATGAAACCTCCACCTAGCGGCAAGGATAGGAACTGTGCCGGCTGCCGAAGTCTGTCGCAGTCTGTTGCTGGAATGAAAGATAACAGTAATAACCAGAGTATTCTCAGAAAAACCTGTCCCACTTGCGGTTTGTCCAGCACAAATCTCTCATGGAGTGACCCACTGTGGGTTGGCGTGGTAGAATAACACCCATGGTATCCCCTTCCTATCGTAAGAAGCGACTAAAAGGGCCGCAGGGGCTCTGAACTTTGGAGCTTGGGTTGGTGGCCACTGGACCCTTAGCTGAGTCCTGGTATTGCTTCCACTTACTTGTGACAGGCTCCTCAATTTCATCTATCCTATACGACCTCTCTTGGTCGACTCTTGTTCTTTTCCGACCCCGACGGTATTACGTAAGGAGGCCTAGAGATTCTTTCATTTTCACGCCCTTCGTGGCCCTTGTCTTCCTTTGGCCAATACCTTCATTTTTCGAAGTGTGGGATCCCTTCCATTTTTCTCTCTGATTAGTGTTATAAAGAAGATGGTTGCCCAGTTGTACTTCCTCTTAAAACAATAATCACCACCACCCTCACTCTCATGGATTGACTGGGATTTGAACTTCGGGACCCAGCGGTGAGAGGATGGCGCGGAGGCCCAGAATAATTTCCACTTTTAAAGCAGATAAATGGATACATATTTCTGAAAATTTAAAAGTATAATTATATGGGCTGCTAAGTAATAACCATTTTACTGTTTTGTACACATGTGTTTTTCAACTCCAACTTTCAGATGTCAACAGCGTGCGCGACGCAGCACTGGTCGCAGTGAATGCCCTACACTTCAAAGCAAACTGGAGTTCGCCATTTCCTAGTTCAAAAGTTTCACCCAGACCGTTCTTCATTAACAAAGATGAGAAGAAGAATGTTGCAATGATGAACCAGATACTTAAAGTTCCGTTTTTTGACTTAGGAATAGTCAAGGTCATTAAACTGAAGTACCAGGTAAGAATTAATTTATAAACTTTCAGCAAGTTATACAGTGGGACACTAAAGTCTACATACACCCCCATTTTGTAGCATGTTGTGTACAACCCTGCATGCACAGAGGTGGATGTGCAACTCCATGTCTGCGTCCACATCCACAACAACATAAGCCAAGGTCTTCAGGCCAGTATCGTGCACTACAAGAGTAATAGATGCAATAGTGTGTGTTTACTGTGGTTCAGAAGTCAACATACACTTCGAGTCGGTCGTCAGTTGTAGGAGACACGTTGCCGTGAACACAGTGAATGTGGTGCGGTTTGTTGACACAGTACATGTGTATTGCAATATATAATTCGATCACGTAACATGGATCCAAAGAGAACTGAGGAAAAATATCATTGAGCTCAATAAAAAATGGCTTTTCACTGCGGAAAATGTGGGATATTGCCAGAAAGAGCCATGCAAGTGTCTAAACCGTAATAAGAAACAACTGTACAATGATCGAGGAAGTGTAGAGGACAAAGCAGGATGTGGTCGACAACGAAAATTATCTAACTGAGAGCGCCGACACATCATTAGAAAAGTGAATGCCGAACCCAGAATTACAGCTACGGAGTTGGCGGTAGATGCCGCAAATAATAGTGGCAATATTGTTCATCCCATGGCAGTAGGCAGACTTCTGCCCAATCATTAGTTTGACAGTAGAACAGCAAGGAAGGAACCGTTCATAAGCAAGGTAAATGAACAGAAGCGCCTAGAATTTGCAACTCTGCATCGAAGTAAAGATTCCATAGTTTGGGATACAGTGTTTTTCACGAATGAGTATAAGTTCGGCATCTTCCAGTGTGCTGGAAAGCAAAAGGTGTGACGAAAAAGGAATGAAAGTTTGAAGAAAAAATATTTTCTCACCCGTAAAGCTTGGAGGAGGAAATATTCTTATATGGAGTTGCATGCCTGGAGCTGGCGTTGGGAATTTAGTATTTATTGAGGACATTATGGATAAATAGAAGTATCTCACTGCTACCTTACCACCCACGCCATTGCTCCATAGAACGACATGACAGCATCATAGTCCCCATAATATCGGGGTACCGCCGTGTAGCACCATACGCCAAGACGTTCGATGGTATGGGACCTTTTTAGTCTAGAGTCAAATGCCACCTCATCTAGGAAAACGAAGAAAAAATAAACTTCAAAAGAATGATGGGTAAGCAAAAGCTCTTTCGACCGTGCAAGGATCAACTGCACTCCTCCGTTCCAAGGAGTCAAACCAACGGCCTCCCAAGGCCACTGTGCGTTCGCAACAAAAGACCAATAGAAAACACATAACTAACTTAAGGGCATAAATGAACGGAGGGGAATTTAGGATGCAATGGTTTTCCGGGAAAATGACAGACAAACGTTTTAAAAACCTATTTATTAATCCTTGATAAAATAAAGATTAATTGAAATTAACCCTGAATAATTATAATATGTTGAAAATAATATATACAATGTCCGATGGACTAGATACAGATTTGGAAATGTTACTCCTTTCATTTATAAAATTAATAAATTCATGTTCATATTTCTTAATTATAAGTCCAAATTGTTTGTTCCATTTTTCTTGTTGACATGACGATAAGTATTACATTAAATAATCGGTACAAATTTTTTTTGAAGAACAGAAATATCCTTATAAATGCGACAGTTCTCATTACAAATCCTTCTTCACTATTAGAAGAAACAATTATCTATGCAAAAAAATTGAAGACTACTTGGAGTGGTCGCCTAACTAATTAAATATACTACGAAATAAGTGAACAAAGAATAAGCGAACACTAGTCGATAAAATCATAATCATAAAAAAATTGACTGATGTCGGGTCCAGAAATCGAAACCACATCACAATGAATCCAATGACAAAATAACGAGATAGAGCTCGTTTTGTCATCCAAATAAAAATGTAAAACACAACTTAAAGAGCGTATTTAAAAAAAAATTGTATACGTATTTTAAAAGAAACTATAAACAATATACGCATGCAACTGGCTGTATGATGAAAAAGAAAAATAAATTGTGTGACAAGGAAAATCCAAGGTATGCCTAAGAGTTCGAACCGATGATAACCAGGATGACATCGACAAACGTGTCTATAAAAACTCCCTTTCTCAGTTATTCATAATGTCAACAAATCAATAATAATACTGGCGTTCCAGTTATTTAATTTATTTATAGAATTAAACATGAAAGAGTTAAAAGAATCCTTTTACATATAGTCGGTTTATGCGAACTTCCTTGCATTCAGACTTAGTGGACAGGCTTGAACAATACACTTGGCAATGACCCTTTTCAAGGGGATTGCTCGCTCACCCTTCTCTAAATCATAAATCTTACAATGTCTAACCACACCAAATAATGGCCGACCACTAAATACTTCTTGTCAACAACTCAAGGCGAGACCAAATCGTCTCCCTTAAAATACATCATGGTAAATAATATCATTTCAACTGATATCCTCATATCATATTCCAAAGCTCCACTGGCTTATTAATTCACTGCCCCGTTTCAATTCTTTAATTCAATATCAAGCCACTATTCATCTTCTCAATTTCACATCCATCCGACTACAAAAAATATCTCAGCCTATGTTTTCCTACAGCTAGAACTCAGACAAAAAAAATCAAACATGGATTTAAACGTATCCATAATGTTATTCTCATATACAGAAAGGGAAACACTTGGCATTCAAGGAAAACACTTATCTAAATGGGAGGGCGTTTATTCGTTGTCCGGGCTTGTAACAAGTTGCGCATATAGTTAATACAGCCATCTACATATTCTTATCATGCAAAATTACATGAAAACATGTGTGCCTTCCTTTTTTCAAGATATAAGCCGATAGTGCATTTTGAAGACACTGTCACTATGCATGACCAAAATAGGCTTGATTATCCCATACAATAAAATATACATATCACGGTTTGAAATTATCAATAATACAATCTACATTTTCTTCACCTAATCTAAAGCACTCTCAAACTCACTAATATGTTTCCATTAAATCACGCACATGCATTATATAAAATATTTTCATGCCCGAAATGTTAGCCCATATAATAGAATTTTAATTCCCATCTAGATGAATATAAAAACAACATGAAGACCACTCACAAGTTCTCTTTCTAATTCAAGAATACATGCAATTTACATTTCTAACCTAATTTATGTGATCTACATATTACATAACCGTGCATTTATTTAGATAAAAATTTATAATTTTGTACTTATCGTCATGTCGTGAAATCCATGGCTCGGGCCCAGGATAAAGGCCCTTTATCGTCGCTTAAGCTCTCATGGCGCTGACGTTGGTCACAGGTTCGAATCCACTGCTATTCCTGCTGAGCACGTTCATAATCCCAGTGTTCTCTTCTGCACTGTAACAACTTTAATGATGTTGAAATATCTTGCGTCACTCAAACAATTTTTTAAAAAACTGTAACACAGTTCTTGCGGTAACGTTACTTAAACACTTTCAATACTATAACTTGGACAATATTTTTCACACCTCGTATTTACAAAATGTATATTTTCACTCTCTAATACAGGTAATGTCAGAACACCAGCGAACCGTAGGTCTGCCTTGAATCTTTCGCGTCAAGTGGATGTTGTGTCATCATGGCCGCCGTTTTTATAACCTTACCCCTACACACACAATAGACGGCGGTCAGTCCCCACCATTTTTTTTTTTTTTAAATAATGGTTCTACATGTCGTATGACATCGGTAAAGCGCTCGAATGTGTGACTCAGACTCTTAAGTAGTCTTGTTATGTGCGGAACCTGCATCGACCGGCCATTTATTTAAAATTTATTATCAAAATGATGGCTTTACAGAATCCCCGTGAGGATTCTGCGTACGTATTTAGCGTGGTGACGCTCTCGTAGTTAAATAATCAGATGATCGCGTATTTTTCCACACGTTAACATTTTATAAACAACTCGAATTTTGGTAGAGGTTTATTGTGAAAACAAATGACATGCCGAGGTTTCCCTTACTAATTGTTATGCATATCTCGAAATCATACCATACAAACCAAGCTTGCAAGTTGGTATCGCCGCGTTTCGGCCATTTTTTTAGCGGGCGGAGGTATTAGTATTGATTTTCTTTCCTTGTCATTTTTCATCTCTCTCTCTCTCTCTCTCTATCTGGGGTTTCCTTCAGTTACGACGGAGTCATGTTTACCAAGTTAGAAGCGTTGTGTAAGCAGGTGCAACCTAATGCAACTTTCTGTAATATGTACAAGGGAGCTTAACTAAGTTTTTCACTGCCTAAAATAGTAAATAAATAAATATGTACATGACCGATACGGTCACATCAACAACTTAAAGGAGAATTTGAAACAATCTACGGAGAAACTAGGACTTGAAGCAGGCCGGGTGTTTCAGCAAGACAATGATCCCAAGCATACGGCAATTATCGTAAAAGAATGGCTCATTTACAATGTACCAAAGCAGTTGCATTCGCCTCCCAAGTCACCACAATTGAATATCTTTGGAGAGAACTAAAGCGTAGGATAAAAATATGCAATAGCAAAAGCAAAGATGATTTGGAAGCGGCCTCAGTGAAAGAGTGGAGTAATTTTACATCTGCGGACACAAAAAAGTTGGTGGAATCTATGCTTCGACGTTTGGAAGTTGTGATCGAAGCAAAAGACGGCCATACAAAATATTAACTCGTGCCTGAAACTGAACAAAATCACACTCTGTGTTGACTTTTGTACCTGGCCGGTATTTCATTTGTGTGCTCAAGATGCCAGTATAATGAGCTATTATTAATTTTATTATACGGTATATATGTTGTTTTTCAGTTAGTAACATGTCTGTTTATGACACAGAAAGTGAATGCATACTATTGTCTTGATTGGTTCTGACTTGAAGTGTTTATTTTAAGGTGTATGTTGACTTTAGTGTCCGACTGTATGTTACAAGCTAACTCCATAACGTTCTAACGTAAGAGAAAATTATTCTTACCTTTTGTTCGTTACTGAAACAGCACGCAAACAAATTTACTTCACAGCAAGCCTACCTAAGGCAGAGCTCTGCAGGTCAGTGCCTTTTTCCCGTCACATCACGTACGGCATGTCCTAGGTGCGAGCATCCAGCGTGCGCGTGCTTCCACGCGCTACTTGTTTACTGGCTTCCATGTGCCCATTGTTGTAGCTATCATGCTAGTAACACGATAGCAATTGAAAAGAAAGAAAGAGTTTTGTTTTTATGGAAAACAGTGCGTTAAAATTTGAGTTACTTGTGGGAATTCCAGGCAAAGCAAGCATTATGTAGTCAAATGTCGGCGTGAGTTAGTGGATTTCAATCACCTCTCTTTTTTGGCTCATTTCGGCCTGCTAGGGACCACGGGGCTCGTCTTAACTCTTAGTTAAGGTCTTCTGCTTTTCCTTGGCCCGGTATGCTTTCATTTTCTGGTTGTGTGCCTGCTTCCTTCCATCCGTCCACTTAGGTCAGGTGGTCCCTGTACTCCTTTTGCTTGTGACTGACAGTGGAAGGACTGCCTGTAGGACGGAGTGTCAGTCCTGAGACCGGTTCTCTATTGTCTCTAATAGTTCCTCTAGGTCTCATTTTACTGAGGTGATTCAAGTGGTCTTGGAAACCTTTTCCTTACTTGTCACTGTGAGGATCTTTTGTTGGTAAGTAGCCTCTTCCATGCTGTTGGCCAGTTGGCTAGTAAGGAGAGATCGTCTATAATGAACTGAAAGCTGATCCCAATAAATTTTTAATACTGCAAAATTTTATCTTCAATGTTCTATTATATAATGGGAGTTATTGGACCACACCTCTTGATTATGTTCATTTTGGTTTAATCAACAGTTGAATGATTTCACTGATTACTATATAATGCACACGTTCTTGTATCGATATAAATAAATTGTGCGCAAATGAAATGTAATTTGTTCTTATTGCTGATTCCAAGAATGCAAGAAACAGTTCTCCACTCCTTATCAACCACGTGTCTGTTCCGGTAACCTTCAGTTGAACTGTCCCATAGTACCGGTCTCTTACAAACATCAGAATTGGGAGCCTCTGATGTTGAAATAATGCTAACACGCCGCCGACTGTACAATCGCCGATAAACTTGCATGGAAGTTGCTTCCTCGTCGTGAGTGTTGGTACCGCTATCTGGGAAGCACGCATGCGAGAACGCTCCACAGCCGTACAGACACGTGCGATAGGGAGTGTTTGACCGCGTACAGCAGGTAGCGCGTGGGATCTCCTGAAAGCAGGTGGACACTGGACGCTCGCACCTGGGACATAGCCTAATGCCCGTCCTGCATACGCTAAAGGGACGAACGGGACTGCGAGCTGGCAGATATTCTTGTGAGACAAGAAGAGATTTGTGTAAATGAAAAGGGAGATACGAAGCCGGTTCACTCGTACAGCTTTATCCATGGAGTTCCCGCCTGTTTGTAGTAGCAGTAATTGTTCTGGACACTTTCATTCCTTTCCGTCCAATTTATTTGTCTTGATTCAACACATCTTCACTCCCGTACAGTGAAGTCGGTCTGAAGACAGACCGATGTAGAATGCTTTCGTCTGGGAGCGGAATAATAATGATAAAATAATAATAATAATAATAATAATAATAATAATAATAATAATAATAATAATAATAATAATAATAGTTTACTAAAACAGCTTTGGCAAATCAGTCCGTCCGTTCTACCGGACCGGGTTTACTTCTTTTTTTTTAATTCTCTCCGCAATTACCTGCCGGAGAATCATGAGGCATTGACACTTCAGCGAAATTTTAATAATCTTAAAATATAATCGTTAAATGATCTCTCTAATAATTGCAGGCGAAGGCTTACTCTAACCCGCAATACATTCTGTACTCAGCAGATTGCTAAGCGACTAACACTTTCATTAATATCCTGATACATGTTCGTAACACTCTTGGAAAGGATCGGCAAAACAATTTGGCTACGATAGGCACATCAAGACGAATTATCTGACCTATTTATAACGAAAGCGGTGGAGAAGCACGTGTCCACTAGTCTATATTCAATGTATCAATGAGTCTATACAGAGTTTACCTCCATTGTTAGACACTATGTAATGTCCATAACTAAACAAGCTTTCTCAACTCCACTTACTGAACAAAAATCAAAATCAAATCAAAATCTCTTTATTTGCAAATGAGGTGTTTACCTCGGTGGGAAATGGTACACTAAAATACATTATTGTCAAGCACTAAATATTAAATTAACAAGAGAATAAAATTTTCCTATAATACAATATTATATAATTTACGCAAACAATTTTTTCTATTAAACACACAGCTCATCCTTAATAAATTTACATTGTTTACAAAATTCTACTTATAATATCTCCTGTACTACTTACAAATATAGTCATCCGATATACAGTATGTGGAATTACTTCAAATGATATTGTACAACTGGTATAAGATTAAAATTTACATTGCATTTATTTACTTTTTCTTTTCTTTACCCATTCTGGAACCTAAGTAGCATAACGACCTGCTGCGTCTTAACCAGAGCCCCTTTACCACCACTTTTCAGAGTTCCTGAAGGGCCTTCACAGCTACCGTAGCGGTCCCAGGGCCCTCGAAGTCCCCACTGTACTTCACCCCTACAGGCACAAATGCACAAACCAAATGCACAAACCAACAATCAAACCAACAATCAAAACACAATCATTACACTTAAAAGAATTAAATTATGTCAGATTATATTAGGTAAAACAAGCAATAAAACAAACAAAATAGGGGAAATTAAAATGATTAATCTTCACCACGGCAAAATGTGAACGCCATGGTAATACGTCACAATAAAACAAAATTTAAGCAACGGCTGAACAAAACAGAATCCTGCTCAAATAAAGAAACAGAATAGTACAAAATGTATACAAAATACTGTGATCGGCAAAACGGCAATACTAACGGCAAAGCGACAACATGGCGTTTGGCCACCCATATGGAGGGTAATGTCCTACCTTTCCTCCCCTGACACAGCACTACATTACACATTCCACTCCTCCTACATATTCACTCACGACCTACTAACACTTGTTGAACCAGCCATAACGTTGTATCATATGCTGAGCCTGCACCCTCTATTTTTTTTGTGTTTCTACCTTGTGCACTGTTCTGCTATCACGTTGCCTCTCGTTACTCACTATGACTAGAGTTTGTGGTTTATAGCATTTAAAAATCAGATATTTAGCATTTTGATTTACAAATTTAGCATTTTGTAGCATCTATATTTCTCAAATTTATCGTTTTGTAGCAAATTGGTTTAAAATAGGCATAATTTGCCAATCGAAACCGACTTTCAACCTATTAGGTCTTGTTACGTATATTTAGTACGTGTTGAAGAGATTTTAAGTACAGAACAATTATCGCCAACCAGACACCAGTGCGATTCGAGCCCGCAACCTTTGAATTCACTACGGAAAATAAGACAAACATCAACATAAGACTGCAAGAAGTATTAACGCACACACACGAATGTGCCTATTTACAAATTTACAAGCACTATTTAAAAGTGAAAAATACTATTCTGAATGTATTAATTTATCACAGTACAATACACCTACAAGGAACAGGAATTTCAATGATGATTGAAGTACAAAATGCCAATTGTTTAGACGGTATCCTCCTTCATTGGAGACCGCCTATCAGTTACAACGATCTTGTACTTGCTAAAAGAATGTCTACATCGACACTGTTTGCGGAGGCCCAAATGAACAGCAGTGCTGCCGAAGCAAAGGAAGGACAGCAAAACATTTTTTCCACAAATCTTTGATTGCAAAGTCGGCACATCAATATAGGCCTATCTGTATCGCTTACATAAAAATGTCCCGATTTGTGACTCTCGGCATTCTGTTTGATCGTCACTTCGCTTCTACCCATGGCTACCAGACAATAAAATAAATCGCTACCGTACTTTAAAGCAGGAACTAATGCACAACACCAGTGTCAGGAATAACCGACTATGATCAATGGTCAACACAAAGAGAATGAATGTGTGTTCTTGAAAGTGTATTTGCTGTTTGATTGATAATTCTTTGCAGTGCTCTTTGGCCAGTGAAAGATATTCAACACATTGAATGATTTAACCCTTTGGCCCACCATTACTTGTGAAAGGAAATATTCCCTTGCATACCATTTATGTATTTTTTCGTCACTTTAACATAAATTTGACTAATCACATACATAAGGACACACATGCAAAGTGAGCTTTTAGCTCGTCTATAGTAACAGGAAAATAATGTTTATGTTCGTAAGTATTAGTTTCAAGGGAAGCAGATAAATTAGCAAGAAATATAGAGGCATAGGCATTGGTTTCCTTAGTAACGTGATCCCAGAGCTGTGGGGTTAGAAATTCATTCCGTACGTCCATTTCTTTCGGATTATTTCCCACCCCACCCCCTCACTCTAGAGTGAATTTTAGAAACCGGTTTGCATGTTACAGAAACAGGCTTATTGTCAACAAGATCATAATTCCAAGACCATTTTACTAGACTTTTCACCCGCTCTTGTTGCATTCTGGTTTTGTCACGTAGTTTCAATTGGCACTATCATCTCGGAACTGAAATCAGAATCACTTTCATCACTGTCAGTTGAAGAAGAAGAAGAAGAAGAAGTATTTCCACTCTCCAGAGAATCATTTCTACTTTCAACATCACTATGTTCAAGCCAGTTACGAATAACCTCATCCTTGCCGCGCTTGGATGCCGCCATGATTGTTTACAACGAGCGGCAAACTGAGGTGCTTTCTATTTTCCGTACTTCAGCTCAGAGTTACAATGTACACAGAGAAAATAGCTTCAGGAATCATCTGACATCAATTGGGTAGGCTGCAAAACAAACAGAATAAATCATACACTGACAAAGTTTCGACGTATTTCGCATTTATCGCAAATGCTAAAAATCACGAACTCCGTCTATGACATTATTTTCTAACTTAGCCACCACCACTCCAATCTTATTTAGACTTCGCGCTTAACTCCACATTAAATTATACGTCTTACCATTTCACAAGCCTAACTGGCTTCCATCATTTACAATCTTCCAACTCTTATCATTCAAAAAATTACCATCACCATTCAAATCTCATTTAAACTTGATCGCTCTTTTAATAGGCATACAATAAAACAAACAAAATAGGGGATATTAAAATAAATAATCTTCACCACGGCAAAATGTGAATGCCATGGTAATACGTCACAATAAAACAACATTTAAGCAACGGCTAAACAAAACAGAATCCTGCGCAAATAAAGAAATAGAATAGTACAAAATGTATACAAAATACTATGATCGGCAAAACGCCTACCATTCATATATTTTCGAGCCCTACTCCACTCACATTCCAGATTAATCCTCTTATCCTTTCAATAATTACTATCATTCTTTACATACAACCAAATCAATCTCTTAATCATAGCCACTCTTGCATCACCAATTTCGAAAACTTAATCATACTTAAATCCTAAACAATAATCACACTATACCTTCATGTATGTGGGAAACTGGGATTGAAATTTCTAGATCCTAATGGGTGGGTAGGAGATAGGGATCTGCGCTCAGATGGCCTTCATTTAAACCGCAGTGGTACGTATAAGTTAGGAAATTTGTTTGGAAGGGTAATAGGGAGGTACATTCAGGGAAACGGGATGGCCTAGGGAGCGGTGATAAGGGAACAGGGAACTGGAAATAAGTAGGGATGACATAAAATTGTTAGTGTTGAACTGTAGAAGTATTGTAAGGAAAGGAATAGAATTAAGTAATTTAATAGATATATATTCACGAGATATTGTAATAGGAGTTGAATCATGGCTGAGAAATGATATAATGGATGCAGAAATTTTCTCACGGCACTGGAGTGTGTATCGTAGAGATAGGATAGGAAGGGTGAGAGGCGGAGTGTTCATTCTGGTGAAAGAAGAATTTGTAAGCTACGAAAAAGTTAAAGATGAGACACATGAAATTCTAGGTGTAAGGCTCATTTCTAAAGATAATAGGCAACTTGATATATTTGGAGTGTACAGATCGGGAAAGGGTAGCACTGACGCGGATTCGAAATTATTTGATAGGATAGTCAGCTATGTGGGAAACGACATGGAAAGAAATGTGATTGTAGCGGGAGATCTGAATTTGCCAGATGTAAATTGAGAAGGAAATGCGAACAACAGGAAGCATGACCAACAAATGGCAAATAAGTTAATATCGGAAGGACAGCTGATTCAGAAAGTAATGGAACCAACCAGAGGGAAAAATATCCTGGATGTCGTGCTGATAAAACCAGATGAGCTCTATAGGGAAACTGAAGTAATAGATGGTATTAGTGATTGTGGAGCTGTTTTTGTGGTAGTTAAAAATAAATGTGATAGAAAGGAAGGTCTTAAAAGTAGGACTGTTAGGCAGTACCATATGGCTGATAAAGCAGGCACGAGGCAGTTTCTAAAAAGTAACTATGATCGGTGGAAAACGGTAAATAAAAATGTAAACGGACTCTGGGATGGGTTTAAAGAAATTGTTGAGGAATGCGAAAACAGGTTTGTACCATTAAGGGTGGTAAGGAATCGTAAAGACCCACCTTATTATAATAGAGAAATAAAGAGACTAAGAAGGAGGTGCAGACTGGAAAGAAATAGAGTTAGAAATGGCTGTGGAAGTAAGGAGAAATTGAAGGAACTTACTAGAAAATTGAATCTAGCAAAGAAGGCAGCTAAGGATAATATGATGGCTAGCATAATTGTCAGTCATACGAATTTTAGTGAAAAATGGAAGGGTATGTATAGGTATTTTATGGCAGAAACAGGTTCCAAGAAGGAAATTCTAGGAATAATTAATGAACAAGGGGAGTGTGTATGTGAGGATCTTCAAAAGGCGGAAGTATTCAGTCAGCAGTATGTAAAGATTGTTGGTTACAAGGATAATGTCGAGATAGAGGAGGAGACTAAGGCCAAAGAAGTAATAAAATTTACATATGATAACAATGACATTTACAATAAGATACAAAAGTTAAAAACTAGAAAAGCGACTGGAATTGATCAGATTTCTGGGGATATACTAAAGACAATGGGTTGGGATATAGTACCATATCTGAAGTACTTATTTGATTATTGTTTGGTCAGAGGAGCTATACCAGATGAATGGGGAGTTGCTATAGTTGCCCCTGTGTATAAAGGAAAGGGTGATAGACATAAAGCTGAAAATTACAGGCCAGTAAGTTTGACATGCATTGTATGTAAGCTTTGGGAAGGCATTCTTTCTGATTATATTAGACATGTTTGTGAAATTAATAACTGGTTCGATAGAAGGCAATTCGGTTTTAGGAAAGGTTATTCCACTGAAGCTCAACTTGTAGGATTCCAGCAAGATATAGCACATATCTTGGATTCTGGAGGTCAAATGGACTGTATCGCGATTGACCTGTCTAAAGCATTTGATAGGGTGGATCATGGGAGACTACTGACAAAAATGAGTGCAATTGGACTAGACAAAAGAGTGACTGAATGGGTTGCTATATTTCTAGAAAATAGATCTCAGAGAATTAGAGTAGGTGAAGCTTTATCTGACCCTGTAATAATTAAGAGGGGAATTCCTCAAGGCAGTAATATCGGACCTTTATGTTTTCTTATATATATAAATGATATGAGTAAAGGAGTGGAATCGGAGGTAAGGCTTTTTGCGGATGATGTTATTCTCTGTAGAGTGATAAATAAGTTACAAGATTGTGAGCAACTGCAACGTGACCTCGAAAATGTTGTGAGATGGACAGCAGGCAATGGTATGTTGATAAACGGGGTTAAAAGTCAGGTTGGTGAGTTTCACAAGTAGGAAAAGTTCTCTCAGTTTTAATTACTGCGTTGATGGGGTGAAAGTTCCTTTTGGGGATCATTGTAAGTATCTAGGTGTTAATATAAGGAAAGATCTTCATTGGGGTAATCACATAAATGGGATTGTAAATAAAGGGTACAGATCTCTGCACATGGTTATGAGGGTGTTTAGGGGTTGTAGTAAGGATGTAAAGAAGAGGGCATATAACTCTCTGGTAAGACCCCAACTAGAGTATGGTTCCAGTGTATGGGACCCTCACCAGGATTACCTGATTCAAGAACTGGAAAAAATCCAAAGAAAAGCAGCTCGATTTGTTCTGGTCGATTTCCGACAAAAGAGTAGCGTTACAAAAATTTTGCAATGTTTGGGTTGGGAATAATTGAGAGAAAGAAGAAGAGCTGCTCGACTAAGTGGTATGTTTCGGGCTGTCAGCGGAGAGATGGCGTGGAATGACATTAGTAGACGAATAAGTTTGAATGGCGTTTATAAAAGTAGGAAAGATCACAATATGAAGATAAAGTTAGAATTCAAGAGGAAAAACTGGGGCAAATATTCATTTATAGGAAGGGGAGTTAGGGATTGGAATAACTTACCAAGGGAGATGTTCAACAAATTTCCAATTTCTTTGAAATCATTTAGGAAAAGGCTAGGAAGACAACAAATTGGGAATCTGCCACCTGGGCGACTGCCCTAAATGCAGATCAGTATTGATTGATTGATTCACTAACCTTACTATATCTCATTTTTATATGCATTCTATCTACACTTCACTATTCCCTGACTTACTAACTTTTCTTAACTTTTTACTTCTCGTTACTATGCCCTCATGACTCAGCTTTCTTTCGCCACAAAACCTTTAGACTCATGCTTCTGCTTTTGCTCATAGCATCTGCTTTATTAATTTCCTTCCTCAGACTATCCATTATTTCACAATTACTCTGCGCGAGTCTTGTATTCTTCTTCTTCTTTTTCGTTTTGCCTCATGACTGAGGCGTCGTGACTATCACAATATTCAGCCATCTAGCCGATTCACCATACTCCGCCATTCTTCCCTATCTAAAGCTTTCAATGTGGTTGCTCTGAGAGAACTCTGTAGGGGGCCATTCACCATGTCAATCCATCGTGTTGGTACTCGTCCTCGTTGTCTGGTTCTCTGAACTTCGCCTTCAACAATAAACTTTTGAAGACTACCATCTCGGCGCATTATATGTCCAAAGAAGCGAACGATCCGCTGGGAGACCTTACACGATAGACGAACTCATATTTGAAGTTGGTTAAGGATTGATGTATTCGTGTGATGAGCTGTCCAAGGAATCCTCAACATTTTCCACCAGCACCACATTTAAAAACTTTCTATCCGTTCAGATCACGTTTGAGGATGGTCCACGTCTCTGCGCCATACAAGAAGACTGAGAAGACGAAGGATTCAAAGAGCTTCTTTCTTGTATTGATGGTGACGTTGTTATCTTTCCACATCTTCCGCAGAAGGATCATAGCTACATTTGCTATTTCAATTCTTATCTTTATTTCATCTTTGGAACCACCAGAATGGGATGATAAGAAGCCTAGGTATACAGTCTTCGAAATCAGTCTCTTTCCTTACTTCTTGCGCTGCGGCCCTGGCTTCTTCCCTAAGTATTTCTATTCTCTCCCTGTTCTCCACTGACCTTTCCTTTCCACTATGCACGTCCATTCCTTCACTGTATTCACTTCTCTGCCTTTCCTCATCCCTGGCTATGTCGACGGCTGCTTCCCTAAATATTTCTATTCTCTCCCTCTTGACCACTGCTCTTTCCCTTCCACTATAAACGACCACCTCTTCACAATATTCACCTCCCTGTCTTTCCTCAATCAATTCACTGCTTCCCTCTGTCCTTTCCTTATCGCCAAACCCGTCTTCTCCAGCAATGCTTTTTATAAATTTCCTTTCTTCCACTCTATTCCCCATCACTTCTTCTTGCTTCAGGCTCTAGGCTCCCTTCTGATACCCGTAAATTCGTCACTGTCCAGAATCTGACCCAATGGCCACTGGTTACCACTAATTACTGACCCCTAATGTACGCTGTTAATCCTAGCAGTCTGGCCCTCACTACATGTTTCTTTAGGATTTTTAGATTCTTATTCCCTTCTCTTTCCATGTTCCTCTTAATCCAATTTCTTATGGCGACGATGGGATAGGAAAGGCCTAGGAGTTGGAAGGAAGCGGCCGTGGCCTTAATTAAGGTACAGACCCAGCATTTGCCTGGTGTGAAAATGGGAAACCACGGAAAACCATTTTCAGGGTTGCCGATAGTGGGATTCGAACCTACTATCTCCCGGATGCAAGCTCACAGCCGCGCGCCTCTACGCGCACGGCCAATTATTTACTCTACAGATTATCCTCGTTTCTTACCACTATTTCAGCCATCAAAATAGATAACAACTTCAATTTTACCGGCCTGTTACTATGTGCTTCACCTATCCTTTTCGCATCATCTATATCAACTTCGCTGAATTTTTATCATTCTGCTTTGGACGACTTCCACAACTTTATAAATTGTCCCCACTTTGTCCTCTCCCTTTTCTACTGGCACTCCCTATATAAATAAGCATTTCTTCCTGCGTTCCTGACTACTGTCTTCCATTTCTCTTTTCAGCTTCAACACCTCCTCTCGCATATTCCTTATTTTCTCTCGGAGTAACACAATTTATCTCTCGCTGTTTTCCACTTTGGTAATTGATTCTTCTGTTTTTCCCTGGATACATTGCTTCATATTTCGAACTCCTTCACTTGTTCCTGTATTATACTTTTAATCTTTTCAAAAGGGGAAAACGTCTTGGACAACCTCCTTTACCACCCTCGTTATGACTTCCCAGCTAATGTTGCCACTGGAAATTGGGCCAGAGTTTACTTCCACGCCCCCTATAATTAGCAGTACCATAATCACCGCTGCCACAAACATCAACTCACCCTTCATTCCCATTTCCAATTTACCTCCTTTTCTTTTGGCTGTTTCCTTCTTCCTCCTCCGCTACCATCTTCCGATAACTACCCGATATTGTTCTACACCAGTCACTCACTGCATTAGCTTTACTGCACCTTGATTCAATCTCACTTACTATGTTACCATCCTGGGGGAACACACAACATAAATACTTAAAATTATCTACCTTTTCCAGCTTTGTATCTCCAATCTGACATTCAGTTCTGTTGAATTTCTTACCTACTGAGACCAATTTAGTCTTCGAGAGGCTAATTTTCATACCATTCTCATTCCACCTGTTTTGAAGTTCAGAGATATTAGCCGCAGACTTTCAGCAAAATCTGTCATTAAGACCAAGTCGTCAGCATAGACCAGACTGCTTACTATATTTCCACCTAACTGAATTCCTCCCTACTACTACCTTTCAACATTTGATCCATGTCAACTACTGACAGCAAAGGTGAAATAATACAGCCTTGTCTAAACCCTGTAAGAACCCTGAACCAATAACTCATTCTACCGTCAATTCTCACTGCAGCCCAATTATCAACATAAATGCCTTTGATTGATTTGAATAATCTACACATAATTCCATAGTACCCGAGTATGGCGAACATCTTATTAGATCGAAGGGAGAGAGGAGGAGAACATATTAATCTACGGATTGGTAGAGACAGATAAAGAGAACCCAAATCAATTGCTGGATAGAGTACTTTTCTTAATTAGCGAGAAACTGGAAGTTGAATGCTATGACTGAGACACTGATTGTGTTTTCTGATAAGGAAAAAAATACGGGAAAGAAACCGATCAAAGCTAGCCTGGCTCCAGTCGCTAGTGACGGCACCTTATTCTGGCCAAACCCGCTCACCACTGCAGCAAGCAGCCAGGGAAGAGCCAAGTGCGCAAGGCCAGACCCCTTTCCACCATTACTGTCGGCACGCAATTATCTCACTGCAGGCCTCCCTGAGTAGAAGCTCAACCAAGAGACTTCAGATTCCAGAGAAATGTTTGTTATTTGCTTTACGTCGCACCGATACAGATAGGTCTAATGGCGACGATTGCAACGCCCCTAACAATTTAACTATATGAATGACGTGCGTCATAGGAACGTGAGCACACAAGACAGAATAAACAAGGAGCAAATGAAGCAAAAACAGTAAATAACCCCTCAAAATGTAAACAAGGAAGCAAGGAAGAGTGCAGGACCTTACCCATGTGCCCGTTCGCAGCTCGTAGACCATTTGCAAAATGGCGGCGTAGGAAGGTATGGCCCATGCGATCTATTAGATGCAATGAACTTCTCATTAATGCGGTATATAGAAGACCATGCACGTCTCGGAACGGACCAATTTGGAAGACACTACAGGACAGTAGAGGGTCAATTGGATTGTTTTACGAAAAAGTATAGCAGCGGAGTAATTGTTAAAAAACTTCACTCAAAAAATTTTTTTTCATCGGTAGAGGAAGGACGCAACTCCAAGCCAAGTTTCACATCTGAAGATTATACAAGATTTCTGAAGAAGATATTGACTATTTATGATCGACGTTCAAAACAGACGAAATAATTCACCGGCGCACAGTATAAGAAGAGCCGAGATATTACAAAAATAAGTTAAGTACGGTGATCTACATCTGACCAGGATCCCACGACAACCTTTTTGCGATTGGCGAAGAAGGACTCTCTGTATCAGAGGACCGATAACTTCATACGGGAAGAAGATTATCCCTGTTGGAGCTAATAAAGAACAAAAGTACATTTCGAATTCTGGAGAAAAAGGCTGTTACATAAATTAATATATATATACGGAGAACTTATTTCCGACTGAAGAAAATTTCATCCCTAAGAATAAGAATTAGAACAGTCAATTGGGATAGATCATCAAAGAAATAGAATATATCATGACTGATTTCTCCGCCGAAAGGATTTTCTTTGCTGCCTGCAGAATTGGAATGATGACTGCTTGCTAAATCTACAAGATGGACTGAACTGGGGAAAGGTACCTTTCCAACCAGACGACCAGCCGATGATGGGAAGGCAACGGCCAACCAGTCGACCAGCCGATGAGGAAGAAGGCAACGGCCAACCAGTCGACCATCCGATGAGGAAGTAGGCAACGGCCAACCAGACGACCAGCCGATGACCGGGAAGGCAATGTCCAACCTGAGATCCAGATCCTAACCGAGGGTTTAAGCACATCCAAGCAATGGAGCGACAACCAGACCAAATATAACATCTAACGAGCTAAGTCTTTACATTTTCTAGTAGAGTAGTTTCAGCATGTGCTGATTAATTGGTGATATTTATGAACTAATTAAGTACGTGTGTGAATTATAAAGTGAAGTGTGAGATATTTAAGGCTATAACATAAGATGGCAGTGTAGAATTAGAGTTCTATTATATCATATACATGCTACCACACTTGCTCAGAAATAGTAGAAACTAGCATGAGTAAATGAAAAGTATTTCTTTTGAAGATCTGATAGCAATGAGTCTACACAAGTCGTGAAACTTCGATTGATCTCGTATTAGTTGTATAATGATTACGTCACGATTTACCTGCGCGACAGACATGAATATATTTAAGTTACGTACTCCTTACTTTATAGAAAGAGGGCATTGAACTTCGATTGCTGTTAAGATATACGAGGTTATTGAAATGCGTTTTACAATAAGGCAATTCTAAGATGCTTGGCATAGAGCTTTAAGAGTAATCGGCGATATGTGTACGGTAATAAGTATGCCAGTGGAGTGATAATGTATATTGAAGTGGTGTTATAATATGGTTATTTCTCGGAGTATATTAAGGAATATTTGAAATGCAGATGCTTGTTTATGTGCTTCGGTATGAAAAAGAATTGCTATTTGCTGAGGAAACGTTCGTTAGATTAACATGAGGTGAGTTCTGTGTCACATAGAAAGAGTACGTTAAAAGAGAGCACATCGCGCAGATGACCCATTTTAAGGTATGATTGACATGTACTATGGTAGAATTGTGAATCGTGACAGTTTTATCTGACATTGGTAAATGCTGTGTAGCATATACAAGAGAGTTCATTAACATATGGTTTAACTATGCTCATGGCTAAGTCTACTTATGATATTCTTTGGTGCGGTGACATATTTCAATATGAATGCGTATTAATTTCATTCTGTACTGACCATATGAGTTGCGTAGTTCACATACATGAGAGATATTGTGTAATAGGAGATAGCCAAAGCACATCGAGCCGATGGTAGAGGTGTGTGTGGATCGGAAACTACCTAAACAGTTAGATAGATGATTTATTCCTTTTAACGCAGAGTTGATTTGAGTTGAAGTTCTTAAAGAATATAATGAGTAGGAAAATGGTAAGCTAGGAGCCGTATGTCGTAGGCTCTAGGGAGGTATTGTCTTAGCCCGTAAGTTGTTATTTAAGCGTATTCAAGAAGAAGGACCAAATAATTAGAGTTCAGATTTATGAATGCAAACTTAAGAGAGCAGTTTTATGATTTAATACTCACGCTAGAGTTTATTTCGGAGACATATAACCAAAGATATGCTCAGATTTATATTCACAATCTGACTATAACCCATTTAATTATCATTACGCTTCATTCTAGCAAACTAAACGTTTTTATCACACAGAATTGACTTAAATGTGGTGAGAATAATCAATGTAATTATCGTGACAGTATTCACATCAACAGACAGAAGTATTTAAATGGAGACTGTGATTGCTCAGTGATCTATTGAATATAATTAGAGTAATTTAAACACATTTCGGAACATGATTACGAATATAGACATAAATAATGAATGTGAACTTGAACATTGAATGAGAATGAGCATGAATAGGAAGAGTACGAATGAGTGTAAATAGTTTAAAAAATCTCAATTATTTTACTTTTATTTGAGCCAGCGCTGACTCTGATCCCTTATGCATACAGGTTATAAAGCTTATACTACACAGAATCCACATCAACTTTTCATTGAACGTTATTTTATTCCAATAAATCTTGTTATATTATTTTTCTAGAAGGTGTCTGTGATATGAATTCTTTTTGGTAACACCTAGTTTATAAGTTAGCTGTTAAGTTAAGTAGACATAAGTAACTGAAGGATTTGATGAATGAAAGAGATTTTTTGAGGTTTTCGGCCGTTGGTACTTACTCGAGCGAATAGATTCCCCAGTGATACGTGTCTCAGCAGACCGAGTCTCTTCCGAAACCACGTTAAAAACAACCAAATGAAAAATCTCAGATTTTATGAGCGATAGATAGAATACCCTGAGAAGAAATAGAGCTACCGGGAGAATAGTGTGCTGACCGCATGACCGCGGGCACACCCATAAAACAAGGTTATAGGTGGGGATCACTAGGAATTGCGAGGAATACACTCAAATGACACCAACCTTAAAATTTAAAATAAATATATACTTAAAGGAAAAATCATTTTTACATGTTATCAAATAAAAGAAATCTTTAGACTATGGTAAATAAAATGAAATTGAAGGAATGAAAATTTAAATGGCATACATAAGAGTTTGCAAAATAAATAATTTAGATATAAATAAAATTCATATACTTAAAAATAAAATCATTTCTTCTTTTAAAAAGAAAATCCTGGTGCACCGGATTGTTCAAAAGCTAACCAGTTACTAATAAATATCCTTAAACAAAATTAAAATTTTAATGAGAATAACAACAAATTACTTAATAGAGGGTTTCCGACACACCCTAGTGGAAGGATCATTCCCCGTAAAACCCACATAACGTAGATCAACTATGCATCACAATAAATAGAAACTCCACACAACAACAGGTCTATATGTTAAACACCATACCGCAAGGAAGTTAAAATAATATCAACACAAATAAATTATGAATTAAATCACCCAATATAGTAGGCATGTAAATTAACAAAAACAAAACCCCAAATAAATAATGTAATGAGGCAGGACACGCAACCACAAGAAAGAAAGCACACGATCTAGCCTCAATACCACAAACAATCTATAATTATATTCACAGCGGCACACACCCGCGAACGCAAATCCCGACGAGACAACAATGCCCAATTTCAGTTGCGTAACTGCCACACAACGATAAGATAAGATAAGCAAATAACAATCAGAGGAGTAGATAAGGCCAAAGATACGATCACTTCACACTAGGGGTGCTTAAACCCTCAATTTAAACCCCAAATTTTACACTATTAAGGAATTATATCTTTGAAATTAATGTGATATCCCCATCTCATAAAGCAATAATGAAATAAAACCAACCGCAGTAATGCAGAAATATACAATCCCAAATCCCTAACTATACGTATCAAGCAAATAATAAAATCTACTAAATATATATTTTTTTAAAGGGGGTGGTGTTTAGTGCAAACGTAGTACTTAGGTTGGAACACGGGTAACAGGAGGCCGAAACACACAGAACTATGCACAAAAACAACAATATGAGAATCACAACATCAAAGAAAAGACGATAATGTGCACCACATAAAACACAGCAATAACGGCAATGAATATGAAATTTACAAATAGAAACAGCACGCGTATCAAAAAAACTCAGGGAAAACACACGTAGATACACCAGAAATAAGAATAAACAAAGGGAAACCCAAAATTTAGAAAAAGCAAGGAAGAATTTTGACGGTTACCTAGAGCAAACAATGCACTTCGCCGTTATGCACCGCACACGCTTCAAGTATGAACGCCATCACCAAACAGTGACATAATTTCAACTATAATAAATACACTCATAGAATACTTTAACACACACCAAGAAAGTTATATACACAGTAATAAAAGCTAAAGGCGTACATTCATGGTGACCAATTATGCCCAGGTAACCTCCTCGTGTTTTACCTAATTACTACGGCACTCACAAGTAAGGATAAAAAACTTTACATAATAAACACTAATGCACTTAATATACTGTACAACACATTTTTGTCCTCCTCGCTAGGCGAGGTATACCCTCCTTAATTGATCAATTCCCATTGCTTCAGTCATAATTATTTTAGTAGCAGCACAGCCGTTAGACATGGTCATCAGCGTCTACTTCTCGCGCAGTTCCAACAGCCGAATGAAACACTCTACACTTCGCCACATGGCGCGACACAGTCTAACACCGCTACACGCTCTGGCGGAGACCAACAAAACACACCTTGCGGTAGCAAAGCACGCACATAGATAGCGCAAGAGTACATGTTGTTGTCCACAGTACGATCAAACACACTAGATATAACTTGCAGGAACGTTACGCGCTGTCATGTCCCAATAGCCATACATACAATGAGTAGTATTATCATCCACTTAGTCACATAGTGTAGAATTCCAGTTTCAAATAGAAAATGGCAATATTACCGCTCATCACATCGGCACATTGTCAATAAGGCAGAGTCAAACAGTCAAATGCCTAATTCACAAAATGTTACTTGTGTGGATAGTCCACACAGTTTAATAAGTATCGCGTAGACAGTTGATAGTCCAAATTATATTACATAATTAATGTTTCTTTTGCGTAATAACGCCTCACGATCCAGAGGAATCTGGAAGCTTCTACTTTCCTGCAGTATTTCCAAGTAAGTGCCTCCCCATTTAAGGCAGGCTGGACGAGCTTCAGTGTTTCATTTTGCTATGACTCAGTCAGAGAGACAATGCTGTGGAGTTATTATATTGATGTGGAGCACTAGGTGTGCTACTGTGTATCCTGGATCAGTCAGTGAACAGTGTAGCAGAGCGAAGAGGGACAGCCGTGAGCGTACGGACAGTGTACTACATACAGGACTGTGAGCTGTGTGTCCGTGATTAGTGTGTAGTGAGTGTAATTGAAGCAGGGTAATCAAAAACCCACTAACTCCAGTAAACCTAATTTTACAGGAGAGAGAAAAACTGATGATCTCCCTCATTAATTTTAAATCTAATGCGTTTATGTGCTCACATTAAGTAAAAGTATATTCTTTATCAATTCAACGCTTCATAACTTAAGTGTTTATATTATTTAATGCTACAATTAGAATTAAATAGTGGTGGAGTTAGGGGTTTTTTGACTTCTGGAGTGTATGAAATAATGAAAAATTTAAAATATGACAGAAAAGGTACCAGTATGCCATATCTGCCGTATAAAACGATAGAATATGAAAGTTCATTATTAAAATTAGCATTGTTACACTTTTAAATTTCAAAGTTACAGCGTGAGGCTGATGCCCATTAAATACTAGAATCTAAATTATACCAAAATCTATATATATAAAAGCAAGTCGGGCTGGAGCGATGTATATATAAATATTTAAAAATGAAAAAAGACGTGAATTAATGAGGCACTTCCAGAAATCTCAGAAATTTGAAACTTGGTACGAGGGAAACTGATGACCCCAGGATCCCTAGAAAAATCGGAAATTCTCAAAATTCCCTGAAGGGGGCACGCTGGGGGGGCTCAAATTTTGGGCTCAGCATAAGAACACAGTCGTATAGTATATCCAAAACGATAACCTATAAGTTTCGTGGGCTTAAAAATTTTCGGGAATTACCTCATTTTTATCCCCTATCCCCCAAATCAAGATGGCGGCACAACCTGCCAGACGAGGTAGACAATTGAAATTTGGTGAAATTATAGCTTTTGGTCCCTAACCGACGGGAAAATTCCAAGATGTTCACATTTTTCACTTTTTACCCCCAAAGATATCAAAATATGGAGGCAATTTTAATGACTGTGCAGACATTCTTTTGAGCTATTTTTTGGCTAAACGGTAAGTCGTATCACAAAACGGATGCCACAATGTCCCTTCAATTCTGAGTGATCTACAACTTTGGTCCTGTGACATTTTGTCGTATCTTTCTCCCTTATACGTTAAATTTGGCCGTATATCTGGATTGTTCGTAAATTTGGTGATTTTTACAAGTATATTTCATTGCTTGACACACTTATCAGAATGATAGGATCATCACGTTGTGTGCGCACATTGGCACGATTAAGGGACATATGTGTACCAAATTTCATGATTCTAGCTTATACATAAGTAGGCAAAAAGTAATGTAAAATGTTAAAAATGCACCCAAATTTCACCCTATTCAAAATTTGATCTCAATTTACCCCCTTAATATGGGAGATACGAGGATATGGTTTAGAAACAAACATGTAGAGCGATAAACGAGGCGTCTGATGGCGCAAACCGTTTCTTAATATCATAAACCGTTTAGGAGATATGAATCTCGAAGTGGAAGTCTGCACCTTTCAACGTGCTCATGCTTATCCGTCATCTATCTATCTATATATATAAAAGCAAGTCGGGCTGGAGCGATGTATATATAAATATTTAAAAATGAAAAAAGACGTGACTTAATGAGGCACTTCCAGAAATCTCAGAAATTTGAAACTTGGTACGAGGGAAACTGATGACCCCAGGACCCCTAGAAAAATCGGAAATTCTCAAAATTCCCTGAAGGGGGCACACTGGGGGGCTCAAATTTTGGGCTCAGCATAAGAACACAGTCGTATAGTATATCCAAAACGATAACCTATAAGTTTCGTGGGCTTAAAAATTTTCGGGAATTTCCTCATTTTTATCCCCTATCCCCCCAAATCAAGATGGCGGCACAACCTGCCAGACGAGGTAGACAATTGAAATTTGGTGAAATTATAGATTTTGGTCCCTAACCGACGGGAAAATTCCAAGATGTTCAAATTTTTCACTTTTTACCCCCAAAGATATCGAAATATGGAAGCAATTTTAATGACTGTGCAGACATTTTTTTGAGCTATTTTTTGGCTAAACGGTAAGTCGTATCACAAAACGGATGGCACAATGTCACTTCAATTCCGAGTGATCTACATCTTTGGTCCTGTGACATTTTGTCGTATCTCTCTCCCTTATACGTTAAATTTGGCCGTATATCTGGATTGTTCGTAAATTTGTTGATTTTTACAAGTATATTTATTGCTTGACACACTTATCTGAATGATAGGATCATCACGTTGTGTGCGCACATTGGCACGATTAAGGGACATATGTGTACCAAATTTCATGATTCTAGCTTATACATAAGTAGGCAAAAAGTAATGTAAAGTGTTAAAAATGCACCCAAATTTCACCCTATTCAAAATTTGATCTCAATTTACCCCCTTAATATGGGAGATACGAGGATATGATTTAGAAACAGACATGTAGAGCGATAAATGAGGCGTCTGATGGCGCAAACCGTTTCTTAATATCATAAACCGTTTAGGAGATATGAATCTCGAAGTGGAAGTCTGCACCTTTCAACGTGCTCATGCTTATCCGTCATCTATCTATCTATATATATAAAAGCAAGTCGGGCTGGAGCGATGTATATATAAATATTTAAAAATGAAAAAAGACGTGAATTAATGAGGCACTTCCAGAAATCTCAGAAATTTGAAACTTGGTACGAGGGAAACTGATGACCCCAGGATCCCTAGAAAAATCGGAAATTCTAAAAATTCCCTGAAGGAGGCACGCTGGGGGGCTCAAATTTTGGGCTCAGCATAAGAACACAGTCGTATAGTATATCCAAAACGATAACCTATAAGTTTCGTGGGCTTAAAAATTTTCGGGAATTTCCTCATTTTTATCCCCTATCCCCCAAATCAAGATGGCGGCACAACCTGCCAGACGAGGTAGACAATTGAAATTTGGTGAAATTATAGCTTTTGGTCCCTAACCGACGGGAAAATTCCAAGATGTTCAAATTTTTCACTTTTTACCCCCAAAGATATCGAAATATGGAGGCAATTTTAAAGACTGTGCAGACATTCTTTTGAGCTATTTTTTGGCTAAACGGTAAGTCGTATCACAAAACGGATGCCACAATGTCGCTTCAATTCGGAGTGATCTACAACTTTGGTCCTGTGACATTTTGTCGTATCTCTCTCCCTTATACGTTAAATTTGGCCGTATATCTGGATTGTTCGTAAATTTGTTGATTTTTACAAGTATATTTCATTGCTTGACACACTTATCAGAATGATAGGATCATCACGTTGTGTGCGCACATTGGCACGATTAAGGGACATATGTGTACCAAATTTCATGATTCTTGCGTATACATAACTAGGCAAAAAGTAATGTAAAATGTTTAAAATACACCCAAATTTCACCCTATTCAAAATTTGATCTCAATTTACCCCCTTAATATGGGAGATATGAGGATATAGTTTAGAAACAAACATGTAGAGCGATAAATGAGGCGTCTGATGGCGCAACCCGTTTCTTAATATCATAAACCGTTTAGGAGATATGAATCTCGAAGTGGAAGTCTGCACCTTTCAACGTGCTCATGCTTATCCGTCATCTATCTATCTATATATATAAAAGCAAGTCGGGCTGGAGCGATGTATATATAAATATTTAAAAATGAAAAAAGACGTGAATTAATGAGGCACTTCCAGAAATCTCAGAAATTTGAAACTTGGTACGAGGGAAACTGATGACCCCAGGATCCCTAGAAAAATCGGAAATTCTCAAAATTCCCTGAAGGGGGCACGCTGGGGGGGGCTCAAATTTTGGGCTCAGCATAAGAACACAGTCGTATAGTATATCCAAAACGATAACCTATAAGTTTCGTGGGCTTAAAAATTTTCGGGAATTTCCTCATTTTTATCCCCTATCCCCCCAAATCAAGATGGCGGCACAACCTGCCAGACGAGGTAGACAATTGAAATTTGGTGAAATTATAGCTTTTGGTCCCTAACCGACGGGAAAATTCCAAGATGTTCAGATTTTTCACTTTTTACCCCCAAAGATATCGAAATATGGAGGCAATTTTAAAGACTGTGCAGACATTCTTTTGAGCTATTTTTTGGCTAAACGGTAAGTCGTATCACAAAACGGATGCCACAATGTCACTTCAATTCGGAGTGATCTACAACTTTGGTCCTGTGACATTTTGTCGTATCTCTCTCCCTTATACGTTAAATTTGGCCGTATATCTGGATTGTTCGTAAATTTGTTGATTTTTACAAGTATTTTTCATTGCTTGACACACTTATCAGAATGATAGGATCATCACATTGTGTGCGCACATTGGCACGATTAAGGGATATGTGTACCAAATTTCATGATTCTAGCTTATACATAAGTAGGCAAAAAGTAATGTAAAATGTTAAAAATACACCCAAATTTCACCCTATTCAAAATTTGATCTCAATTTACCCCCTTAATATGGGAGATACGAGGATATGATTTAGAAACAAACATGTAGAGCGATAAATGAGGCGTCTGATGGCGCAAACCGTTTCTTAATATCATAAACCGTTTAGGAGATACAGTTATCCGTTTCAGGTGTAATAATCACCATCTGCATCATTTTTAGCTTTGGTGTCTGTTTGTCTGTTTGTTTATCTGTTTGTCTGTTTGTCTGTCCTTATATAACTTGAAAACTACTGGATATATTTCCACCAAACTTCATATTTAGAATCCACTTGTCCTTGGGTAGGTTTTAGCGCAAGAAATAAAATCGTAACGACCGTGTGTCTGTACATTGATTATTTTGGCGAAATTTCCGTACAGTTATCCGTTTCAGGTGTAGTAATGACCATATGCATCATTTTTAGCTTAGGTGTCTGTTTGTTTGTTTGTCTGTTTGTCTGTTTGTCTGTTTGGCTGTTTGTCTGTCCTTCTATAACTAGAAAACTACTAAATATATATTTCCACCAAACTTCATATTTAGAATCCACTTCTCCTTGGGTAGGTTTTAGGGCAAATATCGTTTCTAAATCCCTGAACTCAGTGGGGATTTTTACGAAACCGAAACCGTGATTTTGCACTCCCTCAAAGTATACACAACCGAACTTAATGGAAATCAACCTGCCTTAATGAAAATTAATTTCTAAACCTTTTCTTCTCATGTGCATCATTTCAATCACTTACAGGAAAGATAGTATGATCAAACTCTACACGAACATTGGCCCACCCAGTACCCATATGTGAGCCAAATGCTATGTCACATAATTATCCGAAAAGTAATGCAATGTAAGATATTCTTACACAAATTTCAAACTATTCATCATTTCTGATTCAATCTGACCCATGAATAGATTAGATGCGAGAAAATATCATAGGACCAGCCATTTAGATCGCTTAATACTGCCCCTTACGGTACAATCCTTTGTCGATATGACGTACCGTTTAGCAGCAGTTAATCTGTAAATGAAGGTCTGCAATATTGTAAACGTTCATATACTTTGGTATGTCCATCTGTATATATTCATTGATGTCGATTTGTAGCGATCGAGAAAGGATGTGTCTGCTATTGTAATCAGTACTCCCTACACCGACTTTGACTGCTGGCAGTAGGAATGGGGTCCTTCTCCAACTCCTGTGTAACTGGCATTAGTAAGGAGGGCCTACCATTTTAATGAATAATTCACTTTTCGATTTGTCTTGCAGAAGGCAAGGGATCATGCAGTTTTGTTCGAAAGTCCCCTACTCTATTGTGTTTGGCACTAGGCCAGGGTGCCCGCCATTATAAACAAATGTTCCAATCTAAAATTTGACTAGCATTAGGCATAGTGGCCTGCTATTTTCATGGAAACTCACTAATTCTGTGTGACTGGCAGTAAGCTGGCTAGCAGCAGTAAAAAGGGACTGTCATTATAATGATAACTGCACAACTCAATTTTGACTGGTGGTAGGGAAGTTGCCTGGTGTTATAATAAAAACTCCTCAACTGTAACCTGTCTGAAAGTAGGAAATGGGTCTGCCATTGTAACTAAAACTCCCCAAATCGATTGTGACCGCGCAGTAGGCATTGGGGCCTGCAATTATAATGTAAACTTGCCAACTCGATTGTGAATGGCAGTAGGCAAGTGAGCCTGGCGTTATCATCACAACTCTGCAACCCTCACTTTACATTGGAAACAACGTATGTGGACCTCCCCATGCTATTTCTCGGATAAGGCTAAGAGACATGCAATTTTAAAACAATCTCATTTGCTGCACGCACAGTATTTACGTCGATATCCGTATACAATGTAGAATACCGTAGCGAAGCACGGGTATATTTGCTAGTACATAAATAAAACCACAAATAAACTTTCATTACAGATATTCTCTTTCACTTTCATTCTCTTGTTCAGTCTGTAAATCAGGGTTATTACTGTCAGCAAACAGAGTTTTGCAATACATCCCACTTTCTTTCGAAGTGAAATTCATTCAATTTTGAAAGTTCTTTTGCCGGGCTGAGTGGCTCAGACGGTTAAGGCGCTGGCCCTCTGACCCCAACTTGGAAGGTTCGATCCTGGCTCAGTCCGGTGGTATTTGAAGGTGCTCAAATACGTCAGCCTCGTGTCGGTAGATTTACTGACACGTAAAAGAACTCCTGCGGGACTAAATTCCGGCACCTCGGCGTCTCCGAAAACCGTAAAAGAGTAGTTAGTGGGACGTTGTAACTTTTTCGATGACTACTGATAAATAAATCATAATAAAAATATATAAATAAAATTACTCAAAAACTTAATAAAATTAATAAGCATAATTAAGCGAAATGTCCGTAGTATGGGCGCCAGAGTTCACCAGAATGGATCCCTCGAATTTAGATAAGAGCATGATAAACTTTATATCCCAGGGCGTGTACATAATGCTGCGTACTGGTACATCTGCTGCAGGCCTTACCTAACCTCCTGAAAACGACTAATTAGGTAGGAACTGCACCTAGGTTCATCAATAACACTGATTCTAAAATAGCTAACTATATTCTGAACAAATTCCGTGCATGAGCACCTCATCAACATACAACATTATACATATAATACACACATAAAATATTGCTGGAAGACTCCATATTTACAACACCAACAACAACAATAATAATGAAAATCGTGGGAAAACGAAAGCGAGAACTAAGCTACCATTTGTAGATGGTCCGATGAACAATGTACATGTATGAAGATAAATACCCTTCACTGTCTCTATATCAGTTCGACTTACCGATTCTCATAATCGGCAGTATCACATCACACAGATACTGTACCTTGTACTACTGTGTTCACATATTTTAACACTTGTTGTAAAGATATATACACACGTCTGTCGTTCCTCAACATAAATTTATGGAAAGTCTGAGATAGCTTTCACCAACATATAATGCTAGGCCGCCACAAGTGCTACAATACTTAATGCGCAAACACTCTCCACAATCAGCCACTTTCCACTAACATAACTAGACTACGCTCCACGAACGTTTGAAGTCCAGTCCATTGCAGCCGTGTCACCCCAGTACCGTGTATCAGCACCACTTCCTTCCCGTACAGTGTGCCAGTTGTAGTTCTCTTCATACAGTGTTACTGCTTGTAGTTGTAGTAGTTCCTTCTCGTTCCTTTACAAACACCTATACAATCACCCTTACAATGTTCCATACAATGTCCTAATCTCCAGGTTGCCGCCGTATCATCAACCTTTATAGACATCAACATCCCCCTCCTCTCAGATGAGACGTCTGGATTGGTGCTAGCTAGCCAATCATGAGTAAACCTCTTCTTTCTCCCAAGTTATAAACAAACACTCGGGAGTTTTACATGAATCATCAAATTTCCCTGGTACAACAACAAGCTCATCTCATCAGGCTGGGATATATACATGACTCATACGAACTTTCCGACGACCACAACAAATACTGGGGTAGCCACATGACTAATCCAAATTACCAGAGTTATTAAAGCAATGTTTTCCCACTCGTGCAAAACAAATTACTCATACCTACATATGTGGATATCTTCCAGCTTACCAATATAAATGGCAAAATATACAAATGAAATACTGATAATCATAATGATAATAATAATAATAATAATAAATCGAATACTGACAATAATATCTCTAACTTCTACATATAATTCGGGGGTGTGATATATGTACTATCACATAACGCCCCCTTGGTGAATCGATGATATCACATATTATGATTCACCATAAAACAGAACTTCATACATAACCTTATAATGACATAACTGAACACTTAATTTACCGTAATAATGATATATACATAGCGTCTACTGCATTGTATTCGCACACACGAAATACAATTTGTCCAAACAATAATAATAATAATAATATGGCTATATACACACAACTCTGATTGTTTCATATAGCATTGAACACAATCCCTTCTTGCTACTGTACACATAACTCATAATTGATAATATAAACATCCAAGGTGCAGATCCTATCTCTTATATCTGCGAAGGCTATAGATATTAAATGTCACAAGGACCTTGTTGTCAGTGGTTACGAGCCTATAAGCACACTTGCCTATTCTACTGTCCACAGTATACGGACCCTAATATAAATGAAAAAAACTATACATAAACTTAACATTGGCATCGATAAGCGAGGAATGCGTACCGCAATAAAATCCAACTACCTCTAGAATCCACTCTATCTCACACACAAACATTCATACCATTCAGTCACACAATAATTATACAAGCTTTCATTCAGAACAAAAAAATCCCTATTTCTGAAATATTCGGAAATCTTACTATGTTTACTCTTCCACGAAAACATAATTAATGCAAGCATACAGATCACATACTTTTTCACACATTCCACGTCGATATCGTACAGCACGTCGTTCACATCATTCACACAACTCTCAGCATTAAATAAAACATTACACACTCGCTTGGATAGACTTTCCTTCATCTCACGCACATTTCCATTCTCACTCACGCTCACTCTATTACAGAAATTCTTACCATAATACACTTCGAAATTGCTGTCATTACTACTTGATGACCCAACAATTAATCCATCTTCACCACATTCGATATCAGCTACTACTTGCACCACTTTCATGCCAACAACACTGCTACTTTCGACTCTCTTATCAGAAGTTTCATTAATCTCAAAGTCACCATTTTCACACATAATGGACCTAACTTTACTCTCCTCACGTACACTTAAATCAACAAAAACATCCTCATGATGTATACTCCGTAAACTCTCTTCACTCACAAAACAACCTTCATCAACTTCACAAAAAACTTCACTTTCAATTTCAGAAACTTCCACAAGATTATCGATCGCAACATCGCTATTACCATCACCACTAGCACAAAGTAAGACATCCGACACGTCTTTCTTACTTTCATTACGCCCCCTATTCTGAAAATCTCTCAGATAAAAGATTTCACTCTCTACTTTATCAAATGCCTCCCTTAACACTTTACCTCTCTCATCAATCTTACTGGACACACTAACATACATATTATCGATTTTACTAGACAGTTGAACATGCTGACTATCAATCTTACTGTTAACAACATTTAATTTATCCTTGAACTCCTTATTGAACTGATTAAATAAGGATTGAAGCATACTAAGAGTTAAAGTCGCCCCTTGATCTCCTACATGTTGAATCTGAGACGGGTTACTCGGTTCCTCACCCATCGTTGCCAATAGATCCTTCCTACTATCAGCCATTTTACTACTCTCACTAAAATTAGATAAACTCAATGTGGTGGAATTCTTTTGCCTTCTCTTCTCCTGATTCTTAGTACCAGCAACATTAACAACCTCTCTATTTCTCAGTTTTATAATACTCGACTCACTACAATATTTCTTCATACTCCAACATACAAATCACGTACATATAAAACACTTCACTGACATAGTTTTCAGAATTCCATCCACACCTGACAAGTGCACCTACGCTTATAAGCCTAACAGATGTACCAATCATTCAGCCACACGTTGGGAAGCCAATTGTAACTTTTTCGATGACTACTGATAAATAAATCATAATAAAAATATATAAATAACATTACTCAAAAACTTAATAAAATTAATAAGCATAATTAAGCGAAATGTCCGTAGTATGGGCGCCAGAGTTCACCAGAATGGATCCCTCGAATTTAGATAAGAGCATGATAAACTTTATATCCCAGGGCGTGTACATAATGCTGCGTACTGGTACATCTGCTGCAGGCCTTACCTAACCTCCTGAAAACGACTAATTAGGTAGGAACTGCACCTAGGTTCATCAATAACACTGATTCTAAAATAGCTAACTATATTCTGAACAAATTCCGTGCATGAGCACCTCATCAACATACAACATTATACATATAATACACACATAAAATATTGCTGGAAGACTCCATATTTACAACAACAACAACAACAATAATAATGAAAATCGTGGGAAAACGAAAGCGAGAACTAAGCTACCATTTGTAGATGGTCCGATGAACAATGTACATGTATGAAGATAAATACCCTTCACTGTCTCTATATCAATTCGACTTACCGATTCTCATAATCGGCAGTTATCACATCACACAGATACTGTACCTTGTACTACTGTGTTCACATATTTTAACACTTGTTGTAAAGATATATACACACGTCTGTCGATCCTCAACATAAATTTATGGAAAGTCTGAGATAGCTTTCACCAACATATAATACTAGGCCGCCACATGTGCTACAATACTTAATGCGCAAACACTCTCCACAATCAGCCACTTTCCACTAACATAACTAGACTACGCTCCACGAACGTTTGAAGTCCAGTCCATTGCAGCCGTGTCACCCCAGTACCGTGTATCAGCACCACTTCCTTCCCGTACAGTGTGCCAGTTGTAGTTCTCTTCATACAGTGTTACTGCTTGTAGTTGTAGTAGTTCCTTCTCGTTCCTTTACAAACACCTATACAATCACCCTTACAATGTTCCATACAATGTCCTAATCTCCAGGTTGCCGCCGTATCATCAACCTTTATAGACATCAACATCCCCCTCCTCTCAGATGAGACGTCTGGATTGGTGCTAGCTAGCCAATCATGAGTAAACCTCTTCTTTCTCCCAAGTTATAAACAAACACTCGGGAGTTTTACATGAATCATCAAATTTCCCTGGTACAACAACAAGCTCATCTCATCAGGCTGGGATATATACATGACTCATACGAACTTTCCGACGACCACAACAAATACTGGGGTAGCCACATGACTAATCCAAATTACCAGAGTTATTAAAGCAATGTTTTCCCACTCGTGCAAAACAAATTACTCATACCTACGTATGTGGATATCTTCCAGCTTACCAATATAAATGGCAAAATATACAAATGAAATACTGATAATCATAATGATAATAATAATAATAATAATAAATCGAATACTGACAATAATATCTCTAACTTCTACATATAATTCGGGGGTGTGATATATGTACTATCACAACGTAAAACAAATAACATTATTATTATTATTATTGAAAGTTCTTTTGCTTTTCTATTTTCAGTGGCAAGTGTGAGTTTTACTTTTGTTGAGTTGGAAAAGATGCATTTGTATTGGGTCTCTGAATGTTAAATCGACGCCATATTGTACTTCTCACAGTTTTACTCACATGGACTTCATTTTTGTGGGATGCCGAATATCGTATTTCCGTACTTTGAGCTATGAGAAATTTCTCGTTTCAATAATGTGTTGCTTTAATCCATCAGGGTATTTAGAAGAGCACTGCTTTTTGCACCTAGAAAATTACGAATGCTAATACTAACACAATTATTTAAAGCATATGTTTATATATAACATTTATTCATGAGATGAAAAGTCCTATTTCACATCTCAGCACTGATACATTGCTTTATGTTCAACTTTTTGGGTAATACAATATCAAATTAAACATTTTAGGTTAGCTAATTGTCCTTTGCTTTAAGCCTTTAAATACTGTTTCGCTTCCATTAGCCTTCATTTATTCGTTTCTTTCCACTTATTTTCCTTCGGAACTTGAATCTGATTCCATTTTAACCTTTCAAATCACTGCTCAGCTGGTTAAGTGATGGTGTTGCCATCTACCAGAAAATAAAGCATGGAAAGCAAGAACTCTCCAATTCCATGGAGTAAGAGGTGTTTTGCTTTCCATGGATTTTAAAAACACCTCCTGTATGCGGAATAATGACAGAATTAGGATATTCTTACCTTCCATCCATGTGGAACACACTAAATAGCCCCATCCAGCCCATAACTCAATTTCGCCAAAAATTGGAGTTAAAGGGTTTTTTATCTCCGTGCTTCAATTATGAACTGCCCTAGTTTCCAAGTGACAGTTGTGGAAGAACGTGTATTGTAACTGTGTAATTGTGTAAGAAATTAGTGCTAGTTAATAAATATTCGAGTAAACCGCTACCAGTTGTATTTATTTATACTCCGCACGGCTTTAATTCTAAACTGACGTTTCGCAAAACAAATGAGCTTCGCCTTACCTCTGTTGCCAGCGCGCTACTGCCGCGAGAACGGCTGATGCAATACGACCGCGGTAAACATCCCTCGTAAAATGTAATACCGTACTCAGGAAAGCTTATGAATCGGGATTGAAAACAAATCCACAAAAACTACACTTACTAACAACATTCGACTCTAAAAGTAGAATGCGTTATTAAGAATAAAAGGAAATTAAGAAATAACACATCACTCACCGTTAACGGCTGGCACAGGAAGGAGGTTATGGCCTACAAAGGGAAAACTCCACTGATCTCAGAGTCAATTTCTTGACACTTGCCTTTCCAGAACTACACTGAGACATACCAAACACGCACGAACTAAGTATACTAACCGAAACACGGACCTCAATAAAACTACAGCTATTTTTATACACTGAACTGCCGTACTAAACCTGTCATTTAATAACTTATGCTATGCTAAACTGTAAACTACGCTATACTGCACTATACTAGAGAGATAAAGACGAATATGATAAACACTAATTACTGAGGAAAAATTCAAAAGATCGTGAACCATACGAACTCCACACATGATGATCAAGATAGATTAAGCACGTGGTGAATATAAGTATTAGAGTTGGCAACTAGGTTTCGAGATCACATTCTGTCTTTGTAAGTCGATATGAATGGGAGTTTGGGATTGGTTGGATGTCTATGTTTCGGCACATGATCACCAGACAGAGCCCAAATCGGCCAAAACCTCAATTTAGAAGTACAGCAGTGCGGAGTATACCTACCCACCTGCACATTATATTTACCTGTACTTGCTCTCCACATGCCTCAGTCGTTAAAAGGAAAAACGCTGTTGAACTCTTTCTCTCAAAGACATGCTTCGTTTGCCTGTTGAGGTCCAATTACTGCCTGGCGATAGATATTATACTCAATTATCTCAGATGATATCACTCAAAGAAGTGTGTGTAGGCTGCGTACGATAAATTCTTATTACTCGCTAACAGCATCCTTTATTTCTTTTACAGGGTGACTACTCGATGGTGATACTATTGCCGAGTACAGCTGAAGATATGGACGCATTCATGGAAGCAATGCCAACCCTGAATTGGGAATTTTTTGACAGGGAGCTCAATGAGACCTACATGGATGTGTATGTGCCAAAATTCTTGATTGAGAGTTCTCTGAAACTCTCTGAGCCGTTGAAACAGGTAGGGAGACTAACACATTCCTTTTTGATCTTATATTGGCTGATGAACAGCCCTAATAGTGCTACGAATTGCCTTCTAAGACAGTGGAGGTAGTGACTGTGGTGATTAATGAGATTTAGGACCAAATAATGCCAAGAAGTAAGAACGAGATTCCGTCACCCGTATACAGTATATGAACTTGGCAGCATATGTGGTACGATACAAAAACGTTCGCTGTAGGCAATTAAGGCATTTATAATATATCCAATTGCTTGTTATTGTACAGAAGAGGATACTAGTATTTAGTTGCGATTTTCCAGGGTCAGATGGATTGTATAGTACAGGATTATCTTCAAACACTGCTGACAATTCATTTCGTACAACTTCAACGGTTTGGTTGGAACTGTAGAGTTGTATCGTCCACAGGTAAATTTTGTGTCAGGACTGATCGTCTAATCACTTGTATAGATGTTATAGAACAGTGTAGCCAGCACGCTGCCTTAAGGAAGACCGTTTTTGAGCACTTCTTCGGCTCCTCTTATTGTCCAAGCTGGCAAAGAACTGTCTACTCTGCAATAAACTGTATGATCTGCATTAAGCGGTAAACTTTCGTGATGATATATCTTTCCAATTAACATCTTATGATTAACTGTGTCGTAAACGACAGCAATTTTTCAGTATACCTCTAATAACATACAAACATTCATTCAAGTACATTTAAAGTAGTATAAATTGGAGAGCTCGGCGGCATCCGGTACCCGGTGACCCCTGGACGAGGGCTGATACCTGAGTGACGTCACAGCACTGTGCGGGCTGCTAGGTAAGAGCACGCTCCCAACCTAACATGATCTTACGCTGGCTAAGTGTCCAGGCTTAAACTCACAGATCCCGGGTCCGACACTAGGCTTAACCTTACAAGGGCGTTAGCTTTGCAGATCCAAGTTTGATACCCAAGAATGTTAGCTTAACCTAACTGCCAGCGTGATTATGGACAAGAGTGCTAGCTTAACCTAATAGGCACGTATTTGACACCGGGCTTAGTTTTACAAGGGCATTACAGTCTCAAGTTTGAGGTTCAATCCCAGGCTCAACCTAATTGGACAAGATGTGGCATGGTCCGGGTAACATTAGGGGGCTTTGATGCTGATATTGGTGGAAGCTAAACTTGAAAGAAGATGGCGGCTACACATTGGGCTAGGGAGATGGTGTAAGGCTTATTCATAGGGGCGTAATACTGGGAAGCATATTTGAGGCTCGAAACTAACGGACTGCAGAGTCCAATACACTAGCGCAGGGCTGTCCAACGTTCGTTTCTACGCGAGCACATTCACATGATAACTTCAAACACTGCTGACAATTCATTTCGTACATCTTCAATGGTTTGGTTGGAACTGTAGAGTTGTATCGTGCGCCAGGTACGATTCCACTAATTCGACTACTGTTATCGGTACTAGAACGGCTACATAATAATAATAATAATAATAATAATAATAATAATAATAATAATAATAATAATAATAATAATAAATCTAGAATTAAAAATTATATAAAAATATATTTTCTCACATAACTAATGTGAAATCTGACACTGCATGCTCGCTGCAAGTTGAGGAAAGTCTGTAAAGGCGCGTCCAGACTTGTAACAGAACATCGTAACGTAACCGCGTCGCGCTCCTGTCTGGACGGTACTGCGTAACCTCGTCGCGCAACCTTAGCCCGCAACATGAACGATACGGAACGAGGTTCGCTGCATTCCACCGCTTGTCGGTTTTCCCGCTTCACATCAAAGAGATGCGCGCGCGGAATACAGCAAGCTTGGACGTACACAGGACCTCGGCGCGTAACACACATTCGCCTCTGTTTGCTTGATCAGTAAAAATGTTGTGGACCGAGCAAAACACACTGCATTTTATTGAAATGTACAGAGCTAAGGAAATGTTGTGGCTAGCTAACCATCCCAGGCATTTCAACAAAATTTTAAGGAATGACCACTTTCCCCATCCACTCCATTCTCCGGTTCACTCTATATATTCCCAATATCCCCATCATGCTGCACAACATAATGTTCATCAGCTGCCGAACCCATCACATTTTCAAGGTTACACCGTTTCAACACCCACTCCTTCAGCTTCCTTATCCTCACCGAATACTACTACTACACCCAATTCTCCTCGCTCCAACTCCAATCTGTCCACTGAGTCAAATACAGTAAGCAATTCCCACGATGTGGATATGGATTTTCAGGACTTGATTAGACTTACAAAGTAGTGTTTCTGTGTTGAATAAGCAATTAAAATAGATAATGTTTGATGTATGAAACATAGAATATCCCAGCAATAAATTCCTTACAAACGTTTATATTTTCTTTTAGTGCTTCAATCAGAGCTTGACACATTCCGGTACGATAACACTAATCGACTGTTTGGATATTTTGAAAAGATACTGCAGACTAGTGTTTGAATCACCGGTTGCTAGAAATCTTACTGTCACTGCCAGTCTCTCTTGCACCGAGATAGCCTCTCTGAATATGGTATCCTTCTTAGCAACATTAGGCCCTATCAAATTGATGAGGTGGGATCTCTCGCTGAGTCTGAGGGAAAAGCCAACTCTGAAGGGTAAACGGATTAAGAAAGAAGGAAAGACATGTATTATTATTATTATTATTATTATTATTATTATTATTATGGAATTTCCAATATGTTTTCATGTAATAAGATACGTACTTCCGTTCCATTGCTGTCATTTTTATTCAATTAATGTGAGTATAGCTATGCAGTATAACTTAACCTCTACAAATGATGTTATGGCAGTAAATAGATTGCAAAAATTATGTTGAAGATAACTACATTAATATTTTGCCCACGTAAATTGTGGTTTATTGCGCGTTTCTCTTCTTTTTAAGACTGTACCCCGCTGCTAGTCCAACAACTACAACAGCTGTTTGCCTTTCCTCTATGTTAAAACGAAATGCTATCGAACCTTGCCAAATCTTTTCAAATCTTATCACACCTTCAGCAATGTTGAACAGTCTTTGACAAGATTTGACAAATTTCTTGTGAAATGTTGAACTGACAAGAAAATGTAATGGTGTACAACACGCATAAGACATTGGTATTTCCTGCCACAGAAGTTCAGGCGTTGTTATAGATTAAATTTATGAATTAAATATAAGTCCGCACATTCCTCCACACCCTCCCCGAATTATTCAGATCACGAAATGAATAAATGTAATAGAAAGACATGGAGGGGGGAAAAAGGAGAAGTCTGCAGAGAATTACGACTTTCTTTCAAAGATGAAATGTGTATTTCGGCCAGTTCAGTCACTTCACCGTTCTAAAATCTTGTATACTGTAATAATATAACATTGTAAAACTAAAGTACAGAAAACCGTCGTCAGGCCTGAAAATCGCTGAGCATGGTCGGCTACAGTCAATCACTAGTTTATTTTCACTTGATGAAAAACGTGTTTAAGAATATTGTTTTACTATGCTTTCACTACCCATATTACCGGGCGAGTTGGCCGTGCGGTTAGGGGCGTGCAACTGTGAACTTGCATCCGGAAGATAGTGAGTTCGAACCCCACTTTCGGCAGGCCTGAAGATAGTTTTCCGAGGTTTCCCATTTTCACACCAGACAATTGCTGGGGCTGTACCTTAATTAAGACCACGGCCGCTTCCTTCCCACTCCTAGGTTCTTCCTATACCATCGTCGCCATAAGACCTATCTGTAAAAAAGACCTACCCATATTGAAACATTTAAACCTCCGAATTGATTGCTAAGCAATAATACTCTTGCGCGGAACTCGAAAACAAAAATCAACACAAAGCGTTGGAAACGGAAACGACGCCTTGGTCAGGTTTAGCAAGTAAAATGTTTATAATGCCCACTAACTGTCTGAAACTTCATGTCAGCCAGCAGATTTGAACCACCATGTGTAGTTCTACGTGAATATAGCTGAGTTTGCCACCATCGCCTATGTTTCCGTTTAGTTGCATAATGCAAAAAATACAGGCAGCTGCAGCTAAGTCCATCTTTCAAAGCTGCACTGTCTCAACTGGCGGAACGCTGGTAGGTTACGCGTTACGACCTGCGGCGCGGGGTAGAAAAGTTTACCTCGCAACCGCGGTGCGTAACATTGCCGCGTTTAACCTTGGCGCGCGACGTGGTTACGTTACAGAGTTAGGCGCGTATGTCTGTACCCGCCTTAAGTGGAACAGGCTGGCCATAACGCGTCATCCAGCTGTGAGTCTGTCAGGCAGGATCGGTATTTGTTTTTATTATGTTCATAGTCGAAAACGTGACTTCACAAAGATGGGTTGAACCAAAATAAGATTGCATCTTCAGAGCAACACTGCGGGTAATGGAATATTTTTTACCTTCCACCAGAGTCCAGAAATTGCCACATGTTGCGTAGGAGGATTTCAAAGAAAGGTCCGACTGAAGGCTTAAAATTTCCATTTCTAATTCTGCAGGATTATAATTTTCGTTTATTTCACACACCCTCCCTCCAGGCTCACAAAAGTTAACAGAAGCTTAGGGATTATTGACAAACATGATCACTGGTTCAAGCATTGAAAACTGGCTAAATCTGCTACCAAATTCGGACCTAAGAGTTTCAAGATGTTTAGCAAGAGGTGAAAAATCAAGCTTTCCGCCATTTACTGTATCTGCCATATATTTCAAATTTGGAAAATGTGAAAGGGAATTTCTATTTAAATGGACAATCCACACTTTAAGTTTCTTTTCAGATGCATTGGCAATACTTATCGTACCTGAAATATTATGATCTTTTCCTTGCAATTCGAGATTTAACTCATTTAATTTTGAGGTGATGACTGCCAAGAATGCTAATTCGATTAGCCAAGATATTGCACCCTTCTAGAGCTGCTTCGGTGTTGACTTGAAGTCCACTATTGCCATGGCTGCCCCTGAAAAGAATATACTTACCGAAGCTTTGAGACCCATCTCAGTCGCGAGCTGTCCCTGTCGTCGATTTAGGGGTGCATAAGGTACAACTCAACTAGGGATAGTTATCTAATTAAATAAAAATCATGACACAGACTGATTTTGAAAATTGTTTATAAAATTTATTGATCATAATTAAAGAAAAATGAAGAAATTTAATCCATAATTAGTGAACGTGATGTAAATTCAGACTCAAATTTTATTACTATTACATTCCAACAATGTCCTAGATCAATATTAATAAAATAAAACTCGTTATCACATCACTGATTAACTCTAATGATAAATAATTTTGTTAATTAAATTGTGAAAAATTGTATAATTAATTACCAAATCCGTTACGTAAATTCATTAAATACTAGTATAAATGTACACACTTGCACGGTAATGTTGTGATAGTGAGCATGTATAAATGTAATAATAAGTGGACAGTAATAACAATAATAATAATAACAATTAAAAATAATCATAATAATTTTACCTACATGAATTTACAGTGGCTATCCAAAATCAAACATCAGAAGTGCAAATAATCATCTACCGAACTCAACTAAAAACAATAATAAAAGTTCTCAGAAGTTACATAAAAATAAATAAATATGTTAATACTCTAATTAATTAAAATTAAAATTAATTCCATAAAAATGCATAATTAACCGCTTCAGAAAGATTGATAACATGGCTTCATCATTACCTCAGGCCTTCCAAAATAATAGGTAAATTATAGTAATAATACACTGAAAATAATAATAATAATAATAATAATAATAATTGTACCGGGCGGTACACCTCCACACCGTTTATTTAAAAGTTGCGCCAGTTGAAACTCCTCTTCTGGAGGAAGTCTGAACTTTATCTACGGTCTTAATTTCCAAATTTCTCAGAAGATGTCACTACCTGGAAAATTTTTGAGTTTGTGAACTGTGTCATTTTCGACGTACTTTTGTCTTGCTTGTATTAAGAAGTGTGAACTTTCTCTTCTAGAGGACACTACTGAAGATCAACAATAGTGCACCCTAGTGCGGAGTCAAAGAACTATTTTGGTGGAGAAAATTTATTTTCAGGAGTTTGTTCTTTGTTAAATTTCTTTCTGTCATTGTTTAAGTTGGCAATATTTACCCCTTTCTTCCCCTTGTTTTGAATGTATCCAATCACGAATTTTTTCAATTAATTTCACTTTAGTAGCTTGAGACCCCTTCACCACCCAGCACCTTCTTTCATGCATAACTACCACCAAAACACGGTAACAAGTGGTAGCAGAGCGTGGTTGAATGGGTCTCAATTTAGCCCCTTTTGACGGCTAAGCTCTGTTTTGATCCGAACTCTAACCATTTTCTCAGTTGCTGGAAATTTTTTATTGAGGTTTTTCAAAATTTTTCTGTTATCATGCCCGGCCCTCGCGATGTTCTCCTCCTTAACTACTTGCGCAAAGAGGAGTTGATCTACGAATTAACTATTAGAAACGTGCAATCTGGAGGCACGGTTGCTATCGACACTAACAAGCTTAGAGACTCCCTTGATTTGCCCATTTCCATCCCCAATTTGGGAGAGAAAGAAATTGATGACTCTCTTTCCACGATCGTCGAGAACATTACTGGGCTAGCATCGGTCGTTAGTTTTTTTGATGAAAATGATCCGTCTCCTAATCAAATTAAGCGTGTGCAAGGCAGGCTATATCATTTTTCAAATAGAGTTAATGATCTGTTGTCTCTAAAGGTGAATGACGTTCAGAGGAAGGAAGCTAATACGCTCCTTGAAACTATTTCTGAATTGTCTAGTAAAGTCACTCAATTGTTAACTGGGGAAATTCCTCCAAAATCTGATCAACCCACCATAGTGAATGTAGGTAGTGAGGAAGAGTCTCCTAAGGGAGAAGTAAATAGGAAAACCCCCTCTGCTCAAACTATCTCTGCCCCATTGGACAACGAGTCTGAACGCCGTGCATCGTTGAGTAACATCCGTTCTGAATTAACTTCTTTGCCCCTGAAACCTCTACCTACTATGTCACCCGGGTTTAGCAGCTTGCCTCATCCATTGGCAATGTTGCTAAGAGGTATCTCTAAGTTTTCTGTCAACACCACCAGTGAAGTTATTTCATTTTTAAGATTTTTAGTTGAATTTCAGGATCACGCCCTTGTGTTTTCTCTTTCCCCTTGTCAAATTTTACAAATAATCTATCCTTATGCTATTGGTGTTCTCTCAGATAAAATAGTAAGAGCTATTGCTGAACAGTCATCTATTGAAGATTTTCACGCACACTTGCTTGCAAATTTCATTCCTGCCCGCGCGAGGTCATCTCTGATTCAGAAATACTATTATCGGGTACAGCGCTTGGATGAAAACTTGGCTGATTTCATACAGGACATTAAGTTTTATACTAGGGTGTTTGCCCTTCATTTTCCTGAAGATCAGATTGTGCAGGCTATTGTAGAGGGAATTTCACCTCCCTATAGGTCATATTTGTGTTTCGCGGCGTGCCCGCAAACCTTCTCGGAACTTGAAGCGTTGGCCGTCTCGGCGGAAGGAGTTAGATACGCCGATTCTTTGCGTGTCGCGAAAGAACCCCCGCCTTCCTTTAGTAATACTCGGCCTCCACCTCGCCGACCAGTCAATCCCCGTAAATGTTATGCGTGCGGGGCGCCTGACCACCTGCGCAATAAGTGTCCTCTGATCAAGTCTAGTAGGGCAAATAATGGAGCTGGTTCATCACAAGGCTGTTTTAAATGTGGGGCTTTCTCACATATCGCCAAGAATTGTCCCAATTCGAATAGCACCCCCTCCTGCTCAACTTCTGGGGTAACTTCCAACAACAATCAAAAGTGACTAGTGGCTTCGGCTGAGTCAACTAATTCATCTTCCCGAGGCTCAGCCCCTGGTAAGCAGATCGAAAATCCTGGGAACGTTAAATCTGCTAATCTGTCCTTTGAATGCCCCAAAGAGTGTCTTAAGATTGCGGCGGATACCCCCGCACCTGTTCCTTTCCTTAAGATTGAGGTAAATAACGAACCTATAACAGCTCTATTAGATTCAGGCAGTGTTTGTTCCATTATTTCGGCTGAATGGTACTCGAAATTGAAGTCTGTTTGTAACCTACCTGTCTATGACTCTTCTCCTGTGAAATGTGTTTCTGCTAATACATCTCCATTAGAAATTCTAGGTTCCTTACTGGTCAAAATTCGTATTTTTAAATTTACATGGAAAATTAAATTGTTTGTGGCCAAGCAATTGTCTTGCCCCATTATATTGGGAGCTGACTTTATTTCTCACACTGGTCTTGTGCTCGATCTCCAGTCTAGGTCGTGCACATTCAAATTTGCTTCTAGTTGTAAAATACCCCTTTTAAAGTGTAATTCTGTGTCATGTTCTCCTATTTCGCCTACCCAGGATGAGATGTTGTTAGACCTTAGACATCTACCTGAGGAGCAGGCTGATAGTATTCGCAATCTGTGTCAGTCGTTTCCCGAGGTATTCTCTGATACTCTTGGCGTTACTGACCTGATCGAATGCAAAATTGAGGTCACGGATTCGATTCCTGTCCGTTTTCCACCGTATAGGCTATCTCCACCTAAAATGAAGGCTCTGAAAGGAATCATCGATCAGATGTTGAAGGATGGTATTATTAGGCCCTCTAAGTCAGCGTATTCTTCGCCTATTTTTCTAGTCCCGAAATCCCAAGGGGGCTTCAGGCCTGTAATTGACTACAGGGCTCTCAATCGGAAGGTGGTGTTACAATCTGTGCCCCTTCCCGACCTTCATTCTTGCTTTTCATGGTTTCGTAAGGCCAAGTTCTTTACTATCTTGGACTTGAATCAGGCCTATAATCAAATTCCCCTTGCTGAAGAGTCTAAACACCTTACAGCGTTTGCCACGGACTGGAATTTATACGAATACAACCGCGTGCCTTTCGGGCTCCCCACGGGGGCAGCTGTACTCACTAGGCTACTAGATAAGGTCTTCTCCGACATCAAATTCGAGTACTTATATCACTACTTGGATGATGTCGTCGTGTTTTCGGAGACCTTCGAAGAACATCTAGATCATCTGCGAGAAGTTCTGAATCGCCTTCGTAAGGCGGGGTTAACTGTCAAGTTGTCCAAGGTCGCTTTTGCTAAGCCCTCTATGTCATTCCTAGGGCATATTGTGTCACCTGATGGTGTAGCAGTCGATCATTCTAGAACACAGGCCATCCGTGATTTTAAACCTCCCAAGGACATTAAAGGTATCGCCAGGTTCATTGGTATGGTGAATTTCTTCAGAAAGTTCATTCCTAACTTTGCTAATAGAGCGGCGCCATTGAACCTTCTTCGTAGGAAAGGCATCAAATTCGAGTGGGGACCTTCTCAACAAGCCGCTTTTGAAGATCTGAAATTAGCTCTCTGTAATGCCCCTGTCCTTGCCATGCCTGATTTCTCAAAGAAATTCATCGTCCAAACGGACGCGTCGTCGTCGGCGGTAGCGGCAGTCCTTCTTCAAGAGACTGAACTAGGGAGGCGACCCATCGCCTATGCATCTAGGACTCTATCGGCTCAAGAAGCCAAGTATTCCATCTATGAGCTCGAAGGGTTGGCAGTCTTATTTGCCTTAGAAAAGTTCCGTCTCTATCTGGAACATGTCAAATTCGACCTGGAGACAGATAATCAAGCATTAAGCTGGGTCTTAGGTAGGCCGCGTCGTACTGGTCGCATAGCCCGTTGGGCCATCCGTATTTCTGCCTTCCAATTCAATGTCAGGCATATCCGAGGTACCGAAAATGTTATTGCTGATGGACTCAGCCGTATGTTTCATAATGACGTCGAGACCCACGAACCGGTCGACACTTCATCACCTCCCGAGTCCATACCATCTGAGGTTAATGCCATCCTAACAGATGTTCCCATGCTGTTTAGGGATATCGAGAAATACCAACGTGAAGATCCGACGCTGGCTCCGATAATGGAAACCCTTTCTTCTGGGGAACATGTTGTCCCTTATGTTCTGAGGAATGGAGTTCTATGTTGCCCTTCGAGGCATGATAAGATGATGAAAGTTGTTGTTCCAGCGGTTCTTGTACCTATGATCTTCAAGTATTATCATGAGACCCCATTAGGAGGGCATCTTGGTATCTTTAAAACTCGTGAAAAGATTCGTGATATGTTCATCTGGAAAGGTATGGACGGTGAAATCCGTGAATTAGTAAAGGCATGTAAATCCTGTTTGCTTAGTAAACCGACCATGTCCACTAAGGTAGGTCTTTTGTCTTCTCATCAAGCGTCGCGCCCCATGGAGCGCCTGTATATTGATTATGTGGGACCCTTCCCCCAGTCAAAGGGGAATGCCAACAAGTTCATCTTTGTATGTGTAGATGGTTTTACTAGATTTTCCTGGTTATTTCCGACTAAGCTGGCTACCGCTCAGTCCACCATTTCTTGTCTTAATACTATCTTTGCTTCTTTTGGTCCTTGTCAATACATAGTTTCCGATAATGCTAAGGCTTTTACATCTAATTTATTTCGTAAATTCTGTTTTGACTTATCCATCTCTCATGTAACTACTTCTGCTTATTACCCTCAACCATCTCTGGCTGAACGGGTTAACCGTAATCTCAGGTCCGCACTCATTGCCTATCATCATGAAGATCCTTCCAGGTGGGACACGTCCCTGCATTGGATAGCTTTTGCTTTGAATTCAGCGGTTCATGAATCTCACAAGTTCACTCCAGCTTCTTTAATGTTCAAGTTTGTTCCCAACTCGCCGCTCTCTAACCTCTGGTCTCTGAATGACATTCTACCCGAGATAATAGATCCGGACAACATTAAAGATCTTTGGAAGAAGGCTAAAGCCAATCTTAAAGTGTCTCATGAAAAGGTTAGGGAAAGGTATGATCGTGGACGGAGACCCACCCCTTTGAAGGTAGGTGACCAGGTTATGGTCAAAAATTTTGTTCCCGCGGGCAAGCTTGCCCCCAGATTTCATGGGCCTTGTATCATTCTCGATTTTCTTACGCCGGTTACCTTATTGTTAAGTAATCCAGCCACCGAGAGGATATTTAGAGTTCACCTGTCCCAGGTGAAACCGGTGTAATTTTGTGTTAACTTGCTTCATATTATTTTGAAAGGATATGAAGGTTATATTTTTTTTTTGAGTTTCACTTTTATGGCATTCTGCCCCTTCTATAATATTTTGGTTTTAGATGTAAGCCTTTTGTAAAACCCGCCCCGATCCGTTAAACTGCCATCCTGTTCTTACCACGGCCATTACCACGCTCCCGTCTCCTGCTCCACCTTACACTGTGGCTTCATTAGATTAAATGCCACGGATATCTACACGCCGCTGGCCCCTCAACCTCTCCATAATGCCTGTGCCTTCAAAAAGACGATGGTCCAACACAATTCTGCCGCCTAGCCTTAATGTTTCAGTGCCCCCGCAGCCGCGCAGCGCCGTGCAGCAACTGGGGAGGGGGATGGGCCCCCTCCTCTCCAGCGAGGACGACATGTGCACGGCGAGCCGGAGCTCTCCTCCCGGCCAAGGCTGATGTGCGGCGCACGACCTGCTTCTGGCCCGCAGCCTGTATATGTTCACCGCGGGCGCGGCGTGTTTCAACACTCTGCTCCCCTCATAGTGCGGGCGAGCGGTATCTCAGGGTACTTAAGGGGTCCGAGCGGCCTCCTTTTGGACGCAAGCTGCAACGGCCGGTCCGGCCATCCAACTTCATCAACATCAACTACATGGACAGTTACTATAAGAGATAACTACATTTGGGAATTCAACAGCAATATCTGATGGACATTGCAAATTTTTCCTTCACTTTTAAGTAGTAAAAGCTTATCTTCAGAAATTCAACTTCTATAAACCTAAAGACTTCACTTCACCTCCAACAACAAAATTTTGGAACCGAATTAAGAAATTTCTCAAATACTTCTGCAAGTTATCTTAATAGCAACATCAAAACTTGGAACTTATTTTCAAACAAAAGTTTATGTTCTTCTGTGTTACCCCGTGGAGGAACTTTTTGGGGGGGGGGGGAGGTCTGTACCGGGCGGTACACCTCCACACCGTTTATTTAAAAGTTGCGCCAGTTGAAACTCCTCTTCTGGAGGAAGTCTGAACTTTATCTACGGTCTTAATTTCCAAATTTCTCAGAAGATGTCACTACCTGGAAAATTTTTGAGTTTGTGAACTGTGTCATTTTCGACGTACTTTTGTCTTGCTTGTATTAAGAAGTGTGAACTTTCTCTTCTAGAGGACACTACTGAAGATCAACAATAGTGCACCCTAGTGCGGAGTCAAAGAACTATTTTGGTGGAGAAAATTTAATTTCAGGAGTTTGTTCTTTGTTAAATTTCTTTCTGTCATTGTTTAAGTTGGCAATATTTACCCCTTTCTTCCCCTTGTTTTGAATGTATCCAATCACGAATTTTTTCAATTAATTTCACTTTAGTAGCTTGAGACCCCTTCACCACCCAGCACCTTCTTTCATGCATAACTACCACCAAAACACGGTAACAATAATAATAATAATAATAATAATAATAATAATAATAATAATAATAATAATAAAAATCAGCCACTGCTGTCCACTGTAATTCATAACCACTCATTTACATAATTTAATAATCATTTGTTTTAAATGAAAGTTACCGTGATATGTTTCAATTCAAAAGAAAGAGACTGATCACTGTGTAAAATAAAGAAAAGTCAACTGCCTAAAAAATCTTTTTCAAAATAATAATAATAATAATAATAATAATAATAATAATAATAATAATAATAATAATAATAATAATAATAATAATAAGCCTCCGTGGCTCAGACGGCAGCGCGTCGGCCTCTCACCGCTGGATACCGTGGTTCAAATTCCGGTCACTCCATGTGAGATTTGTGCTGGACAAAGCGGAGGCGGGACAGGTTTTTCTCCGGGTACTCCGGTTTTCCCTGTCATCTTTCATTCCAGCAACACTCTCCATTTTCATTTCATAGCATCTATCAGTCATTAATAAATCACTTTGGGAGTGGCGACCCCATCGTACTAATAGCCTATATCTGCTTCATTCATTTCATTCCTGACCCGGTCAATGACTGGAAAACAGGTTGTAGGTTTTCATTTTCAATAATAATAATAATAATAATAATAATAATAATAATAATAATAATAATAATAATAATAATAATAATAATAATAATAATAATTACGTCTATGCTAAATAGTTACTGAACCGTCTAACTATAATTCACGTTCCATGAAATATAATTTTAAAATACATCAATGTTAGTTCAGACCGTCCAGTTCAGAAACATGTCAAATACTGGGTTTGTTGTTGTTGCATTAGAATCTAAAACATTTCCTTATATTGTACGCGAATCCTACACTAAACTAATCTAAAATCAAAAGAAAAAATAGATCCTAAAAGTACTGCGATATTTTGCAACAAGAGACACAGCCAAATGAATAGCCTAACAAACCTTCTCTTACTATGTACAAAATATACACTAGACTGGTTTGATGCAGCCCTCCATGCCACCCTATCCTGTGTTAACCTTTTCATTTCTACGTAACTATTGCATCCTACATCTGCTCTAATCTGCTTGTCATATTCATCCCTTGATCTACCCCTACCGTTCTTACCACCTACACTTCCTTCAGAAACCAACTGAAGAAGTCCTGGATGTCTTAAGATATGTCCTATCATTCTATCTCTTCTTCTCGTCAAATTTAGCCAAATCGATCTCCTTTCACCAATTCGATTCAGTATCTCTTCATTCGTGATTCGATCTATCCATCTCACCTTCAGCATTCTTCTGTAACACCACATTTCAAAAGCTTCTATTCTCTTTCTTTCTGAGCTAGTTATCGTCCATGTTTCACTTCCATACAATGCCACGCTCCACACGAAAGTCTTCAAAAACATCTTTCTGATTCCGATATCAATGTTTGAAGTGAGCAAATTTCTTTTCTTAAGAAAGCTCTTCCTTGCTTGTGTTAGTCTGCATTTTATGTCCTCCTTACTTCTGCCATCGTTAGTTATTTTACTACCCAAGTAACAATATTCATCTACTTCCTTTAAGACTTCATTTCCTAATCTAATGTTTCCTACATCACCTGCCTTCGTTCGACTCCACTCCATTACTTTTGATTTGGACTTATTTATTTTCATCTGGTACTCCTTACCCAAGACTTCATCCATACAATTCAGCAACTTCTCGAGATCTTCTGCAGTCTCAGATAAAATAACAATATCATCGGCAAATCTCAAGGTTTTGATTTCCTCTCCTTGGACTGCGATTCCCTTTCCAAATTTCTCTTTGATTTCCTTTACTGCCTGTTCTATGTAAACATTGAAAAGGAGGGGGGGAAACTGCAGCCTTGCCTCACTCCTTTCTGGATTGCTGCTTCTTTTTCAAAGCCCTCGATTCTTATCACTGCAGACTGATGTCATACAGATTGTAGATAATTCTTCGTTCTCGGTATCTGATCCCTATTATCTTCAGTATCATAAATAGCTTGGTCAATCAACATTATCGAATCCCTTTTCTAGATCTATGAATGCCATGTACGTGGGCGTGTCCTTCTTGATTCGATCCTCTAAGATCAGACGTAAAGTCAGGATCGCTTCACGTGTCCCTACGTTTCTTCTGAAGCCAAATTGATCTTCTCCCAACTCAGCTTCAACTTGTACTTCCATTCTTCTGTAAATAATACGTGTTAAAATTTTGCAGGCATGATATACTAAACTAATGGTACGGTAGTTTTCACACCTGTCAGCACCGGCTTTCCTGGGAATAGGTATAACAAAATTCTGCCGAAAATCGGATGGGACTTCACCTGTCTCATACATCTTACACACTAAATGGAATAACCTTGCCATGCTGGTTTCTCCTAAGGCAGTCAGTAATTCAGAGGGAATGTCATCAATTCCAGGTGCCTTGTTCCTATTTAGGTCATTCACAGCTCTGTCAAACTCTGACCTCAAAATTGGGTCTCCCATTTCATCAGCATCAACAGCCTCTTCATGTTCCAGAACCAAATTATCTACATCTTTACCTTGATACAACTGCTGGATATGCTCCTGTCATCTTTCTGCATTGTCTTGTTTCCCTAGAAGTGGCTATCCATCTGATCTCTTAATATTCATACACATAGATTTCCTTTCTCCAAAGGTTCCTTGATTTTCCTGTATGCAGCATCTACCTTTCCCAGGACCATACAACCTTCGACATCCTTGCACTTCTCCTTCAGCCATTCTTCCTTAGCTACTTTGCACTTTCTATCCACTTCATTCTTTCATCGCCTGTATTCTTTTCTGCCCTCTTCATTTCTAGCATTCTTGTATTTTCGTCGTTCACCAATCAGGTCTAGTATCTCCTGAGTTATCCACTGATTCTTAGTTGATCTTTTCTTCCTTCCTAACGTTTCTTCAGCAGCCCTACTGACTTCATTTTTCATGAATCTCCACTCTTCCTCTATAGTGTTTCCTTCAGCCTTTTCATTTAGTCCTTGTGCAACATGTTCCTTGAAACAATCCCTCACACTTTTTTCATTCAACTTGTCTAGATCCCATCTTTTTGCATTCTTTCCTTTCTTCAAATTCAGATGGCATTTCATGACCAACACGTTGTGGTCAGAGTCCACGTCTGGTCCTGGGAAAGTTTTGCAATACAGCACCTGGTTTCTGAATCTCTGCCTAATCATAATGAAGTCTATTTGATACCGTCCAGTGTCTCCAGGTCTCGTCCACGTATACAGCCGTCGTTTGTGGTGTTTGAACCAAGTATTGGCAAGGACTAAATTATGATCAGTGCAGAATTCAACCAGCCGACTTCCTCTTTCGTTCCTTTGTCCCAATCCAAATTCTCCTACTGTATTACCTTCTCTTCCTTGGCCTACCACTGCATTCCAGCCTCCCATCACAATCAGATTCTCGTCACCTTTTACATATTGTATTATATCTTCTATCTCCTCATATATTCTTTCGATTTCTTCATCATCCGCTGAACTAGTAGGCATATACACCTGCACTATTGTGGTGGGCATTGGTTTGGTGTCTATCTTGTCGACAATAATTATTTCACTATGCTGGTCGTAGTAACTTACCCGCTGCCCTATTTTCTTCTTCATTATTAAACCAACTCCTGCATTTCCCCTGTTTGATTTTGTGTTGATAATTCGGTAGTCGCCTGACCAAAAATCTTGTTCTTCCTGCGAACGTACTTCACTTATACCAACTACATCTAACTTTTGCCTATCCATCTCCCTTTTCAGATTCTCTAACCTACCACAACTATTCAAACTTCTAACATTCCACGCTCCGACTCGCAGAATGTCAGTATCCATCTTCCTGATGATCGCCACCTCTCGTGTAGTCCCCACCCGGAGATCCGAATGGGGGAATAGTTTACCTCCGGAATATTTTACCCGGGAGGAAGCCATCATCAGTACACCATTCATACAGAGAGAGCTGCATGTCCTCGGGTGGTAGTTACGGCTGTAGTTTCCCGTTGCTTTCAGCCGTATAGCAGTATCAACACAGCTAAGCCATGTTGAGTGTTATTACAAGGCCGTATCAGTCAATCATCTAGACTGCCGCCCTTGCAACTACCGAAAGTCTGCTACCCCCCTTTCGATGAACCATTCGTTAGTCTGGTCTCTCAACAGATACCCATCCGATATGGTTGCACCTGCTGCTCGGCTATCTGCATCATTGGGACACGCAAGCCTCCCAACTGCGGCAAGGTCACATGTTTTCGTAGAGGAGGAATATCAGGTTATCGCATTTAAATTATATGTTTATTGGTTTATTTCAGTGTCCAGATAATAGTAAATCACTGAAACAACCATTGATCACGACCATAAACCAATTAATATCGTGGATTACTCAACCAGATACACAGTGAGAATCATTATGTAAACTCATAAAACGAGGTTCATGTCAGTATTAAGGACCGTAGCACAAAAATTTGCCACAAATTAAAAAAGATATTTTAATAATAAATGATAATTATACGTAGTGTCACGCAAAGAGTAGTTCTTGAAGGTAAGCAATATCTAACAATCTTAATAAATCAATTGGGTGTTCCACGTATCAACACGATATTTCAGTGGCAATCTAAATATTCAATAAAGTTTTACATATCAATATTCGATGTTGCATCACAATTAGCCTACAAATGCGTCATTAGGTCCTTTCAACTACTTAATATTTTCAACTGGTTCATCAGCAAATCTGCCTCTCAATACTATGTTTCTTCGGCTTCACAATGCCGGTATTCAATTCATTTCAGCTGCATCCCTGATTTCTCTACTTTTCCCAGTCAACAGCTAATGCATAAATCTCTCAATTTATTCTCTCGGAAGAACATCACGTATCACGATATTCTGTCAAATATGGACCTCAACAAATATCTGACTGCTATCGTCACTCAACATCGCCTTTCATTTCAGTGACAAATAATTATTACTAGAGGCTATAAATTTTATAGTAATCATAATCACCCAATTATTTACTGAGATTCCACTTCAAAAAAGTAGCGATTACTATCATCTGTAGTGACATTATCATAGTAAATAAAATAAATTCCTGATCATAATAATGAATTAAGTTACCACAATCCTAACTCGACATGGTGGTTCACACAAACAAAATGACACTATTAATTAATAAATTAATTAAAAATTTATTTTCCAACGACCGTCCTATAAATATCTCAAAATAAACATGTTTACGACACTACACTAAACTGAAATTGTGCTTCACATAATCGTAAAAATCATTGCAAATAAACTGGAGTAGCAACATATTCATACTAATAATAATAATAATAATAATAATAATAATAATAATAATAATAATAATAATAATAATAATAATATCTAAGCACATTAACACGATAAAAATACCCTAAATAATTTGACTGTGCCCTCGTGTCTAAACCTACGACTCGCGTACCTACATTAAATTGCAGTAAAGATATGTTTTAGATTCTACATAATAATATGAGAATAATACTCACATTTAGCAACTAACTCCGACCCACCAGAGGATTCCGCCAATAGAAGTTAGTGTTCCATGTTACACCAGTTATTATTATTATTCACTTTTCTTGAAATATCCATATTGCTTAACCACTACTTACATCTAACACAGAAATATTATACTCGATTATTTACACTTTCACACGATATTTTCACTGTACTACTGATATGAGATATCGAAACACTAATCATTTAATATGTACACATCCTATCTCACGCTCAACCGCGAAGGATTGTTAATACCATTTTTCGTCTTGGACGTCTTTTGTTTCATACACACGCAGTCAATACCAGCTGTTGTCGGCCTTCCCTTCGGTCTTGATAAAAGAAAAGTTTCCCTTAAGATGCGAGGGTTATGTTTAACCTTGAGAGAGCCTGCTGGTGAAAGTGAAGATTACCGCAAATAGTTGCTCCCCAGCTGACTTACTACAGCAAAACCAGGAAAGTGTTCCCAAGACTGAAATGAACTCCTTGCATGTTAGAATGTCTAAGTTCCGCCACTAGTGAGCATAACAAAGCTCGTATTACAATTGTGTTGTAATTATTGCGCAACTCATAATCTCGTGTCGGCAATATAAATTGTCTCATAGAATATGTTTTTCCATTATTTAGTTCCATGATATTCTGAAAAAACACTGTCATAGTGTACCTGTCCAAGGCTTCAGTACATAAACAAGTTACCGTGGTTCATAAGTGTACTATTACAATGGAGCACCTCCGATGAGCTTCGAACTCATCCCGGTTATCGAAGCCTCACCTTCCCCTACTAGAATGATTCACTAGTTGAGTCGGTATTGTATTCGGGTCTGACTGGTGCGTTCGACGGGGCTATAATTTTCTAATAATCTCTATAGTAGGGGAATATTAATTACGAGAGGAACACTATTTCATTACTAATGAGAAGAGAAACAATATCTTGTATAACAATTTTACTATACTAGTAAAACACATCTTATTAATATGGATATGCCATACAACGCACTTTACAAATATTATTTAGATTGATCATGACGTCGTGAATGTTCGTTAGTTAAATTATTTCAAACTCAAAGGAGCCTTTCTCCTGACTTATTTACACTATTTCAAACTTACACTTTACACTTATCACTTTGCGCACACGTTTAATTAGTATGGACATACCCTGCTGTAATTATGTTTACCTGTTGAGAATTAATGTGTTCAAATTATATCATTTACAATATCCTATGGTCGGATGAACTGAAGTAGGGGTATGTTACTTATGTGTACATTCCCAAATCTTTGAAAGTCGTATCACAACACTCCCGTAGATTAATCATAACTGAATATGCAATGTAATAAACACGATCGTTTCATTAGGATTTCTATCAATACAAATATCAGGACATTATTTACACAACGTAGCTACCAGACATCATAGACAGAGTATCATAGCACTTCCTGTAAGAGATGGGCAAGAACAAATCCACTTCAAACATACACAATGAGTCACAGATGGCCCAAGTCATCTGCTGCTGGTGACAGTAAGCTTTCACTGTCTCCTGGAATGAACCCAGGATCTTCTGAGACGGGATATATCTAACCTGGAACTCCCTACACGCTGTAAATAATTAAATAAATTGGAGGGATCCTTCTTTTAATACACATCGGAATCTATGCGACGTTGGTAATATTTAAATTGATGTACGTACTCGTTGTGCCGAGAGGAATGAACCAACTACTTGTATTCTTTTCCCTTTCACAGAAGCCCTTTGACGGGCTCGTAAATCCCCAGCTGTGAGCCACCCACGACCCACTTCCTATAGCGGTCACCGGGTTCTCTCATACAATTGCTTCACGGCAAATGATCTCACTTCTTTCTTTTCTAGCCACAATGGCAGCACATTAAATATTGGCTCTAAATCCGGCCGTAATCGTCATCTTCGTAGCACGGTATCCACCTCGTGCATATTAACAACAGACTCCAGAGGAAACTTTACATTTCTACTTCACAGTACACATTAGGGCTACAGCACGCTTAGTTACCTCGTACTTCCTCTCGGTACCTCGAATACAATGCCATTTAATGATGAACCCCTGTCACACGGGTCCAAGTTACCTCACGCATTCACGAGCTGAATAATTAACGATATATATATCCCCATGTCTCCATCCGTTGTTTCACAGCAGCCTTAATTACTAGTTAGGAAGACTCCCTAAGAGCTTGTGAAGTGCAAAGAAAAAGGAAAATCAATTACTGAGAGATGTTTGATGACTCATATTTGCTATAGAGAAGATGATAACTGGAGTCATTTTTACAGAATATTTAAGCCCTCTTTATTTGACAGCACTTCACCCTTAATTAATCTAAGGTCCTTATAAGTACGGCATACATTACGAAACCCTTATAAAAATGGAAGTAAAATATGGTTATTCCTAACCATGATGAAGGTATTCCATGAAAGACCAAAAATAAAAATGAAATTATTTTTATTATCCCTTTGAAATCGCAAATTGGCAATCTACGTTACATCTACATGCAAATTTACTCTATTTTTGCAATAGGAACCGACTTTCAAAGCTAATAATGGTTGGAAATGTACTCAGCCTTCAGAATACCACGAACACAGCTTTACAGGAGGGTACGCCCATGAATTTACTCTGCTCTCATGACGTCATCAGCGATGTGAAGTCCTTTGATGACCAACTGGCAAGTCACGAACATAATGGCTTGATCTCGTGCGACGTTCCAGACGTTCTCTGTTACACCAGGCGAAATTCCGGCAGACAGCTAGATGTATGTCTCATTCTCTCTGCTACACAGGCGAAATTCCGGCAGAAAGCCACATGTCTCGTTCACTCCGACGTTCTTGTAGACTCCTTTTGTAAATGAGGGGAAGTTATCTAATGTGAATGCGTTAGTTTATGTTATACATCACAAATTAAATATATGGTTGGATCTGCTCAATGGCACAAGCATTCCAACCCAATGTCGGTAATGTCCCTGAAGTTCGACATTATTCCCTTCTCATCTACCTATCCCTTTTATAGACAGCAGACAGCTACGCTGGGTCCTGAAATTCCACTGGTTCACTTAGAAACGTCACTGGTTATGCCACTACTGGGTTAGCACTCTCGTATTTCACGACAATAATTCAGGTGTACTCTATTGCACTTAGCCACACGTAAGTCGAGCTCTCTACTGCGTTAGGGATTGATCTAACGTGGCGCTGCCCTAATCATGCCGACAATGAGCCGTTCATTCACTTCCTTATATTTCTCATTTATATCGAGTACACCCTCTCCACGCACTTAATTAAATACGTGCCTATTTATGTTAATTGAGCCGTCTTAGTTTAGGCATATATGAGGCTCGATGCACGACCTCTTCGACACACGGACAACGGTCATTACGGTTTCGTACCACTCCTACTATATTAATTAGCGGCACACTGTACGCGCAAACAACTTACTCAGATTGTTGTTATTTCCATATATATTCACAAACTTTAATAAATCACTGCATTACACTGCTCAAATTACAGGATGATTTCTTCATAAACGACTCACACACAAATCACGACGTACTACTAACGAACTGACGTTGAACTGGAAATGAACCGGTAGTATCTGCTCTTCAGCTCCTTACTATATAGGCGAGATGCCCTGGTACTAGCAGTGGGGGAAAAACGCAACCCCTTCTCAAAATGTGCTCCGGTAATACGCAACGTAGAGTGACGAACAGGATATCAAATTATAGCTCCTGTATTCCCATTTTCACTGAGTGAATATTATTAAAATAGCTTCGTAGATTCTCCAGCAATCTTAAAAGCTTCCTTTTGTCTCTGTTGGTGAATGATGACGAGCACTAGGGGAATCCTTCAGTTCGCTGCCACGGTTGGGACTCAATATCTGTTAACCATTAAGACGCGCCCCTGTTACGGCGTATCTACCGTTCTTTCAATTAAGTAGAGCACTTCTCGGTCTCATAATTATGTGTAAAATTCCTTGATTCAAATGAATGTTTGCACGTGACTATCCGTTGAGTATCTTCCGATTTATAAAAATTATCAAGGGAAAAACAACTGAACTCGATGAGTTGGCAGTGGTGAATGAATGAGGGAAATAGGGTATAATGTTAGTTCTCGCGTTGGATGTGCTCACTGAGCCCTGCTAGTGACTTAGATTCTCTGTCACGTGATAACTCGTCTCTTTCTGTCTTGCTCGTGGTTGGAGTGAGAAAACTTCACGTACAAGCGCCCTTGCACCGCCTCGCTGCTAATTACCAGCAACTAGAGTTGGGTCGCGCGACTCAGGATACTGCCAATCGTATCCCGGAGCGGTTGGAAAAATTCTAACTTGCGCAGTTTTCATCGTAGAATGACGCGGACAGCGGCATATTTCATCTCCTGGGTATCATGACATACTATAGGTGACGTTGTGAACGGTCACAATAGGCACTTGGTGTTTCTATAACTTAACTTTTTGTGTATACATAGACAGATACACTTTGTTCACTGTAGATATTCACGAATACGGAGCGATACTCAACACGCGTCTTATCGTCACGACCCCTTCTGAAGAACTGAATATTGCGAATTGGGGTCTCTGCAGTGGTGGAGTTACTTCTCAGACGAAGGATACATACTTTTAACACACAAAAATTACCGTTAGAGGGTGTCTCCTAATAAAAATATTCAAGAGATGAAATGCATCACTCAATTAATTATATAAAATGCGTGCCAATATACTGGTATAGCGTGATCCAAAAATTGTTCGTAATATTGTTTATAATCTTGATAGCGTTGGTCGGATTAATTCTTACCACGCGCTCTCGAACCATCTCCATAGCAGCGGGAACTGCACCATCTCTGTTGCTGAGAGTCCAGTGCGCAGTTAATATTTTCCATTACAATTAATGCATTTGCTTGGACCTAAAATTACTTGATCAATACCAATATCCTGCTGTTATAAAGTCCATCGTAATTATTTGCCTTGATTGCAGATAAATTAAATATTCCGTCCCACTAATTTTGAAATTATTTGAATTTGAAACCTGATTGGACCAGACATATACGCCAGTCACTTGTATGTGCGAGTCCATTTCAGATCAAGGGATTTCAGGTAGTAATGTTCATTGGTTTCTGTCTCACTCATCCGGTGGAATTTCCGCTTCTACTGCGTAATTTCTATACTGACGCAACAGGCCAGGTGGTGACTGTTTACCTCACAGAGATAGCATTTCCTTCTAGAAAAGAAAGGAAGCTTGGGCTTCATCTAATTCTTTGTTCACATACAGTAGCCTCGTGAGTGTCCTATAATTTTATCATTCTGTTGTTATATATGAATAGCTCCCATCCAATTACATGCATAATTAATTAAATTTCCCAACAGGCTCAAATGATGGGTGCAATATATCATCAAGTTCGTGATAATATTTCCCAGGAGATGATGTCATAAAGTCTCGTATCTCATCCAAAAGGCAGCAAAACCGTTCGAGTGTTTTCGCCCTACCAAGCCACCTTACGTCTGCATGAAGGATGACGTCACCATACTCCGAATCTGGCATACTTAAAATATTTCTGAAAAATCGATGACGAGTAGATGACGATCTTATATACCGGTAATTCACGACATGAGTTACAATTTTCATGACATGATCGAACTTTAAAACCTTTGCGCATAAAGCTTCTTGGTGAATAATACAATGATAAGAAAGACATTTTGGAAATGATTCATCCTTAGCGCAAAGAGAAAGAAATCCATTATTTCTACCAGTCATAGACTGTGCCCCATCTGTTGTTATAGCGACAAGCTTTGACAGTGGTAAGTTACCCTCTTTGGTGAATTTAACGAAAGCATTAAATATGCCTTCTTCCCTAGTACGTCCATGAAGTGGCAATAGCTTGACAAATTCTTCCTTTACTGTAAAATCATTAAAAACCATTCTAGCAAATACACACAACTCAGCAGTGTCAGACATATCAGCACTTTCATCAAACTGAAGTGAAAAATGTTCACAAGATTTCAGATCCTGATGTAATTGAGATTCCATATTACAGTATTAGAAATCTGTTCAACCCACCTGGCAACAGTTTGGTGAGACAACTGAAGTCCTTTGATTGAAGATATCATTTCAGATTTACCTTTGTGAGATTCGAACCGAGATTCAGCGGCATTTAGCATAGCTACTTTCACTACTTCCCCATCACTGAAAGCTTTTATTCCTTTTAGCTAGGACGTAACAAACTTTGTAAGAAGCTATTGTCACGTTACGCATTTGCTGAACTGGCTTCTTAAACGCACATTGTTGCAATGGTAATTTAGATTCTAGGTCTTTTACTTTGTGTTTTCTTAGTTCAGAATTAACAGGAAATTCACTGTCAAATTTTTTGTGATTAGTCAAAAAATGTCGCTGTACATTACTTCTTTTAGGAGCAGACACGCTAGCATCACACAATAAACACACAGACTTTCCTTTGTTTTCCAGAAAGCAATACTGGTCCTTCTATTCACTGTTAAAGTTATAATTTATTTGCCTTTTAGCCATGTTAAGAAGAGTTACGTGTGATGAAATATAACTGATTATAAACTGAATATTTTAAGTTTAAATAGTAATGAAAAAAGCACACGAAACATGTTGAATGTACAACTTACCACAACACAAGGCACACAAAACGTATTCCATAAGCCCTGCATAAGCTCACAAGCAATACTGAATGTTCGCCTGAAAGCTAGGAATTGGGAACATTCCAATTGCAAGGCTTTCATAAATCGTTTGTTCATTGTTTACGGTACAGCTTTGTTGGGATTAAAGATACTTTGTAGGCAAACTGAATGTCCCATTGTCATCCTGGTGGAAACACTATCATGGAAGGTAGTTTATGACATTGCAATCAAGTGAATCATAAGGAAGAGGTTCTATTTGGCAGAATAAATATGCGGCTATATTTGGCTCCGTGAGTAGAGAGGCCCTTATACCTAGCGCCAGCCCCCCACAGTGAGAGGTTTGTGGAGGATTTCCCTTTGTCGCAATTACAAGTCGAATAGCTCCCTTTCCGAGCCTTTCTTCTATCACTTCACTAATTGCGGACACGAGTCAGTTAGGCCTAGATAAATTTATGGCTTACTCAAAACTCTTTGTGTATTTGGAGGTACGGATATAACAAATTTCCTGACTTTAAGGACGGTATTTTTAAGAGAAAAGTAAGAATATTCATTGAAATGCAAAAATAATGTTTTCAAATATTAAGTAAAATTTAATATGGAAATTAATTTTGAAGGGCACCATGAAAGACCACCTCGGGCGCTAGCGTGTAAACTGTTGCGTAAGGCGCTACTGGTTTTCAGTGTTTCGAACAGTTAATTTTTGATTTTAACATTTCGTGCTTACGTAATTGAACTACAGAGAATTACAGTAGCTTACAATATTATTGACATCACTTAGAGAATACAAATTTGTGTTCAGAACCGAAAAAAGGTATTCGCACTACACATGACAGAGAATGGAATCAACAGCTCTTCCCTTCAGACTGCTGAATATGAAACTAAGTAAAAGCATGCACTTAATTCAAGTCCATCTCTGTTGTGTGGTGGTTAGTGTGATTAGCTGCCACCCCCGGATATCAGGGTTCGATTCCCGGCTCTGTCACGAAATTTGAAAACTGGTACGAGGGTTGGAACGGGGTCGACTCAGCCTCGGGAGGTCAACTGAGTAGAGGTGGGTTCGATTCCCACCTCAGCCATCCTGGATGTGTTTTTCCGTGGTTTCCCATTTCTCTTCCAGGCAAATGCCGGGATGGTACCTAACTTAAGGCCTCGGCTTCTTCCTTCTCTCTTCCTTCCCTCTTCCTTCTCTATCCCTTCCAATCTTCCAATCCCCCGCAAGGCCCCTGTTCAGCAGAGCAGGTGAGGCAGTCTGGACGAGGTACTGGTCATCCTCCCCAGTTGTATCCACCGACCCAGGGTCTGAAGCTCCAGGACACTGCCCTTGCGGAGGTATAGGTGGGAACCCTTGCTGAGTCAGAGGGAAAAGCCAACCTTGGAGGTTAAGCAGATTAAGAAAGAAAGAAAGCATTTAATTCAAAACACCCAACCGTAGAACTACAAGAAATTTAAAAAAACACCGACCTGACTATGAATCGAACCCGCGGCTCCTCTACTTGGGGAGCAAACAAGCATAACTGTACGTTAAAATCTTGAGAGTTTAATTGAAACACCTGATTTTAGCTCTGCAAGAAATTAAAAATTCACCGACAGAATTGGGATTCGAACCTGGAGCTTAGTTGGACACAAAACTGAAGTGCTATTGTTTAATTCAAAACACCTAACGTTTGATCCGAGGGAAATTAAAAAAACGTCTAGGACTCGATCCTGGAGCTAACTTGGACTCAAAAGTGAAGTGCTATTCAAATATCTCACTCCGAAAGTTAAACATCTCTGATTTAAGAAAAAAATCACTGGCTCAGGGTTTCGAACCTGGAGCTCATTTGGATTCAGAACTATCGAGCTTAAGTGTATAAGACGAAAAAATCTACGGCGAACTTTTCTTTCGCTAAGACAGTGTGAGAATGCTGCTAAAGTGCGGCCGTGACTCTATATCCATTCCAGCAAAAAAAAAAAAAATGTCTGCACGAGCAAGTTGATGAGACTCGGAAGTAACTTATTTGCTGGTCTGGCCCTGCGGTGTAGGGAGCAACGCGTCCGCTTGTCACCCGGCGACCCCGGGTGCGATTCCCGCCCGGATCAGGAGGTTTTTATTGTAATGATTATTTCCCCTGGCATGGGGTCTGGGTGTTTGTGACGTCCTTAACCTTCCTTTCCTCACATTCAACACTTTACACTTCCGCCATTATATAATACACTCAGATTCCACACATATGGTGTTAGTAGAGGCAAAAGATATTCATAGGTTGACGCCCCGAAAAAATAGCATTTAAAAGAAACGTATTTGCTGAGAGAGAGAATATAAAGTTCATTGTTTCTACAAGTTCGCGAATTATCATCCACAATAATAATAACTTAGAGGAGCCAACTCACCTTCGTACTGAATACTCAACAAGCATTCAAAATTCACAATTAGAAAAAATAATCTGTTGCCGGAATTTAGAATTATCACGCAAAATCACGCGCCCTAATAATAATTTATAGGATCAATCCCAGTCCGCCTCTGTGGTGTAGTGCTAAGTGTGATTAACTGCCACCCCCGGAGGCCCGGGTTCGATTCCCGGCTCTGCCACGAAATTTGAAAAGTTTTACGAGGATTGGAACGGGGTCCACTCAGTCTCGGGAGTTCAGCTGAGTAGAGGTGGGTTCGATTCCCACCTCAGACATCCTGGAAGTGGTTTTCCGTGGTTTCCCACTTCTCCCCCAGGCAAATTCCGGGATGGTACATGACTTAATGCCGCTTGCTTCCCTCTCCTTATCTCTCCCTTCCAAATATCCCATCCCCCACCAAGGCTCTGGTTCAGTATAGCAGGTGAGGCCGCCTGGGCGAGGTACTGGTCAACCTCCCCAGTTGTATCCCCCGACCTAGAGTCTGAAGCTCCAGGACACTGTCCTTCAGGCTGTAAAGGTGGGAGTCCTCGCTGAGTTTGAGGGAAAAGCCAACCCTGGAGGGTACGCAAATTAAGAAGGAGAAGAAGAAGGATCCAATCCACCTTCGTACTGAATACTCAAAATGCATACACAATTAGAAAAATAATCTGGTGCTGATATTTAGTCCAGCAAGAGTTCATGATTTATCCGCACAATCCTCCACCCTAATACAATATAGATTATCCACCCACCTTCGTACTGAATACTCAACATGCATACACAATTAGAAAACATAAACTGGTGTCGGAATTTAGTCCCGCAAGGGTTCATGACTTATTACGCACAATCATGCACCCTAATAATAATCTAGAGGATAGAGCTTACCTTCGTACTGAGTACTCAACATGCGTGCCCAATAATTAAAATAGTCTTGTGGCTGAATTTAATCCAGCAGGAGTTCGCGAATTATCAGAATTACCCAACAAAGAATAAAATGACCGACCTAGTCGGGATGCCCTTCCCTACACCCTGGCTTAAAATGCAAGCTTAATCTTTCGCTGACCAGCGTTAACCTAACGTAACCTCTGGGACTTGGAGCTGAAATTGAGACAAGATGGCGGTTATAAGGCTTAATACGTATGCATAGGGGCGTAACAATGGAAAACCACTTCACGGAATTGGAGCTGAACTTGGAAAAAGATGGGAGCTATAAGGCTCAATACGTATGCTTTATTCACAAGGGCGTAATATCGGAAGGTGACTTCGGGGCCTCAGGGCTGAAGTAGGAGCAAAATGACGGCTGCACATGGGAATAGGGAGGTGGTGTAAGGCTTAATACATGTGCTTTATTCATAGGGGCGTCAGCTTGGAAGGCACTCTCCGAGGCTTGGAGCTGAACTTGGAACAAGATGGCGGCTACACATGGGACTAGGGAAATGGCGTAAGGCTTAATACATGTGTTTTTTTCATAGAATATTAGTTTATTAGTTTGCAGTCTTTCATACAATATACGTAAAATGAAGGGAATTTAGACTTGCTTCTTAGAATGCTGAACACGCTAGATAATAACATAAGTAATTTGACTGTTTGTCGAAGAAATATATACATATGTACAATTTGAATTATACATGTACAGTGAGATCTATCTTGATGAGATAAGATTCCCAAGGAGTGAAAGTTTGCGATAGCAGATGGCTGTCTGAAGTTTGAGAAGTTTGAATAGAACTTGGTACAAAGTTCTTGTTAGCAGAATGCTAGGCAGGTGAATGCAAGTTACAAGGGAGGCGGGTATATTGAGGCGGAGTTGTCTTAAGGTGAAACCTCCCGATTATAATTCAGTCCACGTTTTGAAGAGGGTGCCTCCGTGTCTGACATACGGTGTAGCCTGATCGCTGGGCACAGCTGACTGCCTGGAGCGGTGAAAACGTCGCTCCAATATATACGCTGGCTGGCGTCACACAACATGTCAGCGCACTGCTGTCCACACACTCGTAGCATCGAGTAGGTTGCGTCCACGAGCGGGTTGCGGAGCTCCCAGCGGAGGACACTACAACATTTACTATCATTCAAAACCGAGTGATATTGACGCTACTAAAATAAATTCTGACCTTCAACATCTTAGTGATTATCCACATAAAAACAGTTTATTAATAAATCTGAATAAAACTCAATTTATTATTTTCAATACCAGTAAAAACCTATATTCCCTCAAGCAACTGGACTTCTCCCCAATAATTTAAAAGAATAAATATCGCACTGTAATTCAGTGACTAACTTTGGAATTGTTATGACTGAGACCCTAAATTGAACTCAACAGATGATAAGCACGATGTTATCACTTCTGCACAAAATACTTTCCACTAATACTCCCAAATATCCGTCTTCATCTCTTTCTTAACTCTCGTCCTATCAAGACCACAATACAAGACCTGGTTCTTCTCTTGCCATACCTGTGAACTGCACTGCTGTTTACAACCGCTTCTTCATTATTTCTGCGTCCATGTCTTCGAATTCGGTACCTGCGAACATTAGAGGCAATCCCTCTCATCGCAAGTTTGAAGTGGCTTGCCGCGAGCATTTGCTGAGTAGATCCCGCTGACTTGCTCGATAATTGTTGAGGGAATAAAGGACTGAATGAGATGAATGAATGGATTACTTACGTCATTTAAGTGTACTAAATTTTGTGTATTTTAAATTAAGAATTCTATTATTACTATTATTTGTGTTATTTATATTTGTATTTTACGGGAGACCCTACTGAGTTTTAATTTTTCTACAATTCTTATCCGATTTTCACCAAATTTTGGTAGCACATTAAGATAAGTAAATTTAAGCTAATTATAAAATTTGAATGAATTGGAATGGATATTGTTCAATTTATAACATTTTTTTAAAAAATTACATCATTTTCAAAATGTCCCATGCACAAAATTTTTTGAAATATTTTCTTGAAACTTTCTTACAATAATCACAACACATATTTTAATAATAATTGGTATTCATTTCAGAAACAATCCATTGGTTATCCAATTATTTCCATTTTTATCGCTACACCTCATAACCATGTAAAAACTTATGAAAATTTTGGATTTCACACCCAATATCTCTGAAAATTATTATTACATTTTAAAAAGGATTCCAAGTTTTAATAACCTTATAATGTAGAGTGTGTGGACAAAGTTTGAAGGTAATCGTGGAAAAACTATTGTGCAAGGAACATTTTAAACATCTGAAATTGTTAGTTCTGAGAGAAAGCTAGTTTTATAAATAAACAACTGTCAAGTAACAATGCCTTCATCAGAACTTCCCAACACCATATGTTTCTCCTTCCTTAGCCCTTTTTCTCTCTTCAGCAACTGTTTTTGACAGCTTCTGCTTCTTCCTAACAGTTTTTTTGTCTTCTTTACTATTCATGGCACTTTTCCACTTCCTGTCTCTGTCATGTTCATGACCCACTTTGTAAGTGGTTTCACTCAATTGTCTGCCATCATCTGGCATTTTGACCTTTTGACAGGCTAGATAACCTTATGGAACTCCCCCACATCATTTACAGCCATATCCTTCATTCCAACAGCAGAACAAAATTTATTCATAACTGCATGGCCAGCCCCAATACTGATGAAAGCATCAACCATCCTCTTTTTGATTTCAAACGAAGGCCTCTGAGATTTCTCATTAGCACATGGACTACTGTACCCCATTGAATTGATAAAACCACAATTTTCACATTTAACCACCACCTTGCTGCTAAAACCAAATCTCTCCTTCATAAACACACACACACACACACACACACACACACACACACACACACACACACACACACACACACACACACACACACAAAGATTTGCTGCTGCACTCATTACACTGAAGGTTGGAAATCAAGTTTTGCAATGCACCACAATGAATGATTACATTGTCATCACTAACCACACTAGATCTAACACTATTTACATCATTAACAAAGTTAAGCTTTCTGACACTCGAAGAAACAGGAGTTGAAGGCTCACTTTCAACCTCTAAATATGCATTGTAAGATGAAGGACCAGGATTAACCTCAGATTCACAAGAGCTTGCACCTATGGAGTTAACCATACCCCAACGTTTATTTACATTGCAAACTACACTTCTCGATTTCTTACTCTTACGAAGTTTAGGTTTAAGCGACCGACTAGGCACTAATGCATTATATTAAAAAATAGAACACAGACTGATCAACTAAACAAAATATACAACAAAAACTTCTATTCACAAAACACAACAATCTCACATCAAAATATAAGTAAACCACATGTTATCCGGCACGGAAGTAATTAAAGGAACTGCCACTTGTTACCATAGAAACATATTATTACATGAGTTTTTGTGTAAATTATACAAGACACAATAAATATACAGTTTCTACGGTGAATAATGAATGTAAGACACTCACAAGTAGATTTACCTGGAACTAAAATCTCAAATAAAGTACTGCTCTTGACTTTACGTGTTCCTATCTGAAGATATTTTTGAAATAAGATAACAGATGGCAGCACTAAGCCATTTCTAAACATCATGCTCAAGAATCAAGTTGAAACACAAAAGAATCTTTGAGCTATGCCACTTTATCTGCCGGAAAGTGGGCGTGTCCATTCAAACTGAAGTGCACGTGTCATTTTAAAGACGCCGCAGAGAATTTAAAAATGGTCGTACAGGCAAAAAAAATTACATCACAATGCGCTGCAAGGAATGAAATATCATCTGATGGAAAAATCTCATTTTCGATTCCTGGACCATTTTTGACTGAAAAACTCAGTAGGGTCTCCCCTTAAGTTATGTAGATGTATACCCTTCTAGTGGTTAAGTGGATGAGAGGGCCTTGAGCCATAACTTCGTCTATCTATGTACGAGGTGCCTTTTTGAAAGGCTATTATCTTAGATTTACTATTGCACCAGCCAAAAACTGAGATAATATCCATTATCAGAGATACTGTAATTCTGTGGTGAATTCAAATGTAAGAGGAGCCTCCGTCTCTCAGACAGGAGCGCACAGGCGTCTCACCACTGGGTTCCTTGGTTCAGTTCCCGTTGTCTCCATGAGAGATTGCGCTGGACAAAGTGGAGACGGGACAAGATATTCCTCGGGTACTCGGGTAATTCCTGTCATCTTTCATTCCAGCAACAATTTCCAGATTAATTTTGTTTGATCTATCAGTTATTAAACATTGCTCCAGAGTAGTTCGACAGGCATTGGTAGCCGGCACAATTCCTATCCCCGCCGCAAGATGGGGGCTTCATTCATTCCGTTACTGACCCGGTCGAATGACTGGAAACAGGTTGTGGATTGTTAATACACATATAACTGTTATAGAGATGTTCTTCTATAAACTAGCATAAAAGGTTTTAGTCGCGTTGGTGAATACGGCCTAATTGTAAGATAAGGACAAATGTCCCTAACATTATTGTGCAGATTAAACGAATCATTAAAAATAGACTGGTCGCCTGGGACCGAGCACTGGGGAAGTGCGTCGATTCCTCGCGTGACCTTGGATATTATTGAGAACCTTTCTTATCGGCAAGCTTGCCTATTGACATCTCGCTCAATTATTAACACGTATTTACCTATAAAACAAGTGAATACATGTCTGAACTCGCAAAACCAGTATTTCGCATTCCCACCTCACCCTTGTTCGAAGATCTTTGGGCTTTCCAACCCTCCTTAACACTTTATCTTCTGCTAGCAGCTGGGACGTACTTTTTTTTCTTTCGTATGCCTCCTTTAATTGATTCGTTCTTAGTTTAACCTAGCTCATTTCCTACTTATATATTTTTTCTCTTCTCATTGCTGTCCCCTCTGTTGTACCTAACGTAATATTTATATATTTTTTACTGTAGCCCTACTATACCGTTACTCATGTGTCACGTCTGTATTCATCTTACTGTGCCAAGTTATAAGTTCTTATCTTCGTTTTACTTTCCATCCTTAATTTTCCTCGTTCTTTTCATTTGCCTTTATGTTTTATTGTTAATTGCGTTTCGCCCACAGTTATCTTGATTGCCTTTCGTTTTCTTCTGCTACTTTGGGTGTTACAGGATCTTTTTTCTTTGCTTCTCTTTCGTTTATATTTTTAAAGTTTGCATTTTGCTACTTAATTTTAAATATATTATTCATTCCGGAGCTTCGTAATTCAGCATCTCGCCGTTCTAGATTTTCCAAATTAATAATAAATATATAAATAAAGTTGTATTTTAAATTTTTCAGCTTGGTATCAAGAAACTGTTTACCGACGACGCAGAATTAACGGGAATTATAAACGCACCTGCAGCCGTCAGCGAAGTTGTGCAGAAAACGTTCATTAAGGTTGCTGAGGAGGGAACTGAGGCTGCAGCTGCAACCGGTACGTACTGCATTCTTCTGTGATTGACACCATTCCTAAGGAACTCCGCTGTGCATCAACAGTTATCATCCGTTTAGTGTTGTCACCTTAAAGGACACGTAATGTAGGGGAACCGGACTTCAGAGACGCCGACCCCGTGATGTAGAGGTCGCATGGCTGCCTCTTAACCGAAGGACCCGGACTCGATTTACGGCTAGGTCGAGGGCTGGTTCGAGGTCCACTCACCCTACGTTGTTACAATTGATGACCTATTTTACGGTGAGATAGCGACCCCGATCTAGAAACCCAAGAATAACGGCCGAGAGTATCCATCGTGCCGACCTCGCAATCGTGGCTGAGCAAGGGTCGCTTGGTAGACCAAGACACTTCGGGGCTCCGATCGCTGCCTACAGGATCTATAGGTTATCTACAAAGCGATGCCTACCTTAATCTGCGAAGCGTCACAAAACTACATTACCTAGTCGCCCGCTGCCCTGTTTCTGCCCTCTGTCAACAAACCCCCTGTGCGAGTTGCCTTCTGCGATCACGAGTGGTTTTAACAAAGCTTTCATTCTAGTGATATTTGCCATACCAGCGCATTGTGTTCTTGTTTCTTTAAACGAAGGACATAATCATTTATTTTCCAGTACTGACCAAAAACACTCGTTTCAACGTCTTGGATATTTAGTAATAGGTACAAGCAACATGCTTGTTAAAACTCAAAGAGTTTACAGCAGAATGAAATACGGCCTCGTGCTGGTACATCCGCTTCATTTCATTAACATTCGATCTCCATGTAGAAGAAGTCAACAGTATTTTTAGAGACTTTCCACTGAACATGTCCCCCTGTGGGTGGGGGCGGTAGAATAACACCCATGGTATCCCCTACCTGTCGTAAGAGACGACTAAAAGGGGCCCCAGGGACTCTGAACTTTGGAATGTCGGTTGGCAACCACGGGGCCCTTAGCTGAGTCATAGCATGGATTCCATTTACTTGGGCCAGGCTCCTTACTTTCATATATCCTATCATACCTCCCTTGGTCAACACTTGTTCGTTTCCGACCCTGACGGTATTAGGTATGGAGGCCTAGGGAGTCTTTCATGTTCACGCCCTTCGTGACCCTTGTCTTCCTTTGGCCGATACCTTTATTTTTCGAAGTGTCGGATCCCTTCCATTTTTCTCTCTGATTAGTTTTCTAAGAGGATGGTTGCCTAGCTGTACTTCCTCTTTAAACAATAATCACCACCACCACCACCACCACTGAACATCAGAATTAACATAGCATGTTTTCCTTTGTAGATTCTGTCACATTATTACAAACGTTTCTCAGGACCGCCAAGTGCACTCAAGACAAGCGCAAATATCTACAATACCGTACTTCTCTATTTCCATCTCTATTGTTCTTCATTTATATTGTTACGAATAAAAGCGTTGTTTGTTCATCACACAAATTTAATTCTAGGCTGCCCTAAATTCACACATATTTTACCTTACTGGGTAGGCAAACAATAGACCAATCAAAACAAAGTATGACACCACGTAATAAGCCAAAATATACCATTTCCCTGTTCTCCTTTGTCCTGGTTAGTTCAACGGCATCGCCTGTGGAACGTTCACAATTTGGTCCCAAAGAACAGCTAACTGATATTACTAAAAGATGTAAGTAGGACAGGAATTGCAGTTGTATGAGTGAATGAGAATTCAAGTAAAATAAATTGGTTTGAATAGTTTAATCTGCTAAAAAAATTGAATAAAGAAACAATCCCCTTTAATAAAACAACAAAGTTTCAAATACAGTTTGTAGTTATTTGTCATCAAGTGACATCGGGACTTTTACCGTCCAAACAAGTTAAAATCCCAAAATTCTGGAATCCGTGTGCCAATTACATAAACAGTTCACTAAAATCTAGATAAGTCTGAATAGGTTAAAATAGCGCGTTTAAATTAAACCTCCATGTGTGTGAGATTAGGATGTAGCAATTTCGCATTAAATAAATGTAACGTTAAAATTATTTCCCAAATCATTGGGGAAAACAATTTACGCTATAAGCTTGTTTAGGACCTTCTTCTTACCCCCAAAGATTCACTGTATCTACTATGGGAACGGTCCAATAAATACCGATGAGAAATGAAACCCCTCTTCCCCTAGAAGCTGAGGGCTTCGTTCCATGAGCAATCGTCAACAATGACAAGCAAAAATATGAACTGAAAACAACATATATAACATATTCACACAATATCCAACGGGACCCGAAAATAAACACATAATAAACACTGATCTTGAATAATGAGAAATGGTTTCGGGACCTTGTCCCGCTTGCTCCGACAGTCAGTGACATCCACATGCCGGTAAAAAATAGCAAGATCGCCTGCAAACTAATAATACAAAGCAAAACATTCGTCTGTTTGGCGCTTAGCTACTTCACGGCCAAGCTTCACAAGACTGGCACATTTCCCTTCTCACGCAGGAACCTTGTCTAGTTGACACAATGCATGGCAACGATCAGCTGGGCACACAACCCCCCCCCCCCCCCCTTCCGCTTCTCATATGGGCTCGCTTTCTCGAGCACAAAATCACTTGTAATAGGATATATCTTGCGTCTGGTCCAATGATCTCCAATGACTCGTACTTTCAACAGATAGTCCTCGACGTTTGTCCACACGTCGGGGTATCAGGAATATCATTCATACCTCTATTCTAATATTACGTATTTTCGGGTTCGTGCCTCGTGCTCAGGCCTGTGTTAGCTTGCTGGAAGCATCTCAAACAATAGCCCTGCTTCTCTCTCAGATTACCTTTTCACTGGAGAATGTAACATTAAGCAACCTTAATTTATTGAATATTTTACCCTCGTAACCACATAAATTCACACAATGCTAATAACACTGTAAAATGCAAGCATTGATCATAACGCATTTAGAGTACCGCTGTTTAGGCATGTCCGCAACAAAAAAGATGTTGCCGATTCCTCTCTCATACAAAGAAAAACATCTGTTCAGACTTATCTGTGACATTGTGACCTGATGGCTCCTCCATCCTGGACTAGTCAGAAGGACTTAACCCAAAATTTCGCTAAAGTCGCCTTGGGCTGCTGGTCCTGCGTTCAGTTAAATGATGTGGTCCATCATGTTTCCGTTTATGCGAGCGCCTAGTTTCTAGGAAGGTCTCGTGCTATAATCAGCTCTTGTCGTCGATTCCGGTACCGCCAATAACCAATTTTACGCACACAATTAAAATGTCTGTTTGAGCAACCCCCTCACTCCTAGTTCACCGTATCGTGGGTTAGGACTGAATAAACTATAGAGTGTCACTTCTATACAGGCTTATAGTTCTCCCGTAGAGCTCCTAATCATGGGTAATTTAGCCTCATAAGTAGAAAGTACCGTATTTATTATAAATATCGGCTCAAATCCGCGTACTGACTTCTTGAACAAAGTTTATTAAAATATTACCTCCTAGCTCCGTGTAATTGGTGTTGTTCCAGGCTACGTATGATAAGAACTGACCAACACTATCTATTATAACACTGATTTTGTGTGATTGCTACAAGTAGTATAAGTCACGGGTTCTGCGACAACCGCCACCGCAGGCCCCACCGCAAAGGCCTCCAACGCATTGACATCTGGCAAGGTCATTTTTGTAAACAAAGCCACGTGCTCTTGTTTGTAAACATAGACACGTGCTTTTGACAGCCACGTGATTTTTTGACAGCTGTCAAGCCGACAGCGACGTGCTTTTTGACAGTGGCCACCTTTATTGTAAACAAAGCCACGTGATTTTTTACAGCCACATGCTTTTTGACAGCTGTCAAGCTGACAGCCACATGCTTTTTAAGCAGCGGACATCTTTAATCGTGCTGCCGTCTTTACGGCACTAAATCTCATCGTGGTGGCGGTTAATTTAAAATCCACGTGCTTTTTGACAGATGCAATCCACCATCTTGCATCGCTAACCTCAGTGTGCCCTGTTTACGGCAATACCTTTTAAATGTACTGGTGGTAATTTCCACGTGCTATTTTATCAGCGGCCATCTTTAATCAACAGAGCATCGACAGCTGTCATCCGCCATCTTTAAACAACAACGTATCGTGCTGCCATCTTTACAGCAATAAACCTTATGGTTGCTACCTTAGGCATGTAGTGGCAGGCAATTTGAAAATTTCCACGTGCTTCTTGAGAGCTGTCAGCCACTAAATTTAACTACATGCACATGGCTTACTGCTGTCTTGATGGAAGTAAACTTTATACCGCGGGACTTAGCCACACCGCAAGCAAGCAAGCTGCCCTTCTCAACTTACTCCGATCTTATAGCAAGCTGCTCTTCTCAACATACCCACCGAGCTGCCATTCTCAACATACTATTATCTTAGTTTTTAAACCAAGATGCTGTTAGAGATGCCGACTATGGGTGATTGCCAAAGATGGCGGCTATACACAGGCTCTTATGGAGAAAGCTAGCTTAGAGTCTACTTCACAAGATGGCGGCTAGGCAATAGGCTGTTATGAAAAAAGCTACCTTATAGGCTGCTGCACAAGATGGCGGCTGTACATAGGCTGTTATGGCCTTCTCCTCTTCCTCTTATGTTAAGGCATAGCTCTATCGAACAACTTTAAACATGCAACCTGAAGGCAAGAGTGTACAAGTGTTTTTAACCTGCAGAGATGACGTCATCATAGTTGCAAATGTTTAGATTTGCAGATCACAAAAGAAGTGAATGAAACATAACAAAACTAGAATTGAACACTGTACTCGATGTCGTTAACTTCAACATGTGTTCATTAAATTGTTTCAGATCACTAAATAAGTGATTAAAATTTATCAAGACTAGAATCGGACACTGTACTTGATGTCGTTACTTACAACATGTGTTCAGAATATGTTTACTCGTTAGCAAGGGATAACTTTGTTCTAAGAAGATCAGATCACAAAAGAAGTGATTGAAACGTAACAAGAATACAATCGAACACTGTACTCGATGTCGATAACTTTAACATGTGTCCAGAACATTAATTTATGTGTTCCGAACACTAAATAAGTGATCAGAACATAACAAGACTAGAACTCGATACACGATACAACCTGTGTTCAGAACATGTCAGGGATACCTTTGTTCTAAGAGAAAAGTAATGAGACTAGAATTCTGAACAGCTTGCGTAAGATAGCGGCTATACAGAGACTGTTATAACCTCCTTCTCCTCTTCCTGTTCTGTCAAGGCATAGCATTATGTCTCTATCGAACATACATTACCATAACAACGCAACCTTATGCATAAGACAGTGCACATATCGCGTAGCCATCTCGCTCAGTAAACGATAATATGAATATAGCAAAAGTACAATGATTTGCCTAGTGTGAAAATCAAAATCTACGGAAACACACTGAACAAGTATCGCGAAGCTAACTCGCTCAGTATACGTCTCACAACATAAAATACTAAGGTAGAGCGTATAGCACGACCAGGGATTGAACCAAGAAAACAAGAATAACATGAACCAGATAACTTACCGTGCAATCCCAATAGTAAGGTCGTCGCAATGTGTAGAAGCAACCGGGACCAAGAGGCCAGGCGAATCAATAAAAAAAATAAAATTAGGTAAAGGCTGGAATAATAACTACTGAATAAATTTGAAGAAAGGAAAACTTTAATAAACAAAATCTTCTAAAGAAAAATAACCGACCCCTCAAACTACAATTGATTTAAAATTTAAAAGTTGCAACTGGATCAATTAAAAGGCAAAATTAACTGAAAATTAAACCATCAAGGTCGATGCATTAATTTAAAGAATCAAATCACAATTAAAATCTATAAATTCACAGTTACAGTCTTGAAGGTGAAAACTTCTCGAATGACAATCTCGGTCATACCCTACCAACCCATATTGTTTCAGTAATCTTCAAGAAATAACCCAAATGAAGGTACATGATCCACAAGAAGGATAACTAAGAGAACATTACATCAGAGACCGAAACTTAAATCACTTGAATATCATCAAACAGCAACCGGTCCACCACAAGGCGACCAAATCAAGACCATTACATCACACGGTTCTACCCGTCAATAATCAACACAGAACTTCGCCTGTCACAGGCAACAGGACAACGCCCACCCACGTGTGCATTCTATTACATCGTACAGAAACAAAACAGAGTCACCGTAATTCAAAATGGCTACGCCAGTACCGAGTAGCTCAAAAGAAAAGTTTTCATCTTAACAATATTCCAATATTACCAAACACCCTCGAATAGGTTTGAAAAATTTAGTAATCAAAAAATTATTATTATTATTATTATTAGGGAAATAAGAAAAATGAATTAGGTTACACCGATACTACATACATATTTACCAGTGAGGAGCTCCTCCAAATATAAAATCTTGTTTCATGCGCATGAAACCTTAAGTGACAGAACCAAAAGTTAAAATAAATATCATAGTTACCATCGAACCTTGAAACCCCAAACCTAGATTGAATATTACAAGCTCATAACAAGACCAGTAGGAAAAGTCCTTCACTTTAAATATTTAAAACAAATGTCCGAAACATCAAATATTCCATTTCTCAGATTTCATAGCCATAAATTTTCTCCATATCTTCAAACGTCATTAGTAGTAGTTTCTTCGGCGATATCAACCCAATTCAGAAGTACATATGAATCTACTTACGAGGTCGGCTAGTTAGAAGAGAATAATTTTTCAAATGACAAACCAAATAACGAGCCTAAGGCTCAGATGGAAGTCCTTTAACCCGGATCAAAATTCACCAACATCTTCTTTCTTGAATAAATAACTTGTTGTTAAACCACAACCAAGAGCTTAGCTTCAGAGCGTCTCTTCAATTCAGTCCCAAGAATTAAAAACAAAAACGCTCAGACATCATTGTCGAGGACGGTGCTTCGCCAGGTAACTTCACATTTCGCAGACAGATCGCAGCACCACTAGCCACCTCGTGTTTCTATAACCAAGTCCACCGCAAGATGGCTCCCCATGCGCAAATCCAAGAAGGGACCATGGTATCTCGAACTCTTAATTCGTGGACACGCACACCATAATATTAAACTATATAAATGGAATCCAATATATGTAGTTCTAAGGTAATGGAGTAATACAACTCCATTACAGCCTCCCCCTCGAAAAGATCTACAAGGGGTGGGGCATGACGAGCAGGTCCGATGAAAATTACAATTATATATATGAAAATTTGGTTTCCTCCAACAACCAACACAGACATGTCACGAAGCGAGTAGAGGCACATGAACACACATGCCAAACCAAGTGCTACAGCTCACCCACAGTTCGTTAAAATTTCTTTAAGTTCTTTTTTTTTTCACATTACAATCTTCCTTGAAATGTTCACTTAATTCCGAAGCGATTGACCTAATACGAGTAGTACATGAGTGCACAAGTTCGTTGTAACACAATTAAACCTCAGGAACACACTACGCTGAGAAGACTGGTCTTACAATAATTTTTAGAGTAGCATAAAAAATTCTCTGGAACTTGTTTTGGGGGTTTCTCTTACGTAGGAAAAAGGTATGACTTTCTGAATGGTAAGGTATTACCACATTAAGTAATAAGATAAAATACAAGGAGAAGAAAAGAAAAGATAAAATAAGATAACTAGGAAACACAAACATCTTCAAGACATAAGTCAGTGCACCGAATTCTACATAATCCTTAAGTGACGTTTCCACGCTAATCTCCTTATCATCAGTTTCCTTTACCATAGAGGCACGTACTCCAGATCAAGGAATATTACATAAATAACTAGACCACACAATCAATAATCATGCCAACAGCAAGAATTAGGAGGAAATAACATTACAATACAGTTAAATTTAACACACATATACATCTCCGTGAAATCAAGGGCCAGCAAACAAGTAGAATTACATAGTCCCCCACAAAATTTCTTTTAAAATCATTTCTAGTTCAGAAATCAACAATTACTCAACACTTACTCAGGATCAACTTCCATACCCCAGTACACATAATCTCATTCCAAAGAGAAGCTGAATGACTAGAACAAGAATCAATAGAAGAACACGGAACAAACATGCTTAGTATAGAAAAATAAACTAGAGTAGAAGATATCAATGTTCAGAGCCATGGTAAAAGGTTAATTACAGTTGGAGACATATGTATAATTCAGATGTAGGGTACGCGTAAGGTGGGTCATCAACAACCGAACTATCAGCAATTACCCGGCAATCAACACACAATATCAACACCTACACCGGAACAGGAAAATGACCAGGAGAAACACGGAAGACAACACTATTCTGAAATCATATACTCCTTCTACAAGCCCCCATATGCAGGTAGAGGATCGATGACTGCAGTACCGAGTGCATGAGCAGAATAATCCCATACTAATTCTTCTTCATGACAGAACAATAACTTACTATACCAACGACATCATTCAGATGTAACTCCCATTATAAAATGCCCTAGACAGGCAGGATAATTGAAATGAACTTAGAGAACCTAGAATTAATAGGAAGACTTCAGATGAACGGGTTACGGCAGAGAATATAAGAAGTTGAATCAAGAGCAAGACCACAATTATCAAAATTAACATATTAGTTAAGAATATTTTTTAAAAAATGAGTTGTAGATACATAAAATGAGTTTTCACCAAATCCACCTTTGACACCAAGAGAAAAATAAAAAGGCAATGTACAACCTCCTCCAGGTGTCCATACTACAACAACCCACATAATAAGTAACTCAAATAACAACAATACATCACCACTCAAATGACCATCAGTGCCGATGTGTCAGCCATGAAGGTAAAGGACATACAAATCCTCGACAGCATCTCACAAATCACAGAGTGCCCACCCTATATCATCACAACCACAATAACCATCATGACTTCAGAGGAACACAGTCACCTCTCAACGAAACCATAATGCCACCCAAATATAATTCCCAAAATCAAACCCATAATACCAAACTTCACCAATACACAAGGATCAGAAACCATACCCTAAGGTCAAAAGGAGGTACACTCCTTAGGTCATGAATCCTTTAACTATCTCAACATCACTCCACACTAACGGACGGAAGAAGTAAAACTCTAAGTACATTACATGAACCTACAACTCAAATTAAACAACATTTTCAATAAAACAAGTCGCTATCTCCCCCAAAACACCTTAGAAAATGATGATAACGGCGATGAATAGGCAGGGTACCAGAGCACCTTACAACGTGAAGTCCTACCGGATATACAATACTTCAACAGGAAGAAATCACTCAACACAACTATCCTTACACTTCCCCTTTTGAAAATGGCAAGAACACCTAACAGTAGACTATACCACCCATAACCCCAACCAGGTTTCCACGAGCAGAAAACAACTTTTAAACACTAGAACATCATTTACAGGCCAGAACATAAAATAATTTTTCAACTAACACAGATTCAACTCTCCTCCACAACTACATCACCTAGTTGAATAAGAATAAGGACAAGAAATCAATCCACAATTAATAATTATGTTTCATGTATCCTAGAACAGGATATCAAACAAGTAAAATCCAAAACAGAAATGGTAAACAATTCATAGCGAGGCAAAATAGGCACGATCAGTTGTAGACCACTAGTACTAATAGATGAAGAGAGCTCAATAAGTTTGTCATCACAACAGATCAACAATTAACGCCAAGCTATCAAACATCAGATCAAACAGGATAGAAATAGGGATAGCAGAAACTCAGGAGGGAACACAATCTGGAATCAGGTAACTAGCCTACTCCACCGAATCACAGATACAATTCATCCCACCATGGAACATCCAACCAATTTAAAAAATGCCAATTAAATCCTTCGATTAGAAGAACCAACAGGGAAATAACGATCAAGGACCCAAACTACATATACCACAGTTGTCCTTTGCAGAACCTCGGCGTTACCCGGTCTATAAATAGGTGATGTCAAAATCACACTGTCGCTCCCCAGCAAAACAGGTACCTCCCCCAATATTCCCCAGGGGACGAGGTAAATAAAATATAAGTAGCGGAATAGAAGTCAAGTCGATGGAAATGCCCAAGAGTCCTTGAAGAAGACAGTTACACCGCAAATGGCCCCCATAAACCATCATTAGTAGGATTCCAGTACCGGCTAGAGGATTTGTTATTTAGTCCCATACCTAAGTATCAAATCCAATAACACGGCAAGATGACAACAAGCATGTCAAGAGACATTATAAGAACCACTGAGAGAAAATGCCTTTGAGTGACAGGTAAACATAACATGGGCTTTACAGACAAAGATTAAACACTAGAGGACGTCGGATCAACAGGCAATGCATGAAGAGGGGAAGAAATGAACCAGATCACATGAATCAGGTACCTAATTACCACGTGGGTGCACAATAACAATGCCAGTGACAGTCAGGCATGAGAAACATCAAACACTAAATAAGGTCACCCAGGATGACATCAAAACAGAAATTAATAAAATGCCAGCAAAATTAATCAATACACAACAAAACAAATTATGATTAGAGAAACTTGAAGTGGCCCAGACACCTTATGAATACCTCACAACCAATCGACACCTTGCAATAAGTAAGTGGGCTTCGACACATCAGAAATAGCAGAACACATGCAAGCAATAATTAAGACAGGGAAAACCAGTAAAAACACTAAGGCTTAGGTACGAGACCAACAAGTCATCCCAATCAAATACTGATCCACATGACTCAACCAAGATGGTAATTGCCCAATAAACAGTTGACACAAGGAATAAAACAAAACATTAACCAGGTCAGTAACGATAGAGTCATACAAGGTAAATGGCATTCATATCCAATTCCACACGAGGGCGAAAACATATCACTAATTAATTGTGACATAACCCAGACCTGATGACACAAGAGTGGATGCATATAACGGCACACATCAAGCTCACTACACATTAGAAGTAGGCAAATTAAACCAAATTTAAGAAATCGCAATAATAAGTCAGATAATGTTAATTAATTTCAAATTAAAAACACACCAACGCGCACAGCTACATCACAGATAAAATAAATTTTCAAGAAACAATGATGTGCACACTCCATCATCAAATATCAACAATCAAGGTACAGTTACCCACATGAAAATAACCGTGGTTAGTAAAAGGTAATAAGGCCAAATAAATATATACTATCAACAATGTCAAGGTAACAGACCTCAGCTAATAATAATGAAAGAGCCCATCACATCACAGCACACCATCTCACACCTAACGTTTTACACAAGTAAATAGAGATAGAAGGCCATGCTCAGAGGTTAGGTTCACTATTTTCTCAGGTGCTCCTTTGATCCATAAGCCTACCCCTTATTCGATGAAGAAGAGATGATACGATGAATAGTAAAATTATTAGCCCTACAGAAAAGACCTTTACATCCTTAGAGAGATCTTTAATAGAGTTTCGGGCCGAACATGACTTAACCAACAAATTCTCTAGCACAGGACTTACCCCACAGCAATGAGATGAGGACGGATTAGTTACGTTTTTGGGAGAAATATTCTCATTAGCTTGACCAAGGCAAGTACTTTCATTATTCTCAATTTCGTCATTCAACGACAATTGACCAACCTTTTTGGTACTAATCATTAAATCAAGTTCCACAGAAATGTTGATGACAGAAGTCAACAAGGAAGTACACTGGGAAATCAACTCTCCTTCAGGCCCAAGGGAAATTAAATCCTGAACCCTGTTGATAAGGTGATTAGTTCGAGCCTTTAGCCTTCTCAACTGATAGTCAGATGGATTGCATTCTTTAAGCTGATTTAAAAAGACTAACAATTCACTAACTGAAACTGAAAGGTAATTCACTGACTCACCCACTTGGATGTTCATGTCACCTGGTTTTACAGCAGAATCCAGGGAAGCCTGAAGCAAGGCAACGTCACCCTCCATGGAACCGGTTGATACCAAGCCGCGGACTTGCAGTTCGTACTGCAGCTCCCCTTTTCGTAACATTCGCGGCAACAACACAGCACGTGCAGGCATAATGATATGAAACAGAAAACACAGAAGTTACCACCCAACGTAAGTCTGCCTTTCCCTTCACAACCTTAAATTTTTGTCTCAATCTCCTTATTATTCCAGCCAATAGACCATTGTGACTTGGCTAAATTAGCCAATAATTCACAAGAAATATGAAAAGAAAAGGTGATACACCAGGTATCAATTAGTAGTTCAGTAAATTACACGTGCTCAGAACTAAGCACAAATAACGAGGATAACAGAACGTAGTTGCTATGGCAACCACGCAATCTGCTACCAAATACACTCTCACAACATAAAATACTAAGGTAGAGCGTATAGCACGACCAGGGATTGAACCAAGAAAACAAGAATAACATGAACCAGATAACTTACCGTGCAATCCCAATAGTAAGGTCGTCGCAATGTGTAGAAGCAACCGGGGCCAAGAGGCCAGGCGAATCAAGAAAAAAAATAAAATTAGGTAAAGGCTGGAATAATAACTACTGAATAAATTTGAAGAAAGGAAAACTTTAATAAACAAAATCTTCTAAAGAAAATAACCGACCCCTCAAACTACAATTGATTTAAAATTTAAAAGTTGCAACTGGATCAATTAAAAGGCAAAATTAACTGAAAATTAAACCATCAAGGTCGATGCATTAATTTAAAGAATCAAATCACAATTAAAATCTATAAATTCACAGTTACAGTCTTGAAGGTGAAAACTTCTCGAATGACAATCTCGGTCATACCCTACCAACCCATATTGTTTCAGTAATCTTCAAGAAATAACCCAAATGAAGGTACATGATCCACAAGAAGGATAACTAAGAGAACATTACATCAGAGACCGAAACTTAAATCACTTGAATATCATCAAACAGCAACCGGTCCACCACAAGGCGACCAAATCAAGACCATTACATCACACGGTTCTACCCGTCAATAATCAACACAGAACTTCGCCTGTCACAGGCAACAGGACAACGCCCACCCACGTGTGCATTCTATTACATCGTACAGAAACAAAACAGAGTCACCGTAATTCAAAATGGCTACGCCAGTACCGAGTAGCTCAAAAGAAAAGTTTTCATCTTAACAATATTCCAATATTACCAAACACCCTCGAATAGGTTTGAAAAATTTAGTAATCAAAAAATTATTATTATTATTATTAGGGAAATAAGAAAAATGAATTAGGTTACACCGATACTACATACATATTTACCAGTGAGGAGCTCCTCCAAATATAAAATCTTGTTTCATGCGCATGAAACCTTAAGTGACAGAACCAAAAGTTAAAATAAATATCATAGTTACCATCGAACCTTGAAACCCCAAACCTAGATTGAATATTACAAGCTCATAACAAGACCAGTAGGAAAAGTCCTTCACTTTAAATATTTAAAACAAATGTCCGAAACATCAAATATTCCATTTCTCAGATTTCATAGCCATAAATTTTCTCCATATCTTCAAACGTCATTAGTAGTAGTTTCTTCGGCGATATCAACCCAATTCAGAAGTACATATGAATCTACTTACGAGGTCGGCTAGTTAGAAGAGAATAATTTTTCAAATGACAAACCAAATAACGAGCCTAAGGCTCAGATGGAAGTCCTTTAACCCGGATCAAAATTCACCAACATCTTCTTTCTTGAATAAATAACTTGTTGTTAAACCACAACCAAGAGCTTAGCTTCAGAGCGTCTCTTCAATTCAGTCCCAAGAATTAAAAACAAAAACGCTCAGACATCATTGTCGAGGACGGTGCTTCGCCAGGTAACTTCACATTTCGCAGACAGATCGCAGCACCACTAGCCACCTCGTGTTTCTATAACCAAGTCCACCGCAAGATGGCTCCCCATGCGCAAATCCAAGAAGGGACCTTGGTATCTCGAACTCTTAATTCGTGGACACGCACACCATAATATTAAACTATATAAATGGAATCCAATATATGTAGTTCTAAGGTAATGGAGTAATACAACTCCATTACAATACGATTATTTTCAAAATATGTATACAGCAAAAGTACAACTTCAACGATTTGCCCAGTGGGAAAATAAAAGACTACAGAAACACCCTGTGCACATGTCACGTAGCTATCTCGCTCAGTAAACGATAATTTACAAAATATGTATACAGCAAAAGTACAACTTCAATGATATTTCTAGTACGAAAATCAAAACTACGGAAGCACACTGTGCACATATCGCATAGCTATCTCGCTCACTAACGATAATTTACAAAATATGTATACAGCAAAAGTACACTTCAATGAATAGCCTAGTGCGAAAATCAAAATTCCGGAAACACACAGTGCACACATCGCGTAGCTAACCCGATTCAGTAAACGATCATTTACAAAATATTCATACAGCAGAAGTACATCAATGATTTCCCTAGTACGAAAATCAGAAACTACGGAAATATCTTGTGAACATACAGCGTAGCTAACCCGCCTCAGTATACGATAATTTGCAAAATATCTATACAGCAAAAGTGCATCTTCAATGATGTCCCTAGTGCGAAAATCGAAATGTACGGAAACACATTGCGCAATATCGCGTAGCTATTTCGCTCAGTAAACGATCATTTACGACATATGTATACAGCAAAAGTACACCTTCAATGATTTGCCTAGGGGGAAATCGAAAACTTCGGAAACACACTGTGCACATATCCGCTCAGTAAACGGCCATTTACAAATATGTATACCACAAGTACAACCTCAATGATAATTCTAGTACGAAAATCAAAACTACGGAAACACACTGTGCACGTATCGTGTAGCTATCTCGCTCAGTAAACGATAATTTACAAAATATGTATAAAGCAAAAGCACAACTTCAATTATTTGCCTAGTGCCCAAATCAAAAACTACGGAAACACATTCGCACATATCGTTGTTGTCGATGACAGCTGTCAAAAAGCACATGGAATTTTGCAAATTGCCTGCCACTACATGCCTAAGGTAGCAACCATAATGCTTAGTGCTGTAAAGATGGTAGCACGATGCTTTTTGTTTTTAAGATGGCGGAATTTGGAATTTGTCTAATTGTCCGCCACCACGTTCCCGAGGAGGAGGTTTAGTGCCGTAAATATGGCAGCACGATGCTCTGTTGAATAAGGATGGCCGCTGTCAAAATAAAGCACGTGGAAATTACCGCCACCACATTTTAAAGGTAGTGCCGTAAAGAGGGCAGCACTGTGGTTAGCGATGCATGATGGCGGATGACAGCTGTCAAAAAGCACGTGGATTTTAAATTATGCGCCACCGTGATGAGGATTAGTGCCGTAAAGAGGGCAGCACGACTAAAGATGGCAGCTGTTAAAAAAGCACGTGGCTGTCAGCTTGAAAGCTGTGAAAAAGCATGTAGCTGTCAAAAAAGCACGTGGTTTTGTTTACAACAAAGATGGCCGCTATCAAAAAGCACGTGGCTGTCACCTTGACAGCTGCCAAAAATCACGCGGCTTTCAAAAAGCACGTGGCTTTGTTTACAAACAAGAGCATGTGGTTTTGTTTACAAACATAACCTTGCCAGAGTTCAATGCGGTGGGGGCCTCTGCGGTGGGGCCTGTGGTGGCGGTAGTCCCGGAACCCGTGACTTGTACTACTGCTACAAGCTCACGACTCACAGTCTTCTAATGCACATAGCGTCTTCTCTCGAGAGTCTTCTCTAAAGTGATGCCAGGCTCGGGAAGCAACTCAGTACAACACTTCTTTATGAAAACTAATTCTTGGTTCCCACGCTTATCCCGCGCATATCGTATTAAGAAAGGCAATTACACTTATTACAAGAAATAAGATCGAGACCCTCAGTAAATTACTTCACTATTTCCTATCATTTTATCCTTGCAGAAATGTGCTCACATGAGTAATTATCAAGGCTGCCAAAAGCAAGATCAAGTGTGGTGTAAGGGCATCAAATATCTATATATAAGCGGAACTGTGCTTTGTTAGCGGCTTCCTGGCAGTATTTATTATACTGTGGCATATATTTACTGTATGTGAGTGTTCTCTAGTGAATTTGTGATGATTTGATATTTATTTTTTAACATATGTCTATTGTGTTTTATGTCGTAGAAGATAGTCATCTTGTTTTGCACTCAATTCACAGACAACATTACTAAGAGAGACACTTTTATTCTCATTTTTGTTCTTCTTCCTGAGGGGTGTGGTTGTAAGGGAGAGACATGATATACTTGTCTTATTAGTATTTGCCCAAAGTGTCAGCCATTTTGTTCTATTTCCCATCAATGCCATGGAAACTATGACAAAGACGGAAACTATGCAAGCTCTTATCGACGTTGCCAAGGAATTCGAGTCTACACCTGTTAGCACCATTACAATGGACGTAGTTTGGACGGATAGATATAACTACCTAATCTTTAGGGTCTGGTCCTCCAGGTTGGGGGTTGGGCGTGGGGCCAACACCCCCACACCATAAAAACATATTGTTACGAAACACCAAGTTATAGCCTCGGATTCAAAACGGGACAATAACGACGACTGGAAGGTCAATGGTTAATGGAAGAAGGTCTCGAAACAATCACGGGCTTAAATGTGGCACTTGAAACGAAAGATTCCTGGGGCGATTAAGGTGCTGGATGAAGAACTGAATAGGTAAAACCTTGACAAATTGGCACTGCAAGAGATGAGGTGTCCTTGAGAATGGATGCATAAAGATACATTCTATAGCTACATCTATAGTGGAAATGCGGAAGACAAACATCAATTCGGAGTTGTCCTGCAATAGCCAATAGAATGAGAGGCAATCAACGAAGTAATATGCTGGTTAAGAATGAAAGGAAAGTTTTACAACCTAACAATGACAACATTCCATGCACCTGCGGAAGAAAAAGACGATGATGGAAAAGACAGCTTCAACGAAGATCTAGAATCATTATATGAAGGTGCACTATTTTACGACGTAACAGTATTCCTTGGTGATGTCAATGCCAAAGTAGGTAGAGAGACTCTTTCAAGACACTATATTGGCCCGAAAGTCTACAAAACTACTCCAACAACAACGGAATGAGACTAATCAATCCGGCAACGTAAAGAAACTTAAGGATAATGAGCACCTATTTTCCTCTCAAAAACATTTATAAAGTATCCTGGAAGTCACCTGACGGAAACATTCAGAACCAAATAGACCGCATACTAGTGCATGCTAGACATATTGAGAATGTAGAATCTCAAAGAGGTGCAGAAATGGGATCAGACCAGTATCTCCTGGTGACGACTATCCATGAAAGAATAGTATGCGATAGAAACAGGAGAAGAGAAGCAGACCCAGATATTAATCCAGATCTAATGAGAGAAGATAATATTAAGGAAAGATACGCTCTTGAAATTAGGAACAGTTTTGCCACATTTGAAGATGAGGAAGATGATGTGGACGAACTATGGTCCAAACTGAAGACCGGAGTCAAATATGCTGCAGTAGTGGTGCTGAAACCGTTGGAGAATAGGAGGAGGAGCAGAGGATGGTTTAACGATAGGTGAGAAGATGCTATCGAGCAGATGTTCTCTTGCTACTTGCTTTACGTCTCACCGACACAGGTAGATCTTGTGGTGATGATGGGATAGGAGAGGACTAGGACTAGGAAGGAAGTGGCCGTGTCCTTAATTAAGATAAACCCCGCATTTGGCTGGTGTGAAAATGGGAAACTACGGAAAACTATCTTCAGGGCTACCGAGAATGGGGTTCGAACCCGCTATCTCCCGGGTACAAGCTCACAGCTCCACGCCCATCAAGAAGAGTGAATAAAGTGTCGTGGCTGACAAACGAAGAATATCCTCTGGCTGTTATTACTCGGAAAATGAACGTCTAAGATCCTATATTCTCCCTCTCTTGTCACCTGGGAATTCAGCGTCTAATAAACCTCGCAAGTACAGCAGAATTTCACTGAAAATGTTGCTAAGCACTGGGCAAGTATACAGGTTGTTAGGGGTATACGTGCAGATATTTCTTGTATCAATTAGGGAACGATGTGACTAACCACTATATATCAAGATTTTAATAATCCTCGGAAATATCTTCGAGAGCAAAAGGGATGCGATGCTTTTAGAACAAGTAATATGAATGGCTTTACTTTGATAACATGCAAGATACATTCCATCTGTGCCAAACTGGCTTCTGTCTATTTTAAGAGCAAATGTAGTACTGTAAAAGCTGAACGCTACCGATGCAATGCCACGAGATTTTACGTAACATACTTGCCAGACTGGTTTTATGTTTAAGTGCAACTGAACTACGATAACAGATGAAGACTGCTACTACGGTAAGCCATGTTACGTAACATTCTTGCCACACTAGCTTTTTGGTTGTTATTATTTTCTTTCCGTCTTAGGGGCTTCAGACAACCTTGGTCATTGGCTTCGGTCCCTGAAGATGAATCGATTTATCAGCGTTAATACTGGTTCTTTTGCTGTTACGTCCTTTAGGGGATTGGGATATCTGGGCTCATCAGCGCCATGGTCGAGTGAGTATGGAAATGACCTGAAAACCTGTGCCCATGCGGGATCTGTACGAGCGTGTGATATAATTATTTGAGTGTAAGGTTGGGATGGGCGCGACGGAACGTGATATACGGTACGATCCCGGCTGTGCGTTGCGTAATGGTAGAACAAAGAAGTTAAAATCATGTTGACGTGTATGTAAACAAAGTTCCTTACGTCAACGAAAGCATGCATGGGATAGGATGTCCAAATGAGTAATATCGGATTTGAATTATCGAAGCACATCGAACGCCTTATATCGAAAGAATAATGGACATGTTATACAACTAAATAAATTAAACGTACCTACATTTCGTGTCTCCTGCCGGGCCGAGTGGCTCAGACGGTTGAGGTGCTGGCCTTTGACTCCAACTTCGCAGGTTCAACCTGACCCAGGCCGGTGGTATTTGAAGGTGCTCAAATACGTCAGTCTCGTTTCGGTAGATTTACTGGCACGTAAAAGAACTCCTGCGAGACCAAAGTCCGGCACCTCGGCATCTCCAAACACAGTCGAAGTAGTTAGTGGGAAGTAACAAATAACATTATTATTTCGTGCTTCCAAACTAAAAGCATTTGTTTAATAGTAAAATGAAGCACTGCATTTTGCAGTGCTTATTTAACGTATCAAAATAAAAGTTGCTAGTCTGAGTTGTTCAGACGATTAAAACGATAGTTTCTTGGTCCCAACTTAGTTGGATAATTCCTGGCTTAGTCCGGTCGTATTAGAATGTGCTCAAATGCGTCAGCCTCATGTCGGTAGATTTGCTGGCATGTAAAGTAAACTCCTGCGGGACAAAATTCCGGCTCCTCGGCGCCTCCATAAAACCATTAGAAGTAGTTAGTGGAACGAAAAGATTATTACAGTATTATTTTTATTATATTACGATTATTATCATGATTATTATGGAACGGGGCAATTAGTCATCATTTTACCTATCGGCACTACCTGGTGAATAATAAGCCTCCTATTACAATTGCCCTGCGTCACTTTAGAAAATAAAATAATAATTTTACGGTTTTTGGAGACGCTGAAGTGCCGGGATTTTTCCGCAATATTTATTTTACATGCCAGTAAATCTACTAATACCCTCTGAGGACGGGGGACGTAAACGAAGAATACATCCACGGTATTTCCTGTCTGTCATAAGAGGCGAGTAAAAGTGGGCGACCAAGTGATGAAGGAACTGGAATCATGAGATTACTTGTGATTAGTACCATTAGGTGAGGAACACCATGGTTCGACGTTACTTGCGATTAGAACCATTACGTGACTAACACCATTGGTTTGGGTGCTGCCTATGATTAGTACCATCGTGTACATTCCACCGAGGCGGGGAAGCGGGCGTGCGGCCTCACGGACTGGCGTCCGTGCGGAAGGAGCTGCCGTGCGCCGCGCTGAATTGCGTTACGTAAGAGTAGTACCACTATATGAGGAACACAGTGGATCTACATTGCCTGTGAGCAATGTGATGAACATCACGAGTCTGTTACCTTGTGGGTGGTGCAATAATGTGCGATACACCGTGGGTGTACATTCCCTATGATTAATACCACTATGTGAGCAACACCATGAGTATACGTGGCCTGTGATTTATTTCACTATGTGTGGAACACCACGGCGCCCGTGATCAGTCCCACGAAGGGGGGAACACCATGAGCGTGTGTTGCTTATGAGTAGTACCCTTATGTGAGGAACACCATGGGTCTGTGTTACCTGTGAGTGGTACCATTGTATGTGACATACCATAGGTTTATTTTACCTGTGATTTGTACCACCAAGCGAGGAACACCACGAGTCTACGTTACCTGTGATTAGTACCACCATGCGAGGAACACCATGATTCTGCTTTAGCAGTGATTGGTGCAATTATGAGGGACCGGTGACCTAAACTTTGTACCGCTGTGGTCAATAACCGCCGGCCCCGTGGTGTAGGGGTAGCGTGTCTGCCTCTTACGCTTAGGCCCCGAGTTTGATTCCCGGCCAGATCAGGGACTTTTACCTGCATTTGAGAGCTGGTTCGAGGTCCACACAGCCTATGTGATTACAATTGAGGAGCTATCTGACGGTGAGAAAGCGAAGCCGGTCTAGAAATCCAAGAATAATGGCCGAGAGGATACGTCTTGCTGGCCACACGTCACCTCGTAAACTGTAAGCCTTCAAGCTGACCAGTGGACGCTTGATAGACCATGGTCCTCCGGGGATGTTGCGCCATGAGGTTTGGTTTTCAGTTTTGGTGGACAACAAGCATCATCTCAGAATATGAGGCATTATGAACTGGATCCACCGATTTGTTTAGATTTTAATTAGTGGATACATTTTCTTTTAATTGTCGTTTCATTTCTTTGCAGCTTGTACCATTAGGGGCCGATGATCTAGCTGTTAGGCCCTTTAAACAACAACAATTATCATCATCATCATCGTCATCAAATCTACAGACAAGGGGCTGAGCACCTTCAAATACCACCGCACTGAGCCAGGATCGAACCTGCGAAGTTGGGGTCAGAAGGGCATCGCGTTAACCGTCTGAAGCGCGCCATTTCATTACTGATTAATGCCACTGACGTCTTATAAACCACACACCACTGCACAGCACTTGATTCGCATGTATGCACAAGTAAGGATACTCCACGTCACATAATCTTTTAATTGACGTTGCCCTTAGTAAAGACTGACTTTCTACCGGACATAGTCCTGAAACTTGAAAATTTTTAAACTAAGAACCTTAGGTATTGTTTATGAATTACGTCATAAGCTCTATTCCATTACAACCAAGGAATATGTCCATACAATCCGAATAAAACAATAATGGCATTTATGGAAAAAGGTCTGTACGAGTACCAAATAGCACTCGGTGGCAACATGAGTGGATACTTCGGTAATAATTACGTGTACTTCTCACTGAGTACCCTAGACCAGTTTTCGAGCAAATGAATTTGTCTGACATGTGCCTCTACCACCCCTACCTGCCCAGTGGCTAGAGGAAGGCACAGCAACATGTAATGTCCTGCAATAACATACAGGTTCAACAACCCCTATACTCTGCTGCTATACTCTACTACATGAGGGCAGTATGACATAACCGCCGTTTCCTACTACGGACGTTCAAAACACATCAGGCCCTCATATACTCCGCTCATTTATGGGGAAACTAATAACATAAGGTAAAAAGTACATAGCATATGGTCTGAGACAAATTTTTCTTCACCGACTACCAAATATCTGCACGTATACTCCTAACACCTGTAAATGTGTCACAACCCTGATGTTAGAAGTGCCACAAAACACTACATTTGTTATTGTGTAGACTAAAATGTGTTCAACTTGTTGAGAAATTACTTTTTACTCAGCTAATATATTAATTACTTTTCCCGATTCTCCAACAGCTGCGATTGGCATAGCTGTTTTAAGCAAGGAAATCGTCATTGGTCCGAAGTTCATTGCAGATCACCCATTCGTCTTCGCTATAAAACACGAGCCTTCTGGCGCGGTCCTGTTCCTAGGCCGCTACTCTGGACCTGAGTAGAAGGGTAAGTAAACACTCCAATATTTGTCTTCACTTGTATTTGGGATTAGACACCATGAAAGTTATTTATGGTGACAATGGAGTTGCAATCAGAATTGATGGTAGAATGAGGTTTTGGTTAAAAGCAATTACCGGGCTTGACAAGACTGTGATATTTCGCCTTTGTTGTTCATAGCATCCGGAACCCATAATTCTACCCTGCTAAATATTGCAACTAGAAATTTGCAACTACAAGTGCAACCGTAATTCTTTACAGCAAGCTTATCTCACATTCCGTGGCATGAGAACTCGCCGTGGGAGTGAGTGAGCCACCCATTCGAGCGGGCTCGGAACACTTCGATTGAATTCGACTAATAAATAGTTAACTTCCAGATAATAAACATTCATTGCGAGAAATTTCGGGAATAGCATTAACAAAAATGTAAATATTTGCAATTTTAAGAAATATTTAATGAAGCGAAAATCCACAGGATGGAAATGTATTTAATTAGGCCTGGAAAATAGTTGGTATCTAAGTAGTAGGACAAGGGGTATTGAGAGCCAATTTTTATCTATGCCACTGCCACCTCTAGTAGTGTACCTATGCGGATTCTCACCCGAGGTCATTAACACCCAGTCTAGTAGTGATTATGCCATTTCGCTAATTTGCATAAGTGAGCGAGCCTAACTTCACAGGCTCCATCCTGTAGGGGTCCAACCTCAGTTTTACGGCCAGTTGCCCTTCCCTACGCGGATTTCGTTTAAGAGAGCAAGCCTAACCTACAAGTCGCCATCTTGGAGGTGCCTAACCTCAGCTTTACAGGCAGATGCCCTTCCCGACGTGGACAATCGATATTTAGGAGGGGCTTAACCTCCTTTCTCCTCCTCACCAGGCAGCCCTTCCCAAAGACAATTGCAAAAGATGATGGCTATACACAGGCTATTATGGAGAAAGCTAGCCCAGAGCATAATGTCCAAGATTGCGGCTATACATAGGCTTTTATGGAGAAAGCTGGCTCAGGGGAGACATAGGATTTAAGGAGACGGCGACGGGGTGATTGCGCAATATGGCGGCGATCCACAGGCTCTTATGAAGAAAGCTAGCCCAGAGTCTACTGCGGAAGATGGCTATATTTTAAGCTCTTATGGAGAAGGGTGATCTAGGGGCGACATAGGATTTAAGAAGACGACCTAAGGCCCCCGAGGCAAGATTAATGCTATACATTGGTTATATGAGACTAAATTTAAGGAGATAGACCAGGAGCTTACGGCGGTACATTCTGCCTATAGGCTTAACTACACAGAACTGCCTTAGGGGCTTACAACGTGTAACTTATGACCTATAAGTTTGATCAGCCTGACATTCGAAAACTGAGTCAAGGGCTACTATGCAAGATAGCTGCTATACTCTAATCGTATAGGCCTAACCAGAAGGCTGCCTCACGGCCTAACTTTCGGGGACTGAGGCAACGCCAACCTTGCAAGATGATTGCTATAATCAATTTGTATACCTTAACTAGAGGGTCGCTTCAGGGACTCACAACTTGTAACTTATAACCTCTTAGTTTTATCAGCCTTAAATTCGATAAAAGGTGAAAGGGCTACTATGCAAGATAACTGCTATACTCTGTTCGTATAGACCTTAAGTAGAGGGCTGCCTCAGGTTCTCACAATATGTTACTTATAACCTTTTAGTTTGATCGGCCTGACATTCGAGAACTGAGGCAAGGGCTACTATGCAAGATGGCTGCTATACTGTATTCGTTTAGACTTACCTAACGGGCCGCCTTCGGGACTCACAACTTGTAACTTTTGACCTATTAGATTTATCGGCCTAACATTCGAGAACTGAGGCAAGGGTCGCTATGCAAGAGATTTGATATTCTCTCTTCGTATAGACCTAACTAGAGCGCTGCCTCAAAGGCTCACAACTTGTAACCTATGACCCATTATTTTTATTACCGAACTTTTGGGAACTTAGGCAGGGGCTACTAGGCAAGATAGCCGCTGTAGATTGGTTATATTAGACTAAGAAGCTTGGCTATCGCTCATCCTTCTTACAGGCTTCTCTTTATAACTTTTGTTTAGCACAGGAGGTAGTGGTGGTAAGTTTGTGGCACTAACTTGGGGAGAGCTGTGCTAGAGATGTTCAAGTATTGGACTAAAGCGGGGGTTTTCATCCTCCTAACCGGATACCCTTCCTATCATCAGTCTAGCGCAGGGAATCTTGCGTATACATACGCTCTTTCGGGACTAATCCTGGGAGAGAGCTACACTAGGGCTCTCGAGTAAGGATAGTAGCTTAAAGCTAAACGCGTAATCAGAATGATGAGATGTAGATAAACATAGAATGTTGTTATAACCTAATACTGTAATCTGTTAGAAGTGATAAAGTTCATTGAGTGTAGGATTGAAAAATGCTGAACCGAAAAAATTCGTGCTACGCACATGATAGGGAATGGAACCATGGTGACACATCTTATCAGAAGGACAAAAGGACTCTTCCTCCTACTCCTCCACCTCACCACGCCCTCCCCCTACGCCTAGCGATAATGGGCTAAAGGGCTAATTGGTCAAAGGGATAAAGGGCTAATGGGCTAAAGGGCTAACGGGCTAAATGGTAAAAGGGCAAAACGGTTTACATTTGTGTAGTATTTAGGGTGCCTCTCCTCTCTTTATCCAGGCTTGAGACCGGCTCTGTATCTAGAAGCGGAGTTAACACCATCAGGAAGGGAGAATTTTGGAAAATAATCTGTAACAATATAAGTACTCGATCCACTATATACTACAGCAGGATGTCTAAGATGAAGGAGAGGATGAGGGCTGGGAATGTAGGAAGGTGTTTAGGCTGTTGTATTGTCGAGAAAGGGAGCTTACAGGTAAGGTCGTTACTTCGAAGATCTATTACACAATAATACCTGCACGACGTAATTCTTGTTCTGCTTCAAAGAGATCTACTTTACACTCTGTGTAACCAGCTTCTTGATGGGCTCTTAACAGTTACAAACGTTTTAAGAGTGCAGTATCTTACGTCTGCATGGTGTAACAGAGGCTTGTTGTGAAATTCGAGCCTATATGCAGCCAGTTGATGTGTAGGGACTTGTTTTGATGTAATACGCGCTTCTACAGTAGTGTTTCCAGGTAGAAACTTAACACGTATGGATAGCAAAGAAGCGTTGAAATAATCATCTACTTCATCTTGCATCTCTTGTTGAGATGTTTGCACGGAGAGAGAACGTGGTATAGGCTTAGAAAATGAAGTAAAATCAAAAAGCTCTAATGGAAAAGGAACATTGAGATCTTCTTTTTCTTCTTCTCCTTTTCCTTTGTTATCACTATTATTATCGGCATCCTGATCCTTATAATCATCATCATCATGTTGCTTCTCTTTATCTCGAAATGTGTGCATAGTAACGGAACTTGTAGCAGGCTTAGAGAACAAGGGAGAATTAAAATCTCTCGCAGAGTTGTAGTTTTTAAAAATAAATCGGTATTTGCTTGAATACAGTGGAGCTCTTTGTATTTTCTTGTCGATTAAGCTACATTACTCACTGCTTCGTGACGTTGAGCGTTGTAAGCGTTCTTGAACTCTCTTCTACAATGTTTCCATTGAAATTTGTCATACAAGATATCTCATGACGTCTCTTGTGATGGCCTCGGGGAAATGTTTTTCCACACTCTTTGCAAATGTAGTTAGAAATGCGTTGTTCCTTGATGGACTTTATCTTCCGCTAACAGGTTCTTCTTTGAAAGGTACACGTTAAATCTACTAGACAATTCCTACTCTCTACTTCTACGATGTGAACAGCTTATCGATTAACAGTAAACTAACAGAAAATCATATACCTACCTGATACACATTATACAGGTTAGGTGTGGAGATTAGAAGGGATAGTCAAGGAAGAGGGAAGGAATCGGCCGAGGCATGGTTCATATGTGCAATGTCCTGTGAAGATGGCAGCTGTCATTTGGACAGCCGTTTAAATTCCGCACCCTCTACGAAGTTAAGAATGCGGCAGTGAGGTTAGGCCCTGTCAAGAGGCCACCAGTGAGGTTAACGACACAGTCTTGTCCAAAAATATCACGTTAGGATCCGACAAGATAGCCGCTGTCGTGTTGTTAGCTGATTAAATTACGCGCCCACGTGGTTGTGATGGTAGCAATGAGGTTAGATTCTATCAAGATGCCAGCAGTGAGGTTAGCGACGTTCTCTTGTCGAAAATAGTGAGGTTAGTGTCCGACAAGAGAGCCGCTGTCATCTTGACAACTGCTTAAATTCTGCTCCCACGTAGTTATGAATGTAGCAGTGAGGTTAGGCCATGTCAAAATGCTAGAAGTAAGGTTAGCGACGTTCGCTTGTCCAAGAAAGTGAGGCTAAGGTCCGATAAGATAGCCGCTGTCATCTTGACACCTGTTTGAAGCACGTCTTGTAGACCATAATCATGACTACATTGAAATTACATTAATTGAACAGTTTAGAGAAGAGAGTTTTAGTAATCATAATTACAAATTCTCAATTAAGGTGAGAAGACGAGCTTTTAACAGCTATCAAGATGAGCGCGGCTATCTTGCCGGACCCTAACCTCACTTTTTGGAACAGAGAGTGTCGCCAACCTCACTACTGGCATCTTGACAGACTCTAACCTCACTGCTACCATCATAACTACGTGGGAGCAGAATTTAAGCAGTTGTCAAGATGACAGCTGCCATCTTGACAGCACATTGAACCATGCCTCGGCCAATTCCTTCCCTCTTCCTTGACTATCTCTTCTAATCTCCACACCTAACCTCTATAAAGTGTATAAGATAGGTTATAAGATTTTGTGTTAGTTTACTGTTAATCGTTAAACTGTTCACATCGTAGAAGTAGAGAGTAGCAAGTGTCCGGTAGATTTAACTTGTACTTTTTAAAGAAGAATCTGTTAGCAGAAGATAAAGTCCGTTATGGAACAACCCATTTCTAGATATATTTGCAAAGTGTGTGGAAAAACATTTCCCCGAGGGTACCACAAACGACGTCATTAGGTACCTTGTAGGACATTTTTTCAAATCAAACATTGTAGAACAGTTCAAGGACACTTACAACACTCAACGTCAGAAACCTGCGTGTAATGTAGCTTCATCGAGAAGAAAATTCAAAGAACTCAACCGTATTCGAGCAAATACTGATTTATTTTTAAAAAGTACACATCTGTGAGGGAATTTTAATTCTCCCCTGTTGTCTAGGCCTGCTACAAGTTATGTTAATAAGCACACATTTCGATATAAAGAGAAGCAAGTTGATGATGAGGATGATGATGATGATGATGATGATGATGATGATGATCGGGATACCGATAATAATAGTGATAATTACGGAAAAGTAGAGGAAGAAGAAGAAGATCTCAATGTTTCTTCTCCATTAGAGCTTAATGATTTTACTTCATTTTCCAAGCCTACTACACGTTCTATCGCCGCGCACACATCTCATGAATAGATGCAAGATGAAGTAGAAGAAGATTTCAACCTTTCTTTGCTCTCGAAACAAGTTAAGTTTGTACCTGGAAACGCTACTGCAGAAGTACTTTTTACATCAAAACAAGTATCTGCATATAGGCTCAAAGCTCACAACAAGCCTCTGTTTCCCCATGTTGACGTAAGATACTGTAAAGAACCGAACGTACTCGCAAAACGTTTGCAACTGCTAAGAGCCAATCAAGATGCTGGTTACACAGAGTATAAAGCAGATATTTTGAAATAGAGCAAGAATTACGTCGTGTGGGCATTATTGAGTAATAGCTCTTCAAAGTTAAGACCTTACCTGTAAGCTCGCTTCCTCGATAATACAACGGCCTAAACACCTTCCTACATTCCCAGCCCTCACCCTCACACTCACCTAAGTCGTCCTTCTGAAGTATATAGTGGATCAAGTAGCTATATTAGTACAGATTATTTTCCAACATTCTCCGTTCCTTAGGGTGCTAACTCCGCCTCTAGGTGTAGAGCCGCTCTCGAGCCCGGATGAAGAGAGGAGAGGCACCCTAAATAATAAAACAATAGAAGCCCTTTTGCACTTTTACCCATTCGACCGTTAGCCCTTCATTCCCTTAGCCCTTTAAACCCTTTAACCCATTAGCCCTATAGCCCTTTAGTCAATTAGCCCATAAGCCCATTATCGCTAGGAAGACTAGGATGGCGCAGCGAGGACGAGGAGGGAGAGTCATTTCGTCCTTTTGCCCTTCTGATAAGACGTGACTCCTGGGTTCCATTCCCTATCATGTATGTAGCACGATTTTTTTTCGGTTCAGCATTTTGCAACTCTACACCCAATGAGCTTTATTACATCTAACAGATTACAAAATTAGATTATAACAATATTCTATGTTTATCTACATCTCATCATTCTGATTATGCTTTTAGCTTTAAGCGACTATCCTTCCTCGAGAGCCCTAGTGCAGCTCTCCCCCCAGAAGTTTTCTCATAAGAGCGTATGTATACGCAAGGGCCACTGCGCTAGTCTGATGTTAGGAAGGGTATCCGGTTAGGAGGATGAAACCCCGCATTAGCCCAATACTCGAGGTGCTCTAGCACAGCTCTCCCTAGGTTAGTGCCATAAAGCTGCCACCACTATCTCGTGTGCTAGACAAAAGTTAATAAGGGCAGCTGGTGAGAAGAACGAGCGATAGCCCAGCTCCTTAAACTTAGTCTAATATAACCAATGTACAGTGACTTGCCTTGTAGCCCCTGCCTCAGTTCCCAAAAGTTCGGTAGTAAAATTAATGGTTCATAGGTTACAAGTTGTGAGCCCCTGAGGCAGCTCTCCAGATAGGTCCATGCGAATAGAGTATATCAGCTATCTAGCATAACAGGCCTTGCCACAGTTCTCGAATATCAGGCTGGTAAAACTAACAGGTTATAGGCTAATAAATCTAATAGGTCAACAGTTACATGTTGTGAGTCCTTGAGGCAGCCCACTAGATAAGTCCGAACGAATACAGTATAGCAGCCTTCTTGCTTAGTAGCCTTTGCTTCAGTTCTAGAATGTCAGGCCGATCAAGCTAAAAGGTTATAAATAACAAGTTGTGATCGCCTGAGGCAGCCCTCTACTTAAGGTCTATACGAACAGAGTATAGCCACTGATCTCTATACCTGGATGGCTGGTAGCTTGGGAAGCAGTAAGCCGAATAGAAGATGACTGGCGCAGTAAGATGGCAGTGAGCGCACGGTGCAGTAGACCACGAGGAGCGCGCTTGCTTTGTTTATGCTTAGTTCAGTGACGCCAGGCCTCTTGATTGTAGTTCCACGAGTGTTCTGTGCTTTTTTTTTTTTGCCAGGGGCTTTACGTCGCACCGACACAGATAGGTCTTATGGCGACCATGGGATAGGAAAGGCTTGGGAGTTGGAAGGAAGCGGCCGTGGCCTTAATTAAGGTACAGCCCCAGCATTTGCCTGGTGTGAAAATGTTCTGTGCTTTGTTATTGCAAAGTAAATAGTAGTGTATTTTACGAATTTAGGTTCGTTGCCTTGTAGTATACTTGTGGATTACAAGATTCAATTTAAATATGTATGTGTTTATCTGAGTCCGCCTCTGTGGTGTAGTGGTTAGCGTGATTAGCTGCCACCCCCGGAGGCCCGGGTTCGATTCCCGGCTCTGCCACGAAATTTGAAAAGTGGTATGAGGGCTGGAACGGGGTCCACTCAGCCTCGGGAGGTCAACTGAGTAGAGGTGGGTTCGATTCCCACCTCAGCCATCCTGGAAGTGGTTTTCCGTGGTTTCCCACTTCTCCTCCAGGAGAATGCCGGGATGGTACCTAACATAAGGCCACGGCCGCTTCCTTCCCTCTTCCTTGCCTATCCCTTCCAATCTTCCCATCCCTTCACAAGGCCCCTGTTCAGCATAGCAGGTGAGGCCGCCTGGGCGAGGTACTGGTCATTCTCCCCAGTTGTATCCCAGATCAAGATTCTGAAGCTCCAGGACACTGCCCTTGAGGCGGTAGAGGTGGGATCCCTCGCTGTGTCCGAGGGAAAAAGCCGACAGATGATGATGATGTGTTTATCTGAAATATGAATGAAGAAACATTCTACGGGGTATTAACATACCGCAGTGTTCAGCTTATGGATGTACAAACAGAACCGATCAGTAGAAGGAGAAATCGTTTCATCGGGGAGTTTTATACTGTACATAAGAATCTTCCTAGGGTAGATTTTTGAGTTTTAAGTTTATTGTATCTTATTTCGCATATTCCGGGAGCAAAATGGCAATTAATTTTTGTAGGTTTCCTTTCTCGAGACCCGAACATCTAAGATCATCGATTAGGAGTATCAGGCGGGAGAATTGGAAGCCTTCTAAAACAGCTGTTCTCTGCTCGGATCACTTAGAGGAAGACTGTTTTGATAGAAATGGACAAACTGTACACCTTAGAAGTGATGTACAGCCAACTGTTTTCAATTTTACTGAACATTAACTGCAAGTAAAAATTTACTTATATATTTTTTTTATTTCTCGTAATTAAACTGACGGTTTCGATGAAATAATTGACGCGACCTTATAACAATCTTAGAAAATGAAGTCTGGGGGAATTCTACACCTTATGTACATCAGTAATAATTATGGGTGGGAGAAGGGAAAGTGTGGTGGGTGTTTGGGGCTATCCCATTATACAATTCGTGGTATTTGGGACTCTTAACTGGTGTTACGTATTATATCTGATGATGACTATCAATATCGCTTTGCTAGCTGGATTTAATTAAAGAGGTCTGTAATAGTAAATTAAGCTGCAGGTAATGTGATATATTGACAAGTTTTGAATATTTGCTGGTTTTATAAATGTGTACATTTGCTTCACCGATATTTTAATTTGATAATATGCGCGTTATTTCATAGAAACAGGAATTCATTATCAAGCACCGATTATGGTATGTCGAATCCAGGCCTGTATAGTGAGCTACTTTTATAGGTACATAATTTTAAGAATGCATAATTTCGTGGCATACATGTATACAATTTACAGCAATGTTTCCAGAAACTGGTTTTCACTTGTATTGTGTTACCGATCGCTAATTGCATGTATTCAGCACCTAAGTTAATATTTGTCGGCCGTTATTATACACTCATGTTTATTGCTATCCCGGAGATTTAGTGACCTCGGAATGACGTGTCAGTGATCCCAATGTCCTTATGCTTTGAGTGAACATGTCTCTATATTTTTAATTATTCCAATGCGCCATTAATTGCGACTTAAAATTGACTATATTATCATTGCTTCCCCATAAGGAGAGCTCCAGGTTGGGTACGCCAACATGGCGAACCGCGCACTCAACTTGGCGTACTTTCTCCTGCAGCGGAGACCTGCCATCAGCGATCCATGTATAGAGATCAGTGAGTATAGCAGTTACCTTGTATAGTAGCCCCTTGCTTCATTTCTCGAATTTCAGACCGATAAAAATAATCGGACATAAGTTACAAGATGTCCGCCCCTGAGGCGACCATCTAGTTAAGATCTATAAAAATGAAGTATAGCAACTGTTTTGCATGGTAGCCCTTATCTCAGTCCCCGAAATTCAGCCTGATAAAAGTAATAGGTCATAAGTTACAAGCTGTTAGCCCCAGAGGCAGCCCGCTAGTTAGGTTATATGATTAGAGTATAGCCGCTATATTGCATAGCAGCCCTTACCTCAGTTCTCGAATGCCAGGCTAATCAAACTAATAGGTCATAAGTTACAATTTGTGAAGCCGCTGAGGCAGCTCTGTAGAATTAGGCCTATAAGAACAATGTATCGCCATTAGCTCCTGGTCCATCTCCTTAAAGTTAGTCTCATATAATCATTGTATAGCATCCATCTTGCCCCGGGAGCCCCAGCACTAGTAAGTTGTACGAAGTCGCCATCTTGCACAATCGCCCCTAGGCCATCTTCTTAAATCCCATGTCTCCCCTAGACCAGTTTTTCCATAAGAGCCCATATATAGCCGCCATCTTGCGAAGAAGCCTCTGGACCAGCCTTCTCCATAAGAACACCTGTATAGTCACCATCTTGCGCAATCGCCCCTAGGCCGTCTCCTTAAATCCTATGTCTCCCTTGAGCCAGCCCTCTCCATAAGAGCCTATTTATAGCCACCATCTTTCACAGTAGCCTCTGGGCTAGCTCTCTCCATAAGAGCCTGCGTATAGCAGCCATCTTGCGCAATTGCCCCTAGTTTGTCTCCTTAAATTCTATGTCTCCCCTGAGTCAGCTTTCTCCATAAGAACCTATGTATAGCCGCCATTTTGGGCGGTAGCCTCTGGGCTAGCTTTCTCCATAAGAGCCTGTGTATAGCCGCCATCTTGCGCAATCGCCCCTATGCCGGCTCCTTAAATCCTATGTCTCCCTGAGCCAGCTTCCTCCATAATAGCCTATGTATAGCCGCCATCTTCTGCATTAGCCTCTGGGCTAGCTTTCTCCATAAGAGCCTGTTTACAGCCGCCATCTTGCGCTTTAGCCTCTGGGCTAGCTTTCTTCATAATGGCCTGTGTATAGCCGTCATCTTGCGCAGTCGCCCCTAGGCCGTCTCCTTAAATCTTATGTCTCCCTGAGCCAGCTTCCTCCATAAGAGCCTATGTATAGCCGCCATCTTCTGCATTAGCCTCTGGGCTAGCTTTCTCCATAAGAGCCTGTGTATAGCCGCTATCTTGCCCAATCGCCCCTATGCCGGCTGCTTAAGTCCTATGTCTCCCCTGAGCAGCTTTCTCCATAAGAGCCTATGTATAGCTGCCGTCTTGCGCAATAGCCTCTGGGCCAGCTTTCACCGTAAGAGCCCGTGTATAGCCGCCATCTTGTGCAAATGTCGTCGGTATAGGCAGCTTGCTGAGGAGAAGGGAGTTTAGGCCCCTCCAAGATAGGGACTGTTGACGTCGGTAAGGTCACCTGCCTGTAAAACTGAGGTTAGGCCCCTCCAAGACTGTCCACGTCCGGATGGGCATCTGCCCGTAAAACTGAGGGTAGGACCCTACAAGATAATGACTGTGAGGTTAGGTTTGCTCTCTTAAACAAAATCCGCGTCGGGAAGGGCGACTGACCGTAAAACTGAAGTTAGGCCCCTCCAAGATGCCGTCTGTGAGATTCGGCTCGCTCTCTTATGCAAATTCGCCAATCGGCATAGTCATAGTCAGTGACCTCGGGTAGAACCCGCATAAGTAAACTACTAGAGGTGGAAGTCGCTTAGATAAGAATTGGCTCTCAATCCCCCTCGCCCTATTCTTCCTCTATACTGGCGGATTAGATACATGAGCCAAGGCCACGCAATTCAAATGCACGCGGAATCATCTGCACGAAAGTAATTAATTACGCCCGTTAGACGCACGGGCAGCATCAGCATACAACACCATCATGGCTTGGAAATAAGGTGGAATTTGTGGGGTGAGTCTCAAAGAAGCCAGTCCAGTGGTGATGAAATTAAATGGTTACACCACAATTTATCACGACCAGGAAAGCGTCCCTAGAAAAGCTATAAGTAGCCCCATTTATGGGCAGCAGCACACTAACTTGGTCGTTGTTTGCGAGGGTGGACCTGCCTTGCGTTAATATCAAGTGGAGGTCTTGAAATGTTTCTTCAAATAACTTGAGACATTTATTGAGTTATTTGGCTCGACATAAAATATTTTTTGGTTTAATTGGCATAGAACCCCTGAACTTCTCAAATGAAAACCACGAATTCATAGATTTCTTTCCTGAATTATTGTATGTGTATTCAGTGAAGGGAACGGTAGACTAGCCAAGATATGCTTCGAGTTTCCTATCAATAAACCACGTGGCATAAGAGGGTGACAGGGAGGGAAGTTCTCACGGAGAGTTAGGCCTTCGCCGAGGAACGGTGTGGTTGTACAGGTGGTGTATGCATAGAATAATTCATTATTTACATGTTAGAGCAATTAAAGTGTAGAATCTGTGTAAACATGCGTTATATAGAATAACGAAGAACAATGTGCTCTCCAAATATGAAGGTCTAAGTGTGTGAGGCAAGCTGGCTCAAATGCGGCCATTATGGCGTCGGAAACTACGACCCAGTTACCAGGTCTGTCAAATTTTAATAATCATGTTTTGTAGTTAAAATTGTGCATGCCTGTCCCATAAAATTACTATATGTCGTGTGTAAAAATTAAATGCACAAGAAAATGTTCAGGCGAAGTGTTTATTATTCAGGTTAGTGCCCGAAACTCTAAAATGCTTTCAAATTCTTGTAAGAAAAATGTGTTGGGTGAAATTTTAAATATTGTAATCTGAAAATGAATGAAATAATGTTCGGGCCGATAAAAGTTAAAATAATGATAACGTTGTGAGCGTGATAAAGTCAAATGGTAAATTATCCATAACAATAATGATAATAATATTCACATCAGGAAGAATTTTAAATGTTACATTATGTGTCCAGCATTAATTTCTATTAAGATTTGCGATTTATACCGAAATCCAGTGAAGTCTGATAAAGTTAGTACTTATTTTGGAAAACTTAAATTTTGTTACATAGTTTATTTGTGATACAGAAAATCACGGTATACTATTTTGCTCTTGAAGCCAGAAAAACGTAAATAGGTTGATTGTGAGTTTCTTATAAAGTTGTTGTTCATGGGAGTAGGTTCTTTGAAAAGTTTCGATCAGGAAAAAATGGATTGTAATGGAAATGAAATATTATGAGAATAGTTACGAAGATGTTAAATGCAGAATAAACCTGTATTTTATGAGTGATGTATAATGAACAGGAGATAGAGGATAAGAGGTCCTGTTACGATGGATATGAATTTGTGTGACAGGGTGTATGTCAAGAAATAATATTACTAAGACAGGCTGTGTAAGATAATGATGTCCTGTAAGCAATCCAGAACAGCTGACTAATATAATAATAGTCAAAAACCCAAGTGAACGCGTTGTAGCGCCTATTTAGTAACACGTCGATGTTCTCTCATGGTTACTATTTTATATGAGTGTAGGTTTTGGCAATTAATTCCAAGTGACAATTCTACGTAGTACCAGCAAAGTGAATTTTTGTGATAGTCAATCTCACGAGCAAAGTATATTCTGACGCACGGTCAAGCCAATATTTGATTATTGTAAATTGAATTCTATTCTGTATTTTTACGAGACTAAATTGTCGCTGACTAGAAACATTGCGGGTGTGAAAAATGAATGTTATTGGAATGAGAGCTTAGCTTGTGTAGATTGTTGGAAAGCTACTTCTCTGGACACTTTACAGCAATACATATTTGAAACGGTGAGATGATGGGCCATTTTGTGCCTCACATTTGATTTATGATGTGGATCTCGTGATGGTGGTGATGTGATAAAAAGGGGACTCTGGGCCAGGGGCTAATGCGCAAGATGGCGGCCGCGCGCAATCCACCTCTAGGGCTACCGCGCAAGATGGCCGCCACGCGCAATCTACCTCAAGCTTCGCGCTACGTCCTCGGACACCTTCAGAAAATAGGATGTCGTTATCTTATGGAATACTGTCGAAAGAGGCTACTAAAAGGGATACCTGACTTGAAAGAGCAAGTGTTAGCGAACTAGGGGTCATTAGCTGAGCCTAGGTATGATGTATGCTAAGCTGTTGTGTATAACCTCCCTTGGCCAACTCCTGTAGGTCACTTTATTCCGAGGGGGCGGGGGGTTGATCAGAGTAAAGCTCCTCCAGGGACACCGAGCAACCTGTGCTGTTGTTGTGTCTGCAATGGCGAACTTAGGTTTTTTTACCTGAGTCTAGCTATGATGTGTGCTAAGCTGTCGTCTGTTTAACCTCCTTGGCCAACTCTTGTAGGACACTTCATTCTGATGTGGTAAGGTTCTAGCAGAGTAAAGTTCCTCCAGGGGCACCCTTGCCTTAGGTAGGAGCCGAGCAACCTGTGATGTTGTGCCTGCATTAGCGAACTCGGGTATTTTAGCTGGGTCTAGGCATGTTGTGTGCTAAGCTATCGTCTATCCAACCTGCTTGGCCAACTCTTGTAGGGAGTACTTCAGCCCTAGAGGAGCAGAGTAAATGCTACTCCTAAGGATTCGAACGTGGAGTTGACATAAACTCAAAACTAAAGAGCTTAAGTGCAATTCAAATATCCTCACCCTGATTGAAATATGTGTACGATGTGTACTGACTACAGTAAATGTGGAGACATGTTCATCTCAGCAGAAAAAGAATGACTTTGCGAGCTAAGCTGTATTTTCCCCTAGCTGGTGTAGTACTAAAAATGTTGACAATATGTTATGATGCGAGACACTTGACTTGAGAGAGAACGCGGAGTCTTCAGCTACAGGTCAAAGCTTGTTCGCGATGACGGCACTACAGCTCTTGCTACCAAGATAACGTTACTCTACTTAGATCTGAATTGTTTTATGAGGTAGGGTGGAGGGGTAGATTTTTATTAATGGTATACTGCTAGTCGTAAGGGTAACTAAAAGGGATGGGCTAACTCAGGAGAGAGCTGTGCTAGGACACAGGGGTAATTAGACATATACAGAGCCTTATAGACGCATTCTCTAATTTTCTTCTTTCTTTCTTAACCTGCTTACCATCCAGGGTTGATTTTTCCCTTGGACTCAGCGAGGGATCCCACCTCTACCGCCTTAATGACAGCATTCAAGAGCTACAGACTCTGGGTCGGGGGATACCAGTACCTCGCCTTACATGGCCTATCGTTAACTTCTTAAGACTTAGCTGCTTACCTGATTATGGTTAAGAGTGCTAGGTTAACCCATGCATATGACGCCAGGCTTAACTTTACAAGGGCGTTACAGTCTCAAATTTGAGATTCGATCTTACGCTCAACCCAACTAGACGAGATAAGACATGATCCAGGGACTTTGATGCTGAGATTGGTGGAAGGACTAGGGATATGGTGTGAGGTGTAATACAAATGCTTTATTTACAGACGGCGTAATATTGGGGAGCATCTTCGAAGTTCTAAAAACGGAGAGCCTAGCATAACATAGAAGAAATAACTGCACGTGCAAGTTGACTAGCTTTCGATGTATTTGCTAACACATAGAACACAAAGTATTTTTTCCCTACAAGTTTGCATCTTAGGTACAATCACGCAGGAAGACCTTACCTATCCTTGTACTGAATACCCAATGTAATACGTAAAATTAATGTGGTGCCGGAATATAGCTCTGCAGCATTTCGCGTGTTATCAGAATTCCCGAATACAGAATAAAATCCTTACTTACACTTTACGTTCGATACCCCTGCAGGCCTGACGTTGCGCTGACAACGCGTTAACCTCCTAGGCGATGGTGTAAGCCTTAATACATAACATGCTTCATTCATTGAGACGTAAGGCTGAAAAGCAACCTTAGGTCCAGGGGAGATGAGCGACCGCGCAAGGTATCAGCCAAAGAAAGACAAAGGCTACGAAAGGCGTGAAAATTAAAGATTCCTTAGCCTTCGTAAACCTAATAGCGTAAGGGTCGGAAAAGAACAAGAGTTAACCGAGAAAGGTCGGATAGGATAGATAAAAGTGAGTGACCTAACACAAGTAAGTAGAAGCATGCGTATACATGGGCTCTTATGGCACTAACCCGGTGGAGGCTGTGCTAGGGCTTTTTGCCTTGTATCTAATAAAATCCATGACCCAGCCTGGAATTACCCTAATTCGAGGTTCTATCCTCCTAACCGGATGCCCTCCTAACTTGCAACTCTCGGTGGAGTGATGTAGGAGGGTGATGGAATACTGCTGTAAGAAACGACTAAAAAAGGGGTGCTCGAGGGCTTTTAACTTCCGAGCGTGGTATTAGCGACAAGAGGACCTCAAGCTGAGTCTGGCATTAATTATAGTTGTTTAACATTTTTGAATAGGGAATCGAAGGTTTAGTGACTCGAGAACAATCTTCTAGTCACAACCACGAGGCTTTAGGAATCTGCTGACAGTGTAGCCGGTTACGCTATGTAAGCAACTCAGCTGTCGCAGAGATGCATGCCGTTACAATTGACATGAATGAAATATCTGACCCGCACACACTTCGACTCTTTGAATACAACTCTGCATCTGTTGGCACAAAGGGGTCTATAGCTGAGTCTGGCATAAGTCTAACTCAGCAGAGCTACTACAGGGTTTACAACTTGTAACTCATAAGCTATTAGTTTTTATTAGCTTAACATTCGGAACAAGGCTACTATGCAAGATAGCTGCTATACTTTATTCGTTTAGACTTAACTAGAGGGCTGTCTCATAGGCTGACAACTTGTAACTTAAGACCTCATGCATTACAATTGTGTCAAACACGGAATGTAGCGTACAGGACCTGTTATTTCTCTTTCTTCTTCTCCTCCTTAACCTTTTTCTCAATATATTTGGATTAACACGACGAAAACACATAGTTCGCAAGCCAGAAAACGTAATCATGCACAGTTAAATTTATGACCCAGCCGAAAATTAAATATAAGCCCTTGTTGATGTAGATGAAGAGAAGTTTATTACGACGGAAACACTTAGTTCTCAAGCCACAAAACATAATCATACGCAGTTAAAATCACGACCCGCCGGGGATCGAACCCAACGCCTTGTAAACTTAAGGTTAGTATGCTAATGATACAACCGAGGAGCCTTGTATCTAATAAAATCCATGACCCAGCCTGAAATTACATCAGCCCTCGACAATACAAACTATTAAGTGAACTACGAGGGGTTATTAACTGTGTGTCTCTTATTACTCTTAGAAAATGTACATTTAAGCTCTACTGATAAAATGTTAGTCTCTTCTATCTTTAAAGTCGCAACGATGTCGCAACGTCTATTGGTTAACACTTGGTTTCTTTCGAGCTTAACATTTAAACTATATAGGCTATACTCGTATATATAACCTGTAGCGTGCCTGCCTCTTACCCGGAGGCCCCGGGTTCGATTCCTGACTAGGTTAAGGATTTTTACCTGGACTTGTGGGTTGGTTCGAGGTCTACTTAGCGTACGTTATTAGAATTGAGGGGCTATCTGACGATGAGATAGCGGCCCCGGTCTAGAAAGCTAAGAATAACGGCCGAGAGGATTCGTCGTGCTGACTACACGACACCTCGTAATCCGCAATCCTTCGGGCTGAGCGACGGCCGCTTGGTAGGCCAAGGCCCTTCAAGGGCTGTAGTGTTATGGGGTTTGTTTATGTGTATATAACATTTTACTCTTACGTCTAACTCTATTGATAAATTGTCGTTCTCTTCTGACTTCAAACTGGTTACCTATCTGACCGTTATTAATCCAAATTTCGTTTCTTCTAATGTTTAACTGCCTGCTGTCATTTCTTGATGGATACAGTACTTTGCATCCATCTCTTGGCACAGGCCAGAGTAAAGTGTAGCTTCCACCGAAGTCCCAGTCAACATTCATGACTGTGACAATATCAAAAGGGATCCTGCTCCTAGCAAAGGGGCAAAAGGGCTTTCTCCTCCTATCAAAAGGGATCCTGCTCCTAGCAAAGGGCTAGAATTGAACTTGAAACGGAACAGTAACACGGGACTAGGAAAAATTGTAAACGATTTAATACTTATGCTTTTTACATAGGGACATAGCAGCTACGCATAGTATTGATAGGGCTAGAAAGAATGGTGTAAAGCATAATGCATGTACTTTATTGATAGGGACAAAGGGCTAGAATTGAACTTGAAACGGAACAGTAACACGGGACTAGGAAAAATTGTAAACGATTTAATACTTATGCTTTTTACATAGGGACATAGCAGCTACACATAGTATTGATAGGGCTAGAAAGAATAGTTAAAGCATAATGCATGTACTTTATTGATAGGGACAGCCCTTTTGCCCTTTTGCTAGGAGGAGGATCCCTTTAGCCCCTATGCTAGGAGGAGGATCCCTTTAGCCCCTTTGCTAGGAGCAGGATCCCTTTTGATAGGAGGAGAAAGCCCTTTTGCTCTTTTGCTAGGAGAAGGATCCCTTTAGCCCCTTTGCTAGGAGCAGGATCCCTTTTGATAGGAGGAGAAAGCCCTTTTGCTCTTTTGCTAGGAGGTGGAAGCCCTTTTGCCTTATAATAAGACGTAAGCCCTGGGTTCCGTTCACTATCATGTGTTTAGCACGAATTTCTTTTTGGTTTTGAACACACAGTTTTAACTCATTGTCATTAGCACGGTAAACTTTTCGTTTTCTTAGAATCAGACATTTATCAGTTTCCCGTGTACCTTAGCAGGAATAATACACAATGTTGAGAAGCTTAGGTTGTAACTGCTTATAGTAAAGGACTATAACAAAAACCATAAGTCTAGTAGATCATCCAGTGCAGTTGTTTATTGAAGAATAACCACAGATATACACAACACGAATAGATTACATTACTGTAAGGTACATTGTGAACAGTCATTGACCATGAACAACAGAGGTTACACATCGTCACGAGGTTTAAAGTTAGAAGAGATATAAACCATTTACCAATAGAGATTAATTTGCTATTCCTAACAAAGTAGAAGCGTTCTTGCAGATAACAATCGATAAGCGTGTTGCTGCTATCAAAAATGTACCAACTTCAGCTGAATCGTTAAATGTTCTTCCGTCGAGTCGCAAGTTTAAAAATTAGTCTGTCTGTTAGGTCATCAGCCCAGAGGCTGGTTGGATCCGCAAATTGCACCACCAAAGGTTATGCGGCTGTAAGGAAAACCCAAAAACCAATGGCAGCACCGTACTGAGGCGTACTAGGCAAGATGATGAGTGAGGTAGTTTGTCATTGCTTTCCTCACTGGGTCAGAAAGTACTATTGCAGCACGACTGACCCTATGAGCAGCACCTTTCATAACACTCAGATGCACTAGTCATGCTCTGAATGTCATTACTCAGCACTACCCATACCCCAGCAACTTCAATATTGTCACAGTCATGAATGTTGACTGGGACTTCGGTGGAAGCTACACTTTACTCTGGCCTGTGCCAAGAGATGGATGCAAAGTACTGTATCCATCAAGAAATGACAGCAGGCAGTTAAACATTAGAAGAAACGAAATTTGGATTAATAACGGTCAGATAGGTAACCAGTTTGAAGTCAGAAGAGAACGACAATTTATCAATAGAGTTAGACGTAAGAGTAAAATGTTATATACACATAAACAAACCCCATAACACTACAGCCCTTGAAGGGCCTTGGCCTACCAAGCGGCCGTCGCTCAGCCCGAAGGATTGCGGATTACGAGGTGTCGTGTAGTCAGCACGACGAATCCTCTCGGCCGTTATTCTTAGCTTTCTAGACCGGGGCCGCTATCTCATCGTCAGATAGCCCCTCAATTCTAATAACGTACGCTAAGTAGACCTCGAACCAACCCACAAGTCCAGGTAAAAATCCTTAACCTAGTCAGGAATCGAACCCGGGGCCTCCGGGTAAGAGGCAGGCACGCTACAGGTTATATATACGAGTATAGCCTATATAGTTTAAATGTTAAGCTCGAAAGAAACCAAGTGTTAACCAATAGACGTTGCGACATCGTTGCGACTTTAAAGATAGAAGAGACTAACATTTTATCAGTAGAGCTTAAATGTACATTTTCTAAGAGTAATAAGAGACACACAGTTAATAACCCCTCGTAGTTCACTTAATAGTTTGTATTGTCGAGGGCTGATGTAATTTCAGGCTGGGTCATGGATTTTATTAGATACAAGGCTCCTCGGTTGTATCATTAGCATACTAACCTTAAGTTTACAAGGCGTTGGGTTCGATCCCCGGCGGGTCGTGATTTTAACTGCGTATGATTATGTTTTGTGGCTTGAGAACTAAGTGTTTCCGTCGTAATAAACTTCTCTTCATCTACATCAACAAGGGCTTATATTTAATTTTCGGCTGGGTCATAAATTTAACTGTGCATGATTACGTTTTCTGGCTTGCGAACTATGTGTTTTCGTCGTGTTAATCCAAATATATTGAGAAAAAGGTTAAGGAGGAGAAGAAGAAAGAGAAATAACAGGTCCTGTACGCTACATTCCGTGTTTGACACAATTGTAATGCATGAGGTCTTAAGTTACAAGTTGTCAGCCTATGAGACAGCCCTCTAGTTAAGTCTAAACGAATAAAGTATAGCAGCTATCTTGCATAGTAGCCTTGTTCCGAATGTTAAGCTAATAAAAACTAATAGCTTATGAGTTACAAGTTGTAAACCCTGTAGTAGCTCTGCTGAGTTAGACTTATGCCAGACTCAGCTATAGACCCCTTTGTGCCAACAGATGCAGAGTTGTATTCAAAGAGTCGAAGTGTGTGCGGGTCAGATATTTCATTCATGTCAATTGTAACGGCATGCATCTCTGCGACAGCTGAGTTGCTTACATAGCGTAACCGGCTACACTGTCAGCAGATTCCTAAAGCCTCGTGGTTGTGACTAGAAGATTGTTCTCGAGTCACTAAACCTTCGATTCCCTATTCAAAAATGTTAAACAACTATAATTAATGCCAGACTCAGCTTGAGGTCCTCTTGTCGCTAATACCACGCTCGGAAGTTAAAAGCCCTCGAGCACCCCTTTTTTAGTCGTTTCTTACAGCAGTATTCCATCACCCTCCTACATCACTCCACCGAGAGTTGCAAGTTAGGAGGGCATCCGGTTAGGAGGATAGAACCTCGAATTAGGGTAATTCCAGGCTGGGTCATGGATTTTATTAGATACAAGGCAAAAAGCCCTAGCACAGCCTCCACCGGGTTAGTGCCATAAGAGCCCATGTATACGCATGCTTCTACTTACTTGTGTTAGGTCACTCACTTTTATCTATCCTATCCGACCTTCCTCGGTTAACTCTTGTTCTTTTCCGACCCTTACGCTATTAGGTTTACGAAGGCTAAGGAATCTTTAATTTTCACGCCTTTCGTAGCCTTTGTCTTTCTTTGGCTGATACCTTGCGCGGTCGCTCATCTCCCCTGGACCTAAGGTTGCTTTTCAGCCTTACGTCTCAATGAATGAAGCATGTTATGTATTAAGGCTTACACCATCGCCTAGGAGGTTAACGCGTTGTCAGCGCAACGTCAGGCCTGCAGGGGTATCGAACGTAAAGTGTAAGTAAGGATTTTATTCTGTATTCGGGAATTCTGATAATACGCGAAATGCTGCAGAGCTATATTCCGGCACCACATTAATTTTACGTATTACATTGGGTATTCAGTACAAGGATAGGTAAGGTCTTCCTGCGTGATTGTACCTAAGATGCAAACTTGTAGGGAAAAAATACTTTGTATTCTATGTGTTAGCAAATACATCGAAAGCTAGTCAACTTGCACGTGCAGTTATTTCTTCTATGTTATGCTAGGCTCTCCGTTTTTAGAACTTCGAAGATGCTCCCCAATATTACGCCATCTGTAAATAAAGCATTTGTATTACACCTCACACCATATCTCTAGTCCTTCCACCAATCTCAGCATCAAAGTCCCTGGATCATGTCTTATCTCGTCTAGTTGGGTTGAGCGTAAGATCGAATCTCAAATTTGAGACTGTAACGCCCTTGTAAAGTTAAGCCTGGCGTCATATGCATGGGTTAACCTAGCACTCTTAACCATAATCAGGTAAGCAGCTAAGTCTTAAGAAGTTAACGATAGGCCATGTAAGGCGAGGTACTGGTATCCCCCGACCCAGAGTCTGTAGCTCTTGAATGCTGTCATTAAGGCGGTAGAGGTGGGATCCCTCGCTGAGTCCAAGGGAAAAATCAACCCTGGATGGTAAGCAGGTTAAGAAAGAAAGAAGAAAATTAGAGAATGCGTCTATAAGGCTCTGTATATGTCTAATTACCCCTGTGTCCTAGCACAGCTCTCTCCTGAGTTAGCCCATCCCTTTTAGTTACCCTTACGACTAGCAGTATACCATTAATAAAAATCTACCCCTCCACCCTACCTCATAAAACAATTCAGATCTAAGTAGAGTAACGTTATCTTGGTAGCAAGAGCTGTAGTGCCGTCATCGCGAACAAGCTTTGACCTGTAGCTGAAGACTCCGCGTTCTCTCTCAAGTCAAGTGTCTCGCATCATAACATATTGTCAACATTTTTTAGTACTACACCAGTAGTATAATTGGACAGTTCTGCGGCACCTCCTCCTCCGCCCGCCTCCTCGTCCTCCTCCTCCCGCGGGAAATTTGAATTTTGGCGGGAAATTTGAATTTTGGCGGGAGATTTGAATTTGTAAACAAAGCCACGTGCTTTTTGACAGCTGTCATCGACAACAACGCATCGCTAACCTCACTGCTGCCATCTTGACGGGCCTAAACCTCACTAGTGCCAACTTAACCTAACTAGCATGAGGTAAACAAAGCCACGTGTTTTTTGACAGCCACGTGCTTTTTGACAGACAACAACGCATCGCAAACCTCAGTACTGCCATCTTGACGGGCCTAAACCTTAGTAGTGCCAACTTAACCTAACTAGCATGAGGTAAACAAAGCCACGTGCTTTTTGACAGCCACGTGCTTTTTGACAGATTTGTAAACAAGGCCACGTGCTTTTTGACAGACAACAACGCATCGCTAATCTCAGTACTGCCAACTTGACGGGCCTAAACCTCAGTGGTACCAACTTAACCTCACTAGCGCGAGGTAAACAAAGCCACGTGCTTTTTGACAGCCACGTGCTTTTTGACAGCTGTCATCCACCATCTTTAAACCACAAAGCACTGTGCTGCCCTCTTTATCGCAGTAGCTGCAAAATTCGTCACCTGTCATCCGCAGTGCTGCCATCTTGACGGGTCTAAACCTTAATGCTACCAACTTAAATTAACTAGCGTGAGGTAAACAAAGCCACGTGTTTTGTGACAGCTGTCATCCGCCATCTTTAATCTATAGAGCACAGTGCTGCCCTCTTTAGCTACTTACCTTTGAAATGTGGTGGCGGATAATTTGAAAAAATGCTTTTTGACAGCAGCCATCTTTGTACACCGTGCTGCCCTCTTTAGCTAGATACCTGTGGTGGCAGACAATTTCACGTGACAGCAGCCATCTTTAATCAAGAGAGCACCGTGCTGCCCTCTATGTGGTGGTGGCAATTTGAAAAATTCTACATTCTCTTGTTTGGAAACAAACCCATGCGCTTTTTTTGACAGCTGTCATCCGCCATCTTTAATCCAGAGAGCACCGTGCTGCCCTCTTTAGCTACTTACCTTTGAAATGTGGTGGCGGCAAAATCCACGTGCTCTTGTTTGGAAACAAAGCCATGTGCTTTCTTGACAGCTGACATCCGCCATCTTTAATCTATAGAGCACAGTGCTGCCTTCTTTATCGTAGTAGATGTAAATTCGTCACAGCTGTCATCCGCAGTGCTGCCATCTTAACGGGCCTAAACCTTAGTGCTACCAACTTAACCTCACTAGCGTGAGATAAACAAATCCACGTGCTTTTTTGACAGCTGTCATCCACCATCTTTAATCTATAGAGCACAGTGCTGCCCTCTTTAGCTACTTACCTTTGAAATGTGGTGGCGGATAATTTGAAAAATGCTTTTTGATAGCAGCCATCTTTGAGCACCGTGCTGCCCTCTTTAGCTAGATACCTGTGGTGGCAGGCAATTCCACGTGACAGCAGTCATCTTTAATCATGCGAGCACCGTGCTGCCCTCTACGTGGTGGCAGCAATTTGAAAAATTCTACATGCTGTTGTTTGGAAACAAACTCACGTGCTTTTTTCTGACAGCTGTCATCCGCCATCTTGCATCACAAACCTCTGTGCTGCGCTCTTTAGCTAGATACCTTTGAAATGTGGTGGCGGCAATTTGAAAAAAATCTATGTGCTCTTGTTTAGTAAACAAAGCCACATGCTTTTTTTGACAGCTGTCATCCACCATCTTTAATCAATAGAGCACTGTGCTGCTATCATGCGGGTAATTTCATCACCTGTCATCCGTCATCTTTAATCCACAGAGCACCGTGCTGCTCTCTGTAGTAGCGGGCAATTTGAAAAGTTCTGTTAGCTGTCATCCGCCATCTTTAATCAAGAGAGCACCGTGCTGCCATCTATGTGGTGGCGGCAAATTCCACATGCTCTTGTTCAGTAAACAAACTCACGCGCTTTTTTGTCAGCTGTCATCCGCCATCTTACATCGCAAACCTCAGTGCTACACTCTTTAGTTGAAATATGGTGGCGGATAATTTAAAAAGAAAAATTCTACAGCAGCCATCTCTCGGCGCTAATTGCACAAGATGGTGGCTATACATGACTGCTTAAAGGTGCTTATGCAAGATGGCCACTATACATAGACTCCCTTGGGATGCTTGCGCAAGATGGCGGTTATACATGGCTCCTTTTGAAATATGGTGGCGGATAATTTAAAAAGAAAAATTCTACATCAGCTATCTCTCGACGCTAATTGCACAAGATGGTGGCTATACATGACTCCTTAAAGGTGCTTATGCAAGATAACCGCTATACATAGACTCCCTTGGGATGCTTGCGCAAGATGGCGGTTATACATGGCTCCTTATGAGACGCCCTAGAGATGCTTGCGCAAGATGGCGGTTGCTCTTATGAGGTGGCTTAAGGGTCCTTGCACAAGATGACTGGAGACGCCCTAAGGATGCTTGCGCAAGATGGCGGACACAAGATGGCGGCTATACACAACTCCTTATGAGACGCTTTAAGGGTGCTTGCGCAAGATGGCTGTTGCTCTTAGCTTAGAGGCTAACGTGTCGTGCTAGTTCGATTCATTAAATTTGGGGCTTAAATGCAAAATGTTAAATATCTCGAAAGCAGTGCATCGTAGAGCAAAACGGACAACATTTTTCTGACCAATGATTTAACAGCTGCTGTTATGCATGCGGTGGAGGGCAATTTGAAATTCTATGTGCTTAATCAACAGAGCACCCTGCTGCCCTCTTTAGCTGAAATGTGGTGGTGGATAATTTGAAAAAATTCTTTTGACAGCTATCATCCTTAAACAATGGCGATTATACATAGGCTGTTAAGGCCTTATCATGCTCCTTCTCCTCCTCCTCCTCCTCCTCCTCTACCTCCTCCTCCGCCGCTTATGTCAAGGCATAGCTTTATATCGAACAAGTTTAAACCTGCATCGCGAAGGCAAGCGTGTGCAGCGATAACATTATTGTGCATGTTTAGACTTTCGAAACATAAGAAGAGTAGAATCAAACGCTGTACTCGATACGACATGTGATCAGAACATTGATTGATGCGTTCAGAAAACAAAATAAGTGATCAAGACTAGAATCGAACACTGTACTCAATACATCATGGGATACCCTTGTTCTAAGAAGATCAGATTGAAACATCACAAGACTAGAATAGAACACTGTAATCGATGTTGTTAACTTCAACATGTGATCAGAACATTGATTGATGTGTTCAGAACACAAAATAAGTGATCATGACTAGAATCGAACACTGTACTCGATACAACATGTGATCAGAACATTGATCGATGTGTTCAGAACACAAAATAAGTGATCAAGACTAGAATCGAACACTGTACTCAATACAACATGTGTTTAGAACATGTTAGGGGGTACCACAACCTCATCGATCGCTATCAGCAAGAACGCTTGTACTTTGTTAAGTGTAGAAAATTAATCTTTATTGGTAAATGGTTTTATGTTCAGAACAAGGAATGGAACCTAGGGGTTACGTCTTACCTAATAAAATCCCTGAGGTGCGATGAGTTACGTTTTTCGAACTAGTGTTTGGAACACTGAACTTTTCAAGATGGCAAGAGTGAGGTTAGCAATGTTCTGTTGTTGGATTTTAAATTCTACGCTATAACATGCATAAGGTGGCAGCCTTGAGGTTTACCGCCGTAAAGATGGTAAGAGTGAGGTTAGCAATGTTCCGTTGTTGGATTTTAAATTCCTCCGCTCTAACATGCATAAGGTGGCAGCCTTGAGGTTTACCGCCGTAAAGATGGCAGCAGTGAGGTTAGCGACGCTCTATTGTCCTCCAAAGTGAGGTTAGGGTTCGTCAAGAAGACAGCTGTCAGAAAAAAGCACGTGGCTATGTTTACCAAACAAGAGCACGTAGCCGTGACGTCACGGTCACGTAGTATGTTGCCTCAGCATGCAAAGTTCAATGTCTACACCTACGTAGTAAACATTCTGCTATGTTCACAAGATTTTTTACACATAACTATTCTTTATTCTTTAAGTTCATGCACATAGGCTATGCTAAGATAGCAGCACAAACACATGCGAACTTTGTACATTCTAATGGAATAAGTTTAGTACTGTGTGCATCATGGATACATGATGTGTGCACGCATTTAAACTTGACTATACGTAATGCTGCTGCTTTGTTTACAAGATTTTTATACATTGCTATTCTTTATGCTTTAAGTTCATGCACACACAAGCGATAGTCGTACGCTCTGGCAGGAGAAGTTTAGTACGATAGTCGATGCATACATTATCGATAGGTGATGTGTACACGCTTTAGAACTTAGCTCTTCTTTGTGCATTAAGTTCGTGCACATGGGTTAGGGGTACACAAAAGCGATTGCTACATGCTCTAGCGGAAGAAGTCTAGTACGATAGTCGATGCATGTAAAATCGATAGGTTATGCTATGATAGCAGCACACTAACACGATTTTAGCACAATCTAGTGGAAAAAGTTTAGTATGATAGTCGTTTCATGCAAAATCATTAGGTAATGTGTACACGCTTTGAAACAAGGCTATTCTTTGTACTTTAAGTTAATGTGTCTTAGTTATGCTAAGATAGCAGCACAATTTACCTGAAGAAGTTTTGTACGAGAGTCGATACATGCAAAATCGATAGTTGATGCGTACACGCTTTGAAACATGACTATTCATTGTACTTTAAGTTCATGGGTATAGGTTATGCTAAGATAGCACCACAATCTAGCGGAAGAAATTTAGTACGATATTTGATGCATGCAAAATCAATAAGTAATGTGTACACACTTTGAAACATGGCTATTCTTCGTACTTTAAGTTCATGTGTATAAGTTATGCTAAGATAGCAGCACAATCTAGCGGAAGAAGTTTAGTACGATATTTGTTGCATGCAAAATCGATAGGTGATGTGTACACACCTTGAAACATGGCTATTCTTTTTACTTTAAGGTCATGCGTATATGTTATGCTAAGATAGCAGCACAATCTAGTGGAAGGAGATTAGTACGAGAGTCAATGCATGCAAAATCGATAGGTAATGTGTACATGCTTTGAAACATGGCTATTCTTTGTACTTTTAAGTTCATGTGTATAAGTTATGCTAAGATGCCAGCACAATCTAGCGAAGAAGTTCAGTACGAGATTCGATGAATGTAAAATCAATAAGTAATGTGTACACGCTTTGAAACATAGCTATTCCTTGTACTTTAAGTTCATGTGTATAAGTTATGCTAAGATAGCAGCACGACCTAGCGGAAGAAGTTTAGTACGATATTTGTTGCATGCAAAGTCGATAGGTAATGTGTACACGCTTTGAAACATGGCTATTCTTTGTACCTTAAGGTCATGCAATAGGTTATGCTAAGATAGCAGCACAATCTAGTGGAAGAAGTTTAGTACGAGAGTCAATGCTTGCAAAATCGATAGGTAATGTGTACACGCTTTGAGACATAGCTATTCTTTGTACTTTAAGTTCATGCGTCTTAGTTATGCTAAGATAGCAGCACAATCTACCTGCAGAAGTTTAGTACGAGAGTCGATACATGCAAATTCGATAGTTGATGTGTACACGCTTTGAAACATGACTATTCATTGTACTTTAAGTTCATTGGTATAGGTTATGCTAAGATAGCAGCACAATCTAGTGGCATAAATTTAGTACGAGATTCGATGAATGCAGAATCAATAAGTAATGTGTACACGCTTTGAAACATAGCTATTCTTTGTACTTTAAGTTCATGTGTATAAGTTATGCTAAGATAGCAGCACAACCTAGCGGAAGAAGTTTAGTACGATATTTGTTGCATGCAAAGTCGATAGTTAATGTGTACACGCTTTGAAACATGGCTATTCTTTGTACCTTAAGGTCATGCGTATAGGTTATGCTAAGATAGCAGCACAATCTAGCGGAAGAAGTTTAGTACGAGAGTCGATGCATGTAAAAACGATAGGTAATGTGTACACGCTTTGAAACATGGCTATTCTTTGTACCTTAAGGTCATGCGTATAGGTTATGCTAAGATAGCAGCACAATCTAGCGGAAGAAGTTTAGTACGAGAGTCGATGCATGCAAAAACGATAGGTAATGTGTACACGCTTTGAAAAATGGCTATTCTTTGTACCTTAAGGTCATGCGTATAGGTTATGCTAACATAGCAGCACAATCTAGTGGAAGAAGTTTAGTACGAGAGTCAATGCTTGCAAAATCGATAGGTAATGTGTACACGCTTTGAGACATAGCTATTCTTTGTACTTTAAGTTCATGCGTCTTAGTTATGCTAAGATAGCAGCACAATCTACCTGCAGAAGTTTAGTACGAGAGTCGATACATGCAAATTCGATAGTTGATGTGTACACGCTTTGAAACATGACTATTCATTGTACTTTAAGTTCATTGGTATAGGTTATGCTAAGATAGCAGCACAATCTAGCGGCATAAATTTAGTACGAGATTCGATGAATGCAGAATCAATAAGTAATGTGTACACGCTTTGAAACAAGGCTATTCTTTGTACTTTAAGTTCATGTGTATAAGTTATGCTAAGATAGCAGCACAACCTAGCGGAAGAAGTTTAGTACGATATTTGTTGCATGCAAAGTCGATAGTTAATGTGTACACGCTTTGAAACATGGCTATTCTTTGTACCTTAAGGTCATGCGTATAGGTTATGCTAAGATAGCAGCACAATCTAGCGGAAGAAGTTTAGTACGAGAGTCGATGCATGTAAAAACGATAGGTAATGTGTACACGCTTTGAAACATGGCTATTCTTTGTACCTTAAGGTCATGCGTATAGGTTATGCTAAGATAGCAGCACAATCTAGCGGAAGAAGTTTAGTACGAGAGTCGATGCATGCAAAAACGATAGGTAATGTGTACACGCTTTGAAACATGGCTATTCATTGTACTTTTAGGTTATGCTAAGATAGCAGCACGATCTAGCGGATGAAGTTTAGTTCGATGGTCGATGCATGTAAAATCGATAGGTGATGTGTACACGCTTTGAAACATGGCAATTCATACTGCTGCTCTGTTCCCAAGACTTTTAAGCATAGCTCATCCTTTTGCTGCTCTTAACGACGTCGAGCTAAGGATTGATTACGTGACCGTGACGTCACGGCCACGTGCTCTTGTTTGGTAAACATAGCCACGTGCTTTTTTCTGACAGCTGTCTTCTTGACGAACCCTAACCTCACTTTGGAGGACAATAGAGCGTCGCTAACCTCACTGCTGCCATCTTTACGGCGGTAAACCTCAAGGCTGCCACCTTATGCATGTTAGAGCGGAGGAATTTAAAATCCAACAACGGAACATTGCTAACCTCACTCTTACCATCTTTACGGCGGTAAACCTCAAGGCTGCCACCTTATGCATGTTATAGCGTAGAATTTAAAATCCAACAACAGAACATTGCTAACCTCACTCTTGCCATCTTGAAAAGTTCAGTGTTCCAAACACTAGTTCGAAAAACGTAACTCATCGCACCTCAGGGATTTTATTAGGTAAGACGTAACCCCTAGGTTCCATTCCTTGTTCTGAACATAAAACCATTTACCAATAAAGATTAATTTTCTACACTTAACAAAGTACAAGCGTTCTTGCTGATAGCGATCGATGAGGTTGTGGTACCCCCTAACATGTTCTAAACACATGTTGTATTGAGTACAGTGTTCGATTCTAGTCTTGATCACTTATTTTGTGTTCTGAACACATCGATCAATGTTCTCATCACATGTTGTATCGAGTACAGTGTTCGATTCTAGTCATGATCACTTATTTTGTGTTCTGAACACATCAATCAATGTTCTGATCACATGTTGAAGTTAACAACATCGATTACAGTGTTCTATTCTAGTCTTGTGATGTTTCAATCTGATCTTCTTAGAACAAGGGTATCCCATGATGTATTGAGTACAGTGTTCGATTCTAGTCTTGATCACTTATTTTGTTTTCTGAACGCATCAATCAATGTTCTGATCACATGTCGTATCGAGTACAGCGTTTGATTCTACTCTTCTTATGTTTCGAAAGTCTAAACATGCACAATAATGTTATCGCTGCACACGCTTGCCTTCGCGATGCAGGTTTAAACTTGTTCGATATAAAGCTATGCCTTGACATAAGCGGCGGAGGAGGAGGTAGAGGAGGAGGAGGAGGAGGAGGAGGAGGAGCATGATAAGGCCTTAACAGCCTATGTATAGTCGCCATTGTTTAAGGATGATAGCTGTCAAAAGAATTTTTTCAAATTATCCACCACCACATTTCAGCTAAAGAGGGCAGCAGGGTGCTCTGTTGATTAAGCACATAGAATTTCAAATTGCCCTCCACCGCATGCATAACAGCAGCTGTTAAATCATTGGTCAGAAAAATGTTGTCCGTTTTGCTCTACGATGCACTGCTATCGAGATATTTAACATTTTGCATTTAAGCCCCAAATTTAATGAATCGAACTAGCACGACACGTTAGCCTCTAAGCTAAGAGCAACAGCCATCTTGCGCAAGCACCCTTAAAGCGTCTCATAAGGAGTTGTGTATAGCCGCCATCTTGTGTCCGCCATCTTGCGCAAGCATCCTTAGGGCGTCTCCAGTCATCTTGTGCAAGGACCCTTAAGCCACCTCATAAGAGCAACCGCCATCTTGCGCAAGCATCTCTAGGGCGTCTCATAAGGAGCCATGTATAACCGCCATCTTGCGCAAGCATCCCAAGGGAGTCTATGTATAGCGGTTATCTTGCATAAGCACCTTTAAGGAGTCATGTATAGCCACCATCTTGTGCAATTAGCGTCGAGAGATAGCTGATGTAGAATTTTTCTTTTTAAATTATCCGCCACCATATTTCAAAAGGAGCCATGTATAACCGCCATCTTGCGCAAGCATCCCAAGGGAGTCTATGTATAGTGGCCATCTTGCATAAGCACCTTTAAGCAGTCATGTATAGCCACCATCTTGTGCAATTAGCGCCGAGAGATGGCTGCTGTAGAATTTTTCTTTTTAAATTATCCGCCACCATATTTCAACTAAAGAGTGTAGCACTGAGGTTTGCGATGTAAGATGGCGGATGACAGCTGACAAAAAAGCGCGTGAGTTTGTTTACTAAACAAGAGCATGTGGAATTTGCCGCCACCACATAGATGGCAGCACGGTGCTCTCTTGATTAAAGATGGCGGATGACAGCTAACAGAACTTTTCAAATTGCCCGCTACTACAGAGAGCAGCACGGTGCTCTGTGGATTAAAGATGACGGATGACAGGTGATGAAATTACCCGCATGATAGCAGCACAGTGCTCTATTGATTAAAGATGGTGGATGACAGCTGTCAAAAAAAGCATGTGGCTTTGTTTACTAAACAAGAGCACATAGATTTTTTTCAAATTGCCGCCACCACATTTCAAAGGTATCTAGCTAAAGAGCGCAGCACAGAGGTTTGTGATGCAAGATGGCGGATGACAGCTGTCAGAAAAAAGCACGTGAGTTTGTTTCCAAACAACAGCATGTAGAATTTTTCAAATTGCTGCCACCACGTAGAGGGCAGCACGGTGCTCGCATGATTAAAGATGACTGCTGTCACGTGGAATTGCCTGCCACCACAGGTATCTAGCTAAAGAGGGCAGCACGGTGCTCAAAGATGGCTGCTATCAAAAAGCATTTTTCAAATTATCCGCCACCACATTTCAAAGGTAAGTAGCTAAAGAGGGCAGCACTGTGCTCTATAGATTAAAGATGGTGGATGACAGCTGTCAAAAAAGCACGTGGATTTGTTTATCTCACGCTAGTGAGGTTAAGTTGGTAGCACTAAGGTTTAGGCCCGTTAAGATGGCAGCACTGCGGATGACAGCTGTGACGAATTTACATCTACTACGATAAAGAAGGCAGCACTGTGCTCTATAGATTAAAGATGGCGGATGTCAGCTGTCAAGAAAGCACATGGCTTTGTTTCCAAACAAGAGCACGTGGATTTTGCCGCCACCACATTTCAAAGGTAAGTAGCTAAAGAGGGCAGCACGGTGCTCTCTGGATTAAAGATGGCGGATGACAGCTGTCAAAAAAAGCGCATGGGTTTGTTTCCAAACAAGAGAATGTAGAATTTTTCAAATTGCCACCACCACATAGAGGGCAGCACGGTGCTCTCTTGATTAAAGATGGCTGCTGTCACGTGAAATTGTCTGCCACCACAGGTATCTAGCTAAAGAGGGCAGCACGGTGTACAAAGATGGCTGCTGTCAAAAAGCATTTTTCAAATTATCCGCCACCACATTTCAAAGGTAAGTAGCTAAAGAGGGCAGCACTGTGCTCTATAGATTAAAGATGGCGGATGACAGCTGTCACAAAACACGTGGCTTTGTTTACCTCACGCTAGTTAGGTTAAGTTGGTAGCATTAAGGTTTAGACCCGTCAAGATGGCAGCACTGCGGATGACAGGTGACGAATTTTGCAGCTACTGCGATAAAGAGGGCAGCACAGTGCTTTGTGGTTTAAAGATGGTGGATGACAGCTGTCAAAAAGCACGTGGCTGTCAAAAAACACGTGGCTTTGTTTACCTCGCGCTAGTGAGGTTAAGTTGGTACCACTAAGGTTTAGGCCCGTCAAGATGGCAGTACTGAGATTAGCGATGCGTTGTTGTCTGTCAAAAAGCACGTGGCTTTGTTTACAAATCTGTCAAAAAGCACGTGGCTGTCAAAAAGCACGTGGCTTTGTTTACCTCATGCTAGTTAGGTTAAGTTGGCACTACTGAGGTTTAGGCCCGTCAAGATGGCAGTACTGAGGTTTGCGATGCGTTGTTGTCTGTCAAAAAGCATGTGGCTGTCAAAAAACACGTGGCTTTGTTTACCTCATGCTAGTTAGGTTAAGTTGGCACTAGTGAGGTTTAGGCCCGTCAAGATGGCAGCAGTGAGGTTAGCGATGCGTTGTTGTCGATGACAGCTGTCAAAAAGCACGTGGCTTTGTTTACAAATTCAAATCTCCCGCCAAAATTCAAATTTCCCGCGGGAGGAGGAGGAGGAGGAGGAGGCGGGCGGAGGAGGAGGTGCCGCAGAACTGTCCAATTATACTACTTACACCAGCTAGGGGAAAATACAGCTTAGCTCGCAAAGTCATTCTTTTTCTGCTGAGATGAACATGTCTCCACATTTACTGTAGTCAGTACACATCGTACACATATTTCAATCAGAGTGAGGATATTTGAATTGCACTTAAGCTATTTAGTTTTGAGTTTATGTCAACTCCACGTTCGAATCCTTAGGAGTAGCATTTACTCTGCTACTCTAGGGCTGAAGTACTCCCTACAAGAGTTGGCCAAGCAGGTTGGATAGACGATAGCTTAGCACACAACATGCCTAGACCCAGCTAAAATACCCGAGTTCGCTAATGCAGGCACAACATCACAGGTTGTTCGGCTCCTACCTAAGGCAAGGGTGCCCCTGGAGGAGCTTTACTCTGCTAGAACCTTACCACATCAGAATGAAGTGTCCTACAAGAGTTGGCCAAGGAGGTTAAACAGACGACAGCTTAGCACACATCATAGCTAGACTCAGGTAAAAAACCTAAGTTCGCCATTGCAGACACAACAACAGCACAGGTTTACTCTGATCAACCCCCCGTCCCCTCGGAATAAAGTGACCTACAGGAGTTGGCCAAGGGAGGTTATACACAACAGCTTAGCATACATCATACCTAGGCTCAGCTAATGACCCCTGGTTCGCTAACACTTGCTCTTTCAAGTCAGGTATCCCTTTTAGTAGCCTCTTTCGACAGTATTCCATAAGATAACGACATCCTATTTTCTGAAGGTGTCCGAGGACGTAGCGCGTAGCTAGAGGTAGATTGCGCGTGGCGGCCATCTTGCGCGGTAGCCCTAGAGGTGGATTGCGCGCGGCCGCCATCTTGCGCATTAGCCCCTGGCCCAGAGTCCCCTTTTTATCACTAGACTAAACTATTAAACTATTCGGACACGTTGTTTAAGTTTGAATTTCACGCATTATTGTAAGAAATGGACATAGTTATATTTCCAGATTCGAGCTCATTCTGTGGCGAGTTTCATTTCATTGTGTTAGAGTTTCAACGAGGATTAGATTGAAATATCCGGGATTGTGTTTGAAGTTTCAATTTCGCCTGATAGGGTAAATGATGTGTAGATATCCTAACGTTGGCTCAGCGATAGATTTAGGATGCTGCGCCGTATTATATAAATATAGGGAGGTGTAGACTCTACGTAGGCTCAACGACAGCATTAGGACGTCGTCTGTATGTAGTCAAGTCATAGGTTAGTCATTTTTGCGAATCGACTTGAACGATGTTAATGTCTGCAGTAGTGAATACGAATGTGAAGAATGTTAGCAGGTATTATCCAGGCCATCTTTCGGCATAATTGTTACTAGCCAGAACGTGCTGCCATAATAGCGTTGTATCAGTAGTGGCATGAATGTGAGGGTTGTCCCACATGGAAGCCTAGCTAATGGAGACTGATCGTTACTGTTCAGCCGCTCGTGTTCAAGTTCGATGAACTTTCGTTTTTCTAATCTTCTTTTTCTTTACTTTAGATTTATTGTTCGAATGTCCGGTATCTTATGATATTTCCGTGTGTTGACACTTAGTTGATTTATGTAGGATTTACGATTTACGATTCGTCAGCTGTTAAGATATTGTATTTTCATTTTATACGAGTGTAGGTTTTGGCATTTAAGTCCAAGTACATGAATTTAAATATCTGGGAGAAATCATAACATATAACCTCAATGAAAAGCCAGCATGGCATAAAAGAATAAATAAACTGACCAGAGCTCAATATGTCACCAAAATACCTACAACAAAAAGGGCTTGTCAACAGCTACAAAATTAAAACATTACAAAACTGTCACTCAACCAGAAATAACATACGCAAGCGAAACCATCTTCAAAACAACTAACACTGCACAAATAGACAAAATACTCAAGATAGAGAGAAGAATCATTAGAACGTGCATCAACAAATCATACCAAAAAGATGGACACTGGGAAGTAGCTTCTAATGAAACAGTATACAAGGAAATAGAACCAGTAATGAGCACAATCAGGAATAAACGCATTTTTTTCACATCTAATCAGGACACAAGAGAACAGGATCATCAGGAAAATAATAGAAAAATTATGGAATAATAAGTGCAACATTAAGTGGTTTACAGAAATCAAGGAAGATATGGATGAACTACAAATTACAGTGGAAGACCTAAGAAACAAAACCGACAAAATCAAGAACCTCACAGACAAAGCAGACTGCAAATCAGAATCAACAGACAGACAATAGGAAGGGTGATTTCCAATGAAGAAAGAAGGATAAGATCAGAGAGAATGAAGAAGTACTGGGCTAACAGGAAACTGAAAAATTCATAAAATGTAAAAAATAATAATAATAATAATAATAATAATAATAATAATAATAACAATATATTCGTTTAGACGTTGAGCTACCGATCACTTGTAGTTTAGTTTAATGGGACAAGTGTAGGTAGACAGGTTTGTAATGATAGTCGTAGTTATAGAAATTGGAAAAATGTCCTTTACTTTGTTTGTTTGGATGGGGACTTGTATGTCAATAAACTTAACGACATAACTGACCTGAAAGTCGGTTTAGTAAGAACATTTCAAGTTACATAACTCTCCAGCAAATCCAGCATATTACCCCTAAAGCCGTATTTTTCCAATTTCTGGAGGAGCAAGCGGTGGGACACACTATCGAATGCCGTTTCAAGGTCGAGAAATATCCCTGTGGAGAGCAGAGAAGAATTAAGATTTTTGTATATTCTCTTTGTTAAGGCGGATATAGCATCAGTCGTTCCGAGATTTTTAATGAATCCAAACTGTCTGGGCGAAAGTATTTGGTGTTTTTCTAAAAATTGGTAAATATTGTTCTTTAAGCATTTCTCGAATATTTTTGATATTGTTGTAGTTATCGAAATGGGTCTGTAATTTCTAATGTCACAAATATTTCCAGACTTGTGAAGAGGTTTTACTATTGTTGTTTTAAGCTGTTTTGGAAAGTAACCTAAGGTGAAGGAATCATTGATAATATTCAGCAACGGTTCCTTTAATGACTCTATATTTTCTTTAATAATTCGAGCCGAAATATTGTCTATTCCTACAGCTTTGTTTTCATGTACTTCACTCAAACATCTCTGCGTGAGATGCCATACGAGTAACACGCGTGAGTTTAAGCTCGTGGAATTTAAGTGTTTTGGCAGGTGTAAACAATTGCGACAGTGCTGTAATTTGCCACAGTGCATCTATTTGTATCGTGGAATCAAGTACTATCAACAATTAGTTCGTTCTTTGTTCGAGTGCCGTGCAATTAGTGTAATAGTGAAATGGCGCCAGGAACGAAGAAGAATCAACAGCAGGCCGAGTGCAGGAGTGCCAACCCAACAGAAGACACTGTAAAGAAAATAATAGAAGAGACACTTCAGTCTAAGGTATTCGTGGAATTAATTGTGAGTACCATAGTGGACAAAATTACAGAGTGTGTGTTAAAGAGACTAGAGGAATCTGTTCAGTTCAATATAAATGCATGTGAGGACCTAAAGAATCAGATTGCCAAGAGAGACAAGGAACTCGCAGAACTTAAAGCGGAAGTGAAGTCAAATTATGATAATTTGGAACAATATCAGCGTAGAAATAACCTCCGCATATTTGGCATTCCGGAAGAGTCGAATGAGGACACGGACAATTTAGTATTAAATGTTGCACGTGACATTGGTGCCGACATAAAATTGACTGATATTGACAGGAGCCACAGAGTCGGGCTTAAAATTGGTAATAAACTCCGGCCTATTATCGTGAAGATGACAAGTTATCGCAGCAGGAAGGAGATATTCGCAAAGAAAAGGCATTTAAAAGGATCTCGTGTCACGATCCGGGAAGACCTTACGTCTGCCAGACTGACGGTTCTGAAGGCGGCTATCTCCAAGTTCGGTGTCAGAAATGTCTGGACCATTGATGGAGTTATCCTGTTTAAGACCGCTGATGGCAGCATGCACCGCGCTACGCAGATTAGTGACATTCCATGAGCTTACTCATATCTAACCTGTGTTTAGTTTACTAACCCATAAGTTGGTAACCCTTTGTATTAAGTTTTGTTTCCTCTTCTAGGACACATCTCCCTCTCGCTATCTCTCTCTCTCTCTCTCTCTCTCTCTCATTCTCCCCTTCACTGCTCTTGCATTCCACCCTGCTTGGCTGAACGGCTGTAGTCTACCTGCTTGACCTTCACTAGCTCGTTAATTACGGTACCCCACTGGACACTGACCTTGTCCCAACCCTCTGTAAAAACTCCGTACTTACAGTAACTTCCTTCTTAGTAATAACTAACAGCTGACTTTAACCTTTTCCTGTAAATAGTCAGAATAGGTCTAGAAGATGATTATGTAACATTCCAACCTCTTTCAGAGACGAGAAGGGGCATCAAAGATAGCACGAGTAGATTGCAGAAGCATGTGGAAGGGAAAAGTACATTACAAATTTTTCATACTAATATTAGAAGCATAAGGAAAAATAAGAACATTTTAGACGTTGTTTTGAAAGCATATGATCATAGGTTTGATGTCGTAATTTTAACAGAAAGTTGGTCACTGAGTAATGTAAATATAAGTAACCATGCCTTGTATAAATCTTATTACAATGAGGGTTCAGTTAACAAATGTGATGGTGTTGTATTAATGGTAAAAAAATGGTTTGGAGCACGAAATGGAAATTATTGAGTACGATGACTTTAAATTTCTCAGAGTAGTAATTAACTATGACAACAAGAAAGTAGCTATTACAGGAGTATATCGGTCACATGAATATCACAAACAGCGGTTTCTCAGTGCGTTAGATCATTATATCCAAGATAGATGACATATTGAAACCGAACTGATAATAGGGGACACAAATATAGACCTTTTAAATGAACACGACTGTGACGATTATCTCAACACGGTACAAGAAAGAAATTTTCAGTCCTTAATAAACAATCCTACTAGAATATCTGGTACAAGTAAATCCTGTATTGATCATGCTTTGATTAAAAGTAGGTTGAGAAATGACGACATTCTGTCTCTCATCTCTCAAAGTAAAATTTCAGATCATTATCCTATAATAGTAAGTCTCAACATTCAAAATGCCTCGGTCCCTAATAATATACCAAATTTTCGACGTAACTGTTTTAAAATAGATCGTTTTGAGCTTAAAAATCATTTAAGTAAAACAAATTGGGGAGACATCTTAAACAGCAGTGATTTAGATATCAAACTTGATAAATTCGTGAATAGATTGAGTACAGTATGTCAAAATTAATCAACATCTAAGCACACCAATGAGGATAATAAAGGGTGTCCCACAAGGCACAGTATTAGGTCCTTTATTGTTTATTCTATTTATTAATGATCTAGAGAAAACAATAGCAAATGCCGAACATACGCACGTCATAACATATGCAGATGATACAGTCATTTATGTTGAGGGTGATAGCTGGAATCTCGTCAGACTGAGAGCAACTCGAGCACTGCTTAAAGTTAAAGCTTGGTTAGAAAATAATGAATTATTTCTAAACATTAAAAAGACAAAATTTATGATTTTTTCTGTAACAGATACACGAAACGATTTTAATGAATTAATTGTACACAACATCAACTGTAAATTTAATTGTAACTGCTACAAAATTGATAAAGTAAATAATGTTAAGTATTTGGGATTATTAATTGATTCGAACATGAAATGGAAAAGTCACATTACCGATTTAAGAAAGAAAATCAGAAGAACTGTTTATATATTTCATAATTTAAAATACATATCCAGTATAAAATTGCTAAGAGAGGTTTATTACGCTTTAGTTCAGTCTATTCTTAGCTACGGAATTTTGGCATGGGGAGGAGCCTACAAAAATGTAATCAATAAAATACAGGTTGTTCAAAACCTTATATTACGAATAATGTACCAGAAAGGAAGATTATACCCAAGTAGTCAATTATATGCTGAAGCAAATATATTTACTGTAAAACAGCTCTATGCCCTTGAAATATACAAATATATTAACAAAAACAAAAATATAATTGAGAACATTAAACATGAATATTCAACACGCAGTAAGATGAACCACCGTTGTATGTTATACAGACCCAAACTTAGCATAACAAAGCGCAATTTCTTGTACTTCATTCCAAAATTCTTTAATGTCCTTCCCGGTTCCTTACAAACTACTTTATTAGGTCAGAAAATGAGTCTGAAGTGTCTTAAATCCTTTATCAGGGATAATAAAACTGTTATGGAAGAAATAACTAAATGAGAATATCACGTCACCGTATCCAATTTCTATTCAATGCTCCACCATGTGCTGTTGATCATATCCGTCATTCACTCATACCCATACTCATATTTCAGGCATCATTTAAAATATATTTCTCACTATGTAATTAATATTCTAAATTACCACACACAAGGTTTCACCTTACGTGGTATTTTACTGATATCTACTCGACTCTGTTAAGGTTGGTGTGATTTTGTATAATAATAATAATAATAATAATAATAATAATAATAATAATAATAATAATAATAATAATAATAATAATAATAATAGTAATAATAATAATAATAATTTATTTAATGTGTGCAAGAGATAGTTAGAAGTTCAATTTATTTTAAGTATTAATATGTTGATAATAATACTACTACTTCTGTAATATATGTGGTTTAGTTATAAGATTAATATTTCTCAAGTAATAATGTTATTAGAAGAGTTATGTATATATGAAACAGAGTCCTGTAAATATGTAAACAACATGATGAATGAATAAATACTACTACTACTACTACTATAAATACTACTACTACATCATCATTTTTCTTTAACTTCATTGTTTGGCATTTCTTCTAAATGCATAATGAATTAATGTTTCCTGCATTTCGCAGTTTTGTTCCTTCGGACGACGTAACGTAAGATGCACTCAGATCAAGTTGTTGATTTCTTCATTTTTTTACTATTTGTTTTAAGTTGCACCGACACATATAAGTCCTATGGCGACGATGGGATAGGAAAGGCCTAGGAATGGGAAGGAAGCGGCCGTGGCCTTAATCAAGGTACAGTCCCATCATTTGCCTGGTGTGAAAACGGGAAACCACGGGAAACCATCTTCAGGGCTGCTGACAGTGGGATTCGAACCCACTATCTCCCGGATGATTACTTCTGAACATCTGTTTGGGGTGATGCATGTTTCAGCATTGGGATTTCTTCTGTAACTTAAAGGGTGTCGCGACATGACAATACATGCTGGAATTTTATATTTGATTGTGAAATTGTTGTTGTAATGAACACCATGCTTTCTAGGAGTGTTTCGCTACCTATCCAAAGCAACTGACAGTCGATTTGGTTCTATTAAGGGTCCATTCGGGGGATGTTCCAGTATCCGATAGGAAACTAGACTGGTGGGTAACCTTAATGAAATATAAATCTGGAATTCTACTTGTTGAAGGTCATATTTTCTACGGATCATGTGGATTAACTCTCATTTTAATTTGGATTAATGGTGACCGATTTTCAGGTTTTTATTCTCGTTTTCTGGTTTTTGTTGTCCACGAGTTTTACGCGACATTTTCATTCTTGTAAACAATGTTGAACAATAATATTAAAAGGGTAACACTCACGTTATGTATTGCGACTGCGTTAAAACGTTGTAAAATTATTAAGCGATTTTTCTAATTAATTTAATAAATATGTTCACCGTGATTAAATTTGAATAAATATGTTAGTAAGCACATTTTTGTTCCTCCTCTTCTGAACCCAATCGTTTGGTCATTGTAGTGACAGAAAAAAACCGCTATGACACCAAGACCTAAGAGTTTGATATTGCTCTATTGAAGCAGCTGTGGGAGACGACCAACGATGGAACAGTAAGTTCAAGGGTTCAATACGTGCATCATTTACTTCATTTTATTCTTCTTCTGCTTCCGCCGATGACCCCATCAAGATACGAGGTCCACATTACTGCATCTCCACTTTGTCCGATCTGGAGCATCAGGGGGGCAAACAAGAACGACTCAAAAGACTTCTACTCAATAGTCCATCCATCCCTTACTCGGCCGATCCCATTTCTTCCTTAGTCAATCTGGAAACACCCGCCGAACTGGACTGAGCGTGAGTGCCCGACTACTTGCGCAATCTCGCTTTCCTAATTTTGTGTAGGAATGAAGGTAAATCTGAATGTATTCAACACGGCTTCCTTTCTGAATTGCCAAGTGTTTTACTTCCATGGACAACCAGAGAATAAGCATCCTCATTATTTGAAGCATCAGCTTGTGTCTTTACGCAGTTTGCCAGGATTCAGACTAGTAGAACGCCACTGGACGGATTATCGTGCGGTAGATCTTCCACTTGAGGCACACGGAAATCTTTCCGTTGCAGAAAACCCCCGTGAATCCGTGCCCCTTCATCCAAGCGGTTTTGACACAACCAGGGAAGCATCACAAGCGGGTGTTATGTGGGAGCCGAGGTAACGAGAGAGGTCTCTACAAGCTGGGTGTCATCAGGCCTTGTTTTCCATTGTTGGACCAGTCTCGCGAGCCCGTCTCTGCTTTCACTAGCCAGTTTTAGATCGTCAGTGAGGAAAATGGCGACGAAAATTAGACTCAGTTTTGAGTGATTTAATGATTATTTATGCTCGACGATGCCGAAATATAAATATTATATGCCAGAAACCTGAATCTTAATGTGGCCCATTATAGTTCATGTTTCATTATGATACAGGCTCCCCACCAATCAGAGTTCAGATTTTCATTATGATACAAGCTCCCCACCAATCAGAGTTCAGATTTTCATTATGATACAGGTTCTCCACCAATCAGAGTTCAGATTTTCGTTATGATACAGGCTCCCCACCAATCAGAGTTCAGATTTTCGTTATGATACAGGTTCTCCACCAATCAGAGTTCAGATTTTCATTATGATACAGGTTCTCCACCAATCAGAGTTCAGATTTTCATTATGATACAGGCTCCCCACCAATCAGAGTTCAGATTTTCATTATGATACAAGCTCCCCACCATTTTCGTTATGATACAACTATTTCATCGATTAGGTAAGGAACTTCGTAGTGTTTCCAAAATGAAACATGTCAGACATATATATACTAACACCAATGCACCTTCTACTTCCAATATTCCACAACCACGCGACACATTCCCGAAAATTCACTTCACCAACTATACAATAAACAATTTGTATTTGAAATAAAGCTAGGTTATGATAACCTTCTATCAAAGGTTTGAAACATATGACATTGTCAAGGTCTCTGATCCACTCACGGAAAATCAGTAACCCAGCGCATGCGCTCTGCCCTCTGTTCAGTAAACTCAACTGTCAACGACATCTCGACAGAAATTTATGAATATTTATAAAAAGAGTTATAATTATCGACGAGCATAAACAGCCGTATGCAACTCGCCTATAATGGCATTTAGGACGCTGGCATGGAAATTATAGAACTCGCTTCGCTCGTTTTATGAACATACTGGAGTCTTAATTATTGCCGTTATAGGCTTGTTACATAATGTACTACTAGCGCATGTCGTTTAGAGCCGGGAGTGTCCGAGGACATAAATTCTGCTCCTTTCTATTTGACGCCAATGAGCGCCCGACCTACGCGTCTGCATGTGAGATGATAATAATGAGGCAGTGAGAGGATAAAACCGAGTCTGCTGGCACATAGTGGAATAACGCCAAAGGGTCTGCTCAAGACTTAAACGTCACCATGGACGGACGAATCACCATCAACAGCGTCGTATGCCGTAACCCCAAGTGAACACTGCAGAGAGATTTGGAATTGAACCCAAACTACCAAGTATCTTGATGACCAAAATTCTGACAGTATTTTTGTTTTTCTACCAACTGGACTTGAACCGTCTAAAGACGGTGTCGGGAATAAAGACTTGACGCCTTGACCACCAGATGGAGCCACGGAGGCTCAGCTTAAATTTTCTGTACGATTGGTACGCTGTAGGAAGCCCGCCTGGTGGCCATGATCGTTAAGGCGTTGAAGTGTAAACGACCTGACACCGAGGTTAGCCGGTTCGAGTCCCGCTCGTAGAAAAAATTTCACCATCAGAATGCTGGCCGGCAGGTTAGAAGAGGCGGTAGTATACAATTTCTAAACACGTGATTGCGTGCCGAAAGCCTGGATTAAATTCCAAACCTCTCCGAAGTGCTCATATGGAGAGAGGATATATGCTGATGGTGGTTCGTCCGTCGAATGGGGAAATTAAGCTTTGAGCAGACCCCTTGGTGCTATTCGACAGGAGCAGGCTATGTGCCGGCACCGGGTTTCACCCGCTCCCTTCCCAGTATCATATATCACGTCATTCATTAACTCCTCTGATGAGGTTGACGTCAGGAAAGGCGTCCGGTCATAAAAACGCGTCAGACAGATTCATCTCACCTCATACCCGACATAGAGAATCGGGAGAAGGGTTGGACAAACAAACAAACAAACAAACAAACATTGGTACGCTGTAGGACCAGCATGCGTAGTATTTTTTTAGTAATCACTTTTGAAAGTAGATTCGAACTTGAGATGATAGGTTCTCCAAGACCTGATCTAAACATTACTTAAGAACAAGAATGAGTAGGCTATTCATGAAAACTTCACCCTTGCCAAATACAAGTTTGCAGAGTGTGTGTGTGTGTGTGTGTGTGTGTGTGTGTGTGTGTGTGTGTGTGTGTGTGTGTGTGTGTGTGATATTAGGAACAGATTCTTTTGTTACATTTGTGATCCTGCATGAACTGCGTTTCATAAAAATGTACCTTATGAGAAATTTGAACCATGGTATTACAAAGCACATAAATAGTGGTACTGAATTTTGATGCGTGAGAAAATAGACATATGCTCTCGATTAGATTCTGCATGCAGAGTCACAACAAAACATTTGAATGAGGAAGTGACCACACCGATTGACGCATTTAACTTGCGGGAAATATGAGAATGCGTAATTTTACCTATTTTAATTTCAGTTAATATAGCTGTGGTCATAAAATTGTTCCTTTCAACCTTTCGTGTTATTTAATTATTAATTCTTCTCTGGATAAATGAAACATTCACAGTCCCTCCGGTCAACCAGCCGCCACTCAAGAGTGGTGGTGGTGATTATTGTTTTAAGATGAAGTACAACAGGGTGTATAACATTAATCGCAGGCAGGAAAAGGAAGGGATCCGACAATTCGAACAGTGAAGGTATCGGCCAAAGAGAGACAAGGGCCACGAAGGGCCTGAAAATGAAAGACTCCCTAGCCCTCGTAACTTAATATCCTCGGGGTCGGGAAAGAACAAGAGTTGACCAAGGCAGGCCAGATAAGAAAAAAGTGAGGAGCCTGGCACAACTAAGTGGAAGCAATACTGGGACTCGGCTAAGGGCCTCGTAGTCGCCTATCTACTCTCCCAAGTTCAGAGCCCCTGGGGTCCCTTTTTGTCACCTCTTAATACAAGAAGTGGTTACCGTGGGTATTATTCTACCGCCCCGACCCAAAGGGAGGAGAATATTAAAATTCGTTAATAGTTTCAGTTTGTGATATTATCCCACATTTTAAATCACCGCGTACTTAAATTGAACTGTATAAAACAGTTTGTCAGCTTTCAATAATTTTGTGACTTCGAACGGAAATTATAAAATTTGCGAACATTATTCTAAAAATGTTCAAAAAACCTTTAATTTTTAATGTTTCTTACAAAATAATACAAAATTATTTTGATATCCTCCTAGTCCAATTAAGACGAAACTTTACACAGACGTAGACATCTTTCGACCCGGCATGGTCATCCTCAATAAAACATTATCATAAATTAAAAACATCGGACGCACAAAATGAAATGTTAGTTTAAAAGTTTTTTCTTAAAAAGCTGAGGAAAGTTAAAAAACTGGGATTGATATGATGATCGTTTTCAAAATCGAATTAAGAGTTGAAAAATTGTGACTAACAGGAAAAACATTTAAAGCAAGTTATGAAGTTCGAAAATTATTATCCATTTTACAGGCTAAAAATAAGGCGGTTCAACTTTATATCAGCCCATGTCGGAACATAACAACTAACCCAACAGTTTGCAAGTACTATTTGAACCACACCAAGGGACAACAAAAACATTGAAACAAAAAGTCCCCAGCTCAAGACTGTTTTAACCATCACCATCTCACAGATTTTAGCTTTCATCACGTTTAAAAAAAAATACTTTTTAGCATTTCATTTTGTGCGTCCGATGTTTTAATTCATTATACATGTTTTAGTGAGGATGACCAAAAGCTGGGTCGAAACACCTCTATGTCTGCGTAAAGTTTCGTCTTAATTTTACGTAAAATATTATAGTATTGATTAGGATGTCCGCCTCCGTGGTGTAGTGGTTAGCGTGATTAGCTGCCACCCCCGGAGGTCCGGGTTCGATTCCCGGCTCTGCCACGAAATTTGAAAAGTGGTACGAGGGCTGGAACGGGGTCCACTCAGCCTCGGGAGGTCAATTGAGTAGAGGTGGGTTCGATTCCCACCTCAGCCATCCTGGAAGTGGTTTTCCATGGTTTCCCACTTCTCCTCCAGGCGAATGCCGGGATGGTACCTAACTTAAGGCCACGGCCGCTTCCTTCCCTCTTCCTTGCCTATCCCTTCCAATCTTCCCATCCCTCCACAAGGCACCTGTTCAGCATAGCAGGTGAGGCCGTCTGGGCAAGGTACTGGCCATACTCCCCAGTTGTATCCCCCGACCAAGAGTCTGAAGCTCCAGGACACTGCCCTTGAGGGTAAATAGATGATGATGATGATTGATTAGGATATCGAAATAATTTTGTGCAATTTTGTATGAAGTTCAACCATCAATACGGATCTAACATGAGATACATAGTCTGTAATTTAATTTTTATGTTGCAGTTTGTGTCATCGTGATTTTGGTCTAAAACATGAAATCGACGACCTAGATATTGCCTCCAAATAAGCAGAGGGCCACTGATCAGGGAGGATAGTTTCCTTCCACTCCTACAACATCTATCGGCACACGAACTACCCGTGCAAACGGTGACCACGCCCATTGTTGCTCAACATTGCAGATCTCACAGAATTAAGTTTTCAAAAGGGAGATGCCATTAGCTCATGCATTGATTTATTGATTAGCTGTAGTGCCAGGCGTTCCCGGATAGTGTTTGAATGTTTACCTTTAAGATTTGTGTTACCGGTTATGTGTGAAGTGAATTTTTATAGTTCCTTTTCTAGAGCCAACGGCCGTAGCCGTGTTGAAACACCGGAGCCCGTGAGATCCCCGAAGTTAAGCAACATTCGGCATGGTCAAGGTTTGGATGGGTTGCCACGCGCTGCTGGGTGGGAGGGGGGGGGGAGGGTGTAAGGGAATGGAGGAGCGGAAAGGAACTGGCCACACTACCATACGTAAACTCCGGCTCAGGCGCACCTCTGCGGAGGTTCGGACCTGCCTTCGGGCAGAATACACCCTTACCTTACCTTACATTTTCAAGATGTTGATTTTACCATATATTATGCAGTTTCATAGATGTATTTGATTCCAAACCAAACCAAACCAAACCGCATGGCACTACAGCCCTTGAAGTGCCCTGGCCTGCCAAGCGACCCCTGCTCAGCCCAAAGGCCTGCAGATTAGGAGGTGTCGTATGGCCAGCACGACGAATCCTCTCAGCTGTTATTCTTGTCTTTCTAGACCGGGGCCGCTATCTCTCCGTCAGATAGCTCCTCAATTCTAATCACGTAGGCTGAGTAGACCTCGAACGAGCCCTCAGGTCTAAGTAAAAATCCCTGACCTGGCGGGGAATCGAACCCGGGGCCTCCGAGTAAGAGGCAGGCACGCTACCCCTACACCACGGGGCCGGCCATTTGATTTCAGGTTTTATATTATTTATTTTTCGAGTAAAACTCGCGCTATGCAGAGATACGGCTCTTGGACCGGACAAAATCCACAATCAAATGCTTAAGCATTTGAGTGACAGATGTCTCAAGGATATCCTCACCCTATTCAACGGAATATGGAGTGAGGGAGTGTTTCCATCTCAATAGCGTGAGGGAATTGTGATACCAATTCCCAAGCCAAGTAAAGTTCCAAATCTCCTGGATAGTTATAGGCCAATATACCTTACAAATGGCCTTTGTAAGCAATTTGAAAGGATGGTTAACCGGCGTCCTGTGTGGGACATGGAAAAGGAAGGTCTGAGGGTTTCGCTCTCACCGGTCTGCCACTTATCATCTGGTCAGACTGGAGAGCGCCATTCAGGAGGCCTCTCTCCGGAAGGAACACCTAGTCGCCGTGTTTTTTTGAACTGGAGAAAGCTTCTCTCCACTCTACACCAGTGGCGACTTCGGGGAAATTTGCCAACGTTCAATGGGAACTTCATGTCCCTCCGGCTCTTTCGAGTCCGACTAGGGAATGCATTTTCTCAATATTACGTTCAGAAGAATGGAGTATCTCAGGGATCTGTACCGAGTGTCACGCTGTTCGCAATCGCCATCAATGCCATAGCTGCCGCTGCTGGGCCCGCGGTCATTCCATCGCTATATGTAGACGACTTAGCTCTACAATACAGCTCCGGAAGGGTGGCGTTTGCTGAGAAACAGCTACAGCAAGCTATTAACCGAGTCGACAGATGGGCCCTGCAACAGATTTTCAGCGGCGAAAACCTCAGTTTTACTCTTCTGTCGACTTCTCAGCTAAGTCGAACCATCTTGAAGTCCTGGGAATCGGAGTGGCTAGCTATCCGAACTCCCAAACAAGCTGAGATCAATTAAGAAGACAACTACTGTGTGGCGGTCCTCTTTCCGGCCTTCACAGAGAAAGGCCATAGTATTGTCTAGGCTGAGGATAGGTCATTTACGATCTACGCACTCTTATCTCCTAAGGAGGGAACCCCCCCCCCCCCCCCCCCGTAATGTGTGTTCTTGTGGTGCCAGCTTCACCGTGGCCCACATCCTCACAGAGTGCGCCGATCTCTCTGGCCTAAGACGGAGCCTCGGCCTGTAGGAAAAACTTGAACGTATATTAGCCGATGACGCGACTACTGCTGATCTCGTCATCCACTTTATGTGCGACATTGGACTAATCAAGGGTATATAAATTACAAGTGTACTGTTACTCTGGGGACGCACGTTCCCTTTTGTTTCGTTAGTAATTTTTCGGCCTAATTAAATTATGTTTTGTTTTATTACTAACTAAATTGATGTCAGTAGGTAAGAAATTCAACAGAATTGAATGTCAGATTGGTGATACTAAGCTAGAACAGGTCGATAATTTCAAGTATTTAGGTTGTGTGTTCTCCCAGGATGGTAATAAAGTAAGTGAGATTGAATCAAGGTGCCGTAAAGCTAATGCAGTGAGCTCGCAGCTGCGATCGACTGTATTCTGTAAGAAGGAAGTCAGCTCCTAGACGAAACTATCTTTACATCGGTCTGTTTTCAGACCAACTTTGCTTTACGGGAGCGAAAGCTGGGTGGACTCAGGATATCTTATTCATAAGTTAGAAGTAACAGACATGAAAGTAGCAAGAATGATTGCTGGTACAAACAGGTGGGAACAATGGCAGGAGGGTACTCGGAATGAGGAGATAAAGGCTAATTTAGGAATGAACTCGATGGATGAAGCTGTACGCATAAACCGGCTTCGGTGGTGGGGTCATGTGAGGCGAATGGAGGAGGATAGGTTACCTAGGAGAATAATGGACTCTGCTATGGAGGGTAAGAGAAGTAGAGGTAGACCAAGCCGACGATGGTTAGACTCGGTTTCTAACGATTTAAAGATAAGAGGTATAGAACTAAATGAGGCCACAACACTAGTTGGAAATCGAGGATTGTGGCGACGTTTAGTAAATTCACAGAGGCTTGCAGACTGAACGCTGAAAGGCATAACAGTCTATAATGATAATGTATGTATGTATGTATGTATGTTATTTTGTATTGTGTTTCCAAATTCCTTTGTTGAATAAATAATTGTGTTTTTATTTTTAAATTCATTTCCCACTAATATGTACAGAGAGGATGGTTGCCTCGTTGTACTTCCTCTTAAAACAAAATTCACCACCACCACCACCACCACCACACCCTATGGCAAAGGGGACTGAACTTGGATTTTTAAAAATCCGGAGTATCACTATTCATCTCAGCGATCATGGGAACTACGTATTCGGCACTATTTGCGATTCTTACATCTCACGCCGCCTACCCTCTAAGGTCCTAGGGATGTCTTACCTGCATGCGGTATGTGTCCGTTTCGTACGTCGTAAGTGTACCAAGTTTGCTTCAAATCGCTCCAGTAGTCCTGCAAAACTATGGATTTGACACTATTATTAATCGATGTTATTTATATTTATATTTCAAGCATACCCCTAGCGTTTCTAGGGGTATCTTTCCCCCACAGCATTTTTGACAGATAGTAATATTTGTATGAAATTTAGTTTTCATCTATGCTGGAAAATACACACATACATCCATAATCTCTATCATTTGGTCATATTATCACCCTTTCTCACCCCTACGCCAAAGTGGGCTGCACTTAGACCTAAAAAAAATCCGAGTGTCACTTTTCATCTCAGTCACCATTAAAATTTTGGATTCGACATTATTTTCGATTATTTTTGTGTCTCACTCAACCCCTCCCCTCGCCCCAACAAAGGAGGCTGAACTTGCACGTAAAAATCTGGCCCCGATATCTGTGGATTCGACACTATTTTCGATTATATTTATATTTCAGTGCCCCCCTTACCCACACAACAAAGGGGGACGAACTTTGACTTTTAAAAACCCTGAGTGTCGCTGTTAATCTCAGTGACCCCGAAAACTATGGATTCGACACTATTTTCGAATTATTTTTATTGCTCACTCCCCCTCGTCTCCTACCACAAAGGGGGATTAACTTGGACTTTAAGAAATCTGGAGTGTCACTATTCATCTCAGTGACCCCGAAAATTGTGGATTAGACGCAATTTTCAATTATTTCTATATCTCACTCCCCCCTCACCCCAATCTCAAACGCCGATGAACATTGACTTTAAAAATCCTGAGTGTCACTATTAACCTGATCGACCCCGAAAACTATGGATTCGACACTATTTTTGAATTATTTTTATAGCTCAATCCCCCTTCGTCCCCCACCACAAAGGTGGCTGCACTTGGACTTATAAAACTTCTGGGGCGTTTCTATTCATCTCAGCGACTCCGAAAACTATTGATCTCTCACTATTTTTGATTATTTTTATATCTCATTCTCCCTAGCCCCTTATCTTCGATTATTTTTGTATACCACTCGCGGTGGGTTGGTGATTATCTTTTTAAGAGGAAGTACAACCAGACAACCATCTTCAGTACAACTCTTATCAGAGAGAAAAAATGGAAGGGATCCGACACTTTGAAAACTGAAGGTGTCTACGAAAGAAAGACAAGAGTGAAAGACTCCCTAGGCCCCGAGTGCTCTAATACCGTCGGGGTCTGAAAAGAACAAGACTTGACCAGGGATGTCTGATAGGTTAGATGAAAGTGAAGAGCCTGGCAGAAGTAAGTGGAAGCAATGCCAGGACTCAGCTAAAGGCCCTGTAGTCGCCAACCCACGACCCCTGTGGGTGGGGGCGGTAGAACAATACCCACGGTATACCCTGCCTGTCGTTCGAGGCGACTAAAAGGGGCCCCATGGGCTCTAAACTTTGGAGGGCTGGTTAGGGACCACGGGCCCTTAGCTGAGTCCTGGCATTCCTTCCTCTTCCTTGTGCCAGGCTCCTCACTTTCATCTATCCTATCCGGCCTCTCTTGGTCAAATCATGTTCTTTCCACCCCGACGGTATTACGTATGGAGGCCTAGGGAGTCTTTCATTTTCATGCCCTTCGTGGCCCTTGTCTTCCTTTGGCCGATACCTTCTTTTTCGAAGTGTCGGAACCCTTCCTTTTCTTCTCTCTGATTAGTGTTATATAGAGGATGGTTGCCTAGTTGTACTTCCTCTTAAAACAATAATCACCACCACCGCCACCACCACCACCACCACCACCACCACCACCTCGCCAACCCACGCTCCCAATATAAGAGCCCCTTGGGCCCTTTTTATTCGCCTCTTACGACTGGCAGGGGATATCGTGTGTGTTTTTCTACCGCCCCCACCCACAGGGTGATATATAACTTCCCCTCGTCGCCCCGCCCCTAAAGGTGCTTGAGGTGACTTACCCCGCGCGGTTTGTGTCCTAATACTAAGTTATAAGTGTACCAATTTTGGTTGAAATCGCTCCAGTGGTTTAGGAGTAGATGTGGTACAAACCCACATAACACATACATACATACATAGCTACATACGTACATACATACAATAACTTTTATATACATTAACTAACTTATGGAAGAAATATGAACCAGCATTTGTATTAGTTGATGATGTGTTTTCTCTTTCCAGGGAAGGACGTCTATGGAACTCATTCAGAACAAGTGACGTATGCTGCACTTTTGGTGTTAAATGCTGTAGACAATTTTAATCAATATGTAAATAAAGAATTTTGGTTCCTGCAAATACCTTTTATTCAAGAGATCGATTCCGAAGACCTATCCGATGACTGATGAAAGAACGATTGAATCAAGTAAGCGGAGACATAAAAGCTTATGTTTCCTTCCTTTGCAACCAACACCATTATTTCATTTATATTAAACCATAAAACATCTCTTTCCTTTTTGTTAGTTGCTCTATGTCGCACCGACAGAGATAGGTCTTACGGCGACGATGGGACAGGAAAGGCCTAGGAACGGGAAGAAATCGGCCGTGGCCTTAATTAAGATACAGCCCCAGAATTTGCCTGGTATGAAAATGGGAAACCGCGGAAAACCATCTTCAGGGCTGCCGACAGTGGGATTCGAACCCACTATCTCCCGGATGAAAGATCACAGCTGCGCGCTCCTAACCGCATGGCCATCTCGCCCGGTACAAATAAGTTAATATTAGTTTTACGCTACCCACGCATCAGTAAACGAAGGTTATTAAATGATAAGTCGCATTACACTTACGATAGATGTATATTTAATCTATGCGAATAACACATCACCATAGCAACATAAACATAGGAAGCCATTACTCACAATCCAGCATCATGATGCGGCTTGCCCACTGCTGCCAGCCCCGTGCGTCCAGACTTCTCCCACCATAACACATTTTGCAGTTAATATGGGAAGGACAGCTGATTCAGGAAGTGATGGAACCAACTAGAGGGAAGAATATTCTGGACGCAGTGCTGGTAAAACCAGATGAGCTCTATAGAGAAACCGAAGTAATGGATGGTATTAATGATCGCGAAGCTGTTTTTGTCGTAGTTAAAAGTAAATGTGATAGACAGGAAGGTCTTAAATGCAGGATATTAGGCAGTACCATATGGCTGACAAAATGGGCATGAGTGGTTTAAAAAAAGTAACTATGATCATTGGAAAATGGTAAATAAACATGTAAACTGTGGGTGGGAGTAGGGGAACAAAGCCGTTCCCTCACCATGAAATGACGTTAGCACTTTTTTGCTGAGTCAGCAAGGTCATTGACCCCGGTCAAGGTCATTGACCCCGTGACATCATGACCACGTGAGCCTGACGTCATTACCGCGTGCTTTTGTTTGTAAACAAAGCCACGTGCTTTTTGACAGCTGTCATCCGCCTTCTTGCATCGCTAACCTCAGTGCTGCCCTCTTTACGACACTAAACCTCACGGGTGGGCAATTTGAAATTCCCGTGCTTTTTTGACAGCTGCCGTCCACCATCTTGCATCGCTAAACTCAGTGTTGCCATCTTGACGGCATTAAACCTCATCCTTATGCATGTGGTAGTGGGCAATTTGAAATTCCACATGCTTTTTTGACAGCTGTCAACGGCCATCTTTAAACAACAACGCATTGATAACCTCAGTGCTGCCAGTGCTGCCATTTTAACGGCACTAAACCTCATGGGTGCAACCTTAGCCACATAGGCGCGCAAAATTTGAAATTGTACATGCTTTTTGGACAGCCACGTATTTTTTGACAGCTGTCAGTGCCCTTCTTGCATTCCTAAACTCAGTGCTGCCATCTTGACGGCACAATGCCTCATCGCGGTAGAAGGCTATTTGAAAAATTCCACATGCTCTTGTTTGTAAACAAACCTACGTGCTTTTCTGACAGCTGTCATCCGCCATCTGACATCGCTAACCTCAATGCTGCTATCTTAACGACGCTAAACCTCATCCTTATGCATGTAGTAGCGGGCAATCTGAATTTCTACGTACCTCTTTAACAGCTGTTATCTTTAAACAAGACAGCATCGCTAAGTTCAGTGCTGACATCTTGACGAGGCTAAAACATTATAGCTACTACCTTAGACTCACAGTAGCGGGCAATTTGAAAATAATCCGTTAGCCATCATCTTTAAACAACAAAACTTTAGTGCATTCGTGAACCTAATCTCCCATTCACCATCTTCAAGGGGCTATCCTTAGTTTTACGACAAGGTGCCCTTCCTGACGCTAATTACACAAGATGACAGCTGCTGGCTTAGAGGCTACTACACAAGATGGCGGCTATACATAGGCTGTTATGATTTCCTCCTCCTCCTCCTACTCCTCTGTCAAGGCATAGCTTTATCGAACGTGTTTAAACATGCATCGCGAAGGCAAGAGAGTGCACGTGCTACAGCGATGACGTCATCATTGATGTGCATGTTTAAACCTGTTCATTGGCAAGAGTGTGCACGTGCTGCAGCGATGACGTTATTGTGCATGTTTAGACTTGTACACATACTTACTAAGCTGCTGTTTAAAACATATTATAACTAGAATCACATACTAAAGTTATTATCGAACAAGTGTTGAGAACACAAAATAAGTAAATCGCATATTATAGTTCGATGTTGTAAGTGTTCAGAACACCGCATAGCAAGACTAGAATCGAACACCGTTCAGAGAGATATCTTTGTAGAAAAAATCCTTCTCAACATACTTACTGAGCTGCTTTTCCTTTTTTGTCAAGGCACATCTCTATCGAACAAGTTTAAACATGCATCGCGAAGGCAAGAGTGTCCACGTGCTGCAGCGATAACGTCATTGTGCATGTTTAGACTTGAACACATACTTACGAAGCTGCTGTCGTGAACATATTATAACTAGAAACACAGTTAATGTTGTTACGTCGAACAAGTGTTGAGAACACAAAATCGCATACTATAGTTCGATATTGTAAGGGTTCAGAACACTTCATTGCAAGACTAGAATCGAACACTGTTCAGAAAAACAAAAAATTCCTCTCAACATACTTACTGACCTGCTCTTCTGAGACGATGACATACTTATGAATCTGCTGAACACCTTCTTTCTTGACATACTTACTCTTCTTCTCCGAGTATTTAAGCAAACTTTCAAGAAGAAAGAGCAGGAGGAGGAGGAGAAGGTAATACCTAATATAAAATAAAAGAATATGCCAATTAGACATTATTTATTTACATCTTGTATGTACTTCCCCTTTCCTTGCAATTCTTGTATGTACAAGTTTTATCTTACAATGTTCGTGTACCTTTCCCCTTCTTGTATGTACAAGTTTTAGTTGATGCTGTACCCCCATGGAACACTAGTAAGTGGATCACTATCCCATACACGTTTGTCATGATATTCATGCAGCATTCGTCTTTCATGAGACCTATGACTTTCTTGTTCTGTGGCCGAATGTTCAATGGATGTCAAAACAGATCAGATGTATGACTTTTCAGGCATTTGCTCTATTAACCAGCGTTTCGTCTTAGATCTGACACTAGACTCATCAGAGTGGGACGTGTCAGACCCTACCCACTGATGCTGGGGTGTATGCAGGTGAACTTATCAGAAGTCCTTATAAGAGGCACAGTCTGATAACTGCATACGGGAGATAAATCTCCACACAATGGAATTATTGCCCGCCTAGCAATTCCGAATGGAAAATTCTAAATTCCCATAGAGGGAATTAGATATTTTTCACCAATAGAGCATGTCAAAAATGTCAGAACAGATCAGATGTAAGGCTTTTCAAGCATTTGCTCTATTAACCAACGTTCCTTCTTAGGTCTGACACTAGACTCATCAGAGTGGGACGTGTCAGACCCTACCCACTGACGCTGGGGTGTATGCAGGTGAACGTCGTCGTCGTCGTCGTCAGGAGGTCAGGCGGGCCGTCAGCTGAACTAGCAGCTCTTTGGCCAGCGAGTAGGAAATAGAAATAGAGAACAAAAACACACAGAAGGTATGTATCGTACATACATAAAAGAGTACGTGAAGTGGGCGTAAGGGCACGGTCAAAACGAGTCGGGGCCCAGGGGAGGCCCGCAGAGCACCCCGCGAAAGCAAACCCCCACCAATATCAGAGGGAGAAGGAGAGCGCTTTATTTACAATGACGGAATGTATCTTGGGCGCGCATTTCGGAAAAGTGATACAGAGAATTACATAAGAAAAATACAGAGATTAAGTGTGAACAAAGTTAGACGGCGGTAGGAAGGGTGAGGAAGGGGTCGGGTAGTGTTGAAGAAGGTAATAGAGGGTAGTGGTAATGTTCGTGATAGAAGTAGCAAGTAAGCGGAGAAGGTCGAAGGTGGGAATCGGCGAATGGAAGAAATTTGGTTGGAAGGCGGGAAAGGTGACATGTGGCGACGGTGGGGTGGGTGGCGGAGGGGGTAGAGGAGGAGGGTGGAAGACGGGAGGATCGCTCAAGCCGCGGCGGGGAGCGAGAGTGCTCCACACGATGGGTTCGCCCTCGAAAACGGACGCCGTGGGTGGTAAGATGGTCTACGTCGACAAGTGGTGCGAGGCGAAGTCGAACCATGAAGGTCGGGCCATCGTTGCTGAAGATCCGAAACACCCGACGGACGGGCACCGTCTGGTGCAGTTCGTGCAGGATATCTTCTTCGGGTACAGCAGGGTCTATCCCACGGATGACACAGCTTGGTGTTGAGAACTGGTGATGAACTGGTGGGGTAGAAACTGCGCGGCCTTCGGAGACGGGCGAAGCTGCGACGATATCATCCAGGAGGTTAACAGGGGCAGTGAGGGATAGGTGACAGTCGTAGATGTGGAAGGAGCGGATGTAGACATGATAGAGGAGGAATAACTTAAATGTAAGAGAAGAGAGAGAGGAAGAAGGGGAACAATGGATAGAAGTGGTGACGGTGGTGGTGGGAGTGGTGGTTATGGCGACACTAGTGACCGGAGGAGTAGCTGAGGGAATGACTTTAAGAGGGAAAGCAGGGTCAGAGGCCAATTTTTGTAAAATATGTGGAGGAGTAGGCGCAAGTTGGTGGGTGGAAGTAAATAAGAAAAGGGAACCGACGGAGAGGAGATGCAACGCTTCACTCGAAGTATGAAGAAAAGCCACGACATCTGGGGAAGGCTGGCCGGACGAAGCATCTTGGAGGCGAAGGACCAGTCGAATACCGACGCCATCTGCAGCAAGAAACTGGCGAATGTCAGAAGGAGTATGAACAGTGTCCACATTTTTAATGAGAAAATAAGAAGACATCGTGGTGAGGGAAGGCGACAGCCAACGAGGCGTCTGCCCGTTTGATTATTCTTGGGCCGACTGAGCAAGAGCCGAGAAGAGCGCCCCCCAGTCGAAAAAATGTGTGGACATGCGTAGTGCAGGTGAACTTATCAGAAGCCCTTACAAGAGGCACAGTCTGATAACTGCATACGGGAGATAAATCTCCACGCAATGGGATTATTGCCCGCCTAGCAATTTCGCATCACATCGTAAACGTCCGTCTTCCGAATATGGTAAATGAAATTATCTGTATCCATATACAAAAGTGTAAGATCAGAAAACTGTTGCTTTGCAAATCCATAATGAAAATCATACATTTTTAATTTTGAAAAATCAAATATAGCCATTCCCAAATAAATTGGATTCGCATAGACGATCTCAGTTTTTCATGTCAACAGAAATAAGGTCATGATCAAAAACATGATAGACTTTGAAATTAGGTTTTGAGATGTACTTGCGTGCCCCATACCGTCCATCCCATTGGTTAATTAAATGAAAGTCCCGATGTTTGCGTACATTTTCCATGCTGTTGCCATAGATCGGGTTATTCATCAGTTTGAAAAACGTACTCTCAAATGTTGTTGTAGGACGTTGACTATGTTCAGTTTTCAAATCCATGTACGATTTAAGCCATGCTTCCTGCTTAAACGCAACGATACGATGAATACACACTAACTGTAGGCCGTATTCGAGACATTGAACAAGACATTGCATGTGGATAACATAGCACTTTTTCGGAAAAAGAGTGGTTAGCAGATTAGTATGTTTTGATGTATCCTTAGGTGGAATCATTTTTAACACAAAAAGGAAGGTCGGAATGTGAATCGTGCAGATGAGAAGGATATGCAAGGAAAGCTTCCAGCACGTAGCCGCGATGAGGACCTTTAGCAGCCTCAAAAACATCAAAATGTTGAGTTTCAGTTTCTGTTAGTCATGTGATGTTTGGAACATCACAGGATATGATAAATTATTGAACTGTCTAATTAATAGATAATATGTATATATTTAATCACTGATAGGTCATTTTAAAATTAATATGTATATATAGGGTTTTAATTATGCATTTCACTTCATTTCATTTCTTTGTATCGCGGCTATAACGTATTCTGAACGAACTACATATTGGGTAAAGTATTTTAATATCATTCATATTAATAGCTTGCAGTAAATTTTCCAATAGCCGTTGTGAGGTGACCAGAGTCAGCAGGCTAATTTCAGCCCATTTCCAGGAAAAGTACTGCACCCTTGCAGAGCTTCTTCGGTGTTTACCTAATGTCCAACGTTGCCACGGCTGCCCCTGAAAAGAATATACTTACCGAAGATGTGAGATCTCTAGTCCCAGACGCGATCAATCCCCGTCGTCGAATAAGGATGCATAGGGATACTACATTAAGTATAGTCTACACACTATATAAATCATGACACAGACTGATTTTTCATTAAAATTTGTGTATAAAAAATTTATTGACCAAAATCAAGAAAAATGAAGATAAACTCCCTAAATATCCATTAATGTGAAGTAAATTTTAAGTTAATACCATGTCATTACATTATTACATTCTCTCAAGATTATAATTACCAAAATAAAATACCTGACCACTTCATTAATTGATTTTAAAAATAATTAATTAATTAATTATCAAATTTTGCATGTAATATTAATTACCAGATTAGCTCATGAAATTCATAAATACTAGTGTACTTGTACATACCCACAGGGCAATAGTGTTCATATAAAATAATAGGTGGACTACAATAATAATAATAATAATTTTATTTTATTATATTTTATTATAATACAGAAATGTAGCCAATAGTGTCCACCATAACTTAATACTACTGAGTTTATAACTCAGAACATTCACATTTCAGTAATTCATACCACCGGTTAATGCTTTTACTCTCATTTACAGAACTGATTGAATTTCTCTGTTTAAAACAATATTTACCATGACATGTTACAATTCGTAGAAATAAATTTGTTTCCTGTGTAAAGACAGAAACATCAGCTGCCTGAAACATGTGTCCCCAAATTAATAATAATAATAATTTTTATCTATCAAATCGTTACTGCACTTCCCATATACAATTCATGTTACATAACATGTTCTTTTACAAATGCATACATGCTAAATTAAATATTCGAGTTCAGTAACCTTATAATTTTGTTGGGGATTTGTTGTTGTTGCTTTAGAATCTAAACATTTGCTTTATATTATGCGCGAGTATCTACCCTATCTTATTCTTCTGTATATCAGAGAAAATGTACTCTCCCACTTAAATAAAAATAGTTTAAATTATTCTACTATTTACACCAAGCAGGAAACAAGCCAAAAGTAATAGCCTATCGTGTAAACTAACATTAATTATATACAAAATATACATTGAATATTCAGCAGAATATTCAAATGAATATCATATTGTCACACATTTATACGACTTGTCACTATAATTGTTGGTTCATTTCAGCGTCAAAATAATATTAATTCGCTGAAATAACCATTGACCACAACCCAGATCCATTGTTCTTGTGGTTCACACACAGCAAATTATCCTGACAGTATGAAATGCACCTATTAACGTTAATGAGGATCGTAGTAAAAAAATAACAATAATTTTTTAAATAATAATAATAATAATAATATTACTACGTGGTGTCCTAGAAAAGTAGTTCCAGAAAGTGAGCTGTAGCAAGCATTCATATTAAATTAATTGGGCGTTCTCTATGCGACACCATAACATTTCAATAGTAGTTAAACGTACGTAGCAAATTATATATATATATCAATGAACGATGTTATGTTACAATTAACTCGTATGCACATTATTAGGTCCCTTCACGTACATAATAATATTGACTGTCTCATCTTCCTTTTTACTTTTCAATATTAAATCACTTCGGCTCCATTCTGCCGGTACTCAATATCTTTCAGCTGTCACGCTGACCACTTTCATTTCAGTCAACCTGCTACAATATAAATATATCTCATTTTTCCTCTGCGAATAACGTCATGTATCACATTGCTCTCTTATCTACGGACCTTACAATATCTCTTACATATAATCATGATCCAACATCGTACATATTTACTCGACAACAATTTAATTATACGAACAGGAATTATTTATTAATATTGCTCACCCAGTTGTTTATTACGGTACTTGCTACACACACAAAAAATGTTTATATGAAAAGAAATAACTATCACCATCATCCATCCTGAATTTTTGACAGTGACTCGATAAATTATGATTTTCAGCATTAACTACATTATCATCCTTGCACCACGGTATGCTGATCTGCATTCCAAAAAATATATATATATATATTAATTACCCATAATAATAATAATAATAATAAAAATTTACAAATGACGATCCTGTGAATATCAAGAAATAAATGTGTTTGTGCCAAGATAAGAGGTTAAAATTGTGCTTCATACACACGTTATAAACAGTAATAATAATAATAATAATAATAATAATAATAATAATAATAAAATACCATCTGAGCACATCATTGTGACAAAATACCCTAAATATTTGGCTGCGTCCCCGGGACTCTTACACTAATTACTCGCGCATTCTTACATTTAGATTTTATTAAAGGCAAGTTTTAGATTCTATAAATAACATGAGGATAGTACTCACATTATCCGTAACCCCTCGTCACCGTCAGACGAAGCGGCCATAGTAGATTACAGATTCATGACGGAATAATTTATCTTCATTTTCTTTCTTGAAGTATCCATTACGCTTACGTACTAATTATCACTATTACTTCCACACTTACACACGGTTTCCTTTTTTTAACAATAACACTGACACAGAAATTATTATAACACGAAACACTTCTGATATATATTCAGCCTATACAGTGCTCAAATGCATAAGATTGAAAATGTGATTCACCGTCCTGGACATTCTTTCAAGTTTACCTCACGCACAGTGAAAATATTTCGTAGTCTCGGCACTCCCTGTGTTCTCACAAAGAACGGCTATGTGTGGGGTCTCGCTTCCTGCCTTGACCTAAATACTGGTAGAAAGAGAAAGTATCTTCCACCTTGAAGAATCGTTCTCGCAGCTGATTGATTACTCCCAGTAGCAACAAAAAAAATGTTCCGAAGTCTTCTGTAGTCTCCTTGACTGTTATAACGTTGAACGTCTCGTACGGGCTATCATACTAAAGTCGCGTTACAAATGACTCTACCATTGCGTAATTCCAAGTTTTGCTTCAGTAATACGTAAATCTAACATTATAAAGTACGTTAAACTGTTGTTTATTTCCATTACATTCTTGTAAAACACTTTCATAGGCAACTAGCGTTTATAAGGCTTAACTTCGCCTGAATATACTGGTGAAGGCTCTTTGTTCGTTAGAACACTTCTTAAAATGAGGAGCTGTGTCCCGACACGCCTCACCACAACGGCACTCTCGATGATGACTGAGGGTTGGAAACTGTAGCTTCAGGGTGGTTGGTGCACTTCACGGCGGAAGGATACAAACTTTGACACCCAAAAATCCCAACTGGGCGGCCCTGGAACACCTCCCAAACAAATTTGCTTAAAAGATGAAATGGCTTCCACACAAAATTTCAATAACTGCTTGCCAACATACTATTGTAGCGTGATCATAAAATTGTTCATAATTTTTCTTGTAAGATCGGTGGCGTTAGCTGGATTACAACTCGTTATACACTGCCTAGCAAACTCCATGATGGCAGGGACTTTACAGTCGTGTTGCTACCCAGGGATTGAATACGTAACTATTCCTATTTATTTTCAATAAGCTATTAGCTTGTTCCAAAATTTCTTCCATAAATACTGACATCTTGCTGTGACAAAACCTTCGTTAATTATTGGCCTGGATTGCAGATAAGTTACACCCAATTTTGTCCCGCTACTTTTAAAAATATTTGAATACTGCGACCTAATTGGAGCATACATAAACGATATTCAATTGTATGGACGGGTCCATTTCAAACCAAGGGAAATCTAGTAGTTCCACTCGTCATTTTCTGTCTCACTCTTTCACGGCACTTTTCCACTATTACTGCGTAGTTTCAAAGCTGATGCTGCACCAGGTGTTCCAGAGATAACGATTTATTCTAGAAAAGAAAGGAAAGCGTGGGCTTCTACTGAAACTTTGTTCTCACGCATTTAGCCTCTTGAATGTCCCAATAGTATAATTATCATAGCGTATATGAATATTATTGTCCGTTCTTTTATATAATTAATTTAATTCGCCAATCAGGCTCATCTGATGGGTGCAGTACGTCATCAAGGTTACGAGAGACTTTACACTCTCCACCTTCTGAAGAGACAGTTGAAACATTATGAACGCCGACTTTTCGAAGTTCGCTACCTGACGCTTTGATTTCGCGGGAAAGTTTAGCCTATGTGAATGGACGTAATGAAGCAACGTGATGGATTCACAGCAATACATAGGAAAAGGGATGAGACCTCGAATCTTTCTGGACCATGTGATATGGCTGATGGAGGGAGACTTTTGAACCGATATACTTCGAAGACAAGAGCTGGAGAGGACATTCTTTTTCTTATTCTGAGACACAGAGACACTCTTGGAAGACACTCTTACTACGATTCTACGTCTGCACATCGGAGAAGATTTTAACTTAGTTCACTTCGCATCTGAGTATATACTACTCAAAAGTTACTCTCATTGGGACCTGTTATCTCAATGACGAGAGGTAGTCAACGGGAGACCAGTTTTGACTAGTATAGGGGAGGAGAGCTTTTATTATGAATTTAACTACGCTACTGTTCCGTAATACGGAAGAATACAAGTGTATTCTCTCCATGAACATAACCCATGATGGTTTTGCATTTAAAATTACGACTATATGTAAGGAGTACAGTAGGAAGTGTTAAAGGTAGGAAAAGCATAAGTAGGACTGGAATCCAACAACAGATGAGGCAGCCGGTACGAGAGATCAATCGATCATCAGCTTCAAGACAACAGAGTCCACAAATGGTGAGCTTATGGCATAAGTTACTGCAAGTCTTCGCGCAACAGTTCATTTTCTTAGAAGTAATTTCATTCAATTTTTAGTTTGCTTCCGTAAGTTCATATTTCGTTAATACGCCGTTACGTCACGTTTTTCATCCTAATAAATAGCTGTTTTAATTTTTATTTTATGAAATTATTATCAATGATCCTTAAATTCCAAGTTAGTGTACTTAATGATTTGTGTTCCGTCACCTCACCCCTGGGAGTTTGTTTGGAGTCTCATTACGTATTATTATTATTATTATTATTATTATTATTATTATTATTATTATTATTAATTATCAACTTTCGTTTTCAAGCCATAAGCTTGAAGGCTGGCGCCCATGGGATATTGTTTATGGAGAAACAATGAGATATCATTTATTTATATTAATATTAAAGTGACCTGCCACGTTATTATTTTGTCACGCATCTGTGGGCCGAGTGGGTACGTCACATATTGTCGCCGCAAGTGTGGAGCTCGTATATCATCAAGTACTTGTATAGAACGGATAGAATTAGTATTTTTGGGGTAACTGTTGTGTATCCACAGTATATTTTTCTTGTGTGTTTGATTTTGGCAGAGCAAGAGGAGAAAGAGATGACGCTGCATAGTGGGCACGTGCTGAAGGGTAATACTTTAAGTAATTCTAAGGAAGAGGTAGATAAATGTGTAGAGGAGGAATCTAATAATAGGAGCGAAGATAGCGAAGGAAATAAGAGTAGGAATGACGAAGTTACGTTAGATTCAGACGATAGTACGATGGGGGGCGAGGCGGAGGTTAGCCCTAACATTGAGAGTAATAATAATCTGTGGGCCGAGTGGGTACGTCACAGTCATACAAAATATTTACACGGTAATGGCTGTGACATGGCCCACCCATACATTTTACTGACATCGAAATACATCAGATAAGAGTCTTCTTTCTCTGAACTATTGAATTATAGTTGTCGAAGTAGGGATTATTCGCTATGGCATGCCTGTTGACAATCGAAGCTAGTCCGCCGCGAATGCCGCGTTCAAAAATAAAAGCATGTCGGCATCCGTTAGAAGATCAAGTTGAACACCGGTACACTTGAGCATCGCATCCCATGACAGACCAGGTGTTGTGTAGTAATAGCAAAGATCCAATCCGTAAATAGTTAAACACATTTTTCGAAACTTCTCAAACACATCACAGAGTTACTTTCAAATACAAGTCAGCATATTCACCTAAGGTCTGTAGCTGAAACGTTGACCACACTTGACAGGCATGTAAATAGTCATCAGGAATTGATACCGTATGCTTATCGTATGACGATGAGCTGAGTGACGGCGTGCTACATTCATTTAACACACTTGTAAATGCAGACTGGGGAGGTAATTTGGTTTCTTCTGATGTTTGAAAGCTCTGAATATAGTCATAGGGCAGAACACCGTTCCTTATACACAGTTTAAATTGTTCAGGATCTAAAAAATACCTTCGAATGTATTTCAAGTCGTCGCTGGAAAGCCCATTTACAAGTGTATCGAGTGAAAAGTGACTATCGTAGCCTGACAAGTTATGGGAGAAGCATGGAATGAACTTAGGTACATGATATGAAAGATTGCATGAATCATGTGCAGGTCCACGATATTTACCAGTAAAGTGACAGTGACCTCTAACCTTAATCAAGGGGAAAAATAATCGACTGTTTACAGATGTGACATTCATCAGTTTCATCATGCAAATTCATCTCATCTAATGTTACTTGAATGGGCACTGGTTGTGAAATAAGCATATGAACGCGTTCCGCCAACAGCTTTAAGTCATTTATCTTCCACGCCGCACAGTTTTCACCTCGATACATCCTAAAAAAGGATAGAGATGCATCGTACGAACAAACGACTTTGTAAGCTACTGAAAACGGAGTGTGCTTTTGCACATAATCAGTGTAGGGTTCGCTCATGTCGGGTTGGCAACGTTGAAAAGGTATAGTAAAACATTCAAAATCTGCATAAACTGTGAAGGGAACAGGTTCCTGTCGATAATAATTCTCAAACTTCATTTCTGCATTTCCCGTGGTTGGCAGAACAAGTTTTACGGCAGGATGTGTTGCACAATCATTAACATGTGTAGCTAAGATGCTTTCCATGGAAAAGTATTGTAGACAACGGTCACGTGTATATTTTTTTTGTTCGTGTAATGAAAGTTGAGAGTTTAATAGACGGGAAGGATTAGATATCACGCAGTAGTGACTCGTGTTTTCATGGCAAACATATAAAAGATGAAGATGGTGTTGCTTTGGAGAAGAAGTGATGTAAAGTGGTCCTACAATACGGTCTCCGTCAACACCGTATACAGAAAAGGAAAAATTCGGGTTGTTTCTTTTCTCAAACGTAGAAGTGTTTGCTAAATCCATAGGAAAAGAAACACCTTCAAAATTCAATGACTGTTGCAACTGAATAAACATATCCTGATACGGAAAAGTTTTTGAACGATTACGTGTTGCTGGTTTCAACGCCATGGCGATGCACCATAAAAGGCAATAGTCATCGTTATTCCGAATATTGATGACTGATTTCTTATTTACAATCGCTGGAGGAAGTTGAATTTGTCGCCTACCTGAATTGAAAGGGTCGAATTTGCACACATTAATTTGAAGATGCAAAATACTTTATTATTTGCTCCTTCAAACGTTTGAAATTTAGCCAGCAATGTGTCGACGATGTGTTTGCAAAACCATACCGGAATATTGTCTGAACATAAGAGTTTCGTCATTTTAGAAGAAATGTAAAATGTTTGATGAATTTCCTGATTATCTTTGAAAAGAATGAAGGAACATGCAAGACTAGCGTTAAGTTTAAGCGCTGTATGCATAGTCAGCAAGGTACTGACCTTTTCTTCAAAAACATTATAGCAAGAGAGTAAGAAAAAATTTGGATCTAAAATATTTGATTAATTTCATATAATGCCGCTTGGAATACTCGATGAAAAACATAAATGTATATTTTCCCAATCCATAGTCATAATTACGCACTAACAAAACTAATAACTCAAAATTTGACAAATAGAACGTTGATTTAGTTCTAAATCAGTTAGCACACTAGGTAGAAAAACTTGAAAGTCCTTACAGACACGCAAAATTATTTTACAAAATTTTTAATCGCTGATATAGTTGGGACTCCTCAGCGGTTAGGTTAATCCGTTTGATTTTTCTACAAAAAAGCGAAATAACATTTCTTAGAATTTTTAAAAAACAATAAAAACATATAAGATCGATAAAAATATCAAAACTTACCTTAAGATGTACACGTTGCAGACTGCAAACTGATACTCGGACGAATAACGATAATTCTTTAAATGTGTACGTTGAAGCCTTCAAACTGCGACTCGGATGAATGACAACGATAATCCTTGATGTACCTAGAAAAAAACAAAAATATTAATGTATGTGTGTAGCTTGAAAGGGAGGCTAGAAAAGTGAAGTAAAGTTAGCACTTGCGTCGCACATAGTGATGAAAGGATATGAAAGGGCAATGAGTCGGCGGCTAGAAGGTTATTCGGTTCGTCAACAGCTAGCCTAGCTTTCTTTACTGAGCTAAAGTGCATGCAGCTTGCAGATCTTTATCAGCTAGTGTAGAAGTTGCTTTCTAAAATGCAAGCACTAACCAACAGATTAGGCTTACCTTGAGATGTCCAGGTAAAGAATGCTCACTGGAATAATGTTGTTAGCAGACGATGATTTTCTAAAAAACAAAGGAAAAAAGAAATCATAAAAAATGTATAATAATAATAATAATAATAATAATAATAATAATAATAATAATAATAATAATAATAATAATAATATTCAAAGAATTAAACTTACCTTTTTTAGCAGATACCACTAGACGGCAGACGATGAAGAGCTTGAATCAAAGTACGGAAACTGAGTAAATTGGTTATAGCACACACGATTTCAGCACGTTACACACACGCGGAGCACTGCCACTGTTGTGCATGGCTACATCCGGTGCGACTGTGGACTTGCTCATAAGAACAAAAGCAGGAAGTAGAGTACAGCTGTAACAAAACTTAATGCACTAACTTATTTCAGCACAGGCCTTCAGAGTGAGCAGGGAACTTTTCTAGTGCAAACAAAACTGCCAAACCCTCAAGTTTACAGACTGAATATTTAGCTGATAGGGCGCCTTCCGAGTTCTGTTCCCTGAATGAGGACAGCGGCAACCGCTAATGACGAGGCGCATGTAAGGGGGCGATCCTCGGGCTCTGAACATGGGAGCGTAGACGGGGCGCTGAGCTGAGTCTTGTATGTTGGGAGGGAAGCGATCCTCGGGCACTGAGCTGAGCAAAAGGAGAGGGGCCAACATCTACGGTATCCCTTGCCTGTTATCTTGGAGCGACCCCTTTAAGGCCTTTGAGCTGAGGCGAGAAAAACAGGAGACGCCGAGGTGCTGGAATTTATTCCCTCAGGAGTTCTTTTTCGTGCTAGTAAATCTACCGCCAGGAGGCTGAGCACCTTCAAATACCACCGGAATGAGCCAGGATCGAATCTGCTATGTTGATAGCACGAGACGCCGAGGTGCCGGAATTCAGTCCCTCAGGAGTTATTTTACGAGACAGTAAATCTACCGACACAAGGCTGAGCACCTTCAAATACCACCGGACTGCCAGGATCGAACCTGCTGTTTTCGGAGACGCCGAGGTGCCCAAATTTAGTGCCTCAGGAGTTCTTTTACGTGCCAGTAAATCAGTAAATCTACCGACACGAGGCTGAGCACCTTCAAATACCACCGGACAGAGCCAGGATCGAACCTGCTGTTTTCGGAGACTCCGAAGTGCAGGAATTTTATCCCTGAGGAGTTCTTTTACGTGCCAGTAAATCTACCGACACGAGGCTGAGCACCTTCAAATACCACCAGACTGAACCTACTATGTTGGGGTTAGAAGGCAAGCGCCTCAACCGTCTAAGCTACTCATCCCGGCCCGGTAAGGGAGAACAACACTTACAGGCCTAGCGACTTTCGGGCCTAAAGTCTCTAGGGATCTGAAGTCTGCTACTGCTGTGTAATTACTTATGGTACAGTTGCGAGCGAGCGGTGGACTTGGAACTCGGCGAAAAGTGCCGTTTCCGACATTATTTTCAATAAGCGAGTGAGCACTGACCGACTCTTGCAGCTTGTGTGTTTGTTTGAAGCTCACTCTAAAAATATTCATACAACGATATTTCTTGCCTGGGGACTTTCGCATCTCAGACTCGGTGCATCCAACAGATATGCCCTTACAGCTTCGCACCATTTAGCTTACTACGGTCCGGTGCCGGCACATAGACTACTCCGGCACCAAGGGGGGTCGGCTTAATGCTCCCTATTAACAGCTTCCTAGGTGTAAAAACCACAGCCCGGCACATTAGCCTGCTCAAGGCTTGCAGGCTTTTTACACGCAGCGCAATTCTGCTTCCCAGCTGTAAAAAACACAGCCTGGTAACGGCACATAGCCTGCTCAAGGCTTGCAGGCTTCAAGATGTTGCAAGCAGGCTCTGGGCTGAGTCCTGGCTAAACTCCTTAAAAGCTGTGAGGGGGTTCAGCAACCCTCAAGCACTTGAGTTGTGTCCTAGCTAACATTCTCGACCAACAGGTCTCGAAACGACTAACCTCAGTGTATGCCCGACAGATAAATCACGATCAACAGCGTTATGCAATGCAAAGTAGCAGGGTTCGAACTACACTGTCATCAGCTCCAAAGATGGCAAATGCTAGGGGGCGGCTGCAGCCTATTATAACGGCCGCTTCCCGCTCCTAGCCCTTTCCTGCTAGTCTCGCTAACAACGCAAGAATCTGTTTTACGGTCGATGCCCTTCCTGGCGTCAACAAGTAACAGGACCGGGATTCTAAGGTAATGTATATTTTTGCTAAGCCACTTCCGTTTTGCAAGCAGTAGCAGAGAAATTGCTTGATTTAATGCTGAGTTCGTGTGACTGAAAAAATGCTTTCTTACAGTTGTTGCACAAGAATAGTTAAAGCATGAATGATGCAAGTTGTGCTGATCAGCAGTCGCCTAAGGCTGTAGTTTTCTGCTTGCTTCTCTCGTCGTGCATGCTTTAACTCGAATCCTGACAAGGTTCGTCGGATGGGGGCCGTCAACAATGGAATCCGATCGTTCTCTCTAAAACACCATTGCTAGCAGTAAGCCATGTGCATGTAGTTAAGTATGGTACTGACAGAATTTTTCAAATTGCGCACTACCACATGCGTAAGGTTGCAGGTATGTGGATTTAGCCAGCATTAAAAAGTTTTGTTGATGTTCGCTGTGGAATTTCCCGCTACACGAGTGCCGTAAAGATAGCAGCACGGAGCTCCGTTGATTAAAGATGGCCGCAGCTTTTAAGAGTACTTGGAATGTTTACATTACCCGCTACTACGATGAGGTTTAGTGCCGAAAAGATGGCAGCACGATGCTTTGTTGATTAAAGATGGCCGCAGATTTGAAGAGCACGTGGAATTTCAAATTGCCCGCCACCACGATAAGCATTAGTGCCGTCAAGATGGCAGCACGATGCTTTGTTGATTAAAGATGGCCGCAGATTTGAAGAGCACGTGGCATTTCAAATTGCCCGCCACCACGATAAGGATTAGTGCCGTCAAGATGGCAGCACGATGCTTTGTTGATTAAAGGTGGCCGCAGATTTGAAGAGCACGTGGAATTTCAAATTGCCTGCTACTACGATAAGGATTAGTGCCGTCAAGATGGCACCACGATGCTTTGTTGATTAAAAATGGCTGCAGATTTGAAGAGCACGTGGATTTTTTTAAACTGCCCGCCACTACGATAAAGATTACTGCCGTAAAGATAGCAGCATGGTGTTCTGTTGATTATTAAAGATGGCCGTTGTAAAACAACACGTAGAATTTCAAATTACCCGTTACTACGTGTGCTGTAAAGAGCGCAACACTGAAGGTTTCGATGCAAGATGGCGGATGACAGCTGTCAAAAAAACACGTAGAATTTCAAATTTCGTGCGTCTTCATGTCTAAGGATGAGGTTTTGTGTCGTTAAGGGAGCAGCACAAAGGTTAGCGATGAAAGATGGCGGATGAACGCTGTCAAATTTTACGTGGAATTTTTCAAATTTCCCGCTCGTAAGGTTTAGTGCTGTAAAGAGGACAGCACTGATGTTAGCGATGCAAGATGGCTGCTTGACAACTAACAAAAATAACGTGGAATTTCAAATTACCCGCCGTAATGTTTAGTGCCGTAAGGAGAGCAACACTGAGGTTAGCGATTCAATATGGCGGGTAGCAGCTGTCAAAAAGCACGTAGAATTTCAAATTACCCGCCCTGAGGTTTAGTGCTGTAAAGAGAGCAGCACTGGGGTTAGCGATGCAAGATGGCCGCTTGACAGCTGTCAAGAAGCACGTAGAATTTCAAATTTCACGCGTCTACGTGCCTGAGGTACAATCCATGAGGATTTTTTCCGTCAAGATGCCAGCACTGAAGTTTGCGATGCGAGATGGCCGCTGTTAAAAAGGACGTGAAATTTTTCAAATTGTCCGCCACCACGATGAGGTATGTGGTTTTGTTTACAAACAAGAGCACATGGCTTCGTTTATAGATGGCCGTTGACAACTGTCAAAAAAGCACGTGGAATTTCAAATTGCCCGCCACCACGTGCGTAAGGTGGCAACAGTGAGGTTTAGCCCCGTCATGATGGCAGCACTGAGGTTAGCGATGCGTTATTATTTAAGGATGGCAGCTGTTAGCTTGACAGCTGTTAAAAACACGTGGCTTTGTTTACATACAAGAGCACGTGGCTTTGATTACAAACAAGAGAACGTGGCTTGCTTTAAAGATGGCCGTTGTCAAAAAAGCATGTGGAATTTCAAATTGCCCGCCACAACGTGCATAAGGTGGCAACAGTGAGGTTTAACCCAGTCAAGATGGCGGCACTGAGGTTAGCGATGCGTTGTTGTTGTTGTTGTTGTTGAGGTTTAGTGCCGTTAAGATGGCAGCACTGAGGTTCGCGATGGAAGATGGCAGATGACAGCTGTCAAAAGCACGTGGCTTTATTTACAAATTCAAGTTTAGCGCCAAAATTCAAATTTCCCGCCAAAATGTAAAATTCCCGCCAAAATTCAAATTTCCCGCTGACATTCAAATTTTCCGTGCTGTGACGTCAGCAGTCACGTGACCCGCCCCAGTCCTCTGATTAGCCCGCCATGGGAAACCCACACCTCCCCTACTGATGGGTTTAAACCAATTGTTGAGGAATGTGAAAACAGCCTTGTAGCTTTAAAGTCGGTAAGAAGTGTTAAGGACCCACAGAGATGTAAAGAGTCTATAAAGGAGGTACAGGTTTGAAAGAAATAGAGTAAAAAATGGCTTTGGAATTAAGGAGAAATTGAAGCAACTTACTATAAAATTGGATGTAGCAAACAAGTCAGCTAAGGGTAATATGTTGGCAAGCATAATATGCAGACATACAAATTTTAGTGAAAAATAGAAGGGTATGTATTGGTACTTAAAGGCAGAAACAGGTTCCAAGACGGACATTCCAGGAATTATCAACGAACAAGGGGAGTATTCAGTCAGAAATACTGTATGTAAACATAATGTCCAGATAGAGGAGGTGACAGATAATAAAGAAGTATTAAAATTTACCTATGATAACAGTGACATTTGCAGTAAGATACAAAAGCGGCTGGAATTGAGAAGATTTCTGGGGATATACTAAAGGCAATGGGTTTGGATATAGTACCACATCTGAAATATTTGATTATTGTTTGGTTGAAGGAGCTATACCAAATGAGTTGCTATAGTAGCCCCTGTGTATAAAGGAAAGGGTGATAGACATAAAGCTGAAAATGACAGGCCAGTCAGTTTGACATGCATTGTATGTAAGCTTTGGGAAAGCATTCTTTAGGATTATATCAGACATGTTTGCGAAATAAATAACTGGTTTGACAAAAGGCAGTTTGGGTTTAGGAAAGGTTATTCCACTGAAGCTCAACTTGTAGGATTCCAGCAAGATATAGCGGATATCCTGGATTCAGGAGGCCAAATGGACTGTATTGCGATTGACCTATCTAAGGCATTTGATAGGGTAGATCATGGAAGACTACTGGCAAAAATGAGTGCTATTGGACTAGAAAAAAGAGTGACTGGTGGGTGGCTGTATTTCTAGAAAATAGAACTCAGAGAATTAGAGTAGGCGAAGCTTTACCTGACCCGGTAATAATTAGAGGGGAATTCCTCAAGGCAGTATTATTGGACCTCTATGTTTTCTTATATATGTCAATGATATGTGTAAAGAAGTGGAATCAGAGATAAGGCTGTTTGCAGATGATGTTATTCTGTACAGAGTAATAAATGAGTTACAAGATTGTGAGCAACTGCAAAATGACCTCGATAATGTTGTGAGGTGGACAGTAGGCAATGGTATGATGATAAACGGGGATAAAAGTCAGGTTGTGAGTTTCACAAATAGGAAAAGTCCTCTCAGTTTTAATTACTGCGTTGATGGGATGAAACTTCCTTTTGGGGATCATTGTAAGTACCTAGGTGTTAATATAAGAAAAGACCTTCATTGGGGTAATCACATAAATATGATTGTTAATAAAGGGTAAAGATCTCTTCACATGGTTATGAGGGTATTTAGGGGCTGTAGTAAGGATGTAAAGGGGAGGGCATATAAGTCTCTGGTAAGACCCCAACTAGAGTATGTCCAGTGTATGAGACCCTCAGCCGGATTACTTGATTCAAGAAGTGGAAAAGATCAAAAGAAAAGCAGCTCGATTTGTTCTGGGTGATTTCCGACAAAAGAGTAGCGTTAATTTTTTTTGCAAAGTTTGGGCTGGGAAGACTTGGGAGAAAGGAGACGAGCTGCTTGATTAAGTGGTATGTTCCGAGCTGTCAGTGGAGAGATGGCTTGGGAGGACATCAGTAGACGAATAAGTTTGAGTGGCGTCTTTAAAAGTAGGAAAGATCACAATATGAAGATAAAGTTGTAACTCACGAGGACAAATTGGGGCAAATATGCGTTTATAGGAAGGGGAGTTAGGGATTGGAATAGCTTACCAAGGGAATTGTTCAATAATTTTCCAATTTCTTTGCGACCATTTAAAAAAAGGCTAGGAAAACAACAGATAGGGAATCTGCCACCTAGGCGACTGCCCTAAATGCAGATCAGTAGTGATTGATTGATTGATTGATTGATTGATTGATTGATTGATTGATTGATTGATTGATTGATTGATTGATTGATTGATTGATTGATTGATTGATTGATTGATTGATTGATTGATTGATTGATTGATTGATTGATTGATTGATTGATTGATTGATTTATGGATGGATGGATGGATGGATGGATGGATGGATGGATGGATGGATGGATGGATGGATGGATGGATGGATGGATGGATGGATGGATGGATGGATGGATGGATGGATGGATGGATGGATGGATGGATGGATGGATGGATGGATGGATTGATTGATTGATTGATTGATTGATTGATTGATTGATTGATTGATTGATTGATTGATTGATTGATTGATTGATTGATTGATTGATTGATTGATTGATTGATTGATTGATTGATTGATTGATTGATTGATTGATTGATTGATTGATTGATTGATTGATTGATTGATTGATTGATTATAGGCGCGGTGTTGAGTGGCAGAATATTTTGTGTAAATGTGGAAGAGGTCCTGATAAGTTGGTTTACAGAGGTATCTAGTTAAAGGGGACGGGATAAATGGTTACTTTCTAGTATCATGTTCCTGTATATCCGTTACAATGTAGTGTTTGGTTGGAGTATTAGGATATAAAAGTAACATAATGCAAATTGCAGGTCAACTTTTGGGAGGAACATTCACTATACCTGCAGCCCCTAACCGCACCTTAGTGACTGAATGAGTAGCTATATTTCTAGAAAATAGATCTCAGAGAATTAGAGTAGGCGAAGCTTTATCTGACGCTGTAATAATTAAGAGTCCAATTCCTCAAGGCAGTATTATTGGAACTTTATGTTTTCTTATATAGATCAATGAAATGAGTAAAGAAGTGGAATCAAAGACAAGGCTTTTTGCAGATGATGTTATTCTGTACAGAGTAATTTTTTTTTTTTTTTTTTTTGCTACTTGCTTTACGTCGCACCGACACAGATAGGTCTTATGGCGACGATGGGACAGGAAAGGGCTAGGAGTGGGAAGGAAGCGGCTGTGGCCTTAATTAAGGTACAGCCCCAGCATTTGCCTGGTGTGAAAATGGGAAACCACAGAAAACCATTTTCAGGGCTGCCGACAGTGGGGTTCGAACCTACTATCTCCCGAATACTGGATACTGCCCGCACTTAAGCGAGTAATAAATAAGTCACAAGATTGTGAGCAACTGCAATATGACCTCGATAATGTTGTGAGGTGGACAGTAGGCAATGGTAAGATGATAAACAAAAGTCAGATTGTGTGTTTATGAAATAGGAAAATTCTTCTCAGTTTTAATTACTGCGTTGATAGGGTGAAAGTTCCTTATGGAGACCATTGTAAGTACCTCGGTGTTATTATAAGGAAAGATACATTGAGACAGTGGAACGAGGTAGCAATAATGGGCATACTTTAAAAATAGGAGAAAGGACACTTACAAGTATGAAAATAACGTACTAGATACTAAGGATGAAATTGTAGAAAGTTTGGCAAACTATTTCCAATCAGTATATTCCCCGTATAAGGCAAGATATCGCATACCTAACGCTCCATCTTTCACTAACGATGCGTTGAATATTAAAAACTTCGCTTTAGAAGAGGTCGAAGTACCACTTAAAAAGCTGAAGCCTGAATCATCTCCAGGATCAGACCAAGTACCACCATATGTGATAAAAGGTTGTTCAGATGTTCTTAAGCATCCATTTCTATTTATTTATAATTTGAGTATTAAAACATCCATATTTCTACCGGTCTGGAATTTATCACGAGTGTGGTCCATACTTAAATAAGGGGATCCCACATTAATGAACAACTACCGGCCTATTTCTATATTATACACGATAGCAAAAGTTTTCGAATGTATGTTAAGTAATCGAATAATAACATATTTAAGACCTCGTATATCAGACTAACAGACAAACATAAAAGCATGCACGACTTGGAAGATTCGTACCTGTTCAGTGAAGCTGAGCGTCTTGTTCAAGTTTTGTTCTGCTCGAGGAGGGAGCTTTAAACTTAGAAATATTGAGTGTGAATCATCTCTTATAAGTGCGTTCGAACGAGTCTAGGCTTCGTTTTTACTAATAAAGGAGACTTAAGACTGCGCCAGTGGATCTGCCATAGGGGCGAGGAAACAGCAGCGTCCTTGCGTGGTCAATTTAAAAACATGAACTCCCTAATCAATAGGCCACATGTTGCTATCTGACACATGCAGTCTATAAAACTGCGGGTCAGGCATTCTTGACAGTTATGTAGCAGTAAGAAGTGTTATGACCATCCCGAGTGAGTGTTTATAGAGCGTGATATACGACATAAGGTATGTAAAATAGCAAAAGGATTTATGGCCCATTAAAAAATCAGAAATACACACATACTGTATATAAAAATTAACCTGCATTTAGGGCCGCAAATTCCCGACATTATTTCGACCATGGCAACCAGTGATCGTCTATGTACATTAGGTCAGTAGCGCCATCTTCTCACTGCGCGCTTTCTTCATGTAACTAAGAGCTTGAGAAATCTCGTATCAAGCGAACCTCGTTCTACTCCTCAGTCCAGAATTAAAATTATTGGATTGGCCAGAAAACGAACCCATGGCCTTGGAATAAGAGAAAGGCAGGCTACATCTGTACCAAAGTACTGGAATAATAATAATAATAATAATAATAATAATAATAATAATAATAATAATAATAATAATAATATATAATACGATAATAAAATACAAACCAATCTCTTGGAAGAAAAAACCAACAGGACAGGTTTGAGAATTTCCATAGAAAAAAAACAAAATTTATTATAAACATCAAGAATGCTCAAAAATTTTTAGCAACAGATATTGGTCCAGTGGAAAAGGATAACGAAATTCAAATATCTGGGAGAAATAATTGAATAAAATGTTTTAGACATATCCGCAGTAGAAGAAAGGGTACACACAAGATGGAAATAGCATATGGTATCACAAAGAATTTTTATAACAAAAAGTGTCTATCTAAAAAACTTAAAATAGGGCATTACACTGCAGTGGTGAAACCGAAATGCCTATAAGCAAGTGAATGCCTGGTACTAAAACATAGATTAGGGGATAAACTTGAGGTACTAGAAAGGATAATCATGAGAAAAATCTTAGACCCTGTGAAAACAACAGAAGTATGGAAGTATGGAATATTTGCTTACCTTGGACGTCCTAGGACCTAGGAAAGGTTTTCATTCGTCTCCCCAAAGGGGAGGCGGGGTCCAACTAGAAAGTAACGCCTTCTTTCTGGTCAGCAGATTCTGCGGATTTGGATATTTGAAGGAGTTAGGAGGTGGTTGGGGGTTTTGAATCGGTAAAGGAGCTAGGTGGGTTTTTGACCTCTTGGTTAAGTGCTTTAATGATTTTCCAAATTGTAAAATTTACAGTTACCAGATTTTACAATTTACAGTTACAATTTTCTGGGAGGGGGTTCGCAGAGGAATTTATTAAGGTTTAGGATGTAGGAGTCAATTGGACGTCCCCTGTGCGTGGAGTCTAAAGGATGCATTATTAATATCCCCCCTTCATGTCGTAAGACGCTGCTAAGAGAGGAAATTCAAAGAATCTGTACTCTCTCTCTCTCGTATTCTAAGTCTCAAAACTTATCCACGGATCTATGCTTTTCCGTTTAGGGGAAATATACGAGTGCGTTTTAGTGGAAACACATACTCTTCATTATAGAGTGTTACTCCCTCCAGCGTTCAGTCTGCAAGCCACTGTAGCTTACCTAAATGCTTCCACATTCCTCTATTTTCAACTCATTTTTTAAATGCCTCTTATCATTAAATTGAAGACCTTAGTGCAAGAAGGTGTTAACTCATTTTATTTTTTGATTTGAGTTTTCTTTATGTAAGAAGATGTCAACTCAGTCTCTTTTTAATAATGTTACAAAAACTCTCCAGATGTCAGCAGAGGCTGTGATATTTGCCTTGCAGAAAGTGTTACATCTGAAAAGTGCTATTTTGTTAGATGGGAGAAGTTTTGATTTCGGAAGAAGGTGTTAACTCTGGAAATGAGTTAACATCATCTTGCACCAAGATCTTCAATTAAGACAGGGCCTAACCGTCTCATTATCCTCTATGACCAAGTCCATTATTCTTCTAGGCAACCTATCTTCCTCCATTCACCTCACAAACACCTCAGCCGAAGAGGGTTTATACAAACGGCCTGATCCATCTCGTTTATCCTTGTTTCCGATTTCCTAATGCTTACTTCCCTTCTGCTATTGTTGGCCATGCTTTGTACCAGCAATCATGCTCACTATTTTGAATCCAAATTTCTGTTCCGAACATTGAAGTCGGTTTGAAAACAGCCGGATGGAAATATAGTTTTGTCCATGAGTTGTGGTGGTGATTATTGTTTTAAGGGGAAGTACAGCTAAGCAACCACCTTCTATACTATAACACCAATCAGAGAGAAAAATGGAAGGGAACCGACACCTTAAAGAATGAAGGTATCGGCCAAAGGTAGACAAGGGCCACGAAGGGGGTGAAAATGAAAGACTTCCTAGCCCTCGAGTGTTCTAATACCGTCGGGGTCGGAAAAGAAAAAGAGTTGAGCAGGGGAGGTCGGATGGCATAGATGAAAGTGAGGAGTCTGGAATAAGTAATTGGAAACAATGCCAGGGCTCAGCTAAGGGCCCCGTGGTCGCCAACCCGCGCTCAAACGTTAAGAGCCCCTACTCTACTGCCAGGCAGGTTATTCCCTGGGTGATGGTGGTTGTGATTATTGTTTTAAGAGGAAGTACAAGTTTTCAACAATCCCTTATATAACAAATTAAAAATCCGAAGTGATCCGATACTTCAAAAAATGAAGGTGGGTCAGAGACAAGGGCCACGAAGGGCGAGAAAATGAAAGACTCCCTAGGCGCCGAGTGCTCTAATACCGTCGGGATTGGAAGAGAGCAATCGTTGTCCAAGGAAGGTCGGATAGGATAGATGAAGATGAGCAACCTAGCACAAGTAAGTGGAAGCAATGCAACGATTCAGCTAAGGGCCCCGTGGTTGCCAACCCACGCTCCTAAGTTTAGAGCCACTGAGGCTCTTACGAAAGGCAGGGAATACCCTGGGTGTTGTTCTACCGCCCCTACTACAGGGGAGGCTTCATGTCGTACCCGCTGCAACTGCCTTCAAGCCCCAAGCGAGAGAACCGGGTGAACAACAAATTGGGGTAGAGTTTGGATCTGGCCGGTCCAGGAACAGAACAGCATATCTCTAAGGTAGATGTCATCTCCATTCTGGAATAGAATCAGGGCCCTGGATAACGGTATCTTATTGCACTAACATTGCATGCGTAGCTCAAACGGAAAAGCGCTGGTATTCTTAGCCATAGTCATTCGGTTCGAATCCCAGCTCAGTTCAGTGGTGCCAACCTTGCATTGGTGGAATTAATAGCACATAAAATAATTCTTGAGGACCAAAATTCCCGAACTTCAGCGTCTCTGAACCTCGTAAAATTAATTAGTGAGACATAAAACTAACACCATTGTTATTCTAATAACAATAAAAATGAACTGAAAGTACAGTGGCATTACCGTAACATTTCGGGCTTGAAAACATAAGTTTATTTCCTATGACGAAGTCACTCTTATCTGCTGGCAAACAGTATATCACTTAATAAAAGATGGATAATTAACTATGCAAGAACTCTTCTACGCGTTCATTTCTTTGCGAGGACTTTTATGGGTAATAATTCCCAGCAGGGATATGAAAAAGAAAGCAAAGTCAAAAGTCATTCACAAAAGAGGAAGAATAGTCTAGGTAACAGTATATTAAGGATGGGATATTCTGGTTGTGTTCCCATACAAGAAAGAAACATGAATCGGTTAGTGCTGGCGGTGACAGGTAAGTGATCATCATCATCATCAGTGTCCCATTCCAGTCACCCGGGTGTGGTTAAAAAGCCTCCTCCACTCCCGCCTGTCCTTCCACTCTTCCTGCTCCATTACTTCCGCCACATCCAATCCAACTTCTCTAATGTCCTTCCAAATCTGATCCATTCACCTTCCTCTCGGTCTCCAACTCTTAACTTCTCTTTACAATTCCCTTCCTGCTACCCGTTCCTTTGCCATTCTTTTTACATGTCCGAACCATCTCAGTCTTGCTTTCTGTATCTTCTGTACTAACCGTTCTATAGTTAGCTCTTCTCTGATTTTAACTTTTTTAATACTTTTAATTCTATCTCTTCTTGTATTTCTAACCGAATTTCTTAAAAATTTCATTTCTACTACTTGGATCTACAGTATCTTGTCTCTTATTAGTTACCAGCGTTTCTAGTCCGTATGTTACAATTGGTATGAAATACTGTTTATATAATGTTAATTTCATTCTTGAGTACTTTGTAATCCCATAAAAGCTCTCTGATTTTCTGATAAAATGTTGTACCTTTACTTAGTCTGTTATTAATTTCAGTGTTGATTTCATTACTTCCATTAATGATGCTATCCAGATATATCAACTGTTCTACATTCTCTAACTGTTCTCTGTCTATGTTCACTTGGCTTCTCTTTTTCTCTTTTCCACATTGCAGACTACAGTTTTCGTTTTACTGATTACCATTCCAAACTCCTTCAGATTTTCATTCCAAATGCTCAGTCTTCTTTGTACTTCCTTTTCTCCCTTTCCCTAAATCACCACATCATCCGCAAATACCAAAGCATTCACCTCATCACTACTGATACCCTGTTTTACACATTTCATGATTTCATCCATCAATATAATAAACAATAATTGGGACAGTGCATTTCCTTGCTTGAGACCTCTTTTTGTATAAAATGTTTCAGAGTCACCACTTCCCACTTGTACACTGCTTTTACTCTCATGATATAACATTTTTATCTTGTTCATTAATGATTTTGGCACATTCCTTTTCAGTAGGCTTATTGATATATTTGTTATGAGTGTCTCATTTTGTGCCTTAAGCCTCTTGTGTGCACAAACCTCATACAGGATGTAACAATAAAGTGATTAAATTTTTAAGAGGAAGTACAACTGGCAACCATCCTCTATATAAAACTAATCAGAGAGAAAAATGTAAGGGATCCGACACTTCGAAAAATGAATATATCGGCCAAAGGAAGACAAGGGCCACGAAGGGCGTGAAAATGAAAACCTTCCTAGGCATCGAGTGCTCTTATACCGACGGGGTCGAAAAAGTACAAGAGTTGTCCAAGAAAGGTCGAACAGGATAGATGAAAGTGAGGAGCTTGGCACAAGTAAATGGAAGCAATGCCAGGACTCAGCTTAGGTTCCCGTGGTCGCTAAGATACGCTTCCAAGCTCCCTGGGGCCCTATTAATCACTTCTTTCGACAGGCAGGGGGCAGTGTGGATATTATTCTACCGCCTCCACCCACAAGGGGATTTAAGGATGATTGAGGACGCAAATCGATTAATTTGAGGTAACGAACCGTAGTCCGAAAATTTTTAGTCAAAAGTTATAAATAATCAAAGCTGTTTAACGTCCGCCCGTTTTTTATTAATTTATTGCACGCTACAGGACTTAGTGTCACAATTACAGTGGCAACTACGTCATACAAGCTGCAATTGACAAGGTAATAATTATATCTAAACTGTATTCTCCAATTTTATCTAATACCCTATAATGTTAATACAAAATATCAAAGTATTTTTCTAAAAACTAAAGAACGTTATATTAATACTGTGGAACAACATAGAACAAAGTAAAATAACAAAAAAAATGAATCAATACACGTCCAAGCGTAATGTTATTTATTTATTTATTTATTTATTTATTTATTTATTTATTTATTTATTTATTTATTTATTTATTTATTTATTTATTTATTTATTGACTTCAGCAATGGCGAAGTTATGGTTCGTGGCCCTCTCTTACACTTAACCACGTAATTAATTTACAGATAACACATATATAAAAGAAATTTACTATTCTATCATAAAATCGAAAAAATGAAAGAGTAAGATACAATCTGAGAAAATAAGCAATGCATAAAGAGAACACTTAAGTAATAAAGCAAATGGAAATATAAGTATGGCTATAAAAGTGATCTATGTACATGAATAAGAAGCTAAGTATTATGTAATAACAATAATAATAATAATAATAATAATAATAATAATAATAATAATAATAATAATAACCACAATCACACAACATCATACGTCATCATACACTTAAAACAATCAGCGGTATTCAACAGGTAATCTCTACATGCAGTCTTAAATTTTGATATTGAGTTTGAGTTCCTGACAGCAGCTGGGAATGAATTCCAAAGTCGTGACCCAGCCACTTTATTTATTTATTTATTTATTTATTTATTTATTTATTTATTTATTTATTTATTTATTTATTTATTTATTTATTTATTTATTTATTTATTTATTTATTTATTTATTTATTTATTTATTTATTTATTTATTTATTTATTTATTTATTTATGTATTTATTTATTTACTTTAGCAGTGGCGAAATTAGGGCTCGTGGCCCTCTCTTACACTTAACCACATAATTAATTTACAGATAACACATATATAAAAGAAATTTACTATTCTATCATAAAATCAAAGAATGGTTGACGTGAATAGCGAGGGAAGTGCCAGATCTTGTGTTACAATTATGGAATGAGGATAATAAATGGAATTTTGAAGAGATGTATTTGGGTAGATTTTCCTTCTGAGTTCGATATATCAACTTAAGTGCGTGTGGAACTTCCGTCGCCTCTCGGGTTTCAGCCAGGAAAGAAATGTGTAGTTAGGGGTTATGTGACCATCGTAACTCAAGTTCAAAACAAATCGAAGACCAGAGTTCAATGCTCGTTGAAGTTTCATAGTTTATTCACGGGTCGCATAAACGAGGACAATGTCGTAGTAGTCAAGTGTTGGTAGTATCGAAGTGTGGAGTAGTTACACCTTTACGTCTTGTGCCAAAATGTCCTTATGTCGTTTCAGAGGAGGTAGCGTCACGTACATCTTTCTACATGTATTTCTTACGTGCGCAGACCAGTCAAGAGTTTCAGTCAGGGTCATACCTAGGTACTTCACTTCTTTACTGAACGGGATTACGGTGGCATTTAATGTCACCGGAGCAATAGTATAATTTTTATACATGGTGTTTAATAATTTCTGAGAACCGATAACGATTGTTTGAGTTTTTTGGGGGTTGAGAAAGAGAGAGTATTCACTGGCGTACACACTGAGTTGTTGAAGGTCAGAGTTAATATCTCTTATTGCATTCGATATATCATTTATATTAACGTAGCAGTGAATTTGGAGGTCGTCGGCAAAGGGGTGATATCTATTATACTTTATTTTAAAGGAGATGTTATTAATATAGAGGACAAAGAAAAGGGGACCAAGAACAGAACCTTTGAGAATCCTGACTTTCGGAGTCGCTACTGAGAAGTAGTATCTTGTACTATAACACGCTTCATACGATCTGTAAGATATCCGGTGAAAATTTTTAAAGCAACAATACCGAAAAACGATTTGAGCTTCATCAGCAATGTCTGGATGTTTACCGTGTCAAACCCACTGCTAAAGTCCAGGAGTGTAAGTATTGTCACTTGTGTTTCGTCCATTGCTTGTCTGATGTCCTCAGTCACTTTGAGTAAGGCAGTTGCTGTGCTATGAGCCTTCTTGAAGCCAGATTGAAGCGGGTCAAGAAGAGAGTGAGCCTGAATGTATTCCAGTATTTGCGCATGTACCGACCGTTCTAACGCTTTGGAGAGAGCAGGGAGAATCGAAATGGGAACGTAATCGGATAGGAGTTTCAAACCTCGGTTTTGAAGAAGTGGAATTACATTGGCGTACTTCCAAATTGTCGGTAAAGAACCCGTTTTGAGACAGTAATTAAAAATTTGGGTAAGAATGGGTAGAATAGCACCAAATATATTATGTATGAAAGTAATAGGTATTTCATCGACACCACTTGCTTTGGATTTAATAGAATACAAGATTCACCGGATATCTTCATTAGTGCTGACGATACGAAAGGCAAAGCAAGGGCGATTTTGTGGTGCAGGTGCTGGGACGTTATTTACGTGTGGTCTGTTAAGCGGATTAGACTGAGCTCTCTCTTCCGTGAAATACTCATTTAAACCGTCGAGAGAAATATCAGGTACCTGAAGCTGTTCATGTGTTTTTCCTATGCCCATGGCTCGGAGATGCCTCCAGGCACTAGCTGTATTTAGCTTATGTACTGATTCGCGAACACATTTAAATTTAAGATTACGGATGATTTGTTTAGTTTTATTACTAATTATTCTATAGTGTTCATAGTCATTTGGGTCCCGAGTACATTTGTAATGCCGATAAAGAGCATCACATTGAGACATCATATTTTTAACTGCAGAAGTTAGCCATGGATTAGGTTTGCAGGATATTCTGATCTGTCTTTTCAGTGCATGTTTATTGTATAGATGGTGTATTAACGGATTAAATACATTTATTTTTGCTTCAATGTCTGCCAGATTTAAAATGCTATTCCACGGAAGATTGTAGGCATCGTGTCTTAAATCATACACGTCAATATCTTTCATATTCCTGCACGTTATATACTGAACCCATTCCGGGCATATCAGGGCATTAATCAAATAATTCGGCTTCACAAATAAATTTATAAATGGAGTTCCTGGATGACAACCTTTGGAAATCACTTCCCGGCCTCGAAGTCCCATCCTCCCTAGTTTCACTGCGTAACGGCTAAAGCTCAGAAGCATACGGGTAATGAATGTTCGTAAAAGGAAATGGGCACTACATTATATATAACGAAAGTAGGGTTTCCTATAACGCAATAGGAATACACAAATATATTAAATGAGAAAAAAAAATTGTTCCCAATATTTACTGAAATGTTTATTAAACTGATAGAACCACACGATAAAATACACGATATAATGCCATATTACTACACACAAAACTAAAATGTTAACGAAGACATCATTTGTATACAGTATGCCTCAAAAATCTTTGTCAGTTCATACACTGTTTTGGCTATCGCTTGGCATACTTTGAATCATCTTATTAGCGCGCACTAATACATTTTATACAAACGTAAGTTTTATTTATCAGTGAGCAATGATACTCGATGGTATCTATTATTTGAATAGATTGACCACAAGGCCGGGAGGACGTTATCTCATTAAACCATACTATTAGTTGGCCGTCATGGTTTATGGAATTAGTACATTTTTGTGTACTCACGAGATCACATCGTCGCAAATCGAACACATGGTCTACTTGACCACATCAATTACATATTATAGGCCTACTGAACACATACACGTATTCTGGATTTACCTGACCCTGTTATATACGAAGCGAATCAACACAACGTTGGTTTCCTACCGATCACCATAAACATTTAAGAACAACAGAAATACATGAATACATCACACAAAGAAATATTAAACACATTAGGAAACAATACATCTTAAAGATATGGCCTAGTCAAGCCATATGATGTCAGCTCAAATCCATCGTTCTGACGCGGGTCGAACCCACGTTCTCCAGCTTTCAAGGTGCAAAAATCTGAAACTCCTATCACGAGCTAATTTAATAAATAAAAATGGGGAGGAATACAACCTTCACAGAATCATAAAATTATCAACGCTACTCATAATATATCATTAGCTTGGGATTATTAATGCAGTGGTAAGAGGATGGGACTTACTAAGACTAAAATTCTGAAGGCTTTTAGAGACAACTCCGTCCGCACAAGGGACCAGACAAATCCCCTCTCATCATAAATCTGTCCCTCTTGTTGTAGTCAGTATTCTACCTTGCGGCCACAAAGACACTTTCTATTTTCTTTCTCTCTTTCTTTCCTTCTTTCTTTCTTTCTTTCTTCTCATTTTTGCCTCGTTTCCAAGTACACATTCATTTAAAGGCCGCCAATTCTTATTTCTTATTATTCCGGCAATATACAGCCTAATTCAATACGTCGCGATAACATCATTATTCTATTTCTTTGTCATTCTGTCATCTCAAATATTTCACATGTCTTATCTTCCCCATTGTCACGCTTCTGCATCTCAAATCAACCCTATTCATTTATGTAGAAGACTCTATTCCCACAGGTCATTTAACTAATTCCATCTCACTCGCGTATCTATACAATTCACAACTTGCACCTCGGGCTTGAACATCTTCAAGATCATATTGTTATTATTATGGGATTTATAAAATGCATTACCATGTTAAGCGAATACATAACCTATACTCAAATTATTATAAAGATCCTTACGAGTTAGTAACATTAGGAAGAAATTATACATTTAGCTGAAGTGCCATTCTCCCTTAAAATATATGCTTCACACGCACCAAAATTTTACGGCACCTTATATACTAACTCAAGCAAATAAGCCCGCTGAAATATTAGTTATTATCCTTAAATAACAGAAAATATCCCAATTAAATTAATAAAATAATCTTTCCCAATCACACGCGTATAGCGTTCCCTACAGTTAATATTTTTATTTACATAAAATCAACAAATTGCTATTTACAAATATGTTGTTATGTTAGCGTGTAGATCTCATGCTTTAGTAAATTTAAAAAATGTACTTATCGATAATGCGTGTTGTTTGCTCATCTCGAGGGTACACCTGGGTATTTTAGGTCTCCATTACGACAGCTTCACTCTTAAATAGTCCTTAGTTCCTCGTCCTCATGATACCATCCATATCTCGAAATGAGGTCTTCCTACCGTTGGAACGACTCGAAGTTCCCTGAAGATATGATTGCAGGCACTAGGTGCTACTCGAGTTGATTCCAATCCTGGGTTCGACGATCACCCATGTTCATACAGGCAAAAATGGGAAATTGGTTAATGAACACTGTTTATGTGTTTTCAAAGAACCTACTGGTGATTAGACCCATTCATTAATTCAAATGAACTAACCCGAATAGCGGTAAGTTTGTACAAATCGCTATTCACTTCTCCTTTTATCACACAGCCTGGACACCAAAAGTGTCCATGGAGTACACAAACGTTTTCCTATCACTAACACCGTTTTTCTAGTTTACTGAGCGTCACTTACTGTTTAAATGCCTTAAAATCGGCCACTATTAATATTACTGAATGTAATCAGCTGTCTCACTAATTCCAAGCAACCTTATACGTTTGCCCGTTCTCTGATGATTGCATCATAAGCTGTCATTGAAATCACAAATATTTAAAGAATTAAATGTTGATATAACACCTTTATTAATCACTACTGTACTTTATTCTCGTACCACACGGCTTATTTCGCGATATTTACACCGCACTGATATGTTCTTCTTCGACACAGCACTTTACACACTGTTAACCATTTTGCGTAATTCATCACTGACACTGTGGCCGCTCAAGTAACAATGGGTTCCTGCATCTAGGTCCGAGTTTTATTTATAGTATTTGGGCTGAGTGGTCGGAGAGGTGGTAAACACGCCGCTAATCAAAGTTCCCCTCCGCTAAACGTAATCTTCAGAGGCGTGACCGTAATCAAATTATAGCTCTTGACCCCCTCTTATATACTGATTAGTTTTATGTCCATCCAATCAGTGGGTCGTTCGCAATCTCAAAAGCGTCCTTTTATAAATTCACGCGTCATGATTTATCTCGTAACTACTCCTACCTTTTTCCTTACGTTGCCAAATCTTAGCACTCGGCTTCAGTCTGCGCACTGCTATATGACATACGTCATTACCGATCCACTATTAAAGTATTGCGTTTATGTGCATCAACAATGTGCATAAAATATGCCGGTTCGAATGAGTCCTGACTTATCAATTTCCATACGTTATATCAAAAAAAGTATTAGTTAAATATGGTGGATTGGCACCAATGACTGCGGTGTTGAATCACTAAGAATTCCTATTTCTTGGGGGTTAACGCACATTAATTTACCCCACTCTCATCTCCTTTTCTCTCTCGCACCGTGCGAGAGCGCAATTTCACGGTTCCACGCTAATACGCTATTCTTCTCTCGGTATGGTACAGAAACTTGCTCCCTTCGAGCTTGCGTATCGCAACTCGTGTCCCGGTTTGGAACTTAAACTGCTAATTACGACATTATATGTAGCAGAATGTTGCGGAAAACGGCATATACTAACATGCCTATGGCACGGTGATGAACGGTTACACTACGCTCCCAAGTTCAGAGACCATGTGGCGCTATTCTTATTCATGAGTAGAGTTCAGATTATATGTAATAGGAGAAGAGATATTAAGATCGCGGAGCTCCACTACACATGATCTCTGCCAGTGAGTCTATACTTTGATCTTAGCCAAGAGACCGAGAAGGGTTTCTGTCATGTACCGTTTATCAGCAGTACGTCATATAGAAAAACGATTACGTCATAAGACGCCTCGTTTAGCGATCTACATGGTTGGCTGCTGTAGAATCCTTGACCTAACGTTGCCATGGTTATGGCTGGTCGTTTTTTTATCGGGTTCCTGGAGCAGGGGTAGTGCGGGGCCAATATCTCCATAATGGTTGGTTTTATGGCCTTAAAACATGGTTTTCGGGTCCATAGGGTTTACCGAGTTTTGTTCTTTGCGTCAACGGGCTTAAAATGAGCTTTGTCTCATCTCTGTATGACAAATTCGATATATCGCCTGTTATATTTATATCTCGCCCCGTCGCCACCCCTATAACTGTTTTGAAAATTTTAAAGTAGCCTAGGTTACTCTTTATATCATCAGCTATCTGCCAGTGAAAGTCCCATCAAAATCGGTCTAACCGTTTCGAAATTAGCCGGAAGAAACAGACATTTTTGACATATGACATTAAACTGAGGACTGGCGAAGGGATCACAAAAGAAGAGTTACTAAATTTGAGAGGAGAACAATGTGACACAGTTTGTGCAAGGGAAGACTGATAGTCACAGCTCGAGACACCCAAGACTTGCACCGTCAACATAGCTGAGGGATACGATTCTTGGAAAGAATACCTCACTTCAAATTATTAAATTTTTTTAGATGTTAGAGACGTACAGGCTTTTTAAACCATTTTCACCGGGCAAGTGGGCCGTGCTGTTAGAGGCGCGCAGGTATGAGCTCGTATCCGGCAGATAGTGGGTTCGAACCCCACTGTCGGCAGCCCTGAAGATGGTTTTCCGTTGTTTCCCATTTCACACCAGACAAATGCTGGGACTGTGCCTTACTTACGGTCACGACCACTTCCTTCCCACTCCTAGCCCTTTCCTACCCCATCGTCGCCATAAGGCCTATCTGTGTCTGTGCGAAGTATTCGTATATATAAAAGAGTTTTGTCTGTACATTGCTCAGAATTTAAAAAGGATGGTATTTGTGTATCAGTCATGTCCACAATAACAAGGAAATGCACTTTTTAATTTTCCGTAATTTCTGTCTGTCTGTCTGTCTGTCTGTCTGTCTGTCTGTCTGTCTGTCTGTCTGTCTGTCTGTCTGTCTGTCTGTCTGTCTGTACACGCATCACGAGAAATTGGCTGAAGAGAATTTAATGAAAATCGGTATGCAAAGTCGGGGAATAAGCCGCTACAATCTAGGCCATAAATAATTGTATTCACGCTGAATGAAACGGTAGTTTGGAGGAAGGCCTAAAATTTAATTCTCAAATATATATGCTATTAGTGGTCGTATTTTAAGGAAAGTCGGTACTCAGAGTCGGGGATGCGTTTCTACAATCTAGGATATAAATAATTGTATTCACGCTGAGAAAAAGGTAGTTTTGGATTTTTGTTACTAAGTCCATATCAGCGCCGAGTCACGAGAAGATGGGTAAACCGAATTTAATGAAAATTGGTATTTAAAGTCGGAGAATATTGAACTACAGTCTACGCTTTAAATAATTTTACAAATCATAGAGTCGAAAGAAAACTAAATGTGAAGACCTACAATATAGAAAGCTCATAACATTGATCAACAATGACATTACTCTGACCATTGTTTGTTTATATGTGCTTTGTGTCTTCTGTTGACACTCATCTCCGGCAGATAGGATTACTGCTGCGTACCGAGTATTTTTTATTTGCTTTACGTCGACCGTCTTATGGCGACGATGTGATAGGAAAGGCCTAGGAGTGTGAAGGAAGCGGCCTTGGCCTTAGTTAAGGTACAGTCCCAGCATTTGCCTGGTATGAAAGTGGGGAAAACCACGGAATACCATCTTCAGCGCTGCCGACAGTGGGATTCGAATCCACTATCTCCTGGATGCAAGCTCACAGCTGCGCACCCCTAACCACACGTCCAACTCGCCCGGTCGTACAGAGTGTAACAGTCTGCCTGAATGTTGACGAGAAGTAGTTGGGGAGTAAGATAACTTTATTCTTTAGCATCTCATTCCTCTGGTTCATATATTTTCTGATATTACTGTTACGTAACACACTGGTTCATCATACCATTCGAACAATTCAATCCCTACTCTGAGGCACTGACTGGAATGAGTAGTGTTCATATTTAACGAAATTATGGCAGAGAAGTGTTCACGGCAGTCTTCGGCCTGATGATTCCGGCTCTGGAACTTTTAACTGTTAGATTGGTTAAAAGTGATAAAATGTGCGGTTTATTAATTTGATCGAGTATTTTATATGATAATATTGCATTTAATCGCTGCACTCCTACTGACGCTTTTGTAATGACTTATGCTGACTTCTGTTAGGAAAACCACAAAGTCAGTCTTCTTGAGAATCCCGTAGCGAAGCACGGGTACATCAGCTAATTGTCAAATAAAAAACATATTAAAGGCACGTTGCTTTTGTTCGAAAGTCTCTAGAATTTTACAATTTTCACTCATCCAGTCTTGTTTGGCTTTCGCCTAAACTTAATAATTGAGACTTCCATCCTATTCTATTGAAGAATGAGGAAAAGATGTACTTCTAAGCGACAATGTTTGGATAATAATAATAATAATAATAATAATAATAATAATAATAATAATAATAATAATAATAATAATAATAATAATAATAATAATAATAATAATGCATTCCAATGGACATTGTTGTTATTATTATTATTATTATTATTATTATTATTATTATTATTATTATTATTATTATTATTATTATTATTATTATTATTATTATTATTATTATTATTATTATTATTATTATTATTATTATTATTCATACATTTCTCCATAGGAAATATGGGTAGTAATGGGGCACGGGATCCACCAGGTGCCTTATATAATTAAAGTATTTACGCATTATAACACAAACGTTGATGTACAGGTATGTACAAAACTGTAGATCACGGGATCCTCATTCTTGCGAGAGGAACGATGCACAATGTTGCATGTTGACAGGAGGACAGAATGTTGCATAATTTTGTAGATATACGGTGGAAGACCCAGTTCTCGCAGACTCTTGTGACGTGTGTGTGGAATGAGGCCGTTGACTGACAGAATCACAGGGACTATTCGTACCAGTTTCATCTTTCAGATCCTCTTTATCTCTTCTGCAAGTTCTTTGTACTTGGAGATTTTTTCACTGTACTTCCTGTCAATGTTGGTGTCATTGGGGATAGCGATGTCAATAATGAAAGTCGTCCCAGTTTTCTTGTTTACCAGTATGATGTCTGGCCTGTTATGGTTGACTGTTTTGTCTGTCACTACAGCAGTGTCCCAATAAAGTTTAATCGACTCGTTCTCCAGGAATGGTGTTGGATGGTACTTGTAATAAGGGATCCGCTCCTGAATTAACTGGTTTTCCTGAGCAAGTACCTGGTATAATTCCCGAGACATGATTATGTCGTCTCGTGTATTCTACGGGGGCAAGTACTGGGCAGCCCGCAGTGATATGGTCGATGGTCTCGAGATGAATTTGTCGGAGAGTACGCTGGTGTCTTTGATGATGTACTTTTTGTAATTATTTGTAGCTATTACTTGGTCTTGTATAGCAACTGCAAATCCCTCTGTCTCCCCAAATAAGCGCCCCCTTTGTAACCACATACACGCCGCATTCTTGTCTATACTCTGTTTGGTTTAGATTGCTGTAGTATTTTCCGTGGAGGGTCTTCTCTCGCCATGTCCTTTCTTTCTCCTGCAGGGATACTTGGTGATTTGTATGTGGGTCAGAGGCATTGTATGGATACAGAACAGTGTACTTGTCAGCAAGAACTACAGCTTTATGGAGAAGGCTGTTTTCTTGCTTTTTATGGAAGTATCTCCGTAGGTTCTTTACCTGATTCAGGACCATGACTTGAAGATCCAGTACTCCTCGGCCTCCCGATTTTCGTGGGAGAGTGACCCTTTCCATGCATGAATTGGATGATGTAATCAGTAGGTGGTGAGCAAAGTTCTCGTTTTTCTTTGTATGCTGTCTATTTCTGCAGCAGACCATTTCAGAATTCCGAATGAATAAACAAGGGTTGGAATAACGTACGTGTTTATTGCTTTAATTTTGTTCTTGGCATTTAGGTAGCTGCGCAAAATCTGATGCAACCTCGATGTATATTTATCAGTGAGTTCCTGTTTGATTTTCTTGTGCTCCAGAGTTGCATTCTGAGCAAATCCAAGGTACTTGTATGTCTCTGTTTGTGTCATTCCCTCAATTAAAGATCCGGTATGGAGCTCATATGGTTGGGAGTTTGTGTACCGACCACGTTCAATTGTTAGCAGCTTACATTTCTTTACTCCCAACGTCATTCCCACATCAGATGAGTAAGAGTCTATTATATTTAGCAGGGCGTTCATTTGTGTTTCGTTGTGGGCATACACTTTCAGATCATCCATATAAAACAAATGAGATATTCTGTGTTTCCCATTGTTATATTTAATATCAAATCCAAAACCAGTAGCTTTTAGAAGATTGGATAGAGGATTCATTGCAAGGCAAAACCACAGAGGACTTAATGAATCTCCTTGAAATAGACCACGTTCAATTTTAATTGTGTCGGTCATGATACATTTATTTTCTGTCTTAGTGCAGAGCATTGTCTTCCAATTGTTCATAGTAACTTCAAGAAAATGAATTATGGCAGGACTGATCTTGTACAAATAAAGTACTTCTTTTAACCATGAGTGGGGAACTGAGTCAAATGCTTTCTGATAATCTATATACGCTGTGTACAGGTTCCTTTGTGAGTGTATTGCCTGTTGTGTTACAACGTTGTCTATGATTATCTGTTCTTTGCACCCTAGTGATGACTTTTTGCATCCTTTCTGCTCCTCAGTCAGAATGTTATGGTTGCTAATATGTTTATACATTTGTTCTGTGAGTATGAATGTAAAAAGTGTGTAGATCGTTTGTAGACAAGTTATTATTATTATTATTATTATTATTATTATTATTATTATTATTATTATTATTATTATTGTACCGGGAAGTACACCCCAACGCCACGCATTCAAATTCAGCTCCTAAATGAACTCCTCTACTGGTAAAACAATGAAACTGAAACTACACCAACTTAGAACTTTACTCAGAAGATGTCACCACAGAAATATGATGTAATTTTATTATTGTGCAGTTGACTAAACTGAGTGAATTTCTCCTTGTTTTGGTTGCCATTCTTCAAGAAGTTTGGACATTCTTTCACAGATGACGCTACTAAAAACTATGATCATGCACCCTGGTGCAAGGTGTAAGAAGTTGAAATTTAATGAAGTTTTGTATTTCTAGGTTTTTGTAACTGAATGTTGTTCATTTATTTTTGGGTTGGCAATATTTCCTTTTTATTTCCGCCAGTTTTGAATCTAGCCAATCCCTAAGTTCTGTATTTAATTTTCAACCTATCACACACAGGCTTCTTGTTCGATTCTGAATGTAACTTTGAAATTGACCAATAAAATTGAGAGGGTGTGGCTAGTTTAATCTTGAATGATCTCGAACCTCCCCTGAGGATTTATAAACTGCGGCTTTTCACGTTTCTTGGCCAATTGATCGACGTCTATATGAGTGTGTGTGTTGAGCAAGAGGCGGGCGGCCTCTTTCGTCGGCAGCTAGAACATCTTCAAGGTAATGGCCACATAACTTTATTCTTTCTTGCTACCTCTGCAGTTTAATCCGAGGGAAAGGTCCGAATCTTTAACTATGTAACAAACTTTTCAAAAATGTAAATCTTCTTCGGCTAATGTAAAAACCTTCATAAAATCTTTAACGGTAAACCGGGGATAGAGAGTGAAGTACCCTGTCGAGCTCCCCTTCATCTTCGTTTGGGGTGACTACGCTTTTCTCTAACTATTTTTCCTTCTGTTATGTGTTAAAGTAATTTCTATACGAGTCACCTCAGTAGTTTTGGAATAGCCCCTGTTTCATCGGAGTGCAAGTATACACCTCCATTCATTTTTTTGTTATGGCCATTTATTTAACATGTTATTCTTATTCCATGAAGGCCCAGTAAGTTGGGTATTCAATACCCCTGTAAAAATAAGTTCCATTGGTAAATGGTGGTTTTAGAGACCCCAGATTGAAGTAATGTTGCCTTGAGTAGGCAGTATGGAATCGAGAGCCTGTTAGCTCTTTTTCAAATTTTTTAATTGTAAAGTGTGCATCTGGAAGGCTAGATATTGTAAATTTAGGAGCAAGTGCTCTTTGAATTAGGGGATTTTCGCCCCTGAGTAATGTGTGCTCTTTTGTAAATTTGAGCTTGTAGCTCAGGAAATGTAAAGCGAGGGCTTCAAGCCCATGATCTGTTAAGATCACTAATCTTGTTTGTTCCTAGACTTGTTTTAAGATGTTTCATTGTTCTAAAAAAGTGTTAAGTTTGAAGTTCTGAAAATATAACCTTCAGTTTAAGTTTTAAATTAATTTTGATATTGTAGTTAGACCCATGCAAGCCCGCAGCTTCTTTCACCTCTTTCTGCTCCACGGGTATCCCCGTAACAATTATTAATATGCCCGGCTCCATGGCTAAATGGTTAGCGTGCAAGCATTTGTTCACATGGGTTCCGGGTTCTATTCCCGGCAGGGTAGGAAATTTTAACCTTAATTGGTTAATTTCGCTGGCACGGGGGCTGGATGTATGTGTCGTCTTCATCATCATTTCATCACCATCACGGCGCGCAGATCGCCCACGGGAGTCAAATCAAAATACCTGCATCTGGCGAGCCGAACTTGTCCTCGGACACTCCCGACACGAAAACCCGTACGCCATTTTATTATTATTATTATTATTATTATTATTATTATTATTATTATTATTATTATTATTATTATTATTATTATTATTATTATTATTAATGTATGGTCTCTGCTACGTGTGCAGGCAATTTAATTTGACGCCATCTGGCTGCTTGCTCGTAAATTCCGACGTTCTGTTTTACTCTAGGCCCACTAGATGGCAAAGTAAACGGAATCTCTCTTCGGCATCTATGGCACAGTTTTAAATAATTTTGCCGGGTAAACATCAAATGTGTCACCAGGGATCATTTACATGCCGCCATCGCATGGCATGGAGTGTCGAATGGACTTTTGTCCGCCCTTTAAAAATTCGACTACATCTGGGATTCGGAGGTCGACACGACCAATGATCTGCAGAGGGAGTTAATGTTTAGTTTTATAGTTGGAACTATAGAATCACGCATGATTTCGGCGGAGGATTTTAAGTCGTTATATTACCTGAAAATTAAATCTATTGTCAATATAGTGTCAGTTTTCATACTGTGCGTATTCAGTCGGTGGCATGTGAAGGTCAAGACTGATTCTCTGAAAGATTAAAGTTTGGAGTTCTCTCTGTTGGACTCAGCTAAAATATCGGAACCAGTGCTGCTTCACTCCAAGGTTAGATCCGTCGTATATTTTCAAGAAAATGACGGACAGCCTTAAATTTGCTCAGACAAAGTTGTAGATATTACTATTTCACAGGGTATTACTGTGGTTACTGTGATTAGCTGACATCTCCGGCTTCGATTCCCGGCTCTGTCACGAAATTTGACATGTAGTATGAGGGCTGGAACGGTGTCCACTCAGTGTCGGGAGTTCAATTGAGTGGAGATGGGTTCGATTCCCACCTCAGCAATCCTCGAAGAGGTTTTCCGCGGTTTCCCACTTTACTCCAGTCAATTACCGGGATGGTACCGATACCTAATTTTAAGGCCACGGCCGTTTCCTTTCCTCTTCCTTACCCATCCCTTCCAATCTTCCCACCCCCGCAAGTCCCCTGTTCAACATGACAGGTGAGGCCGCCTGGGCGAGGTACTGGTCCTCCTTACCACTTTCATCCCTCCAAACAAATGTCTCAGCCTCCTGGAAATTGCCATTGAGGCGGCAGAGCTGGAATACCACACTGAGTATGAAGGGGGGGTGAACCAATCTCGGATTAAATGAATAATAATATGCCACGGTACCCCACAAATGTAGGTCAATGTCTGAGGTGCATAGCGGCGCTAAACCCAGACCAGGGTCGATATTTGTCCGACAGTAGCTATTTGACGTGTCAGTCACTGTAACATTACTTGTAAGCTTGGTTTTGTATAGACAGCAAGAGATGAGGAAACTAATCTTAATATTTGTTTTAGAAGTGTAAAACCACATAAAACTACATCACACAAAAATGTGTGATGGTTGAATGATGAGTGTTTAAGAGCCCAAAATGTATAAGTTACTTAACATCAGAACATTTATAATCTATGATGTATTTTTTAGCGATAGTGTGCTATGTCCTGGCAACAGGGTACGTAGCAGATGCTGTCAAACCAGATGTCAAAGCAGTTGTTCGGGCGAATAATGACTTCGGAAATTATCTATTCAGGGTGAGTAAATAAACGGAGCTGATTACACAAGCTTGACGAATACTGTATGAATATGTGTGTTTGTAATATGCAGAATTATTTGTGACACCTTCTGTATGAGTTTCCTGAACCACAACTACTGTACATCCGCGAAGTGATCCAGAAGGATTTTGGGTAAGTATTCACTTTTTGCCTACTGATGCCCTAGATGTTTAGTTGGCAGATTGTTAACTAGGAGCCGAAGGTTCGGGTATTGAAAAGCGAGTCCTCAGAAGGACAGTTTTAACTTTTACTAGTGGACCTATGCTTCTCCGCAACATTCGTTATAATAGGTCAGGCTGAGATTTAGTGTGTGCATGAGTTGTGTTGATGCATTTATTACAGCTGGCAGGACATATGCAGAGAGGTTTCCATCACGGTTGAATTCAGTAGGGTCATCCTAAGACAGTGGCAGGCGAACCCTACCCGTGCACAGATTTCGAACCGGGGATTATTGAACACGAGACCATATGAGCCAGTATCATTGTGTGTAGGTCTAGAATTGAAGATAGTATTGCGGCTGACTTAATTAGTTGTTCATGGTCTGAGAGAGTGTGTATCCCAAACCATGTGTTGAAATGATTTGAAGGCCAGAGAACCGAGTCATTTTTCCGCTCGGAAAGCTTATTTGTCAGGTATAGAGCGATGTTAGCTGTGTCTCCGCTGAGGACGAGGCTAGATAAAGTGTGGTTTTTAAAATTTTACTTAATGTTATTTATTCAGAGCGTCGATCAATGTGTATCTTTTGCCCCTCCTGGCACCATATTGTATGAACCTGCGTGTAATTGGAATGGCGGTAGTGTGGAATGTTGTGTGTGAGGAAAGGAAGATTAAGGACGTCACAAACACCCAGTCCCCAGGCCAGGGATGTTAATCATTACAATTAAAAACCCTGACCAGGCCGGAAATCGAACGCGTGGGCGCCGGGTGACCTACTACGGCCAGGTGTTCCAACAGATAAGAAACTAAACGTTGTAGCTAACTTCAAACTCCTCTTTAACAAACACACACTGAATACCGAGAGAAATTAAATTTCTTCTAACCTTCAAAATTCCCATTAGCGGCAGCTCAGAAAATTTCCATCATCTTCCACTTTAACAGTAGTCTATATTTGAGCCATAGACATGAACGTGTATTAAGTTATTTGAAGACCAAATTTTCACACTTTTCTGCTGACGAGTCACGCGGGCTCCGCTGCTCAGTAACCAGACAGAGACTGTGTAATGTTCGAAGGGAGATGTCTTTTATACCCTATGGGGTGACGCTACTCACACTATAAAGCTTGATTGCACAATCTGCTAATTCCGCATCCAATAGACCAAGTTTCCTGAAATTTGTTCCATAACTTCGGACAGACCTACGATTTATTTAGGTGTTAATTTCATATTTTTACCATACTCGCAACTGGCAAAATAAATTATTTCGCGGGTTTTCTTCATCCATCGACCTTGGCACGTGTCGTTAGTTCGGGATCCGAGCGCAAATTCTTCTCTAGGCTTAACTGCATTTATTTTTACCCTGGAGGTTCTGTCTTCCCATAGGGTTTAAGAATAATTTAGATTCTTTATTTCTGGATTTACTGTGTTGCCAAAATCTCTCGTTACGAAGAATTCCTTGAATTTGAAGAATTGTTGAATATTCGAAGTCCACCGAAGTGTCCCGGCGTTTCACGAGTTCGCAGCTTGCTTGACGCGGGTAGCTCGCTCCCACGAAACAGAGAGGCTCTTGACATGCAAACATGGCTGCTCTCAAAAAAGTAGTTTGTAGCTGAAATTAATATTGGGAAAATAAAAATTAATTTTCTCATCGTAGAATTATGGGTTCACCGTTTTGGACATCTGCTGGTGTAATTCTTGCCTGTTTCATATCGGTTTTAATTTCGCCAATCCATTTCATCGTGTATGTTTTATCCTTACTCCTATGTTCATAGAATTCGACTATTTCTTTGGGAAGTCTGTCTGGATGCATTCTTTTAATATGACCACAAAATCCTAGCCTACGCACTGTGAGTATTTGTGTAATGTTTGATTTCCTGTCTGCCTATAAGTAGGCATTGTCCTTTTGTGAGTTTCGGACCTAGAATTTTTCTTATGACTTTGCGTTCCTTTTTCTCAATGTTTTCAATGTCTGCTTTCCAGTTCAAAATTATTATTATTACTTTATTATTATTATTATTATTATTATTATTATTATTATTATTATTATTATTATTATTATTATTATTATTATTATTATTATTATTATTATTATTATTATTATTAAAGGCAAGTTCCTTGATGGTGCAACAATTATGCTTTGCCTTCAGCTTCGTGCCTCATCTCATTTTAGGTGGTATTTACCATCAGATTGCACTTTCTTTCCCAGAACAGAAATCACATACGTATTAAAGTAAAATGATAATATAATTAAGTCTGAGCTTGTTCATTTGTAACCTGTTAAAACAGTACTTCCCAACCCCGACATTCTATTCAGTGCCAAATTAGTGACTTTGCAACTATATTTTGTTCTGCAGCATTTGGTGCTCCGCTAGTATCTAAGTTTGTTATCAACTTTATCCAGTTTTAATTGTTCCGTTCTCTGTTGACCGCAGCTGCTTGGCCGAAAACCCGGCAATTTGTTGATCTCCCCGCTCAGTCTGCAGACTGTGATGGCAATGATCCTCAGTGGAGCTTCTGGCAAGACGGCTGATGAGATGAGAAAAGTCCTGCGCCTTTCATCATTAAAAGAAGAAGTGGAGAATGGTTACAAGAACTTACTACTGAGCCTCAAAGTAAGTAAAAAGAAACCCACATTAACTCTATTTCAGGAGATATCATTCACAAATGTAATTTATAGAGCCCGGATTTCCATGCAAATGCATCTTCCTAAATAAGCTAGTTACACTTCTAAAACTTTGCAAATATTCGTTTTATGAATAATCATTTCCAAACAACCGGACTTTTTCCGTGCATGTTTGGAAGTTTTGCCTTTTTGGAGGAAAATTCATTCATAATGTGTTTTTGAAATCTTTTGATTTAATAACGAATAATTGCACATTTATTATATGAATTTTCTTCCGACTTTGGCGCATATATTATGTTAACTTGCATGATAGTGCCTCTCATTGAACATGGGTTTGCAGAATTTGGGACCGTACGTCCACGTTATTTGTCTATTATTGACAGAGAAAGAAAATGTATTCCTGGTATACTACTTGATAACCAAAGTTATACGTATACAGGTCCTATAATCCAGTTAGCCAAGCATCTTTTCTGTGTCTTGAGTAAACAATGACATAAGCGGGAAGACACCGCGTCATCCGCTCTAATCCTTAGAAATAATTTGTTCCAGTAAAAACTGTACCCATAATTTTTGCATTAATAAATGCTATTTTTTTCTCGTCCTTATTAGACGAAGAGGTAAAAACTTTAATCGCACTACTGTGGCGCCGCGTTACTGAGATAGCAACTTACAAACCTTGGTTTTGCACTGAATCCTGTTTTGTTTTCTTTGAATTTCCTACCCCGAACTCCGAACTTTCACTGATCACACGTCTGAGGCCAAAATAATTGAGAAAGTAAGGAAGATGGAAAGCAGCACGCTAACACGCTTCAAATTGTAATTTAGTATTGGACTTGGCTGTGAAGTGTTGGTGTTATGCCATCAATTTAAAGGTGTACGAAGAGACCTCGCGTCTAAATGGATTGAGGAAAGGAAATTCTAAGTAAATTTTTGAAAGGATTTCTTTGAAAAGATATACGTCATCCTAAATGTCTTCATTTAAGTATGAACGTGTCACTTCTTGTGACGTAGGAAGATCATTCTCTGTGTTCTGGAATGTTCTGTCAGACAAACGAATGAACTTGAATGCAGAAAACGTGGAGAAAATAGTTGTTGTACAATGTTTCAAAAGGAAGTGAAAATATAACAATGCTAAACTGAATTTTGATAGTGCATATTTTACAGTTTATTGTGCATGTTCCGTCATTTAGTAGTGCATGAATGCAGGCATATTTTGAGACTTGATCGTGAACAAAGGGTGTAGTGTAGTCAAGTAAATATAAATAAAAATCAGCTGACCTTGTATTCCATTCATTTGTACTTCTGAGTAGGTAGTTAGTATCCGTAATTTATATTTCGCTCCCTCGATCTTTCAGTATTTATGAGCGGTTAGCTAATAATAATAAAGTTCATATATCCCAGTAATTGCAGTTCAATTCCCTGGAGTAATAGTAGTAGTAGTTTTGACAGAAATATTTGAGAAATTATTGTAGACAACCTCGTATTTTTAAGTAGGCCTAATTAAGGACACTTTTTTTTTTTCCGTCCCGTGGAGTAGGGAAAATAATAGTAATCCACCAGCTGTAATAATCACATAACCACATTTCCGTAGAATTGTAGTGAAGATAAGGTATAATATATTAGATAGTATCTTGCCAGTTATATTCGTGTTTTTCTTCGTGTACGGCAATCCTTTTGATACTTAAGCATTTAACCAAACGCAGTATAGTGTAGTGTAGATACATTGTAGTATAGATACAGTACGGTACATTTAGATAGTGCCGTATCTTGCCTGCTATATTCGTGTGTTATCTTTCGTGTGTATCTATTAGACCCTAATACTAATAATAATTTGTCTAAGCATTTAGCTTCGTTGGTAATCTTTGAGTACAGTAGTTCTTGCAAATTTCATTTCTGTTGTGCTTAGTAGTGACATACGGTACGGTACCGGTATCGTAATTAGGATACGTCTGAAAGTAGTATAAAAATTACTGTAGTGTACTGTACAGTAGTATACGAGTAATATCCTATTAGAATTTAGTGTACTTATTTTATTGTAAAATATTTGTGTAGTACTGGTGTAGTAGAGGTATCCGTAGAAACTCTTACTAAAATACTGTTGTTGTAATTAGAATAGGCTTAATTGCAGTTTGGAATTGTGTAGTTCTTGTGTAGGCTATTACTTTCGATATTCAGTAATTAACAGCAGTTTTTATCCTGTTAGGGGTTGTAGGATAAAAAATAATAGAGCACGACTAAGTAGTATTGTAGTGTAGTCGTATATTAATTACCTTATTGTTGTGTACTATCCCAGACAATATATCCCTCCGTTCATTTATTTTTTTTGCAAATAAGTTACTTTATTTTTTAATTTATAATTTTTCCCCCGTAAAGAATGGCTAAGGAGCGCGAGTGTACTTATTGTGGGTGTGGTGAGGCATTGAGGGGTATGAGGGAGGAGTTGGAAAGTTTGAGGGAGATAATTAGGATTCTCACAGAAGACAGGAAGGAAGATAGGACTCCCTCAAACAATGTACAGGTTACAGTAGGTGTACAAGAGGGAGGGGAAGGAAAGGGAGGAGTTGTAGAAGACAGGTGGTCTAATGTTCTAAGGGGAAGGAGATTGCAGGCCAAGGGCTCTATTCAGGATCAGAATTCAGGACAGGTGTCTGTGCGAAATCGGTACGAGTCACTCCAGGTAGAACAACAGAGGGAAGATGAGGGACAGGAAACTGTTGCTGAGATGCATGGAAGTAGGAGGAAGGGAAAAGGTAGGAAAGGGAAATGTAGAGTAGAGGATAGGAAAAGACAGGTGGAACAGGGTCATGGGAAGGAGAAAAGGGAGGAGGAAGTAGCTTCTGCAGCTATCAGGAAAGATATGGCTGACCAGGAGGGGAGGGGATCAAATGAGGTGGGTAGGGTTGAGGCTCTGGTCATGGGGGATTCCATCGTTAGACACGTGGGGAAAGTGTGTGGAGGAAAGGGAACCAGGGTAGAATGTTATCCAGGAATTAGGTTGAGGCAGATGTTGAGAAAAGTAGAAGAGAGGGAGGAGGGAAAGGAGAAGGTGGTAGTGTTTCACGTTGGTACCAACAACGTAAGGCAAGCTGATTAAGTACCAACATAGTTGGAGATGTGTGGGATCTGGTAAATGCAGCACGGGTGAAGTTTAAGAAAGCGGAGATTGTTATTAGTGGAATACTGTGTAGGAGGGATACTGACTGGAGGGTGATAGGGGATTTAAATGAGACTATGGAGTGGGTATGTGGGAAACTGGGAGTGAAATTTCTAGATCCTAATGGGTGGGTAGGAGATAGGGATCTGCGCTCGGATGGCCTTCATTTAAACCGCAGTGGTACGTATAAGTTAGGAAATTTGTTTGGAAGGGTAATAGGGAGGTACATTCAGGGAAACGGGATAGCCTAGGGAGCGGTGATAAGGGAACAGGGAACTGGAAATCAAGTAGGGATGACATAAAATTGTTAGTACTGAACTGTAGAAGTATTGTAAAGAAAGGAATAGAATTAAGTAATTTAATAGATATATATTTACCAGATATTGTAATAGGAGTTGAATCATGGCTGAGAAATGATATAATGAATGCAGAAATTTTCTCACGGCACTACAGGGTGTATCGTAGAGATAGGATAGGAAAGGTGGGAGGGGGAGTTTTCATTCTGGTGAAAGAAGAATTTGTAAGCAACGAAAAAGTTAAAGATGAGACACATGAAATTCTAGGTGTAAGGCTCATTTCTAAAGATAATAGGCAACTTGATATATTTGGAGTGTACAGATCGGGAAAGGGTAGCACTGATGCGGATTCGGAATTATTTGATAGGATAGTCAGCTATGTGGGAAACGACATGGAAAGAAATGTGATTGTAGCGGGAGATCTGAATTTGCCAGATGTAAATTGGGAAGGAAATGCGAACGACAGGAAGCATGACCAACAAATGGCAAATAAGTTAATATGGGAAGGACAGCTGATTCAGAAAGTGATGGAACCAACCAGAGGGCAAAATATCCTGGATGTGGTGCTGATAAAACCAGATGAGCTCTATAGGGAAACTGAAGTAATAGATGGTATTAGTGATCATGAAGCTGTTTTTGTGGTAGTTAAAAATAAATGCGATAGAAAGGAAGGTCTTAAAAGTAGGACTGTTAGGCAGTACCATATGGCTGATGAAGCAGGTATGAGGCAGTTTCTAAAAAGTAACTATGATCAGTGGAAAACGGTAAATAAAAATGTAAACAGACTCTGGGATGGGTTTAAAGAAATTGTTGAGAAATGCGAAAACAGGTTTGTACCTTTAAGGGTGGTAAGGAATGGTAAAGACCCACCTTATTATAATAGAGAAATAAAGAGACTAAGAAGGAGGTGCAGACTGGAAAGAAATAGAGTTAGAAATGGCTGTGGAAGTAAGGAGAAATTGAAGGAACTTACTAGAAAATTGAATCTAGCAAAGAAGGCAGCTAAGGATAACATGATGGCAAGCATAATTGGCAGTCATACAAATTTTAGTGAAAAATGGAAGGGTATGTATAGGTATTTTAAGGCAGAAACAGGTTCCAAGAAGGACATTCCAGGAATAATTAATGAACAAGGGGAGTGTGTATGTGAGGATCTTCAAAAGGCAGAAGTATTCAGTCAGCAGTATGTAAAAATTGTTGGTTACAAGGATAATGTCGAGATAGAGGAAGAGACTAAGGCCAAAGAAGTTATAAAATTTACATATGATAACAATGACATTTACAATAAGATACAAAAGTTGAAAACTAGAAAAGCGGCTGGAATTGATCAGATTTCTGGGGATATACTAAAGACAATGGGTTCGAAGGTAGTACCATATCTGAAGTACTTATTTGATTATTGTTTGGTCGAAGGAGCTATACCAGATGAATGGAGAGTTGCTATAGTAGCCCCTGTGTATAAAGGAAAGGGTGATAGACATAAAGCTGAAAATTACAGGCCAGTAAGTTTGACATGCATTGTATGTAAGCTTTGGGAAGGCATTCTTTCTGATTATATTAGACATGTTTGTGAAATTAATAACTGGTTCGATAGAAGGCAATTCGGTTTTAGGAAAGGTTATTCCACTGAAGCTCAACTTGTAGGATTCCAGCAAGATATAGCAGATATCTTGGATTCTGGAGGTCAAATGGACTGTATCGCGATTGACATGTCTAAAGCATTTGATAGGGTGGATCATGGTAGACTACTGGCAAAAATGAGTGGAATTGGACTAGACAAAAGAGTGACTGAATGGGTTGCTATATTTCTAGAAAATAGGTCTCAGAGAGTTAGAGTAGGTGAAGCTTTGTCTGACCCTGTAATAGTTGAGAGGGGAGTTCCTCAGGGCAGTGTTATCGGACCTTTATGTTTTCTTGTATATATAAATGATATGAGTAAAGGAGTGGAATCGGAGGTAAGGCTTTTTGCGGATGATGTTATTCTCTATAGAGTGATAAATAAGTTACAAGATTGTGAGCAACTGCAACGTGACCTCGAAAATGTTGTGAGATGGACAGCAGGCAATGGTATGTTGATAAACGGGGCTAAGAGTCAGGTTGTGAGTTTCACAAATAGGAAAAGTCCTCTCAGTTTTAATTACTGCGTTGATGGAGTGAAAGTTCCTTTTGGGGATCATTGTAAGTTTCTAGGTGTTAATATAAGGAAAGATCTTCACTGGGGTAATCACATAAATGGGATTGTAAATAAAGGGTACCGATCTCTACACATGGTTATGAGGGTGTTTAGGGGTTGTAGTAAGAATGTAAAGGAGAGAGCATATAAGTCTCTGGTAAGACCCCAACTAGAGTATGGTTCCAGTGTATGGGACCCTCACCAGGATTACCTGATTCAAGAACTGGCAAAAATCCAAAGAAAAACAGCTCGATTTGTTCTGGGTGATTTCCGACAAAAGAGTAGCGTTACAAAAATGTTGCAATGTTTGGGTTGGGAAGAATTGAGAGAAAGAAGAAGAGCTGCTAGACTAAGTGGTATGTTCCGAGCTGTCAGCGGAGAGATGGCGTGGAATGACATTAGTAGACGAATAGGTTTGAATGGCGTTTATAAAAGTAGAAAAGATCACGATATGAAGATAAAGTTGGAATTCAAGAGGACAAACTGGGGCAAATATTCATTTATAGGAAGGGGAGTTAGGGATTGGAATAACTTACCAAGGGAGATGTTCAATAAATTTCCAATTTCTTTGAAATCATTTCGGAAAAGGCTAGGAAAGCAACAGATAGGGAATCTGCCACCTGGGCGACTGCCCTAAATGCAGATCAGTATTGATTGATTGGTTTGGTTGAATGGAAATCCGGACTCTAGTAATTTATCTGCTCCATTAGTGAAAGAATTATGGAATACGCTGTAATTTTAATATTAAATGAAGTGTTCTAACAGCTAGTGCGGGTGCGAGCGTCTACTGTACTGTAGTGTTATTGTTGACAAGTGAAAAGCCTGGAAACTCCAATTGGACAGCAAGTTCTTCGTCTCTATGGGGACCGTAGAGGGTTCGTCCGTGTTTTCATGGCAACCATACCCCTACTTCCTTCTGTCTAGCCAGATAAAGAGTACTACGTGTCAGACCTCCCTTTAATATTCGAACTATAGGCTTACATATAGTACTATTTAGTGGCGACTACTCAATATCTAACTGAGAGGGCTGCACATCCAGGTAACGGAGAATGGTGTTGTAATTTCGGCTTAGGTTTCGTAAGGGAGGACCTATACAGGGTTTCCTAGAAAAAGGTTTACAGAAAAGACAGGACGCAAACAAAAAACGAAGAAAGAAAGGTATTATAAACATACCGGCAGTTTTTGCGACCGCTACTATCAACGATCGCGATGTTCCTATAATTTACGGAGAGTCGTATGCAACAAAATAAGGAAATACGTTCGTATCTAAACATAGGTCGCAAACTCAGTATCTTGGGAGTTTTTGTGACCACTGCTATCAATGATCACGATGTTCCAGTAATATACGGAGAGTTATATGCAATAAAATACGGAAATCCGTTCCTATCTAAACATTGGTCGTAAATCAACCAACGTGCTGTATCATGGTCTTATTATGATAGGGCACTGGCTCGTTTTCATCGTAGGGTTAGGCGACATCTACTCGGGTCCTCCTTGAGCGATGGATTGTTGGTTTTGGGGACATGTAAATATCACGATAGATGCGATCCCCACAAATGATGTGGAGACACTTCGAGAACGCGTGTCCAATGCCTGTGGTGCAATCCGGCAACAGCCAGGGTGTTCCCAAGGAATTCGAGATTCCATGCGACGTAGGGTGGAAGGCTATATTGCAATGTACGGTGGTCACATCGAGCGGATAATGTGAAGAGTAGCAGTAGACCTATACAGACTTTCTCCTACTAGACCTTATTAGAAATTATAACAAAAATCAAAAAATAAAAGGTATAAATGCAAAATGTCTTCTTACTCTACGCTTGTGTCAGCGTGTGTGTTTCCTACTACCCTATATTGTAACCTTGGACACCTCCTCTTATTCCATCCTTCTGTGCGTGACCATCTTGTGCTTACTCACGCCTCCATTCCTCCACACATCCCCCGCCCCCACAACTCGGATAAGCAGTAGTAAGGAACTCTGTCACCTCCTCTGAGTATGACTGATTAAAACTGCTCTCCACCTACCCCAACTTTTATTCCTTTCAGTCAGACAGCTGACACTGACCTAGAACACTCACGCCGACACACCTCTCTCCCTTCCTCCCACTCGGCTAATCAGCTTATGGGATGACCTTGGTAATCTGATGATGATATAATTGCCTCCCCATCTTTACTTCCCAGAAACTAAAACAAAAATATCACACCAACTACCTTATTTATACACTCTAGCTATCACCTTTAAATTCAGCATTCTTTAATTTCTTTATACATCGTTTCCTGACTACGTATAAAAACTTACTTATATTCCCGGCTGTTTTCCATTCTTTCACTTCCCATCCTATGATTGTCTGATCGATAGCGGGCTGATTCATAAATTCCAACTTTTTTTTTTTTCACTCATGTGTTTCAATCTCTCCATCCGAGTTTCATTGCACACATTTAACAAGTGAAGAATCTTTCTTTGTTTCTCCGCACAATGTGCATTTCGCACTGTCTTTCATTCTTACCCATCTCTTATCTATATATACATATACATATACATATACAATAACTTGTCCTGACTGTCTGACTGACTGATTCATCATCGCCGAGCCAAAACTACTGGACATAAAGAAAGGAAATTTTGAGGATACATTTATATTATAATGTAGGTGCTCGCTAAGGGAGGATTTTTGGATATTCCGTCGCTAAGGGGGTGAAAAGGGGGGTGAATTTTAAAATAAGTGTATCTATATCTCAAAACTTTAAATTTTTGCAGATGTAAAAATTGGTATTTAGAATCTCCTTTAAAAGTAAAGAAACACGTATTTTTTGTTTTCGGAAAAAAACAATAGAAGGGGTGAAAAGGGGTAAAAATGGGGTTGAATGCCTTTAATCAGGATACTTATATCTCAGAAACTGAAGACATTACAGACCTGAAAATTTGTATTTGGGATCTCCTATAAAAATAAAGAAACGCGTACATTTTTTGTAAAATCTAGTTAATGGGGGGGGGTGAAAAGGGGGGGGGGCGATTATTTAAAATGAGTGTATCTACATCTCAAAACCTTAAAAGTTTACAGATGTAAATATTGGTACTTAGAGTCTCCTTTAACAATAAAGAAACAAGTATTATTTGTTTTCGGAAAATCTCAATAGGAGGGTGAAAAAGTGTGAAGAAGCGGTTGAATGCCTTTAATGAGGATACATATATCTCAGAAAATGAAGATATTACACACCTAAAAATTGGTATTTGGGATCTCATTTAAAAACAAAGGTTTTTTTTTTGGAAAATCCAATTAATGGGGGTTAAACGGGAGTGACAAATTGAGTTGAATTTTTAGAAAGATTACAACTACAGTGTATCTCAGAAACGTAAAATGTTACAGACGTAAAAACTGGTATTTGGAATCTCCTGTAAAAGTAAAGAAACATAGGTGATTTGTTTTTGAAAACTCCACTTAAGGCGAACTGAAAAGGGGATGATTTTTTAAAATGAGCATTTCTACAGTATAACTCAAAAACTTCACATGTTACAGAAGTGAAAAATGGTATATTTATCTCTATCACAAATAAAGAACCATGTATTTTCAATTTTCGGTAAAACCGCTTGGGTTGGGGGGCGGGGGGGGTAAAAGTTTGGATTCTTTTAATTAGGATACTGGTATCACAAAAACTGAAGATGTTACAGACGTGAAATTTGGTATTTGGAATATCCTTTAAAAATAAAGAAATACGTAGTTTTTTTCGGAAATCCACTTAAAGTGGGAAGGGAAATTGAAAAATTATTTGAAATTTTTGTATGAAGGTACTATTATCTCAAAACCGAAAGATTTTGCAGATGTGAACATTAGTATTTGGAATCTGTTTTAAAAGTAAAGAAACACGTATTGTCAGAAAACCCAATGAAGGGGGAGGAGGTGAAAGAACTGAAAAATCAATTGAATTAATTGTGTGTGGATACGTACATCTAATAAAGACTAAGGTTGTTACAGACCTGAAAATTGGTATTTGTATCTCCTTTGAAAACAAATAAAAACGCGTTTTGGGGGGAAATCATCTTGGGAGGCGGGGTTGAAAAAAAACCGGGCTAATTCCAAGCACAAGGCAATAGCCACGTGGGGTTGTCTAGGAACAGTCATTACCTCGCCTGGTTGCCGCGATTACATCACACTGTTGCTGGGTGCCACTGATGGCAACATGTAAATGAAATGCAATTATGATATTATGGATATGAAGCAAATACCTACATTACTTTACTTTCCGTGTCCGGGAGACACATTAAATTCTTCCTCTCCAGAACTCTGCAGCTCTTATCCCTCGGTCTGTGGCAAACATAAGATCTTCCTGGGTACAGGAGTCATTCATCTCTTGACATATGAGTACGTGTTGTGGAGTCTGGATATCTCCACATTCACATCTTGGATCTTCCGCATAACCCCAGTTCACAAGATTACTACGGCACTTGGGCACACCTGTTCTCATCTAGTTTAATGACCTCCAGATGATATAGGATAAATGGCTTACACTACTCAGTTCTTCTTTAGAAGTAAACCCCTCTGGTAGTCCTTGTTTCCAGAGTGATATACGTCGAACTTCTGGTTTGGTATAGAGGGTACTGTTCTCTTCATAAAGCTCTTCCTGGATCTTAGGCGAGATGGGGTCACCTTGTGGTTATACATTGGATATCTGGTATATGACTCAATTTTGTGTCTCTTTCTCCTCGCTTCGAATAGCTGGAGGCGTAATAACAGCGAGAGGGTAGATCTTCTGCGCTGGAATAGCCCTTAAACATCCAGTGACAATACGGGTGGACTCGTTGAGATCTGTATCCACTAGTTTGGTATGGGCAGATGCTCCCCACACTGATGATCCATACTCTTCTGCAGCAAAGCACAGTCCCATAGCAGTTGAACGCAGGACATGAGGGTTCACTCCCCATGCTTAATCAGCCAACTTCCACAGTATAGTATTCCTTGAGCTGATCTTGCATTGCAGCTATCTACAATGTTTCTTGAAGCTCAGGGAGCAATCAAAGTTGATTCCCAAATGAAGCAAATTATTTTCACTGTTCGCAAGAAATAAACTACAAGCTAATGACATTACATCTGGATATTTAACACCTCAGAAAAGAAATAAATTACGGAATGTTGATTGGTTTGAGGTTATGGCTAAAATGTAAACACGTAATAAATCATTCACAGCAGCATATATAAGGAAACATTCTAACTTTTGATATTTAATATTTCAATTAAATTCCTCTTGAAAAAGCAATATAAAAGACAATTTTAGAAAGCATTTCACTTAATTAGAATATGATAACTGACGATCTCCGTCCAAGTCGGATTCCTCTCTCTCTCTCTCTCTCTCTCTATATATATATATATATATATATATATATATATATATATATATATCCTCTTTCTCACGATTAACCGTATCATTCGGATTAATGATAAGACGGGCAACAGTCGTGTTGCACAGACCGTCCGATCGGCGGAATCTCAGCTCTTCCGTCACAACGTAATGAAAAGGCACGTCACATTACAACCGTTACACTCACTAGAGTCTCGTTAATATTCTGACTTGTACGAGTTTCATTATTACGCGCAATGTATCCGTTTACCACGCTCCACACCAACTCTATGGAGGCGAATGGAGGTAAGTTCCCATCGAGCCTTCGCGAACGGACGATGTCATAGAGGCTAGAGATTCAACATGGCGGGTCAAGCATGAGGGCATGGGCCCCCGTCATTCTTCAGATTGAAATATTTGCTTATATTAATGGTAATGAATTGGTTCTTACATATTATTCTGACTGACATTATTTGAGAAACTAGCAAAAGTACCCGTGTTTCGTTCCGGATATACGGATTTCTTCGTAAATTACTGTAGATGGAGTAAGATGTATTAAATTGCATGTCTCTTAGAGCTTCCCGAGAACCAAAACAGGAAGGACACCATATATTGTTTAAGATGTAAGGTGAGCATTGAGGAAGTTTTGATGATAATGGCAGGCCACATTTCCTAATGCCATTCGAAATCGAGCTCGGAAGTTCCTACTATAACGGCAGGCTCACTTGCCAACTGTCTTTCACAATAGAGATGGAGAGTTTTCACTATAAATATTAGTCCCTTTTCCTAATGATAATCACAATCGAGTTGAAGCCATTTGGTTATAATCAAGAAATACAGCGCTATCTAATGTATAAAGAATCGAGATATGATAAAATGTCATAGGCGAACGTCTCTAAAAATTGAGCGCCGATGTGTAATCTGTTCTGTGATACGGCTTACCATTTAGCCAGCGGTTGCCCTGAAACGACGGTCTGCAAACGTCATTAAAATTGCTCCACGTTTCATATTTTCCTGCGCTAAAATGTTAATGGCCAATATTTGAAGAAGTTGGATCTTTTCCTCAAAGGCAAGACTGTTCAGGCTTCTAAATTAGCACTCGCATACGTACGGAGTAATTAAGGAAGAAAGTAATAATGTTAAGATAGTTGAAAATAATAGAAAATAGGATTGTAACTAAGGACAGCCAAATAGGACAAATATCTAAATACGAATGAAATGCCCGTCACAAAATTGTTAAGGTATGAGTTACGGACATAAGAAGGCGGTAACAGAAGAGAAATGTAGGAGCAGGGATTCTTAGGTAAACAGATAAGAATATGACTTGTGATGTTATTACTTAAGCCTAAAGAGGCAAGGAACAGGCAAGAAATTTAAGCACCTGGCGAGTTGGCCGTGCGCGTAGAGGCGCGCGGCTGTGAGCTTGCATCCGGGAGATAGTAGGTTCGAATCCCACTATCGGCAGCCCTGAAAATGTTTTTCCGTGGTTTCCCATTTTCACACCAGACAAATGCTGGGGCTGTACCTAAATTAAGGCCACGGCTGCTTCCTTCCAACTCCTAGACCTTTCCTATCCCATCGTCGCCATAAGACCTATCTGTGTCGGTGCGACGTAAAGCTCCTAGCAAAAAAAAAGAAATTTAAGCGGAAAACAAAAGTAGAAGATAAATACAGAAAAAAGTATAGCAAATGCCAAAAAACACCTTAAGGTGTGAAATAAGGGACTACTCCGTGGTAGTGTTCAAATATTAACAGCCCCTTCGTAGTGTTATTCGGGGACGATCGTAACCCCCAACGGTATTCCGCAAATATTCCGAAGAATGGTAGCTTGACGTCTGCCTCTCTTTCTACCCAAGGAACAACCACGAGTTTACAGGAATGATGACGAAAATGGCAATACGTTACTTCCCTGCTGGCAAGCAGCCACAGACGTTGCCATGGTAACCGGTAGCTTCGTTGTCGGTCTGTCGGTCGGTCAATGCAGAGCTTGAAAGCCGCAGAAAATAGTACTTTTCTCCGTCATTTCAAGAGTATGCGAAATTATGTACAACATGAAAAAAGTTGTTGAAAATGAAGGAACGTTTAACACATAGTCTACGGGTTTTACAGAAAATCAATAATATAAGAAAAAAATGGAAGAAATCTGTTCTGATTTTCCTATAAATCCCCAGCCATGTCAGTAATTTTTAAATCACATGCATATCTAAACCTTCCCCTGGACGAGTATACTCTAAATGTGAAGTCTGATCGAGATCTATCCAGCCGTTTCGCCATGATGTTGGAACAAACATACACGAAAAACAAAAACCACTGATACGGTCTCGAGTTGGCCTGAAACGGATAAATATCTGAAAAATTGTCAACAGGTACGTGTCAATTTGAGTTGACAGCGGACCCCCTACAACTTTATTTATATAGATTATATTTTGATATTGTGCACGTAGGATCGCATTATCCTATGATCTGGCTAACAAACTATTTTTTATGTCACCGCGCAGGCAGAATCAACCAATAAACGTTAATATGAACACGTGCTCACGTTTACACAATTACTGGTTTTCTCGCTGACGGTGGTGAACACTCTTAGCTACAAACTTTAGTCGAGACAGACAATGCGTGCTCTTGCATTATGCAATACTTATCAATTATAATAGATATGTAACTGCACTACCGTTTCGAAACTCCACAACACCAACTCAGTTCGCATGAGTCATCGAGCACTAGGAAGTTGTACGCGACCGCCATATTGCACAATCGCCCTTAGGCCGTCTCCTTAAGTCCTATTGTCTCCCCTGAGCTAGCTTTCTCCATAAGAACCTATGAACAGCCGCCATCTTGCGCAGTAGCCCCTAGGCCGTCTCCTTAAGTCCTATGTCCCCCCTGAGCCAGCTTTCTCCATAAGAACCTATGAACAGCCGCCATCTTGCGCAGTAGCCTCTAGACCAGCTTTCTCCATAAGAGCCCGTGTATAGCCGCCATCTTGCGCAATCGCCCCTAGGCCGTCTCCTTCAGTTCTATGTCTTCTCTGAGCCTGCTTTCTCCATAAGAGCCTATGTATAACTGCCATCTTGTGAAATTGACGTCGGGAAGGGCAGTCTGCTGAGGAGGAGGAGGCACTAGAACTCTCACAAAACAACTACTACGGAACTAAACCGATGTTCATTATCAGGTCTTGAGACTTGAGATAGGCGCATGCGCGGCACCTCTTACCCCCCACACACACGTCTTTTCGTCAGACGACTATAGTATGTACCAATTTTCTCCCAATAAACGAGAAAGAAGTGTATCGCGAAAACGTCACAAAACGCACCTTTTACAGAAAAATCTATATATATAAAATAAGAGTTTTGTCTGTAAACTGCTCAGAATTTGAAAAGAATGGTATTTCTGTATCGGTCATGTCCTCAGTAACCAGGAAATGCGCTTTTTACTTTTCCGTTATGTCTGTCTGTCTGTCTGTCTGTCTGTCTGTCTGTCTGTCTGTCTGTCTGTCTGTCTGTCTGTCTGTCTGTCTGTCTGTCTGTCTGTCTGTCTGTCTGTCTGTCTGTCTGTCTGTCTGTCTGTCTGTCTGTCTGTCTGTCTGTCTGTCTGTCTGTCTGTCTGTCTGTCTGTACACGCATCACCAGAAAAGGGCCAAAGAAAATTTAATGAAAATCGGTTGGAAAGTCGGATAATAAGTCGCTACAATCTAGGCCATAAATAATTTTATTCACGCTGATAGAAATGGTAGTTTAGGGGAAGGCCTAAAATTTAATTTTCAAATATTTATGTTTTAGTAACCCTGTCTTAATAAAAATTGGTATGCAAAGTCGAGGAATACGTCGCTACAATCTAGCCTAAGAATAATTTTATTCGCGCTGAAAGAAATGATAGTTTAGGGGAAGGCGTAAAATTTAATTTTTAAATATTTACGTTATTAGCGGTCCTATTTCATTGAAAATTAGTAGACAAAGTTCTAGAATGATCCACTGCAATTTAAGCTATAAGTAATTTTATTTACGCTGAGTTAAATTGTAGTTCTGGGGAAGGCCTAAATGTAATTCTCAAATATTTATATTATTAGTTGTCGTATCGATAAATACTGCATAACCAAAGTTATACAGAATTAAATTTCTGACCATTTATGTCTTATATATTTTTACCGTACCGGCGATGATAACACAGATATTCATGAATTTGTATTTTTGTTGCTAAGTCCGTATCAACGCCGAGCCACGAGAAAATGGGTTAACAGAATTTAATGAAAATCTGTATTTAGAGTCGGGGTATAAGAAATTACAGTCTAAGCTATAAACAATATTATTCATCCTGGATGAAATTGTAGTTTAGGGGAAGGTGCCTAAAATATAATTTTTAAATACCAATGTTATTGGTCCTATAGAAAAGTACTATAAAAAGTTATAGAGAATACAATTTCCGATCATTTATGTTTTATTCAGTTTTACCGTACCGACTATGATAAGTTTGGTATTTCAGAGTCGGAAGAAAACGAAATGTGAAGGCTTATAGTATCGAAAGTGCATAACATTGATCAACAATAACATAACATTGAACCCATAATTCTACGGTGAGAAAATTTTTTTATTTTTCTCAAATATTTATTTGGTATTCAGAAACGACTGTATGTTTGAGGGCAGCCATTTTGCGCTCCCAAGAGCCCGATGTTGCGTGGGAAGGTTCCCGCAAGGCGAGCTCGTGGATTGCCGGGACACCTCGGTGGAACTCGAGTGCCCGACAATTTTCTAAATTAATGAATTCTGCACAACGAGGGATTTTGACAAGATAGTAAAGGAAGAAATATATAAGCAAAATTATTCATACACCCTCTGTGAAGGTAGTGACACCAGGGACAATTTAGATGCAGTTAAGCCCAAGTGTGTGTTAGCGTGAGAACAGCGAGCTAGTTACACGTGCCAAGGTCGTGGGCAGAAGAAAAACGCGCGAAACGCACGGGCAGAAATAATTTATTTCTCATGTTGTGAGTGTAGAAAAATTATAAAATTAACACCTAACATAAGTGCAAGTCTGTCCGGAGTTCTGGGACAAGTCTTATCAAAATCGGTTTATTAGAAGCAAATTTGGCAGATTACACCACCGAGACTCATAGAGGGGATAGCGTCCTTCCGGAAATTATAAAAGAAACCCCCCACCGTAGATTTTGGAGTGTCGATCTGGAACTTGAAGCCGCGGGAGCTTGTGCCCGCCGTCATTAGAATCTCGCGCCAGATTGACCGACAATAATCAAATACATGTTCGTGGCTAAAGTCCATATATTTAGTAAGAAGAAAAGTGAATTGGAGAAGCTGTGAACGTTTGCAGACGAACTGGGAAGGTGTAGGCTGGTTGAAAAATACACAGCAGAATTTATTTTTATCATTTCCTGTAATCTTGTAAGTGAAGAAGGTCTGGGGGAAGCGATTCAAAATAGTTCTACTCCCTTATCGGCCGAACACCTGTTCTTGTTGAGACAACGGGGAGAGAAACCACTCTGGGAGACGCATCAGACAGTTATAGCCGACTGCAGAACGAGGGAAGTTCGTGGTGCAAGTTACAAAGAAAATGCATTATTTATGGTAATTTTAATCTCGTGTGTGTGTGAAGGGTAGTGTTTGGATGAGTGAGTTTTTAAATATGAAAATGTTATCTGTGAAAATGAGGGGCTAAGTGCGAGGTTGCTGGAGATGATGTAATCAGAATGCTGAGAATGTCACCAATGTGCAGGTCTGTCTATTTTACATTATGTTGTAGTCAGTTATTTAGTTACTGTCTGTCCTAAACAAAATTTCCAGATGATTGTCGGGTGATATGCGTAATTATCAGGCGAAAGGCGTTGTAAATTTTGGTCAGCGTGTGAAAAATTTCAGTGTGTAAAGTTCATGTCAGAAACGGTAAAATGCGACGCTTAAAATTTGGTGTTGAGATGAGATATCATTCAAAGTGCGGATTTGTGAACGTTATAAGTGTAAATTTGTCGTGGCGAATATTGTAATTTCAGGTGTCAGTTGCATTCAGAAATGCTGGTCAATGATAATAACAATAATAATAATAATAATAATAATAATAATAATAATAATGATAATAATAATAATAATAATAATAATAATGTCTACCGCGGGATAAGGAAATTTTTCCATGTTAGAGTGCAGTTAACCAGTTATTTTTACAAGGATCGTAAGCATGTTTAGATAATGTCAATGAAATTTGTTAGAGTCACAGTCATTAACGGGAAGAAAATTTTGAGACATCGTGTATACCAGTGTTGCGAAAGGTCGATGTGTGCTCTTGGATTTTTGAGGTTCGAAAGTCGTAATAATAGTAAAGTCAGAGATGTGCTTAATAATGGTTGTCGTTTTCACCAGGGGATCGATGTATGAAAAAGGATCTTGAAGGAAAAGGAATTGAGAGCGATGAATTGATATGTATGTGGAGACGAGATAGATACCGCTGGAAAGCGAGGAGAAAGAGTGTTGAGACAAGCTGTATTTTTGTAGAGGAAGTATTTAGGAACAGGCTGTGTGAGGCAGGCTGTATTGTTTTCCGCAATCAATCCGAATTTGAGATGACTATGATGTGAAGCATTGTGAAATTGATAGAACGATTCCAAGTGAAAACGACTCTAGTAAAATGTAAAGGTCTGGGTAGTAAACATCCAATGATTTTTGTTAAGATAAGGTACGGCCTCACGGATTGAAGAGCACTTTGGACACACGGTCGGGTTATATTTAATTTGTTCATTGGAGAGGTCATGGATAAGATGCTTGGAATTGATGATAGGCGATCTGCGAATTTCGAATGTGATGGTGATGATTATTATTTTGAAGGCATCCACTAAAAGGGAAATGTGTGTTGGGAATTTTCATTGGCAGCCCTGACACTTCAGTGCACAGGCTGAGATTGTGTTCGAGGTGGAGAATCGTTCGTCACGTCTATTTATTTTTGAGTTCACATATTATGATGAGGTAGACACTTGTTGTATTTTTTTTTTCGAGAGGTAGGCACTTACCGTGTTTCGACTTGCATTCTTTTGATAAGAGACGTAGTTCGGTCGTGCGTATTTTTTGTCTGACCAGATTCAGTGTTACTGTTGGAGGTTTGTTGGAAATTGCGGTTCGCCTGATATGTTAAGGGAGACGTGGTGCGACCCACTTTGACGCCCAACGATAGATTTAGGACGTCACGTGTTTATTCTTGGAGTCATTGGTGATGAGACGTCCTAGGTCACGCCCGACGATAGGATTTGGAAGGCATCATGTATATACTGATTAGGTTTAGGGTGTACAGATTTCAAGTGAGCCCGACGATAGGTCTGGGATGGTAGCTGTACACGCTCAAGTCTCGGTTTAGATGTTCTCTTTTGTTTGTTCTTTTTGTGGAGGTGGCCTGGAGGAAGGTAGCCATTACAGTACGATATGATTTATTGTAGAGGGTCTGTGCGAAGCTCTCATTGAGATAACGGGACTGCTGTTGACAAACGAGGGCTGTCCAAGTGTGGGACATCGACCCGATCTAGATTAAATACTTTTACTGTGTTTCTTCGTGCGTGTTAAGCTGTATGACTTTGAGATGTTAATTTATTTTTTTTACGGACTTTATTGTTTCCTCGTCTTGACGTCCGTTTTCATTGATAGTGTGCATTATTGACACTCAGTGTTTTAGAATGAGACTTGAGTTGTGAATGCGGTTTCGATTCGTCAGCCAGTATTTTGTTTTATTTCACCTTGTCGTATTTTCATTCTTATTCATAGTAAGTAAGTAAGTAATCACTTTACCAGTAGTGTGTTGGGACAGACAGTAAATAGAGAGATCTGTACTGGTAGCATTGTTGTCAAGGGAAAGAATTCCTTAAATTTGTAGTAAATTTTAGCGTGGACTGGTAAATTTATTAAGCATAACAAACCCATTTCTAACCTGAAAATCGGTTCAATAATAATATTTTCAAGTGACTTTTCACTTTTTGATTAACTTCAGTGTTTGGCATTTCTTCTAAATGCATGATTAGTAAGTGTTTCCTGCATTTCGCAGTTTTGTTCCTTTAGAACGACTTAACGTAAGATCCTCCCGGATCATGTGGTTGTTGGTTCCTTCCGAACAGTTGTTTGGGTGATGCACAGTTAGCATCGGGATTAACGTATCACTTAAGGGTGTCATGAATGACAAATACATGGTGGAATTTTATTTCAATTGTGAATGATGCCATTAACTTGTAGTGAACACCATGCTTTCCCATAATATTTCGCAACCTATCCAAAGCAACTGATAGTCAGTTTGGTTCGATTAAGGGTCCATTCGGCGGATGTTCCGTATCCGTGAAGGGTATTTGACTGGTGGATAACCTTAATTAAGAGAAAATCAGGCGTTCTAATTGTTGAAAGTCAGATTTTCCACGGATCGTGTGGATTAACTCTCAGTTCTTGTTTGGAATAATAGGTGCCCGGTTTTTCAGGTCTTCCCTTTTTCAGTTTTTCAGTTTCGCTGTCCACTAAAATAGTAGCTTCTCCGAAGCAACTCTTCGACATTTGAAGAAACGAAGTGACGTTATGTAATGTGACTGTGTTTGGAACATCCAAAGTCAATAATTTAAATTTGTTATATTTTTGTGGCAAGAATGCATATTAAATTAATTATGTTATCGTGCTATTTCAGTTTAATAAAAGTTAGTAAGCACATTTTTGCTCCTCATTTCAAGTAGTTAGGCTTTCTTCTGAACCCCATCGTTTGGTTAAGATCGTGACCGAATTTATTCCCGCAACGACCCAAGATTTAAGAGTTCTAAATTGTTCTACTATAGCAGCCGTGGCCGACCAACGATGGAATGGTAAGTTCAAGGGTTCAACATTGACCATTGTTTATTGTGATGTTCTTTGTCTCTTATGTTACCTCTCAACTCCGATTGATGGGGTTACTGCTGCGTACCGGCGGGAAATAGCCGGGGAGTTAGAAAACTTTCTTCTTTAGCATGCCATTCCTCTGATTCATACATTTTCTGATACAGCTGGTACGTAACACACTGGTCCATCATAGTATTTCAGCTATTCGATCCCTACTCTGACGCGCTGTTTTGATTGAGCAGTGAGCATACTTAAGGCAGAGCCTCACTTAATGGTGGTAGTAGTAGTAGTAGTAGTAGTAGTAGTAGTAGTATGGCCTGGTCTAGAATAACAATTTAGTCCATTTCCAAATTATAGCACCACAATATTCACTAAATAACTCTCTAGGGGCCGATGACCTTCGATGTTAGGCCCCTTAAAACAACAAGCATCATCAGCAGCACTAAATAACTCAAAATCCAACTCTGAAAAGAGCCGTTTCTTAAGAAAAGCTTCTTTCTCTTCACTTTTATAAAATTCTACATTCAATTTATTCCAAACTAGCAGTGAAGATGGAGTTTCTCTTCTGGCTTGGAGGAAAAATTTGTGAAGTCAGATTTTTCCGCCGCCAGTGTAGTGAAATGATATTTTCCGACTCATCCGGTACTCCTAGGAAACAGATTAGTAATTGGACATAGTTTTTGCCCTGGGAGTCTCCACTATTCTACCCTCTCCCTGCCGAAAAAAGCCGAAGGGTGTTCATGGATCATGGCTGTCTGCGGTTTGGTCATTCCAGGTCTGGAACTTTGGACTGTTAGATACGCAGCGTAGTCCTCTTTTTTAAAAGTGAGAAAATGTGTGATGTTTCATTTGAACGAGTATTTCGTAATATGAAAGCATTGCTTTTAATCGCGCCATTCCTATTGACGTAATTGTATGTTCATTTCAGTTGGGAAAACCACTAAGACAGTCTTTCTGAGGATGTAAAAAGGCATTATCATGAAAACATCCCAACCTGATTGTGACTGATGGTATGAAATTGGGTCTGCCATTACAGTGAAAATTCCCTCAGTCTTCATATGAGAAAAGATGTTTGGTGACCTCCCGTCGCGTTTCTTTGGTAACGTAAAGAGCTCTACAATTTAAGACAATCTTGCTCACAACGTGTACACTACATAACCTAAAATTCTGTATACAATGTAGAATTCCGTAGCGAAGCACGGGTACATCAGCTAGTAACATAATAAATACGTGTTGTGCAAATGCTTTATTGATGATAGGACACTTGATCGTGAATCGCACCTAGTAAAGTTTGTGTTCGAGGAAGTGTATATGAGAAAGTGTGAGTGAGGGAGTGAGATTGGGAGATTTTTTTATGTGAGAGTGTGTTTTTGAGTTTCAGTGTGGGAGTTTAATATTTGTCAGTTTGAGTCTGAGTGAGAGGAGAGTACACGACAATCCATGGCATGCACCTGTACAAAATTTACATCTAAATTGCATGACTCCTTGTAGATGGTTAACTATTTTTGTGAGCGAGTGCAATTTTGTTTACTGTAGTTTTACCATAGAAATTTCGAATGAATACAATGTTTTCTGCTCGTCCTATTTTACGAGTTGTCTTACTGACATTAATTTTGTTTCCAGGAACCCTCTGACGCTGTAGTTAATATAGCAAATAAACTGTACGTCGACAAAAAGTATGAACTACAATCTGGATATGAAGCAACTGCTACAGAGAAATTCTTATCTGGCGCCGCAAAAGTTGATATGAAAGGCCCTGAACCCGAGGAAGCAGTTAAAGTTATCAATGAATGGGTAGAACAACAGACGAACGGATTAATTAAGAACCTTGTAGGTAAGTGCAGTATGTGCTTAACTCCTATAGGACTACAGACATGACATAGGCTATTTCAAGAAAATAAAGTGAAATTCTTTACGTTTCGCAGAGAATTTGCCCTGCGTCATCAGAAAAAATCTCGACAGTTCATAAGAAAAGCTTCTCAAAGAATGAGGTTTGAACCACTACACCACAGAGGCAGACCGAATAAATTCCAATAAATTACTTTTTAGTAGGAGAAAGGTTTCTGAAAGAATCGTACAGGAGCTGTTTGAAAAATTAGTACCTTTATTCCCAGTGTGTTGTAGAACTTAATCTACCCTACCTATTTTTTATTCACTATCATGCTGTTCGCGCGGCGAATTACTGCATGAACTAGGATGATATTGGTCGTATATGTATGTATGTATGTATGTATGTATGTATGTATGTATGTATGTATGTATGTATGTATGTTGTGTATTCAGCCTGAAGGCTGGTTTGATCCTCTACAGCTCCACCAACAGCTGTCATAGATAGCCTAGGTGTCACTGAAGAGGCATACTAGGAAAATGAGGGGTGAAGTAGTTTCCCGTTGCTTTCCTCGTGGAGCCAAAGGTTGCTATTACATATCAGTCTACCAAGCCCACTGAAATGCATGCAACAACCGACCTTACGAGCGATATATTCACACCATTCATAACAGGGACTGGCTGCATAAGGAACGGGGTATTACTAGAATCGCTCATACCTCGGTCAGTTACATATTGTCAAAGCCAAGGATGAGACTGAGACAGGACAATGAAAGTAACAAATTGATTCTAACCCATACCAGAAGACATAGAGCACTGTAAACAGTACATCCCGCCAGCATGGGCATAATATTGGTCATGAACAGGATTATATATATATATATTTCGTGTGGCTATTTCTAGCCGGGTGCAGCCCTTGTAAGGCAGACCCTCCGATGAGGGTGGGCGGCATCTGCCATGTGTAGGTAACTGCATGTTATTGTGGTGGAGGATGGTGTTATGTGTGGTGTGTGAGTTGCAGGGATGTTGGGGACAGCACAAACACCCGGTCCCCGGGCTATTGGAATTAACCAATGAAGGTTAAAATCCCCGACCCGGCCGGAAATCGAACCCGGGACCCTCTGAACCGAAGGCCAGTACGCTAACCATCCAGCCAACGAGTCGGACATGAACATGATTGAAGACAATGTAAACAGACTTTCAACGTATTAGGTCGTGTTACGTACATGTAGTACGTGTTGAAGAGATGTTAAGTACAGAACAAGAATGGCCAGCCGGACACCAGTGGGATCCGAACCCACAACCTCCCGATTTCGCGTCGGTTGCTCTGCCAATTGAGCTATGGTGGCCTAGGCCATCTTTGTTCTGTTTGAAAGGATCTGAGCTACAGGTCTGGCACTGCTGCTAGCACACTGTAGAGTGCGTTTAAGTCGCCCGTTGTGGGGCATGTCAGTGAATATTGAATTTTCACGACCGCAATGTAATCGAAACAGACTTTCAACGTATTAGGTCGTGTTACGTACATGTAGTACGTGTTGAAGAGATGTTAAGTACAGAACCATAGTTTGACAGACTGAAAAGCCTTTGCTACATTTTACACAGAACCATAGCTCAATTGGTAGAGCAACCGACGCGAAATCGGGAGGTTGTGGGTTCGGATCCCACTGGTGTCCGGCTGGCCATTTTTGTTCTGTACTTAACATCTCTTCAACACGTACTACATGTACGTAACACGACCTAATACGTTGAAAGTCTGTTTCGATTACATTGCGGTCGTGAAAATTCAATATTCATGATTGAAGACACCTTAATTTAAGAGAGAAGTGAAATATTTTTAAAAATCGTCCATCCTGGGATTCGATTCAGCGATCACGCTCTCACGAAGCAGAGCATTTGCCGCTGCGCCACGAGCTCATTGTCTTCGTAACAAGCATAGCTTGCACATAAGTGCACTGCAATTTCATTAAGTAATTTCTCGGAAACGGCTGAGAATTGCGCCTTACTACGTGTACCTGTTATGCACCTGGCCATGTCGTACACGAGTACCAACGGTGGATCGAATGAGTGACCCATGCACCACCATAGCCTTCCCTTGTTAGCCGAGCTCAGCCGAGTCACCCCGAGGCAAAACGCTAGTCCGAACCGAGCCGGTGCACAGAATTTCTGCCCCTCGGTTTGCACGCGTGAGCTGTTGGGCGTTTGAGAGGTTCTGTGCTACGTAATGTTGATTCTCTGACAGTTCAGTAACCTTTGCGATAATCGCTCAAAATAGTTTTCTAGATTGTCAACAACACGTTGCCAGCAGTGCGGGAGACGTCGGGAACCAACAAGTGTGAATGTTACAGTCTGATATTTCACAGTAATGGCAATGCTCTATATAAGACTGTGTTATGAAAGGTTTTGAAGTAATATTTTCTTCCGGCCTTTAGAAAAAAATATCCAAAACAGCACTTACATGATTTCCTATTGCGCTTCCGCAATGAGTAACGGAAGATTCAGAAACTGTGGCCGGTCTATTAAGCGTACGTAACAGTTCTTTAGCATGCTTCTTGTTTGATCCTTTTATGAGTTCCTTTGCAAGCCTGCATCCTGGAGTATTTTTCCAGTTTTCCACTTGTTTCTTTTGTACGCATTTTCCTATGTAGTGTCGGGCTTGTCCATAGGAAATCCCGCATACAGGTTCTGGGCCTACAAAATGTGTTTCTGCCCCTTTCCTGGCCAGTTTATCTGCCTTTCCACTTTCTTCCATACCTGCATGTCCTGGTACCCATACTATTTTGATAGGGCTGTAGTTTGAGAGCTTCAGGAGAAGTGAGTGGCAATACTAGACAATTCTGGATATTATCTGGACTGCCACTGGTGCCTTAATGGCCACTTGGCTGTCCGTAAAAATGAAAATGTCCTTATTCCTATAGTCCCTTCTCAGATTTTCTTGAATACATGTTGTGATAGCTATCATTTCAGCATGAATGACTGTAGTGTGCCTGCCCAGGCTCATCTGGATTGATCTCTCAGGTCTTCCCACGTTTATCCCTCCTCCTGTGCCATCCACAGTCTTTGATCCATCAGTCTACCATACTATATAATCCTTTTCAGTATTTCATTTGTTGACATCCTAATATTTTTCTTTTTATCTGGGACTCAAACTGTTTTTCAAAGTTGTACTTTGGTATCATATGATCATAAGGCATCTGTAGAAATTCCTTTGTTATTACTCAGTTAATTTTACAGTGTCCTAGATTGGGTCTTTGTGCATTTCAGCACTCTAATTGTGTCAATCTATATGAACTCATTCTAGCCTGTCCTCCTATGAAATAACATAGTAATGTGAGGTCTAATAAACTATTCAAAGCTTCTGTTGGCGTAATTCTCATAGCCCCAGTTATGGCTATGCCTGCCAATCTCTGTAGGCTATCCACTGATGGTCTTAGGCCCCATGTCTTCCCAACGGGTCTTCTACATGCATACAGCAAGTTCTTCGCCCTGATTATGTTCCTTTCTACATGTGGATTCCGGGTTTTACCTAACACTACATCTAGGTGCAGTGCCTGTTCTTCCAAAGAGCTTCAGTGATCTCTTTCCCTCTAATTTTCTCCTTCTTGTAAAAGGGACCAGAGTTATCCAGCTCAGGTTGACTGATATTTGCTCTTCCCGACACCAGTTCTCCACAAGGTGGAGTGATCTTTGCATGAGGTCCTGGATAACTCTCATCTCCTTACCTCGTACCACAATCACGATGTCATCTGCGTATCCTTGTGTATAGAAACCCTGTTCATTGAGTGTAGTTATGATTTTGTTCACCACGACGTTCCACAGCAGAGGCGAAAGAACTCCTCCCTGAGCACAGCCTCGGGTGGCCGTAACCGTCAGCGTTTCTTTAAACAGGGTTGCTTTTATCTTCCTTCCGTCTAACATTGGATTTAATCCATTTGACGAAGGTTTTATTCACCTTGCTCTTTTCCAATGCTTTGATCATACAGTCATAGGTTGTATTACTGAAGGCTCCTTCTACATCTAGAAATGCCGCCAATGTTAATTTCTTTATATTCTAGGCTTTCCTCTAGTTTACAAACCAAATGGTGGAGTGCTACTTCAGTGGATCTGCCAGGTCTATATGCAAACTGATTTTCATGTAACGTTAAGTTCAGTCGTACCGTTCTTCTCATATATTTATCCAGAATTTTCTCCATTGCTTGCAGCATGAAGGAGGTTAAACATAATGGTCTGCATGCTTTGGCTTGGGCATATTTTGCCCTTCCAGGCTTAGGTATGTATACTGCTTTAGCTTCAGACCATGATTTCGGCACGTACCCTAAATCCAGAATAGCTCTGAAAATGTTCGTCAGGGCATTGACGAGTATCTCCCATCCTTCCTGTAGGAGTATCGGAAGTATCTCATCTGGCCCCGGAGCCTTTACAGGGTGAAACGCGTCGATTGCCCATTTTACATGGTTATATTTTATTATTCTGTTGGCACAGTTCCAGTATGCTCTTCGAGCTCCGGTCTCTTTTCCAACGGTTTCTTCTTCTGTCATTTCCTCAATCTCAGGAAAGTGACACGCCATTATCATCTGTAGCGTGTCCTTCCCCTCCTGAGTAAATGACCCATCAGGTTTCTTCAGTGTCCCCACCTGATTTATATGGGTTGCTTTCAGAACCTTCTGGAGCCTTGCTGTTTCAGTGTGTGATCCCACTTTCTCACAGAACAGTCTCCAAGATTTTCTTTTTGTTTTCCGTATCTCTAGGTTATATCACTGAGTTTCCTATGATATACGTCCCACATACCATTTCTAGATGATGTTCTAAACAACATCCCAAACTCTCTTTTTTTTTCATTTTGGCTAGTTTGTTGTTCCCCCAGCTTACTTTTTGGTGTGTTTCTTGTTTTTGAGAGGACGTTTGTCATGGAATGAGTCTATAATGACCTCTTCTAATAGTTCCTCTGCCTCATCCAATTCTTTCTGTCCTCAACTTCTGATGGGGCAGATTAGTTGAGTCATATGGGAGGTATGCAGAGCCTATGGTTATTTCTCTGGGACCTTCCCAATTTCCGAGTTTTATCTTGGCCACCACTAAGTCCTTTGAACAATGTTCCTGCAACAGAAGGCATTTTAGTTTTCTGCCCACAAGTAAACATGTTCTAGGCATATTCGATGTAATATCGTACATTAGCTTACCTCCAGATTGCGCCAGGCCTGCTAATCTGCCCCTAACTATCTATGGCTCTTGGAATTTTTTGTACAGCCTTCCCTAGGACTTCTCTGTATCTATCCCAGTTAGTTCCTTTTGGGTCTCTGTACATCTCAATCCCATATAGTCTCGCATCTATTGCAAATTGGATGTGCTGGCGGTCTGCCAATGATGGTTCCTCCAGCACCTTCCAGTTTTTAATAAGGTTTCCAATATGCGTAGTAATTAGTGTAATGTCTATTACCTCCCTACGATTTTATTTACAAATGTAGGCTTGTTTCCTAGGTTTAGTATCGTCAGCTCACCTCTTGCATTGCAGTTCGTGCTACCCCATGCCGTGTTGTGTGAATTTGCATCTGCTCCAAGGACTAGGTATTCGCCTTTCCCCTTTGCGTTGCAAATTAGGTTCTCAACTTCTGATGGGGCAGATTAGTTGAGTCATATGGTAGGTATGCAGAGCCTACGGTTATTTCTCTGGGACCTTCCCAATTTCCAAGTTTTATCTTGGCCACCACTAAGTCCTTTGAACAATGATCCTGCAACAGAAGGCATTTTAGTTTTCTGCTCACAGGTAAACATGTTCTAGGCATATTCGTTGTAGTATCGTACATTACCTTATCTCCAGATTCCGCCAGGCCTGCTACTCTGCCTCTAACTACCCATGGCCCTTGTATAAGAGCCACATCGATGGCCTCAGACTTGAACTTCGTGACGAAATTGGCAACAGCTGAATTTTTTATGTCGTAGGTTGGCGTGTAGAAATTTCAATACCATCTTTGCCAACGCTAGGTTTTGTTTTTTCTTAATTACTTGAAATTTGATCTGCCCAAGTCCAAGCTTGGCTTTAAGGCCTCCCTTCTTGAGCCCTTCAAAATATGTTTCATTAAGGGCCAAAACAATTGTCCTTCCTGCATGATCAGTAGTTGTTGCATTCAGCACTCTCCACTCTTTCGTCGGAAGTTTGGTGTCATGCTGACGTATCCCGACAAGCACATCATCAACCTCCATCTTAACAAATGGAATAGAAAACTTGGTGATGATTTTTGTAGTATTCAGCACCTTTTTGGCTTCTGCCACCTTTAAAATCTCCCCTTTCCAAGGGTTGCAATTGGCCACTGTCTGTTCTGGTCAGCTTTTAGTTTCTAGATTCGCACAGATCAGTACCATTGCTCCACATTCCAGTCTAGGAGACTCGAGTAAGCCTGGAAGGCATCCATCCGACAGCGGTTTCATTTGCGCTATCAGAGCTGATGAAAGTAACTTCACCTCCTCCTCCTTCAGTTTCCCGTCTGGAAAGGTTTTTAGGTACTATTGCTACCTTGTTTGAAGTTAGTCTTTCCGAAAAGGACACGACCGTCTCTTCTTTCTGTTTCTTGTCGGGCGGTTTTGTAGCCGAACTTGATGTCACACTATCCCCCTACCGTGGCCTTTTGGGCGTTGTCGGAGGGATAACCTCTCGTCGATCCCTGTTCCATGGCTTCTTCTCCGTCCAAGTTCCAGCCGCTATTTTGGCTGCCTTCCTCGTTTTCTTCCTTTTCTTGTAATATGCACTGTTGCGAGGTGGCCTGTCGATATGAAATCTGTTGATTTGCTTGTCGTAGCAGTCTGCTCTACTGGAGCTTCTGGTGCCATTTCTTCAGTTCTTTCTCTACGGATGTTCATTGTTTGCTTGTGGAAGTAGTATGCTCTACTCAAGGGCGCCCATACCCGGGGGCAAAGTGGGGCTGCGGCCCCCCTCTACCTCTCAGGTGAAGGAAAAAATATATTGTAGTCAGGTGTTTTCCTTTCAAGAATATGATTTAGAAGTCGGTATTACTAGAAGTTGTAGTACCGCCCCCCATCAACAGGCAAGGAATACCGTCGTTGTTAGTCTACCGCGGAATACAAGTCGCCATTCATCTTCCAAAATATTAAAAATACTACGTACCCCCAGGCTAGGCCCCTCCCTACAAACTGTCATATGGGCGCCCATGGCTCTACTGGAGCTTCTGGTGCCATTTCTTGTTTTGAGTCGGCGACAGCCTGTCCAATTGAGACTTCTGTCTCCATTTTCCATCTTGGGCTTGCTCCCGGATCTGCTCTACGGGAGCTTCCATGACTTCCCTTGATGTCAGAGTTTTTAAAATTGGTTCTTTATAAGCATCCCTTCTAGGGTCCTGAACGTCGTTATCACCATCCGTGGTAAGGCATACAGCCAGATATTGTCCTCCCGCAACTGAGACTCTCCGTAGCAGAGACCACGCCCCTCAGTTGTCCACCCAGCGGTCTGCCCCTGGCCCGAACCTAGCCGGGTTTGTTCCCCCTTCAGTAGGTCTACTCACGAGGTCTTCACTTGGCATTATCATGACTGAGTTCACAGCCATGACTTTCTCCCTAGGTTGAGATCGCCCCTTTCCCAACCCGCGGCTCGTCCAGGCTACGTAGAGCAAAGTGATGTGTTGCTTCCAGCACCCCGCAGTGAGCCTTCACCTCAATCACCAACTCCACTTCACCTGAACCACCGTATCACCCATGTGGAGGAACCATGGATGCTCCTCTAGCATGTGTGGGTGAGGCTTCCCTTCCAAGCCTTGACTTGGGCTAGTAACAATGGGTCGGGGGATAAAACTGGGGAGAATGACCAGTACCTTGCCCAGGCGGCCTTACCTGCTATGCTGAACAGGGGCCTTGTGGGGGGATGGGAAGTTTGAACGGGATGGACAAGGAAGAGGGAAAAAAGCAACCGTGGCCTTAAGCTAGGTACCATACCGGCATTTGGCTATAGGAGAAGTGGAAAACCACCGAAAACCATTTCTAGGATGGCTGACGTGGAAATCGAGCCCACCTCTACTCATTTGACCTCCCAAGACTGAGTGGACCCCGTTCCAGCCTTCGTACCACTTTTCAAATTTCGTGGCAGAGCCGAGAATCGAACCCGGGCCTCCAGGCGTGACAGCTAATAACACTAACCACTACAACACAGAGGCGGACTAACTGTAATTTGCTTGTGAAAAAATGTACACGATGTAATCCCGTCCCAATACGCGTGACATTTAATTGTTTGACCAGAGCTGACGATAACTCTGTAGGAACGAATTTCCAAACACCCTTGCTATTAACAAAGTAATGAAGAACCATTCTTTCCGTTTTTGCCTAATTAGTTTCCTCCAATCATTTGAATTACTAGAAAATTATGATTTTTGTGGACAACTAGTGCACTGTTTAAGATTATTCAAATACCATTATTTTCGAGTGCAGGAAGCGTTCATTTTATATAATATTTGTATTATTCTAACAAAATACACGCCTTTGTTTCTTTTAAGACGTTTTCCTGTGATATTATGAGAATATCTCATTTTTACTATTACCTAACATTACTTTTTCAGATTGTGAATAATATTCTACATTTGCATGTCTTTTAAATAGCCCGCCTGGTGGCCATGATCGTTAAGGCGCTGAAGTCTAAAATGGTCTAACACCGAGGTTAGCCGGCTCGAGTCCCGTTGGTCGAAAAAATATTCACCATCAAAATGTTGGCCGGCAGGGTAGGGGAGGTGATGGTATACAATTTCTAATCACTAGATTGCGTGCCAAAAGCCTGGATTAAATTCCAAACCTCTCCGCAGTGCTCATATGGAGTGAGGGCATATGACGCTGTTGATGGTGATTCGTCCGTCGGATGGGGACGTTAAGCCTTGAGCAGACCCCTGTGCGCTATTCGACAGGAGTAGGCTATGTGCCGGCACTGGGTTTCACCCTCTCCCTACTATCATATATCACGTCATTCATTTCATCTCTCATTAACTCCTCTGATGAGGTTGACGTCAGGAATGGCATCCGGTCATAAAAAAACCCGCCACGACAGATTCATCTCACTTCATACCCGACCCCGTAAGGAAACGGGTTGGACAAACACAACGCATGTATTTTAAATGCAAGCACTGTTTCTGTCTTGTATAGTATGCGTCATTTTATTCCATTTAATTTCTACCCCATTTCCCATAATTATACGAAGGTTGGAACTTAAATAGTGGTAACTATTTATTTACAACAGATACAAAATAGTTACATGCTAGCTACCTTTACTGTCCTTCAATGTTGTCACCAGCGTTGTGTATAACCCTTGCCAGCGATGTGGAAGTCGTAATATGCGTTTAGTAGAGCCTATTCTGTTGTTGGTGCGAATGGTGCGGTCTACTGCCTGTCCAATCTCTGCAACACAGTTCTGAAGAGAATGCTCACGAATCGTCTGGTATCGATCACTGTCCAGTAACGCGGCAAGTGCATGCACTTCTTCACTCGTAGGACGACCTGCCCGATGAATGTCCGCCACAGTTTGCCGACCATCGTTGAAGGCGTTTACGCAACGTGCCACTGTTCTGTAAGGTAATGCAGATTCCCCGCAAGCCTCTTGAAGACCTTGATGACACTGTCGTGCTGTACGACCTCTGACACATTCAATCTTGATCCAACTCCGTTGTTCCTGTTTGGAAAACATAGTGACAACGTTACGTTAGATCGCTAGCTCACAAGTGACAGTGTATCTCTCGCTTGTGCGCACGCAGGTTATGTGGGAAGGGCGAGTCCATTTGCTCTGAGGTAAGGTAGGTATGTAACCAACGTGTGCTATCAGTGACAATATTAGATTCCGTTGCATAGCGTCTCCTCAGCAGTGTTGCCACTATTTAAGTTCCAACCCTCGTATTAAGAAAAACAAATGGTATAATATTTTAGAAAAAAGTGTAGCCTCAGAATCTGTACGTGGAACAGTTTCCTCCTTACACCTTATTTTCTCGCGTTAAAATTTGGTATCCGTGTATATTTTAGTGCAAGTATATTAATTCTTCTTTTGACGGTGTCTGCATGAGTATTAAAGTAGTTTAATTTAATAGGTCAAATACTGACCAAACCAAGGGTCATTCTTTCCTACAATGGTTGAGCGCGATGATAATGAAATCATAGTCGAGACTGCTATAATTCAGGCCAGCCTTCGCACACAAGAATTGCGAAGAAAGTGGAGAATTTGACCCTCAAATTGTTGATATAAACAGTACGTCTGTTGCCTTCAAGGACTCCCTCATTCACCTCTCTCACCGTTGTCAAGCTAGAGGGACCGTGCGGGCAGGCAGAGGGCAAGTACCTTCCCCTCCGCGTGTTTCGTTCATTCTAGATATCCCGTACTTCACTCCCTCCACCTCCCCTTCACTCTTCAGATGTGTGCATGTGTTATGTGTCTAATGAATGTGACCAATGAGAGAGAATGTGTAAGAAGGTACTGGGCGGTTCTGAGGGCTGTACTGATTTCTTGCCTGCAATTAAAATTTCTGGCCACGAGACTAAAAGTTCTCGAATGTACGTCCGACGGAACTTTTCCATAATTGGCTGGCTTATTGAAGCTACTGGTACTGGACGTTTAAACTATTACCGAGGTGTACTTATTACATTTGAGAACACATTTGGGAAATTTAAAACACATATTTTCCATTTCTGAAAATGAAAATCCACCGCCTGTTTCCAGGCTTAACCGAGTCAGGAATGGAGTGGATGAAACCTCCATCTGGCAACAAGGATAGGAACTCTAGCGGCTGTAGAAGCCTGTCGCAGTTCTCTGGGGCAATGATTAATGACTTAGAGTTGAAATGCAATGATACCGTACTGGATAGCATTGCTGGAATGAAAGATGACAGGACAAACACGAATATCCGTAGAAAAATCTTTCCTGCCTCCGCTTTGTCCAGCACAAAGCTCTCATGGACTGACCGGGATTTGAGCCACGGAACTCAGCGGTGAGGGGATGGCGCACTGCTGCCTGAGCCAGGAAGGTTCTGCATATTTTCCACTTTTAAAGCAGATAAATGGATGCTTATTTCTGAAAAGTTAAACGCATAATTATGCGGGCTGCTAAGTAATAGCCATTTTACTGTTTTGTACACATTTGTTTTTCAACAACTTTCAGATGTAAGCAGCGTGCGCAACGCAGCATTGGTTGCAGTGAATGCCCTACACTTCAAAGCAAACTGGAGTTCACCATTTCCTAGTTCAAAAGTTTCACCCAGACCGTTCTTCATTAACAAAGATGAGAAGAAGGATGTTGAAATGATGAACCAGGAACTTAAAGTTCCGTTTATTGACAGAGGAAGAAACAAGGCCATTAAACTAAAGTACCAGGTAAGAAATTATAAACTTTCAGCAAGTTATAGGTTACAAGTCTACTCGATAACGTTCTAACGCCAGAGATAATTATTCTTACTTTTCTTCGTTACTGAAACAGCACGCAAACAAATTTACTTCACAGCAAGCCTATCTAAGGCAGAGCTCTGCAGATCGGTCCCATTATCCCATCACATCACGTACGGCTATGTCCTAGGTGCGAGCGTCCAGAGTGCGCGTGCTTCCATGCCCTACTAGTTTACTGACTTCCATGTGTCCATTGTTGTAATTATCAGGCTGGCAACACGATAACAATTGAAAAGAAATCAAGAGTTTTGTTTCTATAGAGAACAGTGCGTTAACATTTGAGTTACTTTAAGTGGGAATTCAAGACAAAGCAAGCATTATATAGATAAAGGTCGGCGTGAGTTACGGGAGTTCGATCACCTGTCCTTTTTGGTTCGTTTCGGCCTGCTAGAGACCCCGGGACTCGTCTTAACCCTTAGCTAAGGTTTTCTACTTTTTCTTGGCCCGGTATGCTTTTATTTTCTGGTTGTGTGTCTGCTTGCTTCCAAACGTCCACTTAGCTCAGGTGGCCCCTGTCATCTTTTTGCTTGTGACTGACAGTGGGAGGACTCCCTGTGGGATGGCCTGTCGGTACTGAGATCGGTTCTCTATTGTCTTTAATGGGATATTTAGTTCCTCTAAGTCTGATTTTACTGAGGTGATCCACTAGGTCTTGGAAGCCTTTCCCCGAATTGTCACTGTGAAAATTCTGTTGGTAAGCCTGCAGGGTATCAGGTGACTCATGTGCCCATAGAAAAACAGTCGCCTTTTCCTCATACATGTGATGGACCCGTGTTCTAACGAACAAATACATACTATTATAGTTGTTCAAAACAAGTTTTTGCGATATCTGTATTATAAAACAAATAAGACATTTTGCCCTTTTGATACATCAACACGGTATTTAAGAAGTAACTTTAACCTCACGTCGTTGCGCAACAGAAGAATCATTATTTCTCTAAAAACGTTAAAAAAAATCGTAAGAAATAAATTTAATTCCATAGGACTGCTCAATTTTATCTCCTTTCATGTTCCACGAGCTGGAGCTCGCATGAACACAGTATTTCAAGTTCCAAGATCTAGAACATCTCATCACTTGAACTCGCCATTTATTAAAATGCTACGATTTTATAACACATTTGCTGCAGGAATAGATTTATTTTCAGAATCACACACTGTCATTAATATACATTTAAAGGCCTGTGTTTCTAATTTATAAATTCAGACTCCTTTCTATATAATAGGTGCTCTTTAACTTATTTATTAATATAGTCACTTATTACTTTATTTATATCTTTGTTGCAATTCTTGTATTTTTATAGTGTAGAAATAATCATTGTTGTACTCTGGATTGTCATTGTCTCTGTGTATGTGTTTTCCATTCATTCTTCTTCCTTGTCTTTATTATCTTCAGCATTATTATTGTGTATTTATCTTTACTTACATGTATGCATTATAAGTACTGTTGACTGTTGTGTTAAGAAGGTACTGTATTGGGCTTACTGCCTGTGTACTTTCAAAAAGTCAAATAAATAAATAAATAAATAAATAAATAAATAAATAAATAAATAAATAAATAAATAAATAAATAAATAAATAAATAAATAAATAAATAAATAAATAAATAAATAAATAAATAAATAAATAAATAAATAAATAAATACATTAATTAATTAATTAATTATGTCTTCCTGATGTTCGTAGAGATCGTTGTTTTGCTTGATCCTGTAGGTGTCGTCCTCCTATCTTATGGGTCCTAGTATCTTCATCAAGATCGTCCCCTCTCTAAGATCTAGTTTCCTGAGTAGGCCCCTTCGATTCATTAACAGGCACTTAGAGGCGTAGAGTACGAAGTGTCTTACTACTGGCAAGGGAACACATACCCGTGTTACACTCTGATCTGGTTGAAATTGGGTGGGAATATTCGTGGGAGGCTGTAGAATGCTAAAGTGAAAACTGCATGTGCCCAGCGCAAATTTGAACGCCAACATTGAACAAATAAATAGCCGTAAATTTAAAAGTGCCGCTGGAGTATCGGGGTGTGGCGGAGAGGCAGGGAGAAGCGAAGCAGCGGACGTGAGCCGACCGGGCTGTGTCGAGCCGCACCAGCAGCCAGAGAGCGTATAGCCGGGCTGCTCGCTGGAGTCGAATGAATGACCACCCCCTCTCACGGCCACTATTCCTTACTGCACCGCAGTTCGCACATACCTCGTATCTTCCCGATTAGAAACGTCAAAGCAGATCAAGATGTGCACATGGATTAGTCGTCCGATAAGACAACGTTCTTACAATGACGGGTAAAATCTAACGTTCTTTTAGTCATTTTTATGAATGGTAACTGTATATTTACTTTAACCTTGTATGTCAAATGATTTTTTGCACCTAGATACGACAAAACGCCCACTACAGAAGTCATTCAATCCGTAGAATGTAGTAGTGTGCATTCAGAATTGTTTTGCAGAGGGTGACAAAGAAAAGACATCCCATTTTCTGAAGGTGAAAGGAATTTGGGATTAGAATTATATCGTAAGTGTATCAATCTATTTATATATATTTACTTTTAAGAGGAAAACAAGCGTTCACAGGAATTGCGTTCTTGTCTCCGTTTCACAGGTATTTTTGTCGACAGGGTTTTGGATACCGATGTGACAGTCGAACTGGATGGCACATTGGACATGTCAGATGATGACTTTGTTTTCGAGGAAGACAATATTGAAACACCGATATTTAAATCCGTCTCCGAAAATGTTGCTCCTAACCCTGCATCCACAACGACGGCTGAACAATGCCTCATCCCAATAACGTATAAGAAGAAGGTGGGCGAATATTGGCGAAACAAATATCAATCAATCACTACTGATCTGCATTTAGGGCAGTCGCCCAGGTGGCAGATTCCCTATCTGTTGTTTTCCTTGCCTTCCCTTAAATGATCGCAAAGAAATTGGAAAATTATTGAACATTTCCCTTGGTAAGTTACTCCAGTCCCTAACTCCCCTTCCTATAAACGAATATTTGCCCCAATTCGTCCTCTTGAATTCCAACTTTATCTTACTATTGTGATCTTTCCTACTTTTAAAGATACCACTCAAACTTATTCGTCTACTGATGTCCTCCCACGCCATCTCTCCACTGACAGCGCGGAACATATCACTTAATCGAGCAACTCGTCTCCTTTCTCCCAAACAGAAACAGAGGAAACAGAGGAGCTTCGCATCAGTGAAACATGGGTTTAGTAAATTAAAGTGTCAGGAAGAGCTTTACACGTGGGAGCAACAATTGGAAAACGATGGCACAATGGGACCAAAAAATAAATTTTTTACGAAGAAGACTTATAATAAGTTCAAAGAAAGTAGACAATGAAACAAAATTGTTCACGATACAAAAATTTAAAAAATTGCTTTAATGTCCGCTCGTCTAGTTAGCTGCGACACGTTTCGAGCGTCTTATTTCTAGGTAATGAGTTTTGAAAGGAAATTTAAAATTGGATCAAGAAAGAGTAGCAAATTCCTATCTAAAAATACCCATTTGAAAAGGAAGATACTAATTTATTGTAACGAGGCACTGTTTGTGGAAGAAGTGTCGCAGTTAATAGAAAGTCACGGCCCAGAGTGCGTGTTTAATACTGATCAGTCTGGTTTTCATGAAGAGTTCAATTCTGTCAGGACCCATAATGAACGAGGAGAAAAAGTCGTATTAGTGGAAGCACAATCTATGAATTCGCTACCTCATAGTTACACAGTACAACTAATAATTTCGGCAGATGGACAACTCCTGCCGAAGTTGCTAGTGGTGTTGAAAGAAAAAAATGGCAAATTTGGTCTTAATATAGAAAAACCCATTTACCGCACCAAATTTGTACACTTTGCCTTCAGAGTCTGGAAAACTGACCAAAGAACTTGTGCAGAAATGGTTACGGGATGTTTATTGTGAGCTAGTACCAGAGTACATTGTTTTAGTTCTCGATTCGTGGACGGGACAGAAAGAGGAAATGTTTTAAATGCTGAAGTTGGGAGTAAGAAAATCATTGCCGTTCAAACAGTTCCGAAAGGAGCCACTGGACTTACCCAGCCGTTAGATGTTTTGGGCTTCCTCATTTGGAAGCAATTTATTCGTCTTTTGTACGATTTAATTTTGTTAAACTCGTTAGACATCAACTTACATTTAAGGAACAACCTTTTCGTCGCCATAAGACATATCTGTGTCGGTGCCACGTAAAGCAAATTGTAAAAAAAGGAGGAACAACCTTTTAAAAGTGCAATTTTTGACGCACTTTCGTAGCATGTGGCAGTTCAGTTGGTACAAATATGTGGCTATGTTAACAAGAAACCTTCAGTCGATTCCTGTTTCAAAGAAGAGCCTTCCGATAACCAATGTAACACTTGTGAAAGCGACAGCGCTGAGATGAAATGGGGTATGGCTTTTAGTGCTGGGAGTGTCTGAGGACGAGTTCGGCTCGCCAGATGTGCAGGTAGTTTGATTTGACTCCCGTAGGCGATCTGCGCGTCATGATGAGGATGAAATGATGATCAAGACGACACATACATCCAGCCCCCGTGCCAGCGAAATTAACCAATGATAATTAAAATTCCCGACCCTGCCTGGAATCGAACCCGAGACCCCTGTGATCAAAGGCCAGCACGCTAAACATTTAGCCATGGAGCCGGACAGCGACAGCACTGTAAGATGTGCATGGTGCACACAGTATCTGGGCCTTGTCCACTTTTTGTAAACAATCACTATTGCATTAATTACAAGGAGTGAAAGAACTCGGGCGTGAGTTTTTCAAACTTCATTGGTATCGTTTAAACATTGTCGTTGCAGACGATCGTTTCATGTGTTGTTTTCATATTTAGTTTTGCATATCTGATCGGGAAGTTACGGGGAACGCGCTAACTATACGCTGTCCGGCTGCTGGCGTGGCTCGACACAGCCCGGTTGGCTCACGTCCGCTGCTTCGCTCCTCCCTACCTCTCCGCCACACCCGATACTCCCGTTGCACTTATAATTTTACGACTACTTATTTGTTTAATTTTGGCGTTTAAACTTGCGCTGGGCACATGCGGTTTCCACCTTAGCATTTCACTGCTTTCCACGAACAATCCTACTAAATTTCAACCGGATCCGAGTGTAACACATGTATGTGTTCCCTTGTGAGTTGTAGTGCTTCAGCTTTAGGTTTCTGGAGAGGTACTTGGAGGTGTAGATGCATTTATAGGAATGGTAGTCACTCTCTAAGATGGTGCACCTACTGTCTATGACCAAAGTTTCGCTCTCACTTGTTGCTGATATCCATTCTCCTAAGTACTTGACTGCAGGAACTTTACTTACGGTGTTGCTACCTAGTGGGATTGTAGAACGAGCCTGCCTTATATTAGTGGTAAACTCCGTCTTCCGTAGGTTGACCTTCAAGCCGGTTTTTGCTACAACACTGTAGAGGTCCTATAGTTGGTAAGTAGCCTCTCCCATGCTGTTGGCCAGTAAAGTGAAATCATCATCTATAATAAACTAAAAGCTGATCCCAATAATTTTTTAATACTGTTGAATGTTACCATCAATGTTCGATTATATAATGGGATTTATTGGACCACACCTTTTGATTATGTTCATTTTGGTTTAATCAACAGCTGAATTATATCACTGAGTAGTATATAATACACACGTTCTTGTATAAATATTAAAAAAATGTGTGGAAATTAAATGTAATTTGTTCTTAATGCTGACTACAAGAATGCGAGAAACGGTTCTCCACTCCTTATCAACCATGTACCTGTTCCGGTAACCTTCGTTGAACTGTCCCATAGTACGGGTCTCTTAAAAAACATCAGAAATGAGAGCCTCTGATGTTGAAATAATGCTAATACGCTGCCGATAAATTTGCATGGAAGTTGCTCCCTACTCGTGAATGTTGACGCAGGCGAGAACACTCCAAAGCCCTACAGACACGTGCGGTAGTGAGTGTTTGACCGCGTACAGCAGGTAGAGCGTGGAATCTTCTGAAAGCAGGTGCACGCTGGACGCTCACACCTGCGACATAGCCTAATGAGCACGGTAGTCCTTCCCATTCTGCCTGCCTGCCCGTCCTGCATACGGTAACGGGACGAACGCGACTGCGAGCGGGCAGATATTGTTTTGAGACGAGGAGAGATTTGTGTAAATGAAAACGGAAATACGAAGCCGGTTTACTCGTACAGCTTTATCCATGGAGTTCCCACTTGTTTGTAGCAGCAACACTTGTTCTCGATACTTTCATTCTTTTCCGTAGAATGTATTTGTCTTGAATCCACACATCTTTCACTCCCGTACAGTGAAGTCGGTCTGAAAACAGACCGATGTAAAATGCTTTCGTCTTGGAGATGATTAATAATAATAATAATAATAATAATAATAATAATAATAATAATAATAATAATAATAATAATAATAATAATAATAATTGTTTCGGAAAATATTGTTCAATAGCAGTATTATAAGAAACTGTAGGCGTTGGGGCTGGATAATAAGGCACCTTAAATTAAAATATACCCAAAACTTTATTTTAAAAATAGAACAAGTTGCCTTCCTTCGTTTTCACAGGACTTAAAGTTGTTTACGTAATTAAAATCTCGAATATTTTGAGTAGTACAAAGTAAAGAGAACAACGAGGAAGCCAGTCCTCATTAACAGGTACCATTCAAAAATGAGAGAAAATTTTCTTACTCCGAACACCTAGAGCATAACCAGGCTATCCGACCGCAATAAACAATACAATTTAAATTAAAACCCTCTCCAATATAAATGGAGAACACTTAAACAGATTTAAAACCAAGGGGGAACTAGATTTTACACCGAATTAGTTAATAGATCCCGTATTTCGAAACCATTTCCCAAAGGCATGTTAAGAAATGCCCCAAATAATTAACAGTACAATGAAGATACAACGCTAGATACAACCTTCCAGTACTTGCACGACTTAGCAGAGGCTTATTCCTCTACATACTGAGGCTTCAGATCGCCCATAGTACAGGCAATCCCCTAAAGGGGAAAACATCATTACAAAAGAATACAAGCTATATCTAAGCCCCACCGGATCTACACCCTTAAAGCTCTCAGAAGAGAAGCAAAAACATTACAAGTTTACTATACTTACGTGTACGTAATAAATGTTTTCTAATACCTCAGGCCCATCCCATATGCTAACATTCCAAGAAAAGAAACGAAGTCCCACCCTCTTACCTTCATGCTAGAGACCGGGGACGAAAGGCCAGGGAATGAGCCCTACAAGGGAGCGCACAGCTGAAGTGCCAGCAGGCAATTCACCGCCGGCAGGATGAACACCACAAGCAGCGGCCAAGGTCAAGTCTGACGAAACGCCCCAGTAGGGGCGTGGAGGAAGGGGAAGGGGCGTGAAGGAAAGACAGGGATCTCGATCAGAAGGGAGGCGTTTCAGAGCGAGACCATTCTCAATTTCTCTGAAGTCATGCGGGGAACAAGGGCAATGATTTATTATTTGCGGGGTAACCCATAGCAAATAAAGAATACATTTAAAATACATCCAACAAGTTCACAATACACAAGACAGCTTGCAAGCATAATAAGGCACATGAAAAGAAAACCAACGAATGCAGGGGAGACTAAAAGTTTTTCATGGCACAGATCCTCCCCTCCCTAAAACCGACGTCGGTAAAAGTTTAAAATTAAACAGCAATATTCAATATCAAAAGAGTCCTTCTTAAGATGAGCAGGAAAAGCTTCCTGAATCTACTCCTTCACGGAGCAGAAAGATACACAAATTACAGGTCGAGTACAGACTCGGAAGGGAAGGAAAACCTTCCCATATATGAGGTTCACGCAAGGAGCTCCAGCGAACTTGCAGATTAATTTACGGTGTCTCAGTTTCCACTCGGTCCTACACATAAACGAAGATGCAGATAGGCGGTTAGCCAAAGTGAGTAGTGCCCCACCAAATGAAGAAAGTTCTAAGGAACGGCCTCAAAAGGTGTTGTCGTCTATGACAGGCCGAAACAATCGGCTACCAGGATGCACGAAGTACCAAAAACTCCACCGAGGGGCCCTCCCAGAGAACTCAGGCAGCAGGATCTTCCAGTTGGCTAGAACGACAAACACAGAGCCGACCTTCATGCTAGAGACCGGGGACGAAAGGCCAGGGAATGAGCCCTACAAGGGAGCGCACAGCTGAAGTGCCAGCAGGCAATTCACTGCCGGCAGGATGAGCACTTTCAAGAATGACCGGGGAAGTGTCGAGATCGCCAGGCCCCAGGTATGCCCCGGCGCCAGCGTGAAGGTAAAAGGAGGGGGGAAGGGGAGCGGGCGTGAGGTAGAAGAAGTACAAAACATTCTAATCAGTAAAATATACTCCAACACACCATAGAAGTTTGCAATTCAATAAGAGTTCAACACTCGGAGAAAGAAACCCTCCTCAAATAAAACAGAAGAAAGGCGAACGGCGTCCCATAAGGAGGGCACCCAGAACTTAGGCCGGCTTGACCTGAGAGAGGTAGCACCATAAAAGCCTCTCCACCACGGGTCCCTAAGGAGCAAGGTCACCGGTGTAAGGAACCGCAAACAGTACAGGGCCCACAAAAGTGAGGAGACAGCTTTCCTGACGGTGCAAAATTCCTAACAAAAACACTATCCTCGACAGCCAGGCCGACGGACCTCGCGCCTGCTTCCTTAGATTAGACACCTTAAGGTTAGCCATAGTGCGTTTCCACGTGGTCTTAACATTAGGAGGATCGATATTCTCCGGTAACAAGTCGTTCATTTTTCACAAGTTGGAAAATGGTGAGTTGTGGGGTGAAACTAAACATGAAAGAAAAGGGCGATATCTTGTGCGCTTCGTGAACCACAAAAAGCGTAGGTCAATCAAGGAACGGAGGTATCCCGTCTCAAAATATCCTCATGATGGAAGGCTATAAGGGAAGAGCGCAAATTGCGGTTCAGCCTCGCCGCGTACGACGACTGGGGATAGTACGCGGAGGTAGTGACGTGCGAGATAGACAGACCGAAACAAAATTTCCTAAACAAATTGGATGTAAAAGCCCTCGCATTATCGGAGACTAAAGTTTGACAAAGCCCGAAGGTAGAAAAAATGCTTTTCAAACATTTTACCATGCTGTCCGTGGTAGCCAATTTGGTAGGAAACGTCAACGTAAAGGGGGTAAGGCCTTCGACACAGACGAAAATAAATCTATTACCATCCCCTTTCGATTTTGGTAGGGGCCCGACATAGTAAATTAATATACATTCCACGGAGCGAGTAGCTTGAGTGAAAGACAAGAACCCTACTGTAGTATTCAGAGGCGGTTTGCTAATCTTACAAACCTTAAAAGCTTTGACCAATTCTCGCACTTCACCGTCCAACCCCTTCCAAGTAAAATTCTCCCGAATTTTCTTTCTGGCCAAGGTGGCCAGCAAGGGGGGACTCATGATAATATTTAAAAATCATGGGCACCAGAACGGTGGGACCACCACCTTCATCCTTTTATCATGCCGAGAAGGCAACACAGGACCCCGTTCCTTAAAAGGTACGGAGCGACCGGTTTCCCTCCCTCTAAATCTAGGATCACAGGTCCTAACACCAGGTCTTCCCTCTGAATTTTTGCTATGGCATGATATAACAAGACGTGACGGAAAAAATGCCGCAGAATTAGCCAGCAAGCCAGAGGAACTGATGTCCAAAGGTTGGTCATCTTGCACCACCTCGGAAGAATATATATGGTTTGAACAATCGGCTAAAACATTATCCGACCCACAGATGTACCGTACTTCAAACTGAAATGTCGAGATCCTGATACCCCAACGGGTTAATAGACCAGTTGTCTGGGGTCTTTCCAAGACACAACTCAACGCCTGGTTGTCAGTTTCCAGTTCAAATTTAACGTGCTCTTAATACATCCTGAATTTATCGAGGGAAAATAATACTGACAACCCTTCAAGTTGCCGGCCCCGTGGCGTAGGGGTAGCGTGCCTGTGTCTTACCCGGAGGCCCCGGGTTCTATTCCCGACCAGATCAGGGATTTTGACCTGACCTGAGGGCTGGTTCGAGGTCCACTCCGCCTACATGATTAGAATTGAGGAGCTATGTGACGGGTTAGATAGCGGCCCCGGTCTAGAAAGCCAAGAAAAATGGCCGAGTGGATTCGTCGTGCTGACTATATACATGACACTTCCTAATCTGCAGGCCTTTGGGGTGAGCAGCGGTAGCTTGGTAGGACAAGGCCCTTCGAGGGCTGTAGTGCTATGGGAGTATGGGGAACCCTTCAAGTTCATATACCGAATATTTCGTCTCGAGAGCAGACAGAGTCCTGGATGCATAAGCGATAGGGAGTTAAGCGGGTCCGCAGGCTTAGCGAAGACCGGAATAAATTTCTGAAAAAAATTATCTTACCCACATACCGGGCAACCCATTTCACATCTTCAGGAGGTCAGACTCACGAATAACCTGGGTACGAGAAAGGTTCACAGAGACGCCGTCAAGCGAAATAACATGCCCAAGGAACGATATCTGGAGCTTGGCATAATAGACCTTAGAAAGCTTGACGGTAAGCCCAGCCTTCCGGAGACGCGTCAACACTTCTTTAAGGTGGAACAGGTGCTCCTCATAACTTCCGGAATAAATCACTAAAGCTTCCAAATAATGATATAAGTAATTGAATCTGATATCCGAAAATAGTTTATCTAAAAGCCTAGCGAGGTCGGCGGCACCGGTCGAAACCCAAAAGGGCAAGCGACGAAATTCATATAAATTCCAATCGGTTTCAAACGCCGTCGAATGCCGCGACTCAGGAGCAAGAGGTATCTGATAGTAGGCTTGGTTCAGATCCAATACGGTGAAATATCTAGCCCTCCTAGACCAAGAGAAACAAAACAAAAGTATAAATCCGATAGCGGGACTGACTGGAACTCAATTTTCTTATTTAGAACCATATAATCCAGGAGAGGCCTGGACCCGCCCTGAGGTTTAGGGCCGAGAAATATGGGCGAATAAGCAGAAGAAGACGGTTGAATAATCCCCTGGCCAAGCGTCTTATCGATGATCTCCTTCGGGGCCTTCATTTTAGGCGCAGACAAACGGTAGACACTTCAATTTTGTATTCCAAAATGTTGGTCATGCTCAATTCCTCGGAAAATACATCCGAAAAGGTGTCGCACAGCTCCCTAACACTCTGCGCATTATCCTCAGGGTGATAGCTAAGATCGCATACCATCTCACTCTGAGGGCGCATAATTGAGCGAAAAGACTCAGAATTAAGTAAACACAAGGGGATATTTAATGATTGACAAAACATAAACCGAAAATTCCATTCTGAAACCCAGAACTAATCCGGAATAGGAAAAATATTACTGCCCAAAATGATGGGACACGACAAATCCTTGGCTACATAAAAGGGAAACTTCCACGAAAAATTAGAAACACGGATTTTACTAGTAAAGGAACCCATAACATCGACCCTAGAAGAGTTGGCTGATACACACGAAACAGTGACCGGTTCTAAATCAGGAAATTTACGTCTTTCTTTCTTTCTTTCTTTTTTTTTTCTTTTTTTTTTTTTTTGCTATTTGTTTTACGTCGCACCGACACAGATAGGTCTTACGGCGACGATGGGATAGGAAAGGCCTAGGAATAGGAGGGAAGCGGCCGTGGCCTTAATTAAGGTACAGCCCCAGCATTTTCCTGGTGTGAAAATGGGAAACCACGGAAAACCATCTTCAGGACTGCCGACAGTGGGGTTCGAACCCACTATCTCCCGAATACTGGATACTGGCCGCACTTAAGCGACTGCAGCTATCGAGCTCGGTAATTTACATCTTTATGCCAATTCTAGCTAACCAAGGAGAGGGCACTGTCCGAGTCCAGTAAGGCCGACACAGGTTCGCACCCCATTTCCACCTTAATAAAGGGGACACTCCCTTTCACATCCGCGGAGATCCGTAAGCGGTCAGACGGACAGGTACCCGATAAATGCTGAACAGAGGCACAATGAGTGCGATTATCCACTGGGGGATCGTAAGCTCCGAAACCCCCTTACCTAGTCAGCTAGGCGCTGAAATTCCAACACAATTCTTCACCAGGGGCCAGGTGGGCGTTTAGCCGCGTGAGGAAGAGTCTCTCGAATATATTAGAGATATGCGATAATAAGGTGATCGGGCGATAATTTTCCGGGAAATGTCTGTCCTTCCCTGGTTTTGGAATGACGGCCATTTTCCCCGTCTTCAAAATCTTCAAAGGGAAGTATCCCGTTTTCAAACAGGCCAAAAATAGGTTGCCAAAAATAATATTGCCTTATAAGGCAGTGATTTTATTTATTTATTCGATACCTTGTCATCTCCGGGAGACTTCTTCTCATTTAAGCATTTAATGACCCTGGGGACCTCTTGAGGCTTAATGTCGTGCTGTTGCTTATAGTTATTTCATTCTTCCTGTTTGGGAGCGGGATATCAGTCCAACGAAGGACTCTTTGGCCAGTGATTTCGGTAGTTTTATTTGTTTATTCTAGTTGTTTATTTGAAGTGTGCTATGGCACACGTATTGTTGTGTTTTTCATGTAGATATTGATACTGGTGTGTGGATTGTCACAACAAGGCATCACCCAGTGTGAGTCCCGCACCGCACCCACCCAGCTTTTACCCTGCTAAACCCCGTTTATTGAAACTTTTTGAATTGCAATTTTTACAATTTGTACATTATATGTTGTATTTATTTCTTCTTCTTTTAGAGTTTTTGCACATTATTCATTGATCATTATTCATACAATAATTTCACGGAATTAATTTCACGCTTCACTTAATTTCACTGCACTTTTCACTTTAAGATCTTTCTTGATGTTTTTACATTTTTCAATCCTTATGTCGTGTATTTGTTACATTTTGAAGGCGTGTAATGTGTTTTATCATGTGTAACACATATATAATCATCACATTCACTGTAATAATATGACTTCATTTTTAGTTTTTTAGTTCATTTTCTTGCTGTTTTATGATTTACAAATACTGCAATTGTGTTCGGTGTAGTTGTTACATTTTGAAGGGGTGTAATATGTTGTATTGCGTGTAACGCATGTATTTCAATCATATTCACTCTAATATTGTCAATTCATTTTCAGTTTTTGAGTTCTTTTGCTTGCTGATTTGATAATTTACAAATATTATAGTTGTGTTTTGTGTTCTTGTTACATTTTATATTCGTGTAGTGTGTTGCTTTGTGTGATAGGGGTATAATATAAACATTTTTGTGTGTTGTATGTCGGAGTGTTGAGAATTATTGGTTAATTTCTACAAGTAAATCCCGTTATATGCGGATTCGTTTTCCGCGATTTCGCATATACGCGATTTTAGTTTCAAGTCTAGTGCCGCCACCTGTTAACAGTACGTGGAAGTTGTAATGACTTGTGGCGGGTACAGACATGCGTGCCGAACTCTGTAACGTACACCACGTCGCGCGGGAAGGTTAAACGGGGCAAGCGCATCTCTACTCGCGTCATCTTTCGGGTTTGTCGAGTCGTGAATCGTCAGTTCCGGTCAGTAGACCTGTGAAGTTACACTTGAAACGTTTCGTAATAAAAACGCCGGGCAAAAGGAAAGAAACTGAGGCTGTCGAAAGAAAGAAGCGTGTATGAAAGTCGTATTCGTTAGAAACAAAGCTAGAAGTTTTGCATCGCTATGAGAAAGGTGAGCGTATTTATGACATTCAGCATGCTTTCGGACTATTCGTGAAAATGCTGAATCAATTCGAAAAACTGCTCAATCTTCTACTAACTTAAATGTGACTAGAGTGACCAAATCTCGTTCGGAAGCGATGGAAAGACTGGATTGGACTGAGCATCACAACCAGCAACACATGCCTCTCCCTGGAGCTGCTTTTCAAACTAAAGCCAAGAGCTTGTATGCAGAGTTTAGTTTATTATTGTGTTTTTCAGTGTTAAATTTTTTTAAGTGCATTAAGTTGCATTAAAATGCTTTTCAGATACAGGACAATAGTTATATTTTGTAAAAATACTAAGAATCTCTGCTATTTTAAACTTAATGTGTGAGTAAACGGAAACCTACCCTTTATTTTACATGTAAAATGAATCTCGATTTACGCGAATTCGGTATTCGCGGCACTTCCGAGGAACGTAACAATCGCGTATAGCGAGGTCTACTTTGATTGATGGCGGTGTTAACGCCTTGAAGTCAGTACTGTATGTTTGCCGATGATAAAATTATTAGTGGGGCCATTGCACTACTTTCGCGCCATCTGCAGGGGTATATTGTAATTTTCCGATCTTTGGTTATTTTCGGGCAGTGGCTGGGGTTGGGAATAGGTAGCTGGTAGCGGGTGTTGGCTGTTAGTTTACGATGGATTGTGCTAGCGGGGATAGGTTGATGGCCTCGATAGGTTGCGGGAATTAGCATTTTTAAGGTATTGCAATCTAATAGAATGAAGATAGGAACGGATTGTAGGGAATGTGTATAAATTATTCATTGTCTGTATTCTAGTTTTTGGTCCGAGTTTGTACGTAAGTCGAATGGCGTGTCGGTCTGATTTTAAAATGTCTAAATAGTGGATGGGATGGGCTGAAATCCAGGTTAATGAGACATAGGTAATAACAGGTCGAACAAAGACTTTACAGTATATATGTTAATTATTTGAGCGGCTTTTAGTCCCCAGGTTTGACCTTTCAACCAGTTTAAGAGGTTAAACCTGTTGTATGCCTTTTTATAAATGTTGTTAAAGTGTACATTCCATTTTAGGTTATTTTGGAAAGTGATAACTAGGTAGATAGGGGTGAGTTTCTGTAAGCGGTTGATTATTAAGTGTGAGGTGGATTTTGTTAGTGGGTCGGTATCTATGGTTACCATTTCTAAAAACTATAATTGAGTTTTGTTTACGTTAATTGTAATTTGCCAAAGATTAAGCCATTGTTCGAGTAGGTGGAGGTAGCGTTGGATGCGTGATTGGAGGGCGCGGTTGTTAGTTCCAAGGGCAAGGATTGCTGTGTCGGCTGCAAATTGAAATAATTTGAGTGGGGGTGAGGGTTGGGGGATATCTATACAATATAGGACGTGTTATAGGGGGCTCACGGGGCTGCCTTTTGGTCCTCCAGCTAATATGGGAAATTTATATGATAGGGTGTTATGGATGGTTATTTGAGCGCTGTGTCGGTTTACGAAGTTAGCTAGGAAATGGGTGATTGTGAGTGGAAGTGGTAAATGTCGCAGTAAAATAAATGAGTCCTGTGATCCATACCTTGTCGAATGCTTTTTCTACGGCTAAACTGATTAAAGTGGCTCTCTCCTGTACCAGGAAAGCCTAGGTCCTGGCCCATATCAATCGAAAGAAACGTTATTCCAGCATAAAATACCCGTCCGACGTACGAACATTTAAGTAAAGGAATGTTCCAGCATGTGCCAGACTTCGCGAGTGCACTAGGCGAAGTCAAGTGACGTCACCTGTCGCTCGAAGCTCACCTCCCCTAGAGATATTTCTCGAAAAGAATTTTCTTTTCGCAAGCTTTTCAACGCCTTAACCAATTTCAACGGGACAAGCGCTGAATTGTAGCGGACGTCATAAAAGTTAATCCCTGTGAATTTCGAATTAATCCATCCCATGGTTGTTCAGTTATAATAATTTAAAGTCTAAGAAAATTATACACTCACGGTCACATGGCCAAGAGAACCACCCCTACCAGCGGCGGTATATATGTCAAGGCTAACAAGCAGAGCAGCGCAGTACAAGGACGAGTACACAGATGTGTGTGAGTGAGACAGAGGAGAGACCGACCCTCGTACAGTATGTCCGCGCAGTCACGGTGAAAGTACTTGCCGTCGCGTTTCCGGAACACGAAGTTATATCGCCGACAAAATTATAAAAGACGTCGCACTGTATTTAGTATATCGCGTCGCGACTACAGTCTAATTCTAAAGACATTTGAGAATATAATACGAGTGAACTTATTGAAGTGCAAATACCAAATATTTAACGTTCACAGAATATATCATTACGTGTAGACTTAGTTTACTTCACATGATATTGAACTTCTACAGAAACTAATGTGTAGAATTACCAGAACTCATTTCTTTTCGAGTATTGAACTGTGTTTCTTTATTCACGTAGTGTTCACGCCATATTAGTGTACGACTTACAGTAGTAATCTGGGTGAATACTAAGAACTTTTTCTGAGGTAATATGACTTTATAATAACAAGATAATCAGAAAATAATCCTTTGTGACTTAGTGATCGTGTTCAAAGACTGTGATTATAGACTATGATTTGCCTTTTTCAAGTGTGAACTGTGTAATTATGGACGTTTTCAGTAACGACTTTAAATAGTATTTCATACAGGAAGGACTGCGATTATTCATTTAACGTCTTAAAGTTCAATTACGCCATAAACTGTGTTCAACAGTAAATGACAGTGTCAGTGATAACTACTCGCACCAAGTGAATTTTCCGTGTGCGAAAAATCACCTTAACAAGCTGCAATTCTACACGATACAGTTCCAGCTATCATCACCTCATCGGGGGACGTCAACATGGTGTGTTAAGGGAACATAGCTGATCCTGATTCTCCACGGAACATTCCAGATGTCCATCCTTCAACATTTGTAGCAACATTTCTTTCATTAAGTGAGTAGTAACAAACTGACTAAAATTTTCTCATTAATTTTGAACAGTGGAAACTTCAGTGCCGCGTGTGAACAAATATTTCAGAGTTCTCATAATTTCTCAGAAGTTCATCTCTTGTGATTAATTTAATTTTCAAATTTAATTTTCATATCTCATAGAAGAACTTTAGGCTTTTCAAGTGTGCTATACATCAAGGTTTACAAACTGAAAAACTGAAAAAAATTCAACAGAAATTTAAATTTTCATGTCAATTTGCAATTGCAAGTGTGTGCTCATATTTAGAACGCCTTTAGGTGGAAATCTAATACCTCGTATTCTCACATATGAAAGATTTTGGAATCAGTGATATCCATTTAATTTTCATGAACAGAATTCAGGAAGATTACGTTCAAACTTTTAATTTCAATGCCAGATTTGAGTCCAATAATCATATTGCAGGGTGAAGAATTAATAAATTGTTTAAAAAAATTTTTAACCATCTATTATTCCCTCCGCGAGTCTATCCTACTCTCTATCGGCTCCAAAACCAAGTTCCATTCCCTGAGGTCCTACTCATGCCCTTTACCCAAGAACTTTTCCTGGTACACTCCTTAGGTGGGAGATATGATGTGAGAGATGCTGAGATATGGAAGAGGTGATCTTGTGTAGAGCGGTGTAGGCGGAAACATGCTTGCGATTGTGGAATGAGTTGGAGAGAGTTCAAGAAGGAATGGATTCGACGGGCTAGAATAACTTCCAATATTTTAAATATTGCTGGTAACAGGCTTATTAGACGATATGAAGTTTTCTTGGAAGGTGGTTTGTTAGGCTTTAAAAATATGAGGATTTTTGCCTGTTCCAAGTGGGGTGGAAAGGAACCTTTTTGGATTATAATATTGCATAGTATTTGAAGGAAAAGGAGCGATGCTTCTTTAATATGTCTATATGTAATTTGGTCAAGGCCAGGAGCTGTGTTCTTTTTGTAAGGTGTTCAGAGGATGTTGTTGTTCAAGCGGTGGGAGGGTTTCGAAGGTGGTGTGTAGCGGTGCTTCTGTGATGTCTGTATATTCGGTTATTATTTCGTGGTCCGGATGGTAGAAGTTGGGGTCTGTAGAAGGTGAAAAGTTTTGTCTGTAGTGGTCTGCGAAGAGATCAGCTTTTGCTTTTGGATTGTTTGGTGCGGTATTGTTGTGAATTATTGGGTAGTGGGGGAATGACTTTTGTTTCGTGTTGAAATTTAGTCTAGTATTTACGTGTATCGTTTGTGTTAGATAGCTCAGTGCAAGTGTTAATCCAGGCTTTTCGTTTTATGGCTTTAATAAAGGAGCGTGCGTGTCGTAGGGTTGTTCTGTGTCCCTGAAGAATGTTGGGGTCTCATGTTCGACGGTAGGCTTTGTACAGGTCGTGTGAGTATTGTAGTAGTTGAAGGGCTGTAGGTAGGAGTGGTGGTTTTGAAGGGTGTAAGCTATGGTGAGGTATGTGGAGTTGGTCTGCAGTATATGAGGCTGTTTCACGTTGTTTTATTGTGTTGTGTAGTTCTTCTTATTTTGTTGGTGTCGTAATATTGTTGAGCATGTCTGTGATTGTTTGTCTGTAGGCTGACCAATCAGTGCAGTTATATTGTCGTACTGGTGGGGGTCGTTGGTTGTGTTGGAAGGGGTTAGTTCGTAGGTTTGGTAGGGTTAGTAAACATGGTATATGGTCACTTCCGATAGATGGTAGCATAAGTATATCATTATTATTTGCTAATGCTGGTGAAAGAGTTATAATATCAGGGGTGTTATTAGATATAGGTCTTGTGGGAGAAGGGAAAGGGATGTCCACGCCCCGAACGTCATGTAAAATGTGTTCATAAGTTCTTTTTTGTGGGCTACCATATGATGTAACGTTAAAACCTGTCATAATCAAATTGGTTGAAAAATTTTGATTAATATATTCTACAAATTCTTTAGGTGGAGATGATCCTAGAGGAGCGTAGATGGTAGCTATTGCGATGTTTTGATTGCCAATAGTTACCTCAATTATTTCGCTAGTGGTTTACGTCGCACGACACAGATAGGTCTTATGGCAACTGTGGGATAGGAAAGGCCTAAGAGTTGGTGGAAGGTAGCGGCCGTGGCCTTAAGGTACAGCCCCATCATTTGCCTGGTGTGAAAGTGAGAAACCAAGGAAAACCATCTTCAGAGCTGCCGACAGTAGGATTCGAAACCACTATTTTCCGGATGAAAGCTCACAGCCGCGCGCCCCTAACCGCACGACCAACTGGCCCGGTACCTCAATTATTAAGTTTTCTGTTTGATGTTCTTGTAATTGGTGATAGTGTATTTTTTATGGAATAGATTTATGTACACTGTTACCCCTCTACGTCCCCTCTTAGGGTGGTCGGAGCGGTAGTGTGTGTGATTTTTAATTTGTGGTTTTTGTTTTTTAGTTAGAAATGTTTCAATAAAAATTACGACATCCGGGTTGTGTTGGTCGCTGTGTAATTCAATAAGCGGTCGGTTGGTTCTTAATGAGCATATATTTCCGTAGTAGACTTTCACTTTTCAAAATAGCGGGGATGGATTTAATGGAAGGAATGCACAGTGCATTTTTGTTCCTAAATACGTGGCGTCCAGATGAGTATGGAATACCAACCGAGCCGCCAATTGAATCTGATAGAGTACATAGGGACGTTGGAATGGTAGTACATTCTGTAGGACTAGGGTGATGAATCTAAGGATGTTCTCCGTGGAGGGGGGAGGGAGAGTGGATGCAAAGTTTGGGGTGTGGAGGTCAGCGGTTGTTATGGGAAGGATGGTTTCAGGTTGGGATGGAATGGGTTGAGGTTTACTCCTACATTTAGCAGAAAAAGTGGGATGATTTTCCTGACAATTAGTGCACTTCGGTGAAGCCTTATAATGCAGTTTGCTGTTGAGTGCTTACCACTGCATATAGCGCTTACCTGATCTCGGAAGCGCGGCTGCCTGGGTGGATGGTCGTATCCTTGGCAGCGTTCACAGCGTCTGCGTTGTGGTGGGGACGACCTTGACGGCTCCACACGGTGACGTTTGGCGTAGATGAGGGCGCCATCTCGTAGCAGCTGGTCAAGGGAACACGTCACAGGATTCGAATTAATGAGGCTGGTCCTCTGTCGTACCTGATGCGTATAGTTTTGAAAATTTGCAGCCCTTGTTGTTGTAGTTGGGCTGCAACCTCGTCCTCTGTGTAGCTACGATCTACACAGTAGGCCACAACTGACAATGTGGGTGCGGGGCGCGTAGGTGGTGTATTGCCCCTTGGTTGTAGTGCCATATTTTGAGCTATGGCGTGTTTCAGAAGTGTGTTACTCCGATAGTGTTGACCAGTATGGAGTAAAATAGCCTGGAAGTCTTGATATTGTGGTACTCTTTACTTCTTTGTATTTCCAAGTTATACTCCTTCTGTACGTTCGGTAGGAATCTTGTTATGATGGAGTGGATGGCCTTTGGCTGGTTTTTATCGGGGTCCAAGTTCTTTAATTTAATTATGTAGAATTGAGTTGGTATTCCTGTACCCATAGCAATTCCACTCCGAAGTCTTAATTGGTTTGATGGTGCCGGGTTCCGGGCAGATTCTATCTATCTATTTCTAGTTTTCATTCCCCTCCCTGAAGGTAACGCCTTCACTCTGGCCAGGAGTTTCGGCAGGTTGGAGGAGTGATGGTATGGGGAGGAGGGTAGTTTGATGTATGGAGTTAGGAGGTGTGTGCGGATGGTATTTAATTATCGGGGATGTGTGCAAGGATTAAATATAATGGGAAAGGAAGGTTGGTAAAGGAAGGGTTTTTTGTGGGGGAGGGCATATATTAGTTTTTTTGTGGGGGAGGGCATATTTCTTTGTGTACATTGATGTATAAATACGGTTTACAGTTTGACAGTACTTGGGATATTAACATAAATTAATGAGTTTTATCTTTACAGTCATGTATGAAGTTCCAAAGTTTACCACAGTACCGATTAGAAATTTTCCATTGATTCCTTCGCCATGATGATCTCTTCTGAAGAGGGGCCAATATGTGAAGAGTAACATTAATTTCGTGATGCACTCACAAGACGTCATGTAACAGGATGTAAGTATATTCAGTAATTAAAAATATTGGGGAGGATACGATGCTAGGATGTGGGTGCAGGAGCTGAGAGGGCTGGGGATGTGTTCAGACAGGGGTTTCTAACGGAGTAAAGTGGAAGTGCGAATTTAGGCCGGAATGGGTGGTAAGAAAATGAAGATTGAATGTTTGGTTTGCTGCCGCTTGTAAGTGAGTGAGGACTAAGGGACGGTTGTAGGGATGGGTACTTAGTAATGAAATGGTGACAAAACGAATTAGATCCTCTACTGTAGGTATTTGGAAAACGGAACGCCTAGGTGACGTAGGTGGATCAATGGTTCTGATAGGGGCTATGAGTTCTGGTTGATTTCGAGGTGGTGCAGGGCGGCGACAGCGGCGACAATACACTGCGTGATTACCTCCACAGGTATGGCATTGCGGGGGTTGATGCGAGCTGGGGCACCTGGATGTTAAGTGATCTTGATTGCAATGTCCACATTTAGGAATATTGGCGATACAGTGAATGGTGGTATGATTATTGTAGATGATACAGCGCTCACACCGGATGGCTCGTGGTGGTGGGGCACGAGATGGTTCCACTTTATGGTGGTGCCTATGTATAGAGACCCCGCTGGCCAAAATACGGTCGACATCTTCGGGCGATGGCAGAATAATTCTCACCATACAGGTGGGACCCGTGGAGTTCTTGATTCTGAAGGCCTTCTTGACTGGGATGCCTTCCGCTTGAAGTTCGGAGATTATTGTTTCTTCCGTAATTGAAGGGTCAACACCTCGTATTACACAGCTGAGGAGGCGGTGGCGTGGGACGGGGGAGTTTTGATGGGTTGAGGAGAGAGGAGTTGAAAAGGGGTAATTGATCCAAGTTGGTGAGCTCCTATTGCAGTGGTGAGTTGAGTGGCCGCGATGTCCCAATTAACTTGAATGATGACTCCAGTTGTTGTTCGACGGATGTCCGCTATATCCTCACGGCGCATATTAAATCTGAGCAGGATGGAGAAAATGGCGTTGGGAGTCTGGAACTCGTGGGAAGGATTTGAGAGTAGAAATGAATGCGTTCCTGAGGGGGTAGGTAGAAGCAAACGGGAATAAACGATGGGACGTCTTGTGCCTGATATGGATGAAAGTCCGAGTGTAGAGGGGGTAGTGGAGGTGGATGGAGAATTGGCAGAAATGGGCTGATTGATGGCGGCCATGGACTGCGGAGGCGCACTTGTATTGTCTGTCGATGGTGCAGGATTCGGGTCCAGAGCAAGGCGTCCTGGGGCTTGTTCTTCCTCCGGAGAAGACTGTGGAGAAAACCTCTTAAACTGGAAGTGAACTGTAGTGTTGTCCTCTAGCGAAGCTGTTGTCGTGGGAAGAAATCTGGCCTGGTAGTCAGGAGCGGCAAAATTAGACAGTACGGCTGAGTGGTATGCTGCTGCAGCTGTTTGACTGAAGTCAGTGGCTGTGGTGGTTGTGGCTGTCGTGGTCGTTGCTGTAGAGGTAGCTGGACGATAAGGTTGATAGCGATGCATAACGAAAAGTGGTGTTATGGTCGTCTGAGGAAGTGCAGTACGACTGACGATGAGCTCGCCCTGAGGTGATACCTCTCGGCATTTCTTCTGTCCACCTAATCAGAAATCTTTTTTAACAGGGAATGCCCTGCGTGCTTGAGTTACGGTGTAGAAAAACCGTTGGACGGCGAAGGATCGCAGCTTCTGCGTAGCTCAGAGTAGATAGTGGCATAAAGCCTGGCGAACAATTTTCAGATGATAGGTGAAATGGAGCCCTAATATCTGCTGTATTGTTAAGTGGCGACATGCCACTTGGTGATGGGTTGTCAGGATTGGAGAACGGCGTTTTCTAACCTCTGGGCTAGGCGAATCCGTGTCAATTTTCCTCCTAGGCATTCTAACAGTTTCGTCTTGCATGGTTGAAGCTGGAGATACAGAGCGATCTCTTATCGTGGAGTCGAAACTTGTAGGGTTTTGCGTGGCGGCATCTGGTGTGTTTCTGCCGTACTTCTTCCTCGGCCCGGTTGGAGTGCTTTCGGCGACCTCTGGAATAGCTGGGCCGTATTTGTTCATGGTTCCTTCCTTCTGTATCCGTCGCGCTGGAGGCGGCATCTTTAGCCGGATGGTTCAACTTCGTCTTGGTATTTACGAAGTCTGATGAAGCCTCTGGTGGCAGAGTTTCATACCTCGTAGCATCATGGCCGTGCATCATATCACCGCCGTCTCAATCCTATATACTGCCTACTCTATGCTATGCGGTTAACATGCTTCTCAGCGTGAGCTCTTAGTGTCACGAACTTCCGCTAGAGGCGCCAGCTAACGCACCCAACTTATCTCCGTACCCACGTTATTGTGTTCCAGTGTGTATGCATCAAGCATTTATGTGTGTGTGGCTGGTTGTAAAATGATTGTTGTATTCCTCTCTGTATATCAAAGCGGGAAATCCAAATTCTTCAAGTGTGAGGATTCCTGTTATCCCCCCAAGTAAAGAACTTTGGGAAAATTGGCTTAACGGTATATCAAGGCAAGGATCAACCAAAGGTAATCCATCCGATTCTTCTCGTGTTACTAGCCTGAATTTTAGATATGGAGATGAAAGATAAAACGAAAATAAAAATATATTGAAGCCAGAGAGCGTGCCTAGTCGGTCTTCGAATTATGCCCATTACCTTCAAACCAGAAAAATAGCTCCACAAAAGACCACACAGTGACAAGATATTTCTTCGGAAGAAATCTGTAATGAAACAAGCTCTTCAACCGCAGGAAATACATTGGATGACGAGTAGGAAATTCATTTGAACAACGATATAAGTTCAATCCAAGTCAATTTTCCAACGAGTAAGAACGACATCTGTGATCAGAAAATCAGACATTAGAGGTTCCGATCAAGAATTCTGAGACTGCGATAACAGCTGACGAAGACCATGAGAACGACGACAGTACCGCCAACCCGGTAGCTCCACCGAACATAGATTGGGAGGCACTCCTCCAAACTGTTCGGAGACTGGAACAGCACCTCCTTCAACCTCCACGACGCCCGGATGAGCAGCAGCAACAAGACGACGAAGACGGAGATGACGATGTACCACCCGAGTCGCTTCCAGAATTACGAACCACCAGTCCATCCTGTTGGCGAGCCTTGGTGCCAGCTGAATACCCCAAAGCTTTACCAGTTCCTGATGACGACCGAGTATTCCGTCTTGCCGAAGCCCTGCGCCAGAGAATTCCAGCCGACCCACAGGGCAGAGATCAGCACCAGGGCCACGCACTGTTGTGGGCCCTTTCAGCTTGGCCTACCTTCGATCAAGGACAACGCCAGTTCATTTATACCCGGGCATCTCTGGTATATGTCGCCTTGTCTCGGGGTTGGAACTACGCTATCCAACTTGATTCAGCCATGGGAGACGATATCATAACGCTCCCTCCAGGGTTCCAGTTTCAAACTCCCACCAGGGCGCCCACGGTCCGTCGCGGCACGTCTCGACGCGGCAGGGGCCGCAGCACTCGTGGAGCCCAGGTGGCGCCATCAGGAAAAACAACTTAGCAGCTCCCGTCAGCGCCTGCCTGCCCCGCTGAGTGAGGAGCAGCCATCATACCTTTCATTGTATTGTATAGTGTTGATCTCAGTTGTGTGTATTATTTTGATTTTATGTGTATTCTCTGTATTGTTTTGACAACTTTGTAAGAGTAACGTTCCTCGTATTGTATTTAAAATTTTGAAATAAAGAGCACAGAGGATGGCCCTCGCCTCCTTGGACCTATGTCCAGGGGAGGGAGGATCAATTCCTCGCCGGCTCCCTCGGCCGCTGCGGCTCTCGCCAGTGCTTACCATTACACGCAGAGCCTGGTTTCCTATATAAGGAACCCCGGTGCGGGAGCCTGCGAGCAGTCGTCAGCGGGCGAGGGAGAGGCCTTCCTTCGTACTCTGGACAGGTAGCCTAAATGGAAAATGTTGATAGTGTTTGTCGAGATTTCCCAATTAGTGAAGGGAAGAGCTGAATGTACAGAAAACTCTCAGACCAACGGAGAGTGATCGTCGATTAAATGACTAATTAGGTACGGCTCCTGTACGACCGAACCAGTGACAAGTTCGTTTGCGAGATCAATGTTGAAGGTAATAATAATAATAATAATAATAATAATAATAATAATAATAATAATCGTATGGCCTCAGCTACCGTGTGCAGACATTTCAATTTGACGCCATCTAGCAGTCTGCTCGTCAATTTCGACGTTCCGTTTTACTTTAGGCCCCCACTAGATGGCAGACCGAGTAAACCGAAACTCTCTTGGGCGTCTATGGCTGAGATTTAATTAATTTTGTCGGGTCAACACCAAATGTGTCACCAGAGATCTTTTACATGCCGACATCGTACGACATGGAGTGTCGAATGGACTTTTTTCCGCCCTTCAAAAATCCGACTACCTCTGCCGGGTTTGAACCCGCTATCTTGGGATCCGGAGGCCGACACTCTACCGCTGATCCACAGAGGCAGCTAATGTTGAAGGTGTATGCGGCACACATATAGTAAAATCTCCTGCTCTCGCGAATAAACGGTTATGTTTTCTTATAATACGACTTTCAAAGAAGTTCACTAGTCCTGCTGCCTACTTCCCCGTTAAAGGCTTAGAAGTCTCCGATCTATCTCTTTTAGTTCAAAAATGATTACTGTAATGCCTTTCGGCAAAACAATCCAACTTATGTGCATTTCTATTCGCCAGCAGATAAAATACTTACAATGGTTGAATGATGATTTCATCGAGTAGGCCTACGTAAAAATAATTCGGTTGGAATCAAAACGTGAAAAACTGAAGTGTCTGGCTAATGAGACGGCAGATGCTGTCTCACTACCTGTGAAATTTATAGTGAAATGTGTGTCTTATCTGTTACAAAATCGATTATTTTATGTCCACACTAGATTATTTTCTGGAGACGCAGTAGAAGCTCTATTTAGTTCAGTGAGATAGGGTGGTGGATTTAATGACATGACGAACGCACGCACTGCATTATGTGCTATAAAACGTATCCTGAAAACTGGTCATGAACAAAGAGTCAGCGAAATAGTGATAGAAATATTTGTGCATCCACTGCTGGTGAGTAACAGTAAGAAAAGGACTGAAAAGATGCTCCGTTACTCGGGTCGAGAAAATTCTGAAATCTGTATGCACCATGCACCAGTATCTACTGTATCTACTGTAACTGGTAAGATTTTATATATTTTACGTTTCTATATATATTAAGCAAAGTTCAAATGTGGAATGTATGTTTATTTATGTGCATTATCTTCTCACTTAGTAACATGTGAAGGATTATTTTTTATTTTATATTGGTGTTACGAGCCAACTCTCATTTAACCAACATGTGCTCTGGGTGCGGTAAGTGCTGCCATCTGCAATGTCGCTGTAAACGCAATTCTCGCGGTACAGAGCAGGCAGTATATAGAGATTGAGACGGCGGTGTATCATATCCCGCAGCGGCCGTGCCTGGTTCTTCCTCGGCTCCCTGCTGCTTTACTCCGTTTTTTAACTTCTTATTAGTTCCCGTATTGGTTGCCATCCTGACCCACTGGGCTAGACAGCGTAATACTGAGTTGGATTTGATGTAATGTCTACTACTACTACTACTACTAAACGTTTTCATTCCTCCCCTGAAGGTGGAGGAGGGCCCCCTTAGACGGTGACGCCGTCTCTCAGGCCGGGAGATTTGTTACGGTGAAGGAGATGTGCGGAGAAGGTGAGGGGGTGGGCGACTATGGCCTATGCTACGAACTGTCCCGGCATTCGCCTTAGTGCAGGAGAATGGAAAACCACGGAAAAGCATTCTCAGGACAGCCGACGGGTGGGGCCAGGGGTGAAGTCCGGCACTGTGGCCCAGGCCCGTCTCCCGAATGCAGAGGCGTAGAGCAACGGTAGAGCCGTGGTCAACTTTCCTCTGCTCGGTTGGTCGGTCGGAGTGCAGAGCTGTGGGGCCACGTTTCAGCCGACCAAGTCAGGATACAGATCCCATTTAACTGATGAACATCTTTTGGCGCAAATAAATAGCTTTAGCTGAAATAAAACACGATTTTAGTAATTTAATTTAAATGTAAAAGAAATTAAATACATCTTCTTATATAAGCTTTTTATGTGTTTACTACACTTTAAATCAGGGCCTCTCAGGGTGCATGCGCCCGTGCACTGCACGCCGCAAGGTGCAGGAGACGACCTCACTAGGTTGACCAGAGTGCAAAACCCCCACTCCAATTCCCCTACACCTGTCTCGCCCGTTCACCCTGACTTCGCCTTCTCCACCTTCCGCGCTGATTCTCCCCTCACTGCGAAATGTTTGTGTGTGAAGAGCGGTGACACTGTTGTATGAGATATGTTACCGGTGTTAAAACACTCTTCTTTCAATTTGGTTTGAGCAGACACTTCATCTTCTCTAGCTCTTCTTTTCCTTTAACTTTGCAATGATACCAGTAATGCCTGGAAGAAGGGACCGGCTGACAGCAATTCTGAGAGCCTTCTTTAAATTACAATCAGAAATAGGCCTACTCGCACGCAATCTAGTTTTCGTCCAAGTCAAAACAGGAAAAAATAACTTTCACATATGCATGTGGAACCAATCATAGAAATTATCTTAGCTATTTCTCGATGCAGCATAGCCTTTTTATTGGAAAATAGATTTTTTATTTACTTATAACATAATTATTGTTCTACGGATTAAGCATTTGCCTTTATCGTCACGACTGACAAAAAATACGAAAGTTCCCAGTTCGATTGAAATGGACTTTCGGAAGTCTTTGCTTTCTTCGAAACAGGTTGCTCGATTGTTATGTTGTCTGTTTCACTGATAAACAGGCCGTCTATCAACGAACGCTTCGTCGCTCTCTGCTCACTACACCATCCAAGTCAAGCCGAGTGGAGCCGAGTCGGACCGATGCACAGTGCACGGACTCTCTCCGCCTCGATTTGCACGCGTGAGATTTTGGGCGTTTGAGAGGCCCTGCTTTAAATAGTTCCAGCATGTTAAAATATCACTCATCTAATTGTCCGTTTGGCCAACAATCTACTGTTTTGTTCAAAATTACGCTGCGTTTTCTGGATTTGCAGGATGTATTCTGGTGGTTCGGATTTTGCCAAAGGTGCTAGGTACAAGTAGAAGGACTTAGTTAATTGAGAGAGGCTTGAATGCTGAATGCTGCTGAGGCTTTCTGTAGGTCGTGTATTAGCAGTCCAGGATTCCTTAAACCTTATGCTGTGACAGTGTCGGCCAATTTGTGAGTGCTATCTTGGGAGGAGCAAGTTAGCCTGGCTCAGCTGCAAATCAGTCAGCTTAGTGAAAGGACGCAATAGTGCTGAGCGAGTGGGAGTATCAATAGAGCAAGAGCGGTATGCTATAGGCAGGTGGCAAAGTAGAATGAAAATGAAAGGAATACAGACTGGAATAAAAAAAAATAGCACCATGCAGATGATGTTATTATCAGTGGTGGTGGTGGTGCTGTTGGTGATCGGTGGTATTGAACTGAACCCAGGGCCTAGACTAACTTGGAAAAATATGGGAAGCTCAAGGAGGTCTTGAAAGTTAATAAGATGTCGGAAAAAATAATGGAGCAAAGTACAGAATCTAAGGAATTGAGGATCTTCTCAGAAGCAGAACTCAATGGAATCAAGGAGAGCCTGCTACAGGATTAGATTGAGAAGGCTGAAATGAAGAATAAAGTCCTGGAATTAGAAGAAAGGAAAAGAAAGATGGAACTAAAGAAAGGAATTAGATAGAAGGGAGAGAGGAGGAGAAACGTAGTAATCTACGGATAGATAGAGACAGATAAGGAAAACCCAAATCAATTGTTGGATAGAGTACTTTCATTAATTAGCGAGAAACTGGAAGTTGAATGCTATGACTGTGACACTGATTGTGTTTTCAGATTAGGAAAAAATACGGGAAAGAAACTGATCAAAGTTATTAGGAAAAAATACGGGAAAGAAACTGATCAAAGTTAGCCTGGCTCCAGCCGCGAGTGACGGCACCTTTTTCTGGCCACTCCCGCTCACCACTGCAGCAACCAGCCAGGGAAGAGCCAAACGCGCAAGGCCAGACCCCTTTTCCACCATTACTGTCGGCACGACATTACCTCACTATAGACTTACATGACTAGAAGTTCAACCCGGAGACTTCTGATTCCAGAGGAATCTGGAAGTTTCTACTTTCCTGAAGTATGTCAAGGAAGTGTTTTCCCATTTAAGGCAGGCTGGACGAGCTTCAGTGTTTCATTTCTGCTCGCGATTCAGTCAGAGAGACAATGCTGTGCAGTGATTGTACTGATGTGGAGCACTGGGAGTGCTGCTGTGTACACTGGAACAGTCAGTGAACAGTGCAGCTGAGCGAAGAGGAACGGCCGTGAACGTACAGACAGTGTATTACAGTACATACAGGACTATGAGCTGTGTGTCGTGATAAGTGCGCAGTGAGTGTAATTATGAACTCCCCTAGTTTCTAAGTGACAGTTGTGGAAAAATGTGTATTGTAACTGTGTAAATGTATAAGCAATTAGTGATAGTTAATAAATCTTCGAGTAAACCGCTACCAGTTGTGTATTCATTTATACTCCGCACGGCTTTACTTCTAAATTGACGTTTCGCAAAAGAAATTAGCTCTGCTTTACCTCTGTTGCCAGCGCGCTACTGCCGCGAGAACGGCTGATGCAATACGACCTCGGTAAACATCCCTCGTAAAATGTAATACCGTACTCAGAAAAGCTAATAAATCGCGATTGAAAACAAATTCGCAAAAACTACACTTACTAACAACATCCGACTCTAAAAGGAGAATACATTATTAAGAATAAAAGAGAATGAGGAAAGAATACATCACTCACTGCTAATGGCTGACACAGGAAGGAGGTTATGGCGTACAAAGGGAACACTCCACTGGTCTCAGAGTCACTTTCTTGCCACGTGCCTTTCCAAAACTACACTGAGACTTGCTAAACACGCTCGAAATAAGTACACAAACCAAAACACGGACGTAAATAAAACTACAGCTACGTTTATACACTGAACTACTAAACCTGTAATTTAATAACTTATGCTATGCTAAACTCTAAACTACGCTATACTGCACTATACTAGAGAGATAAAGACGAATATGAAAACACTAATCACTGAAGAAAAATGCAAAAGATCGCAAACCGTACGAATTCCATACACGCTGAGCGAGATAAAGCACGTGGTGAACGTAAGTATTAGAGTTGGCAACTAGGTTTCGAGATCGCACTCTGCCTAGATAAGTCGATATGAATGGCAGCTTGGGATTGGTAGGATGTCTATGTTTCGGCGCATAATTACCAGACAGAGCTTATCGGCCAAAACGTCAGTTTAGTAGTACAGCAGTGAGGAGTATACCTACCCACCTACACATTACAATACATTTACCTTTACTTGCTCCCAACACGCCTCACTCGTTACAAAAGAAAAGCGCTGTTGAACTCTTTCTCTCAAAGACATGCTTTGTTTGCCAGGTGAGGTCCAATTACTGCCTGATGATAGATAGTATACTCATTTATGGCAGATGATATCAATCAAAGAAGTGTGTGTAGGCTGGGTACGATAAATTCTTGATACTCGCTAACAGCATCCTTTATTTCTTTTACAGGGTGACTACTCGATGGTGATAATATTACCGAGTACAGCTAAAGATATGGCCTCATTAATGGAATCAATGCCAACCCTGCGTTGGGAAGAGTTTGACAGGTTGTTCAATGAGACCTACGTGGATGTGTCTGTGCCAAAATTCTTGATTGAGAGTTCTCTGGAACTGTCTGAGCCGTTGAAACAGGTAGGGAGACTAAAATATTCCTTTTTGATCTTATATATTGGCTGATGAATAGGAATAACAGTGCCATGAATTGCCTCCTAAGACAGTGGAGGTAGTGACTGTGGTGATTAATGAGATTTAGGACCAGATAATGCCAAGAAATAAGAATGAGTTTCCGTCACTCGTATACAGTATATAAACTTCGCAGCATATGTGGTACCATACAAAAAGTTCTGTGCAGGCAATTAAGGCAATTATAATATATCTAGTTGCTTGTTATTGTACAGAAGAGGATTCTAGTATTTAGTTGCGATTTTCCAGGGTCAGATGGATTGTATAGTAATACGCAGGGCTATCTTCAAACACTGCTGACAGTTCATTTCGTACAACTTCGACGGTTTGGTTGGAACAGTAGAGTTGTATCGTCCGGAGGTACATTTTGTGTCGGGACTGATAGTCTAATCACTTGTATAGATGTCATACAAAAGTTTATCCAGCACGCTGCCAGGAAGACCGTTTTTGAGCACTTCTTCGGCTCCTCTTATTGTCAAGGTGGCAATGAACTGTCTATTCTGCAATAAGTTGTACGATCTGCATTAAGCGGTAAAATTTCGTGATGATATATCTTTCTAATTAACATCTTATGATTAACAGTGACGTAAACGACTGCAATTTTTCAATAAACCTTTAATAATATACAAAAGCATTATATGATTCATTCAAGTGCCTTTAAAGTAGTATAAATTGGAGAGTTCGTCGGCATCCGATAACCGGTGACTCCTGGACGAGGCCTGATCCGGTGAGTGACGTCACAGCACTGTGCGGGATGCTAGGTAAGAGCACGCTCTCAACCTCACATGACCTTACGCTGGCTACGTGTCCAGGCTTAACCTCACAGACCCCGGGTCCGACCCTAGGTTTAACCTTACAAGGGCGTCAGCTTTGCAGACCCAAGTTTGATACCCAAGAATGTTAGCTTAACCTAACTGCCAGCGTGATTATGGACAAGAGTGCTGGCTTAACCTAACAGGCACGCATTTGACGCCGGGCTTAATTTTACATGAGCCTTACAGGCTCAAGTTTGAGATTCGACCCCAGGCTTAACCTAACTAGACAAGATGTGGCATGGTCCAAGGTAAATTTAGGTGGCTTTGATGCTGAGATGTGTGGAAGCTAAATTTGAAACAAGATGGTGGCTACATATTGGACTAGGGAGACGGTGTAAGGCTTATTCATAGGGCCGTAATATTGGGAGGCATATTTGATGCTCGAAACTAACCGACTGCATTGACCAATACGCTAACTGTTTCTAACGTGCTATTGGTTTTCAATGTTTGGAACAATTAATTTCTGATTTTAACATTTCGTGCTTACATATTTGAACTATTGAGAATTACAGTATCTTACAATATTATTGACATCACTTAAAGATTAAAAATTTGTGTTCAGAAGCGAAAAAAGGTGTTCGCACTACACATGACAGGGAATGGAACCAAGGGCTCTTCCCTTCGGACTGCTGAATATCATGTTAAGTAAAATAACTGGGCATTTGAAAGCGTGCATTTAATTCAAAACACCCAATCGTAGAGCTACAAGAAATTTAAAAATCACCGACCTGACTAGGAATCGAATCCGTGGCTCCTTTACCTGGACAGCAAACAAGCATGACTTTACGTTAAAATCTCGTAAGTTTAATTGAAGCACCTGGTTTTAGCGCTGCAAGAAATTAAAAATTCACCGACCGAATTGGGATTCGAACCTGGAGCTTACTTGGACACAAATCTGAAGTGCTATTGTTTAATTCAAAACACCTAACGTTTGAGCGGTGGCAAATTAAAAAACCCATAGGACTAGGATTCGATCCTGGCGCTCGCTTGGACTCAAAACTGAAGTGCTATTCAAATATCTTACTCCGAAAATTCAAACATCTAACTCTGATTTAAGAAAAAAATCGCTGGCTCGGGGTTTCGAACCTGGAGCTCACTTGGATTCAGAACTATCGAGCTTAAGTGTATAAGAGAAAAAATCTATGGCTAACTTTTCTTTCGCTGAAGTCTAAGTATGAACTGTTATTTCAAAGTACATTAACTGAATTCAGAGTGAAAATGCTGCTAAACTGAGGTCGTGACTACATATGCATTTCAGCAGAAAAATTTGGCTGCACGAGCAAGTTGATTAGTGTTGGAAGAATTTGCTGAGATATGAAATACCAAGTTCAATATTTTAACATTTAGCCCAGCATGCACATATCAGCAAGAAAATGACTCCACGAGCAAGTTGATTGGACTTGGAAGCATTTGGCTAGACATGATATACCTACGTCATGGCTTTTCTTTTTTTGCAATTAGACTAGTATGTACATGTCAGCCAATAAATGACTGAACGAGCAAGTTGACTGGACTCGGAAGTAACTTATTTGCTGGTCCTGCCCCACGGTGTAGGGGGCAATGCGTCCGCCTGTCATCCGGCAGCCCCGGGTTCGATTCGCGGCTGAGTCAGGAGTGTATGATTGTAATGATTAATTCCCCTGGCCTGCGGACTGGGTGTTTGTGACGTCCTTAACATTTCTATCCTCACATTCAACACCGTACACTTCCGCCATTACATAATACACGCAGATTGCTCACATATGGTGCCAATAGGGGAAAAAGACCTTCACAGGTCGACGCCCCGAAAAATAGCATTAAAAACGTATTTGCTGAGACGGAGAATATGAAGTTCGTTGTTTCTACAATTTCTCGAATTATCATGTACAATAATAATACCTTAGAGGAGCAAACCCACCTTCGTACTGAATACTCAACAAGCATATGCAATTAGAAAAAATAATTAGGTGCCGGAATTTAGATTCGCAAGATTTTATGACTTATCACGCAAAATCACGCGCCCTAATAATAATTTAGAGAATCCAACCCACCTTCGCACTGAACACTCAAAATGTATACACAATTAGAAAAATAATCTGGTGCCCAAATTTAGTCCAGCATTAGTTCATGATTTATCACACAAAATCACGCGCCCTAATAATAATTTAGAGGACACAGCTTACCTCCGTACTGAGTACTCAACATGCATACACAGTTTGAAAAAATACTCTGGTGTCGGAATTTAATCCCGCAAGAGTTCATGTCTTATTACGCACAATCATGCACCCTAATAATAATTAAGAGAACACAGCTTACCTTCGTACTGAGTACTCAACATGCGTACCCAATAATTAAAATAATGTGGTGGCTGAATTTAATCCAGCAGGAGTTCGCGAATTATCAGAATTACCCAACAAAGAATAAAATCCCCGACCTAGCCGGGATGTCCTTCCCTACACCCTGGATTAAAATGCAGGCTTAATCTTCCGCTGACCAGCGTTAACCTAACGTAACCTCCCGGACTTGGAGCTGAAATTGGGTCAAAATGGCGGCTATAAGTCTTAATGCGTATGCTTTATTTATAGGGGCGTAACATTTGGAAAGGGTATAAGGGAGCTTGAAGCTGAACTTGCAACATGATGGTGGCTATAAGGCTCAATACGTATGCTTTATTCACAGGGGCGTAATAACGGAAGGTGACTTCGAGTCCTTAATGTTGGACTAGGAGCAAAATGGCGGCTACACATGGGACTAGGGAGACTGCGTAAGGCTTAATACATGTGCTTTATTCACAGGAGCGTAATGCTGAAAGTCGACCATAGGTATTGGAGCTGAGCGACCGCATAAAGGCCAACGGGCTATGTGGCAAAAGGGCAAAAGGGCTATATGAAAAAAGGTCAAAAGTGCTAAATGGCAAAAAGGGCGCTCTCTTAACCTCATATAACATAACTTTATGCTAGCTCTTTGTCCAGGCTTAATCTTACAGGCCTTGGGTTCGACCGCAGGCTTAAGAGCGTTAACCGTACAGATCCTAGTTCGAAACCTTGCACTGCTTAGCGAAGTCAACGTGTCAAAGCATGATGCTTCATCAGTATGCCACACAAGCTATTTGCATCTCGGAGTCGGAGTTAGGAGACAGCAAGTGTGAACCCCCACTCTGAGGAGAGTTTTACGTGATTTCTCATTTTCACATCGTGTTGACATGTCTATACCACTCCAACGTAAAAACTAAATTCTGTTCAAAATGCCCAGTCTGATTGGAAATTTTAATTTCTCCCAACTCAAACGTTAGGTGCTAAGTGATGTAAACATTACAGCAGGCAATTACAAGTCTTCAGGGATCAAATCTATAGCTCAAAGTTGAATGCGGAAACAATGAACTTTGCATTCCCTGTCTCAGCAAATAAGTTAGCTCCAATTCTAGTCCACTTGCTCGTACCACAAATTCATTTTTTTGTTAGGACGTACATGTTAGGCTAAATGCGAAAACAATGAAATTGCTATTTCATGTCTCAGAGAATACTTCCAAGACTAATCAACTTGTTCGCGCACATTCTGTCACGACCGCACTTTGACTGAATCCTCACTCCGTATTTAGTTAACGTACTTTGAACTAAGAGTTCGCACTTATTCTTCAGTGAAACAAAAGCTTGCCATCGATTTTAGGTCGGGTTGAGGATACTTTCCTTCTTATACACTTAACCTCATTAGTTCTGAGTCAAACTGAGCTCCAGGTTCGAAACCCCGACCTGGCAATTTTTTCTTTGCTTAGAGTTAGATTTCAGGGTAGGATTTTTAAATTTCTAGTAGCTCAAACGCACGCTTTCAATGCCCAGTCATTTACTTAGCATGATACACAGCAGTCCAATGGGAAGAGCCCTGGGCTCCATTCCCTTAATGTGTAGCACACATTTTTTTTCGGGTCTGAATTCAGGTTTTATTTCAGAATTACAGTAGGCAACTGAAAGTCTCTAGAGTTCAATTCTATAAGCTTGATATATTACATTCAAAAATTCGGTATTTCAAACACCAAAAACCAATATGCGTCACGCATCAGCTCACACCCTAGCATCCTTGATCCTGCAGCCGCTCAGCTTCACGACTTTGAAGTAGTTTTCTAAAGAAGTGTCCGTATGAATAAACCGCATGTATTTAGCCTTACACCATTTTCCTAAACCCGTACCTCCATCGCGTTCCAAGTTAGCTCTGAGCCTTAGCCCACAGCACATTCCCTTTTGCTGTTTCGCCCTTTATCCCTTTTGTCCTTCAGCTAATTACCCCTTTACCCTTTCTCCCTTCGGCCTTTTTGCCCTTTACCTCTTTAACCCTTTAACTCTTTGCCCTATTCTCTTTATCCCTTTCGCCATTCCAGACTTTTGTCCTTTTGCCGTTCAGCCCTATTTCCCTTTTTGTTATCTAGTAATTCTTCCTTCTGCCATTTATGCCTTTCGCCCCTTTCGACCTTTTGCCATTAAAACTTTTGCTATTTTGCCATTTAGCCCTTTTTTATGCAGTCGCACAGTTCTAAGACCTGCGATCGCCTTTCCGTGTTACGCCCCTATGAATAAAGCATATGTATCAAATCTTACACCATCTTCGTAATCCCACAGGTAGCCGCCATCGTGCTCCGAGTTCAGCTTCCAACGTTACGCACCTATGAATAAAGCACATGTATTAAACCTTACAAAATCTTCCTATTCCCATGTCTATCCGCCTTCTTCCTAGTTCAGCTTCCAACGCTACGGATCCTATGAATAAAGCACAAGTATTAAGCCCATGTGTAACCGCCAATTGTTCCAAGTTCAGCTCCAAGACCTTGAGGCTGCCATCCAAGCTTACGCCCCTATGAATAAAGCACATGTATTAAGACCATGTGTAGCCGCCATCTTGTTCCAAGTTCAGCTCCAAGACCCTGAGGGTGCCATCTAAGCTTACGCCCCTATGAATGCAGCACATATATTAAGCCTCACACCATCTCCGCATTCCCAGGTGCAGCCGCCATCTTGTTCCTAGTTCAGTTCTCAGTGCCCGAAGTCACCTTCCGATAATACGCCCCTATGAATAAAGCAGACCTATTAAGTCTTGTAGCCACTATCTTGTTCCAAGTTCAGCTCCAAGTTCCCTTCAGTGGCTTTCCAATGTTACGCCCCTATGAATAAAGCCAGCGTATTAAGCCTTATAGCCGCTATCTTGTACCAAGTTCAGCTCCAAGTTCGGGGAAGTTAGGTTAACGCTTGGTCAGCGGAATATTAAGCCTGCACGTTTAGCCAGGGTGTAGGGAAGGGCATCCCGACTGGGTCAGAGATTTTAATCCTTATTGGATAGTAGTATAATTGGATGGTTCTGGCGCCACAGCCACCGCGGACTCCCAGAGGCCACCTCCACCGCCACCGCACTGGGGGGCCTCCCAGGGGCCTCCTCCACCGCCACCGCAGCCAGAGGCCTCCCAGAGGTCTCCTCCACCACCCGCGGGAAATTTGAATTTGTAAACAAAGCCACGTGCTTTTTGACAGCTGCCATCGACAACAACAAATCGCTAACCTCAGTACTGCCATCTTGACGGGCCTAAACCTCAGTAGTGCCAACTTAACCTAACTAGCGCGAGGTAAACAAAGCCACGTGTTTTTTGACAGCCACGTGCTTTTTGACAGACAACAACGCATCGCTAACCTCAGTACTGCCATCTTGACGGGCCTAAACCTCAGTAGTACCAACTTAAACTAACTAGCGCGTGGTAAACAAAGCCACGTGCTTTTTTGACAGCTGTCATCCGCCATCTTTAAACCACAGAGCACTGTGCTGCCCTCTTTATCGCAGTAGCTGCAAATTCGTCACCTGTCATCCGCAGTGCTGCCATCTTGGCGGGCCTAAACCTTAGTGCTACCAACTTAACCTCACTAGCGTGAGATTTGAATCGGTAAACAAATCCACGTGCTTTTTTGACAGCCGTCATCCGCCATCTTTAATCAACAGAGCACAGTGCTGCCCTCTTTAGTTTGAAATGTGGTGGCGGAAAATTCCACGTGCTCTTGTTTGGAAACAAAGCCATGTGCTTTTTTGACAGCTGTCATCCGCCATCTTTAATCAACAGAGCACCGTGCTGCTATCATGCGGGCAATTTCGTCAGCTGTCATCCGCCATATTTAATCCACAGAACACCGTGCTGCCCTCTTTATGGCTACTACCTTAAGCACGTAGTAGCGGGCAATTTGAAAAGTTCTGTTAGATATCATCCGCCATCTTTAATCAAGAGAGCACCGTGCTGCCATCTTTAGCTAGATACCTTTGAAATGTGGTGGCGGCAAATTGAAAAATTCCGCGTGCTCTTGTTTGGAAACAAACTCACGTGCTTTTTTGACAGCTACCATCCGCCATCTTTAATCAACAGAGCATAGTGCTGCCCTCTTTAGTTTGAAATGTGGTGGCGGCAAATTCCACGTGCTCTTGTTTGGAATCAAAGCCACGTGCTTTTTTGAGAGCTGTCATCCGCCATCTTTAATCAACAGAGCACCGTGCTGCTATCATGCGGGCAATTTCATCAGCTGTCATCCGCCATCTTTAACCACAGAGCGCCGTGCTGCTCTCTGTAGTAGCGAGCAATTTGAAAAGTTCTGTTAGCTATCATCCGCCATCTTTATTCAAGAGAGCACCGTGCTGCCATCTTTAGCTAGATACCTTTGATATGTGGTGGCGGATAATTTGAAAAATGCTTTTTGACAGCAGCCATCTTTGAGCACCGTGCTACCCTCTATGTGGTGGCGGCAAATTCTACATGCTCTTGTTCGGAAACAAACCCACGCGCTTTTTTTGACAGCCATCATCCGCCATCTTTAAGCAACAGAGTACAGTGCTGCCCTCTTTGTTGTGGCGGCAAATTCCACGTGCTCTTGTTTGGAAACAAAGCCACATGCTCTTTTGACAGCTGTCACCCGCCATCTTTAACCAACAGAACACTATGCTGCTATCATGCGGGCAATTTCGTTAGCTGTCATCCGCCATCTTTAATGAACAGAGCACCGTGCTGCCCTCATGCGGGGCAATTTCGTTAGCTGTCATCCACCATCTTTAATGAACAGAGCACCGTGCTGCCCTTATGCGGGGCAATTTCGTTAGCTGTCATCCGCCATCTCATAATGAACAGAGCACCGTGCTGCCCTCATGCGGGGCAATTTCGTCAGCTGTCATCCGCCATCTTTTAATGAACAGAGTACCGTGCTGCCCTCATGCGGGGCAATTTCGTCAGCTGTCATCCGCCATCTTTAATCAAGAGAGTGCAGTGCCGCACTCTTTAGTTGAAATGTGGTGACAGACAATTTGAAAAGCTGCCAAGAGAGCATCATGTTAGCATCTTTATTCTTCGACATGTGGTGGCGGCAAATTCCACATCCGCCATCTGAGAGCACCGTGCTGCGCTCTTGATCGTAGTAGCGGGCAATTTAAAAAGAAGCGATTAAGAATATAATCGAACACTGTACTTGATACAACATACGATCAGAACATCGATTTTTCTAAGAGAAAGCAAGACTACAGTTTTGAATAGCTTGCGTAAGATAGCTATTGTTTGCTTAGCTTCAACATGTGATTAGAACATTAAAACATAGCAATACTAGAATCGAACACTGCACTCGATATTGTTAACCTTAAGATGTGATCAGAACATTAATTGATGTGTTCAAAACACTAGATAAGTGATCAAGGCTAGAATAGAACACGATACGACATGTTTGAGAATACCTTTATACATATCGCGCAAATGGAGTGATGCATTTTTTACTTGAACACATACTGCTGTTTAAAACCTATTACGACTAGAATCGCGTACTATAGTTCGATGTTGCAGAACACAGCATTGCGATACTGGAATCAAGCACTGTTTAGAAAAAAAATTCCTTTCTCAACATACTTACTGAGCTGCTCTTCCAGCTCAGTGAAGGTACATCTCTATCGAACGTGCATTGCAAAAGCAAGATTGTAAAACATAACAAGACTAGAATCGAACACTGCACTTGATGTTAACTTCAACATGTGATTAGAACATTAAATCAGGTTCAAACATAGCAAGACTAGAATCGAACACTTCCTACTCTTTCAAGGTACACCTCTATCGAACATGCATTGCAAAAAACAAGATTGTAAAACATAACAAGACTAGAATCAAACACTGCACTCGATGTTGTTAACTTCAACATGTGATTAGAACATGAAATGAGATTAAAACATAGCAAGACTAGAATCGAACACTGCACTCGATGTTGTTAACCTTAACATGTAATCAGAACATTAATTGATGTGCTCAAAACACTAGATAAGTGATCAAGACTAGATTCGAACACTGCAGTCGATGTTGTTAACCTTAACACGTGATCAGAACATTAATTGATGTGTTCAAAACACTAGATAAGTGATCAAGACTAGATTCGAACACTGTACTCGATACAACATGTATTTAGAACATGTTAGGGGATACCTTTGTTCTAAGAAAATCAGATTGAAACATAACAAGACTAGAATCGAACAATGTACTCGATGTTGTTTACTTTAACATGTGATCAGAACATTAATTGATGTGTATAACTTCCTTTACCTTTACTTACTCTGCCCAGGTACATCTTTATCGAACATGCATTGCAAAGCGAGAGTGTGCAAGTTTAGACTTGAATACATACTACCGTTCGAAAAAACATATATACACATACTATAGTGCGATGTTGTAGTACACTACATTGCAAGACTAGAATCAAGCACTGTTTAGGAAAAAAATCTCTTCTCAACATACTTACTGTGCTAGACGATAACATACTTACGAATTTAATCAACATCTTCTTTCTTGCTCTTATTCTTCTTCGAGAGGAAGGAGTAGGAGGAGAAGGTAATACCTAATCTAAAATAAAAGAATATGCCAATTCTACAGTATTTATTTACATCTTATATGTACTAGTTTTATCATGAATGATTTTACTTGTAGTGATGTTTGCGTACTTTTGCTTTCGCGATGTAATTCTTGTATGTACATGCTTATACACGTCAGTAAAACTAATAACACAAGATTTGTTCTCTATGCCGCGATATTTAATGAAAATAGAACGTTGATTTAGTTCTTCTATTTCTAAATCAGTTAGCACGCTAAATATATTAGGTAAAAAAACTTGAAAGTCTTTGCAGACACATAAAATCCTTTCTCCAAATTTTGTTTTTAATCTTCGTAGTGAAATTACCTTAAATTGCTCATTTAGCGGTAGACTTGTTAGCGGCTTGGTAGTTGGAGATGAAATAGGACCTAGCTGGTTAATCTTCTCCATGGTTTTTCTAAAAAGAACAAATATATAAATGTAGCGTTAGCACTTACATCACACATAGTAATAATAGGATATAAAAGGGTAAGTGTGCTAGCCTAGTGTTGCGATGTTCGGAAGAAACCAAGTTTCAACCTATAGAGGTCAGACATTGCTGAAAGTTTAAAATTATAAGATTAACCTCTTCTACAGCATGAAAGATTGAAGAGAACAACTATTTATCAATAGACTAAAGTTGCTATGTTCGGAAGAAACCAAGTTTGAACCGGTACAGGTCAGACATTACTGTGAGTTTGAAATTATAAGATTAACCTCTTCTACAGCATGAAAGATTGAAGAGAACAACTATTTATCATTAGACTAATGTTACGACGTTCGGAAGAAACCAAGTTTCAACCTATATAGATTAGACATTGCTGTAAGTTTGAAATTATAAGATTAACCTCTTCTATGGCATGCAGATTAAAGAAAATAACTATTTATCAATAGACTAAAGTTACTATGTTCGGAAGAAACCAAGTTTCAACCTATAGAGGTTAGACATTGCTGTGAGTTTGAAATTATAAGATTAACCTCGTCTATAGCATGAGGATTGAAGAGAACAACTATTTATCAATAGACTAAAGTTACGATGTTCGGAAGAAACCAAGTTTCAACGTATAGAGGTCGGACATTGCTGTGAGTTTGAAATTATGAGATTAACCTCGTTTATAGCATGAGGATTGAAGAGAACAACTATTTATGATTAGCTTAAAGTTACGATGTTCGGAAGAAACCAAGTTTCAACGTATAGATGTCGGACATTGCTGTGAGTTTGAAATTATAAGATTAACCTCTTCTATGACATGCAGATTAAAGAAAATAACTATTTATCAATAGACTAAAGTTACGATGTTTTAGAAGAAACCAAGTTTCAGCCTGTTGAGGTCAGACATAGCTATGTGTGTTTGAAATTATAAAATTAACCTCGTCTATAGTATGAGGATTGAAGAGAATAACTATTTATCATTAGACTAAAGTTACGATGTTCGGAAGAAACCAAGTTTCAACCTATTGAGGACAGACATGGCTGAAAGTTTGAAATTATAATATTAACCTCTTCTATAGCATGTCGATTAAAGAGAACAACTATTTATCAATAGACTAAAGTTACGATGTTCGGAAGAAACCAAGTTTCAACCTATAGAGGTCGGACATAGCTGTGAGTTTGAAATTATAAGATTAACCTCTTCTATAGCATGAAAGATTGAAGAGAACAACTATTTATCATTAGACTATTGTTACAACGTTCGGAAGAAACCAAGTTTCAACGTATAGAGGTTAGACATTGCTGTAAGTTTGAAATTATAAGATTAACATCTTCTATCGTATGCAGATTAAAGAAAATAACTGTTTATCAATAGACTAAAGTTACGATGTTCGGAAGAAACCAAGTTTCAACCTATAGAGGTTAGACATTGCTGTAAGTTTGAAATTATAAGATTAACCTCTTCTATGGCATGAGGATTGAAGAGAATAACTATTTACCAATAGCTTAAAGTTACGATGTTCAGAAGAAACCAAGTTTGAACCTGTACAGGTCAGACATTGCTGTAAGTTTGAAATTATAAGATTAACATCTTCTATAGCATGAGGATTGAAGAGAACAACTATTTATCATTAGACTAATGTTACGACGTTCGGAAGAAACCAAGTTTTAACCTATATAGATTAGACATTGCTGTAAGTTTGAAATTATAAGATTAACCTCTTCTATGGCATGCAGATTAAAGAAAATAACTATTTATCAATAGACTAAAGTTACGATGTTCGGAAGAAACCAAGTTTCAACCTATAGAGGTTAGACATTGCTGTGAGTTTGAAATTATAAGATTAACCTCGTCTATAGCATGAGGATTGAAGAGAACAACTATTTATCAATAGACTAAAGTTACGATGTTCGGAAGAAACCAAGTTTCAACGTATAGAGGTCGGACATTGCTGTGAGTTTGAAATTATAAGATTAACCTCGTCTATAGCATGAGGATTGAAGAGAACAACTATTTATGATTAGCTTAAAGTTACGATGTTCGGAAGAAACCAAGTTTCAACGTATAGAGGTCGAACATTGCTGTGAGTTTGAAATTATAAGATTAACCTCTTCTATGACATGCAGATTAAAGAAAATAACTATTTATCAATAGACTAAAGTTACGATGTTTTAGAAGAAACCAAGTTTCAGCCTGTTGAGGTCAGACATAGCTATGTGTGTTTGAAATTATAAAATTAACCTCGTCTATAGCACGAGGATTGAAGAGAACGACTATTTATCAATAGACTAAAGTTACGAAGTTCGGAAGAAACCCAGTTTCAACGTATAGAGGTCAGACATTGCTGTGAGTTTGAAATTATAAGATTAACCTCGTCTATAGCATGAGGATTGAAGAGAACAACTATTTATGATTAGCTTAAAGTTAAGATGTCCGGAAGAAACCATGTTTCAACGTATAGAGGTAACACATACCGTAAAATCTTCGCACTGCAAACTGTTACTCGGATGAATAAAATGCGTACTTTCAAGCCTGTAACTCGAATAATAATATTCTAGTTGTACCTAAAAAGAAAAGAACAAACATATATGAATGTAGTGTAGGGTACATCAGCTAACCTAGCTATCTTTACAACTCAAAGTTCGAAAACATACCTTAAAAATGCACGTGCTGCAGACTGCTACTCGGATAAATAAAATGCGTACTTTCAAGCCTGTAACTCGAACGGTACCTAAAAAGAAAAGAACAAACATATATGAATGTAGATGTCTATTACCTAGCATAGAAGTTGCTTTGCAAACAGTAACTAACAGTTCTAGCTTACCTTAAGGTAAAGGCTGAAGAATAATATTCACAGCAGACAGTACTTAGACGGGAGATGTACACGTAATAATCGCATACAGAGAACTGTGAGCGCTTCACGCAGACTGCAGTGAGTAAATATGCTCCTTGTTGCCAAGCGGATATCAAGAATTGCAGACGTTTGCGGTACAGTCGGAACGAAATGTTTATGCAACAAGAGCTCTCCTGAGGGTCTTACGCTGAGTTCCGCAGGCTGATGTATTTAAGCCGGGATCGAGCCTGCTGTTGATGTCGAGGTGTCAGAATTTAAGAGTTCTACAGCCGATCGAGCCTTAGAAAGTTAGCGCGCGATCCTCGACCTCCGGACTTAAACGGGAGGGTACTAAGCTACATCCGCGGTATTCCTTACCTGTAGGCACTTAAAGGTATTGAGCTAAAGCTACATTTAGCTAGATCATGTAATTACACGTTATGACGATCGCGCAGGCCCCTCGCCTAGCATTTGCTATTTTTACGGCTTCCGAGAGTAGGGATTCGAACCAACTATCTCCCGAAGTAGCGAGAATGATTGCGGGTACAAGAGTGTTGAGGGTGATTCATTTGTCGGATGGAGGCGATCCTACTGTTGCATATTACATCCTCAGGTAGTTTCGAGGGCATGCAAAAAGCCAGCATTAAGTAAGGGCTGTTGATGGGGGGCGTCAAACCTTGTACAGGCTCCTTCGAAAATGATTGTGAGGGCAAGATGTTGATGGTGATTCATCTGTCGGATGGTGGCGATAAGCCTTTTGCAGGCTCTTTCGGCAGGAGTAGGCTATGTACCGGCACCGGGTTTTACCCTCTCCCTACTATTGTGTATTACATTCTTAGGTAGTTTCGAGGGCGTGCAAAAAGCCAGCATTAAGTAAGGGCTGTTGATGGGGGCGTTAAACCTTGTACAGGCTCCTTCGAAAATGATTGTGAGTGCGATTTAAAATCCTTGTCAGGAAGGGTAACCGGTCGTAAAACTATGGTGTATGATCTAAGAGGCGGGGTGTGCAAAAAAGCCAGCATTAAGTAAGGGCTGTTGATAGGGGGCGTTAAACCTTGTGCAGACTCCTTCGAAAATGATTGTGAGCACAAGACGTTGATGGTGATTCATCTGTCGGATGGAGGCAATAAGCCTTGTGTAGGCTTCTTCGGTAGGAGTAGGCTATGTGCCGGTACCGGGATATCTAGTTATAAAACCCGCTATAACAAATTTATCGCGTATACTGCGATTTAAAATCCTAGTCAGGAAGGGTAACCGGTCGTAAAACTATGGTGTATGATCTAAGAGGCAGGGTGTGCAAAAAGCCAGCATTAAGTAAGGGCTGTTGATGGGGGGCGTTAAACCTTGTTCAGGCTTCCCCGAAACTGATTGTGAGTACAAGATGTTGAGGGTGATTCATCTGTCGGATGGAGGCGTTACTTTAAATCTTATGTGTTTTTAATTCTCAAACTTTTACCTCTCCTTTACTCCTCTCCTCTCCTTACTCGGACATGCTGTAGGATTAATATTAAACAAAACCTGTAATATGTTCTGACAATTCATATTTCTTTCAGAATATATGTACATTTTTCTTCAAGTAAATCTGTTTTATCTTTTCTTTATTTCTTTATTCTACTGTCTTTACCACTACGTAGTAACAGTTTTCCTTTTATCGCACCGACAACAACAAGTGCTGCTATCTTATCAGCAACTGAAGCACTAGGTGACGACACACGCAGCATAGCTTTACGAAGCAGATTTTCATCAGCTACACGTCTTAGTTCAGGATTGTTTTGTCGATAAGCAAGGCAGGCAGCATCTAACATATTTATACCAGGAACACCACGTGCCAACCGAACGTCAAGTCGTGTTCTAGGGCCGCAGAACTCGTAAGTAGGAAGATGAAGCTCGAAGGGAAGAAGATCAATCACTTTATTGATGAGCCCATGCCCAGCATGCTTCCTCACCTTTCTCCCAGCACGTTCCTTCACCTTTCTCTTGTTTACTCTCTTCGCAGCCATGCTAAGTGTTTATAAGCAAAGACAACTCGTTAATTTTAGGTCCGTGATACAGTTTAATCAGTTGACATGTACGACACTGTCTCACAGAAGGTCTTCTACCCAAACTCACTTGTTTATGATGTAAACTACATGTTTGAAGCTCTGACAAAACAGGATCTTGAGTCCACTCACGAGGCACCTTATCCCAAATCTTCTTTACAGCATTCGCAGCTACATTAACCAAAAATGCCTTTGGTAATGCATTTAACTCTTCTTCGGCAAAAGTGTTTAGTTTCTTTTTGCATGCATAAAACTTTACGATTGCCTTTTCAATTGCGTGACACTTAGTATCAGTTAGAAATGACATGATGTCTTTACTCTACAACTGTTTCTTTCACACTAACATTACTTCGACATTGCAGTTTACAAATGTTGTTCATCTCCCAGAATGCACTGCAACACAACCAATCAAAGAGCATGCACACATGTTGTAAAGACTGTTTACTTGTTTCTCTAGTATGCTCCTTCGGAAGAGTTTTAAATGAAGGACACCCTAATTCATGCATGTAGATAATTTCACATGATGATGGTAGATATTCACGCAACCATTCCTTCTTTTCACAACCCTTTAAAAAAACAAGATCTGCTCCTGACAAATGTGCGTTCATCATTAAAGATAGGAAACGATAAGGTATTCCTTTTTCTTCCCACTGCAAACCTACTTTTTCAATACATTGAGCCTGCCTTTTATCTTCATCTGTTTGCAAACAATGAGGGAAAGGTGGACTAAACACTAAATTAACAAGTTTTGGTGCCCACAACATACTGCAATCTAATACAGCCACCTCTTCAAACACAATTTTTTTTGCCGTTCACTTTAAATCCCTGTACATCAACTATTAGTGTTCTCATCGTGTTTGCGCTCTACTCTCTCTATCACTGTATCTCGAAGACTAAAGCTTTCAGTCAACGATCGTTTAAATATGCACAACTATGATGACGTCATCGCTGCAGGTTAATAGCACATGCTCACTCTAGCGTTCGCGACGCATGTTTAAACTTGTTCGATAGAGATGCCTTAACAGAGGAGAAGGCCATAACAGCCTGTAACCTGACAAACCCCGGTCTGATATTATTATTATTATTATTATTATTATTATTATTATTATTATTATTATTATTATTATTATTATTATTTATTCATGTGTATATTTCATTTATGTGTGTATTTAGCCGTCGCGGCTTGGTAACTCTTTTTGGAACTCTCGTTATTATGGATACTCTCTATATTTTATTTGGGACTAGTGTGTTTCGATCACTCAGTGTATCTCCCGGTTGTGTACGTGACGAGTCTCCGAGCGGGGGTTTACGTGTTGACGGAGCTGAGGTGGAAAATTCCAGGAACTGGGCTATTTTAAGATGCTGTTGCGTTGGCTTGGGCTAGTGTGGTGCAAGCACGCGTCGGCAGTTGGAAGTTGCAGCTTGCAGTGTGCAGAGGTGATACTGGTGGTAATCTGAGAGGTGTTTTGTACGAGTTGTGAGGAAGATGTCCCATGCCATGTTGGGAGTTCGAGATCTGCTGTTGAAGGAACCAGGGAGAAAGATGCTGGAGTGTAACAACATTCTATGGTTATGAATGTTAGCAATATATAATTCTACGGAGAGTCTACGTAAGGTAACGTGTTGGGCCTTTTCAAACTATACCAACGCCATCAGCAAAGTGGAGTCCATTCTTGAAAAATGAGTCATGACTGCGTGTGAATATTTTGCGTTGCGGAATAAACTGAGTACCAGTTATTGAGAGAGAGTTATTTCATAAATTAAGACATTTATTATTTATATCAATATTCTCTTTATTTTGTTATATATGTTCAAGGGTGTATCACGACGAGCTCTGCTCGGATTTCTAGGTAAATACAGGTTTAATTGACTAAGTATATTGTATGAGATTAATATATATTCTGTTTAATTTCTATGGGTGGGGGAAATTACCAGATGGACTCCTTTTCCAATATTAATTTTTTAGGTATCAAGTGATTCAGATTTCCTTGTCACAAGGCAACGACCCTGAAGATGAGTTTCAACAGCCGGCAAAGTTTAAGAATTATTTATTTGTATATTTATGGCTCCCAAATTCCATTAGTCATTATTATTTATATTTATATTTAATAGAGAGATTTCAATGTCGCTAGCAATGTGGGGCAAGACTGATCTGAGTCACGATAGGGTATGCACACAGAAATGGTATAGTTGCTCTCAGATTTCATGATATGTACAGTTGTTGTGGAGATTTCTTGTTCGCTGTGGAGTGTATAATATGTCTTGTGGAAATTTTGCGTATGTGGGAAACGCAAGGTGATGAGTTGGACGAGAGAAAATATTAATGTATTAAAATTAAGAAATAGGAGTGTGGAAAGGAAAGTGCATATTAATTGTAGTACAGGGGGAGCAAACTATACCGTTGACATGATTAATTCAGAGAGTGAAGCCACAATGGGCGATAATAATTTAAATGTTGTGTTAGATTCGATGGTAACCGGAGACAATGCTTCATCATCTCTATCAGAGCAGAGTAGCGATAATAGTGACCAGCAGCTAGACCAATTAGTTCATATTTTGAGTGAATTTACTAATAAACTTGAAAGTAAACTTAGAGAGCAGAATGATGAGTTAACACAGAAACTTGAAAGTAAACTTGAGGATAATAATCAGAAAATGGAAATTAATGTTGCTAAAATTGAAAAACAAGTTCAGGAAATTAGTGATAGGATGGATAATCAAGTAAAGAGGTTAAGTGAGAAAGTCGATTCAGGTATTATGGAGATGAGGAAGGAATTAAACTATCAATGTGTAGAAATTAATGGTAAATTGTCTGAGCATGATAGGCAAATTGAAGAAATTAGGGGTATATCTGAATCAAATAAAAGTGAATTTAACCGAGTAATTTGTAACGTTGCTAATAATCTTGAAGCTAAACTTGTTGAAAATAATTCTAAATGTCAGGATAAAATTTTAGATAACTTTAACAGTATTCACAATGTGATAAGTAAACAAGGTGTAATTGAACATCAGGTCATAGAGAACGCTAGTCATATTGATGTATGGAAGGCAGATGTATTACAGAGGGTTGACGAAAAGATTCAATCAGTCAGGTCCTCAGGTGATGTTCAGAATTCTAGCATACAAAGGCATATTATTAAGGAAATTGAGCTGCCTAAGTTTAATGGTAAGCAGTTTAACCCTCTGGAATTTCTCAAGGTAGTGGAGAAACGTTTTACTAGGAGCTTGGAAGAAGGTGTGTTAGAGTGGGACTTGGTAGATGATATGTTAGCAAGTGCGTTTACGGGTGAAGCTAGGAGTTGGTATGATGTTTATAGAGGTCATATTAAGGGTTTAAGGGGATTCAGGGAGTTGTTTATGGATAAGTTTTGGGATGAGGAGATTCAGGGTAGGGAAAGAGATAGGATTATGGCTGGGAAGTATAAGGGTAATGAGGGTATTTCTCGTACGGAGTATTTTCTTGTGCACGTGGCTATTAGTCAGAACTTAGAAGAGAGTTTGCCAGAGCAGGATATTGTTAGGAGGATGGCTAGACATTTTAATGAAGATATTCAGTTGGCCATGTGCATCCAGCAGGTTAAGACCATTAAGGGAATGGAAGGGCTGTTGCAACGTTTCGATTCTTTGGGTAGGCAGGTAGGACATAGGAGTGTGGGGGAAAATAATCACAGGAGAGGAGTAGCATTTGAAAGTAATCGTAGGAATGGGAATGACTATAGCAGAAGGGATCAGGGTAATGGGAATAGGCAGGAAGAAACCAGGATTAATTTCAGGAATCAAGATAGTAGGAATTTTAATTCTAGTAATCAGTCTAGGGATTTGAATGATAGGGGGAGAAGGGATGAGAGAGGTAATAATAGTGGTAATCAGCAGAATCAGAATTTAAACTCCAACGGGATGTCCTAAATAGGTCCGTTAGGAGATCCCCACTTGATGTGCAAATCCATGTTATCAGGGAGGCTTTTGAGATTGATGTTGGTAAGGATTTGTTGTGTGACCAGGATAGTGCTAAGGAAGGTGGTTCGTCTGAATTATTGATCAACCCAGCTATGGAGGCTACCATATGGGGTGTGAAGGAGAAATTGCTTGTAGACTCGGGGAGTCATAAGTCTTGTGTAAATTTTAAATTTTGTGAGGAAGCTCGTCGCAGAGGTGAGATTATTGAGGAGATTCCTGTGAGGAACACATTTATTATCACAGCAGCTGGTGCTAAGAGTAATCGTATTCGTAGTCAGGTTATTGTTCCTATTGAGGTTGGTGGTCAGACCATGTTGCAATGTTGTCTTGTTGTGCCTAATCTGGTATATTCCGTTATACTGGGGAATGACTGGCTATCTGAAACCAAGTGTGTGATTGACTATGATACTGCTGTTTTGAAATTTCTTGTTGGTGAAGAACGTAAACCGATTAAGCTTAATTATCAGGTGGATAGGAGTAGTTTTGTGCTTCATTGTAGTCATATTCAGGTTATTGAGGAAATTGTTGAGGATGAAGTCGATGTTAAAGTTAATAATGCAAGTATCAGAATTAATGACAGTATGGTATCGGAAAGTCAGGATTTGGTCAGTGAGGTGGAGAAAGCGGTGCGACAGACATGCCTGGAGGAGCAGCAGAAGAGGGAACTTTTGAATGTTTTGATGGAGAACAAGGAGGTGTTCTCTGGTGAATTAGGGTGTACTACTGTGTACGAACACTCATTTGATATTTTAGATAGGTCTAGTTTTAATAGTCCTAGATATCCGATTCCTCATGCTCATGCTCAGGCGGTACAGGAAGTGATACATAATATGCTTACAGGTAAGATTATTGAGCCTTCCTGTAGCAAGTACGTTAATCCTTTGGTTGTTATTGGCAAGAAGGATGGGTCTGTGAGACTGTGTTTAGATGCTAGGCTTATGAACCGTCGGATAGCTGAGGATCAGCAGAGGCCTGAGAATATTGAGAGTTTAGTTCAGAGATTTGAAGGTTGTCATTGGTTTACTGCGGTTGACTTGCGTAGTAGTTTCTGGCAGGTACCATTACGGGTGGAGTACCGGCCTTTTACTGCTTTTCTCTATAAGAACAGGTTGTTTTAATTCACCAGAATTCCTTTCGGAACCAAGACGTCGTCATCAGGGCTTATTAGAGCCCTATCTATTGCACTAGGGCCGGACACAGAGGAATTCACTACGTGTTACATTGACGACTTGGTCCTTGCATCTCGTACATTTTCTGAACACATGACACACTTACGGAGTGTTTTTACAAAATTAAGGGAAGCGGGCTTCACTTTGAAGCTATCTAAATCTAATTTCGCAACGCATCAAATTAGTTTTCTGGGGCACACCATCAATCGGAACGGGGTCACACCACAGGGGGAGAAACTGGACAGCATCTTCAATGCTAGCACCCCACGCAATGCGAAGCAGTTAAGGTCCTTTTTAGGTCTCTGTAATTATTTCAGGCGCTTTGTAATCAGATACTCTTGTTTAATTGAACCTTTCCGCGCGTTATTAGTAAAGAATGCGAAATGGAGATGGAACCATGACCTCAATGAGGCATTTGAGCGCCTGAAAAGTGGATTCCGCCAAGCTGTCACGCTGAAATTTCCAAGTACTGAGAAGCCTTATATTGTAATGACGGATGCGTCTAATTCAGGTATAGCTGGTGCTCTCTGTCAGCGTGATGAACAAGGTAATCTAGGCATTGTTTCCCTGGCAAGTCGAGGACTTAGCACAGCGGAACGGCGGTATACTACGAGCGAACAGGAACTTTTAGCGATTTTTTATTCTTTAGAGAAATTCCGCATTTACATTTTAGGCCATTCTTTTGAGATCCATACAAATCATAATGCTCTTGTCTTTATGAAAACGTGTAAGTTAACCTCCAACAGGATGTCACGCTGGATTCTGGCGATACAGGAGTATGACCCTAAAGTTGTTCATGTTAAGGGTACTGATAATGTGTTAGCTGACTATTTGAGTCGGAATATTTCTGTGACAGCTGATGAGGTCAGCACTGATTTTAGTGAAAATATCTTGGTATGTGGTGATAAGTATGACGAATGTAGAGAGGAGAGAAGGAAACTCTCGAAGATGAAATTGGAACAGGGACAGGATGAGGAGTTGTGTGATATTTTATTTGAGTTAGAGGCTGCTGAGCCTGACACTATTGTGGAAAAAGGGAATATGAGGTATAAACTTCTGAGTGGTTTAGTAGCTCGCATATGTCATAAGGATGTATGGAGGGTTGTAGTGCCTCAAGCCTTGCGGAAAGACATGATTTGGTATTTCCATAAGGAATTAGGTCACTTTGGTGCGGAGAAGGTATTATGTGCAATTCAGTATCACTTTGTGTGGCGCAATATGGGTAGACAAGTCCGTCAGACTTTGGCTACTTGCGATGTGTGTCAGAAGTGTAAACACCCAAATAGGTATATGCACGGGCCGAGGCAGGCTGTGATAACCGAGGATATAGGTGAGTTACTGTGTGTGGACATCTATGGACCGTTGGTTAAGTCTAGGTATGGCTACCGATATATATTTGTAATACTTGACTCGTTCTCTAAATTTGTTAAATTATACCCACTTCGGAAGGCTTCTGCTAGAGGATGTGCCAATGCAGTGATTAAGTATTGCGAGGAATTCGGTAACTCTAGGAGGATCCTATCCGATCACGGCTCACAGTTCACTTCGAACATCTGGAAGAAGACTCTACAGGACAGAGGTATTCAGGTAACATATTCGTCTATAAGGTTTCCTTGTGGAAACATGTCTGAGAGAGTCATGAGGGAACTTGGACGGATGTTTAGGACCTATGTAAGTCATAATCATAGCTCTTGGTATGAACATTTAAGTAGGATGGAAAATTGGCTCAGTGTCACAAGACATGAGAGTACTGGTCTTACACCCATTGCGGTGCACTTTGGGAGAAAGCCTGATTTTGAGTTGGCCAAGATATTGAGGTTGGAGAGCGTGGAGGAGGTTCCTCAGGATCTATTTGTACAGCTTGCTAGGGAGAAGCTGGTTAAGTCTGGTCAGAAACGTGCTAGGATAGTTCAGAATAGGTGCTCTGATAGTTTAGAGGTAGGAGATGAAGTATTGTTGCGAGTGCCTCACCCATCTAACGCTGAGGATAAGACCATGTCTAAGTTTTTTCAATTGTTTAAGGGTCCTTTTATTGTTGCGAGAAGGATAGGGAGGTGTGCATATTCCTTAATTGATGCTAATAGGAAATGTATTGGAACTTATAATGTGTTCAATTTGAGGAGATACCATCGGGATCCCTAATGTTGTATATTGTATATTTGATGGGTAGTTTGAGGAGCTGTCCTTGGGCCATCAGCCACCTGATTTGTGTTGTTTTGCCAACATTTGCATCTGTTGGAAAACAAAGGGGGAGTATTGTAACCTGACAAACCCCGGTCAGATATTATTATTATTATTATTATTATTATTATTATTATTATTATTATTATTATTATTATTATTAGTATTATTATTATTTATTCATGTGTATATTTCATTTATGTGTGTATTTAGCCGTCGCGGCTTAGTAACTCTTTTTGGAACTCTCGTTATTATGGATACTCTCTATATTTTATTTGGGACTAGTGTGTTTCGATCACTCAGTGTATCTCCCGGTTGTGTACGTGACGAGTCTCCGAGCGGGGGTTTACGTGTTGACGGAGCTGAGGTGGAAAATTCCAGGAACTGGGCTATTTTAAGATGCTGTTGTGTTGGCTTGGGCTAGTGTGGTGCAAGCACGCGTCGGCAGTTGGAAGTAGCAGCTTGCAGTGTGCAGAGGTGATACTGGTGGTAATCTGAGAGGTGTTTTGTACGAGTTGTGAGGAAGATGTCCCATGCCATGTTGGGAGTTCGAGATCTGCTGTTGAAGGAACCAGGGAGAAAGATGCTGGAGTGTAACAACATTCTATGGTTATGAATGTTAGCAATATATAATTCTACGGAGAGTCTACGTAAGGTAACGTGTTGGGCCTTTTCAAACTATACCAACGCCATCAGCAAAGTGGAGTCCATTCTTGAAAAATGAGCCATGACTGCGTGTGAATATTTTGCGTTGCGGAATAAACTGAGTACCAGTTATTGAGAGAGAGTTATTTCATAAATTAAGACATTTATTATTTATATCAATATTCTCTTTATTTTGTTATATATGTTCAAGGGTGTATCACGACGAGCTCTGCTCGGATTTCTAGGTAAATACAGGTTTAATTGACTAAGTATATTGTATGAGATTAATATATATTCTGTTTAATTTCTATGGGTGGGGGAAATTACCAGATGGACTCCTTTTCCAATATTAATTTTTTAGGTATCAAGTGATTCAGATCTCCTTGTCACAAGGCAACGACCCTGAAGATGAGTTTCAACAGCCGGCAAAGTTTAAGAATTATTTATTTGTATATTTATGGCTCCCAAATTCCATTAGTCATTATTATTTATATTTATATTTAATAGAGAGATTTCAAGCCTATGTATAGCCGCCATCTTGTGTAGTAGGCTATAGGCTAGCTTTCTCCATAAGAGCCTGTGCATAGTCGCCATCTTACGCAAACGCCCCCTAGGCCGGCGGCACCATCTTGTGCAATCACCCATAGCTGGCATCTCTAACAGCATCTTGGTTTAAAAACTAATAGTATGTTGAGAAGGGCAGCTTGCTTTATAACTATGATCGTAAGAAGGGCAGCTTGCTTGCTTGCGGCCTGGCTAAGTCCCGCGCTATAAAGTTTTACTTCCATCAACATAGCAGCACTCAAGTAAGCCATGTGCATGTAGTTAAAGATGGTTTGCTGTCAAGAAAGCACGTGGAATTTTTCAAATTTCCCGCTAGCACGTACATAAGGTAGTAGCTAAAGATGGCAATACGATGCACTGTTGATTAAAGATGGCAGCTGTCAAGAAAGCACGTGGAATTTTTTCAAATTGCCCACCACCACATTTCAAAGGTAGTAGCTAAAGATGGCAGCACGATGCTCTGTTGATTAAAGATGGCCACTGTCAAAAAGTATGTGGCTTTGAAAAGCACGTGGAATTTCAAATTGCCCTTCACCGCATGGATAGGATAAGGTTTAGTGCTGTATAGGTGACAGCATGATGCTCTGTTGATTAAAGATGGTGGCTGCCAAAAAGCACGTAGAAATTACCGGCACCACATTTCAAAGGTAGTGCCGTAAAGATGGCAATACAATGCTCTGTTGTTAAAAGATGGCAGCTGTCAAAAAGTACGTAGAAATTGCCGTCACCATATTTCAAAGGTAGTAGTTAAAGATAGCAGCACGATGGTTTGTTATCTGAAGATGGCAGCTGTTAGAAAAAAGCACGTGGAAATTGCCCGCTACCACGATGAGGTTTAGTGCCGTAAAGGGGGCAGCACTGTGGTTAGCGATGCAAGATCGTGGATGACAGCTGTCAAAAAGTACGTGAAAAATTCCCTCCACGACGTGTGTAAGGATAAAGTTTAGTGCCTAAAGAGGGCAGCACGATTCTCTGTTGGTTAAAGATGACCGCTGTCAATCAGCACGTAGAAATTGACGCTACCACATTTCAAAGGTAGTGCCGTAAAGATGGCAGCGCGATGCTTTGTTGTTTAAAGATGGTGGCTGACGGAATGTTTTTATATTGCCCGCCACCACATTTCAAAGGCAGTGCCGTAAAGATGGTAGCATTACGTTTTGTTGATTAAAGATGGTGAATGACGGAATTGTTTAAATTGCCCGCCACCACATTTCAAAGGTAGTAGCTAAAGATAGCAGCACGATGTTTTGTTGCTTAAAGATAGAGCTGTCAAAAAAGCACGTGGAAATTACCGGCCACCACATTTCAAAGGTAGTGCTGTATAGATGGCAGCATGCTGCTCTGTTGATTAAAGATGGCGGCTGTCAAAAAGCACGTAGAAATTGCCGCCACCACATTTCAAAGGTAGTACCGTAAAGATGGCAGCACGATGCTTTGTTGTTTAAAGATTGCAGTTGTCAAAAGAAAGCACGTGGAAATTGCCCGCCTTAGTGTCGTAAAGACGGCAACACTGAGATTAGCGATGCAAGATGGCGGATGACAGCTGTCAAAAAGCACGTAGATTTTAAATTACCCACCACCACGATGAGCTTTAGTACCGTGAATGGGGCAGCACGATGCTTTGTTGATTAAAGATGGCCGCTGTCAAAAAAAGCACGCGGCTGTCAGCTTGACAGCTGTCAAAAAGCACGTGGCTGTCAAAAATCACGTGGCTTTGTTTACAAACATGACCTTGCCAGAGGTCAATGTGGTGGAGGCCTCTGCAGTGGAGCCTGCGGTGCCGGTGGCCGCCGAACCTGTGACTTATACTACTCAGCTTCCAGACGAAACTATCTTTACGCCGGTCTGTTTTCATACCAACTTTGCTTTACGGGAGCGAAAGCTGGGTGGACTCAGGGTATCTTATTCATAAATTAGAAGTAACAGACATGAAAGTAACGATAATGATTGTTGGTAGAAACAGGTGTAACAATGGCAGGAGGGTACTCGGAATGGGAAGATAAAGGCTGATTTAGGAATGAACTCGATGGATGAGCTGTACGCATAAACAGGCTTCAGTGGTGGGGTCATGTGAGGGGAATGGAGGATGATAAGTTACCTAGGAGAATAATGGACTCTGTTATGTAGAGTAAGAGAAGTAGAGGTAGACGAAGACGATTTATAGATAAAAGGTATAGAACTAAATGAGGCCACAGCACTAGTTGAAAATAGAGTATTGTGGCGACGTTTAGTACATTCACAAAAGCTTGCAGACTGAACGCTGAAAGGCATAACAGTCTATAATGATGATGTATCTATATATATAAAATAAGAGTTTTGTCTGTACATTGCTCAGAATTTGAAAATAATGGTATTTCTGTATCGGTCATGTCCATAGTAACAAGAAAATGCACTTTTTACTTTTCCGTAATTTCTGTCTGTCTGTCTGTCTGTCTGTCTGTCTGTCTGTCTGTCTGTCTGTCTGTCTGTCTGTACACGCATCACGAGAAAACGGTTGAAGAGAATTTAATGAAAATCGGTATGTGAAGTCGGGGGATGAGCCTCTACAATCTAGGCTATAAATCATTTTGCTCACGCTGAGTGAAATGGTAGTTTAGGGGAAGGCCTAAAATTGAATTCTCAACTATTTATGTTATTAGTGGTCTAATGAAAATCGGTATGTGAAGTCGGGGGATGAGCCTCTACAATCTAGGCTATAAATCATTTTACTCACGCTGAGTGAATGGTAGTTTAGGGGAAGGCCTAAAATTGAATTCTCAACTATTTATGTCATTAGTGGTCTTATTTTAAAGAAAATGGTATGCAAAGTTGGGGAATAAGTTGCTACAATCTAGGCTATCAATAATTGTATTCACGCTGAGAAAAATGGTAGTTTAGGGGAAGGCCTAAAATTCTCAAATATTGTTGTTATTTGTAGTCTTATCTTGATGAAAATCGGTATGCAAAGTCAGGAAATAAGTCGCTATAGTCAAGGCTGTAAATTATTTTATTCACGCTGAGTGAAATGGTAGTTTAGGGGAAGGCCTAAAATGTAATTCTGAAATATTTCTTATTAGAGGTGTAATCGATGAATGCTACATAACTAAGGTTATATAGTATCAAATTTCCTATTATTCATGTCTTATACATTGTTACCGTACTGGCTATGATCACAAAGATATTCATGAATTTGGATTTTTGTTACTAAGTCCATATCAGCGCCGAGTAACGAGAAAATGGGTACACAGCATTTAATGAAAATCGGTATGTAAAGTCGGAGAATAAGAAACTAAAATTTATGGTTTTCAAATCACAGAGTCGAAAGAAAACTAAATGTGAAGGCCTGCAATACAGAAAGCTCATAACATTGATCAACAATAACATTACATTGACCATTGTTTGTCGTGATGTGCTTTGTGTCTTCTGTTGCCCCTCATCTCCGATAGATAGGATTACTGCTGCGTACAGAGTATTTTATTTGATTTACGTTACACCGACATAGTTAGGTTTTATGGCGACGATGGTATAGTAAATGGCTAGGAGTGTCTTAGGCCTTAATTAAGGTACAGGCCCAGCATTTGACTGGTGTGAAAGTGGGAAACTTCGGAATACCATCTTCAGCGCTGCCGACAATGAGGTTCAAATCCACTATCTCTCGGATGCAAGCTCACAGCTGCGCACCGCTAACCACACGGTCAACTCGCCCAGTCGTACAGAGTGTAACAGCCTGTCTGAATATTGATGGGAAGTAGCTGGGGAGTTAGATAACTTTTTTCTTTAGCATGCCATTCCCCTGGTTTATAAATTTTCTGATACAACTGGTACATAACACACTGGATCATCATAGCATTCGGGCTATTCAATCCCTACTCTGAGGCACTGATTGGAATGAACAGTGTGCATATTTAGCGGAATAATGGCAGATGAGTGTTCATGGCAATCTGCGGCCTGGTCATCCCAGCTCTAGAACTTTGAACTATTAGATTGGCACCGCAATCTAACCGCAGCTCTGTTCGTTAAAAGTGATAAAACGTACGGCTTTCCATTTGATCGAGTATTTTATATGATAGCATTCATACTACATTCATACTTACGTTTTTGTAATGACCTATGTTGATTTCAGGTTAGGAAAACCACAAAGTCAGTCTTTCTGAGAATCCCGTAGCGAAGCACGGGTACATCAGCTGGTGTATATATATTTATAGGCCTACTATACCGTTACTTATGTGTCACGTCTGTATTCATCTTACTGTGCCTAGCTACAAGTTCTTACCTTCGTTTTACTTTCCATCCTTAATTTGCCTCGTTCTTTTCATTTGCCTTTATGTTTTATTGTCAAATGTTTTTCCCAGTTATATTAATTGTCTTTCGTTTCCTTCTGCTACCTTTGCCATTAGATGACTTTTTTTCTTTGCTGCTCTTTCGTTTATATTTTTAAAGTTTGCATTTTGCTACTCAATTTTAAATATATTATTCATTCCGAAGCTTTGTAATTCAGCATCTCGCCGTTCTAGATTTTCCAAATAAATAATAAATATATAAATAAAGTTGTATTTTCAATTTTTCAGCTTGGTATCAAGAAACTGTTTACCGACGACGCAGAATTAACGGGAATTATAAACGCACCTGCAGGCGTCAGCGAAGTTGTGCAGAAAACGTTCATTAAGGTTGCTGAGAAGGGAACTGAAGCTGCAGCTGCAACCGGTACGTACTGCATTCTTCTGTGATTGACACCATTCCTAAGGAACTCCGCTGTGCATCAACAGTTATCATACGTTTAGTGTTGTCACCTTAAAGGACACGTAATGTAGGGGAGCCGGACTTCAGAGACGCCGACCCCGTGATGTAGAGGTCGCATGGCTGCCTCTTAACCGAAGGCCTAGGCTTCGATATACGGTTAGATCATAGATGTGTACCTGCATCTGAGGCCTGATTCGAGGTCCACTCAGCCTACGTGGTTAGGTTACAATTGATGAGCTATTTGACGGTGAGATGGCGGCCCCAAGAATAACGGCCGAGAGTACCCATCGTGTCGACCTCGCAATCGTGGCTGAGCAGGGGTCACTTGGTAGACCAAGACTCTTCGGTGCTCCGATCGTTGGCTACAGGATCTATAGGTTATCTCATCTGCGAAGCGTCACATAACTAAATTACGTAGTCGTCCGCTGCCCTGTTTCTGCCCTCTGTCAACAAACCCGCTGTGCGAGTTGCCTTCTGCAATCACGAGTGGTTTTAACAAAGCTTTCATTCTAGTGATATTTGCCATACCAGCGCATTGTGTTCCTGTTTCTTTAAACGAAGGAGATAATCATTTATTTTCCAGTACTGACTAAGAACAGTCGTTCAATGTCTTGGATATTTAGTAACAGGTGCAAGCAACATGCTTGTTTAAACCCACAGAGTTTACAGCAGAATGTAATACGGACTCGTGCTGGTACAACCGCTTCATTCCATTAACATTCGATCTCCATGTATAGCTCATTCCGTGGTAAGAAAACAGTATTGCTCTTATGGATCTACAAGGAGTGACAACCATAATTCCTCGTTATTAACGGACATTATACTGTATTTTGTAATGTATTACGAAAGATAGATAAAAAGGATGAAGCATTAAAATAACTACATAACATTTTCTTTTTCATAAATATATGCGTAGGGAGGAAGCACAACAGCAGGAACAGCCATCGCTTCGTTGCCTTCCTTCATTTTACTTCTTCTGTGTTGCTCTGATTTCAGTCTGTGAACCGCCGGCAGCTCACTTCTGTAGTGAAGTCATCTACAGTATTTATTCGTTCCGTGTGTGTTTTTAGCCTTTAAAACAGTGCGTACTTATCTTGTGTTGAGTGAGAGTTAGTAGTATATTGCATAGTATTTATGAGTGTTCTATTATTTTCATACTGTACAGTAGTTGTTACTGAAGATTTTGGTATTGCGATGTGCAGCGATACGTCATGGCATGACTTATATTGATAAAAAATTGCCGTGTGTTTTATTGGTGTTTTTTTTTTTTTGTTATTTAGCTGTTCTTTCTTCTTAAGCGCATTTTAATTTTACCAATTTCTTACGAATTTAATTCTTACTATTGGATTTTTGAGCGAAACGACAGCAGAGTAGTACACCGGGTGGCCTTGGGAAATTTATTAAATTAAATGCACCCCTCACCCCTTAAGCCCTTAGAAAATATTATTTTTCTATTTTCTCAGCCAATTTGCCTTGCATTTCAATGCTGAGATTATATGTGCCGTAGTTAACGTCTGATTCTCTACAAACCAAAAATACTCCCTGTAAACACCCCGTCCCCTTCAGTTCATAAAAATAATTTGCAGCATAGTTCCTTTCCTCTTTGTATCTTGAACTTATATACTGAATTTCACAAAGTCCTATGCTGCCATTCTTCCATCATGGTATTGAGCACAGCCGTTCGATATGGCAACCCTGTTGTCATAAGAACAATACTGTTTTTTTAACCTGGAATGAACAATAGCAGAAGTCAACAGTATTTTTAGACACTTTCCACTCAACATGAGAAGTAGCATAGCATGTTTTCCTATGAAGTACCTGTCACATTATTACAAACGTTTCTCAGTACAGCAAAGTGCACTCAAAAAAAAGCGCAAGTAACTACAATACCGTACTTCTCTATTTCCATCTCTATTGTTCTTCATTTATATTATTACAAATAAAATCACTGTTTGTTTTATCGCACTTATTTAATTCTAGGCTGGTCTAAATTAACACATATTGTACCTTAGGCCTACTGGGTCAGCAAACAATAGACCAATCAAAACAAAGTATGACACCACGTAATAAGCCAAAATATACCATTTCCTTGTCCTCCTTTGCCCTGGTTAGTTCAACGGCATCGCCTGCGGAACGTTCACAATTTGGTCCCAAAGAACAGCTAACTAAGATTATTAAAATGTGTAAGTAGGACAGGAATTGCGCTTGTATGAGTGAATGAGAATTTAAGTGAAATAAATTGGTTTGAATAGTTTAATCTGCTAAAACATAAAATTGAATAAAGAAACAATCCCCTTTAATAAAACAACAAAGTTTCAAATACAGTTTGTTGTTATTTGCAATCAAGTGACATCAGGACTTTTACCGTCCAAACAAGATTAAATCACAAAATTCTGGAATCCGTGTGCCAAGTACATAAACAGTACACTAAAATCTAGATACGTCTGAATAGGTTAAAATTGTGCGTTTAAATTAAACCTCCACGTGTGTGACATTAGGGTATAGCAACTTCCCATTAAATAAAAGTAACGTTAAAATTATTCCCCAAATCATTAGGGATAAAAATATACGCTATAAGCTTGTTTGGAACCTTCTTGTTAACCCTCAAACATTCACTGTATGTACTATGGGAACGGTCCCATAAACACAGATGAAGAATAAAACCTATATTACCCTAGAAGCCTGAGGGCTTTGTTCCATGAGCAATCGTCAACAACGACAAGCAAAAATATGAACTGAAAACAACATCAATAACATATTCACACAATACCAACGGGACCTGAAAATAAACACATAATAAACACTGGTCTTGAATAATGAGAGATGGTTTCGGGCCGTTGTCCCGCTGGCTCCACCAAAGTCATTGACATCCACATGCCGGTAAAAAACAGCAAGGTCGCCTGCAAACTAATAATACAAAACAAAACATTCTGCTGTTTGGTTCTTCGCTACTTCACGGCCAAGCTTCACGAGCCTGGCACATTTCTCTTCTCATGCAGGAACCTTGTCAGGTTGACACAATTCATGGTAACGCTCAGCAGGGCACACAAAGCCCCTCCTCCCCCTCGTTTCGCTAGAAGAGATAACTTCTCACATGGACTCGCTTCGTCGACCACAAAATCACTCGTAGTACGATATATCTTGCGTCTAGTCCAATGATCTCCGAACTAGTACTTTCAAAAGCTAGTCCTCGATGTTTATTCGCACGTCGGGGTATCAGGAATATCTTTCATATCTCTATTCTAGTATGCCGTAGGTCCGGGTTCGTGCCTCGTGCTCAAGCCTGTGTTACCTTGCCGGAATAACATTGAAAACCCTTAGAAATGCAACGTTGGTTACAATCATCACTGATCCCTCTGCGTAGCTGAAATTAGCATGCCTTATCATAACATTCCATGCAAACCTATTCCTTATGTTGCCACTATCTCATAGTGAAAGTTCCCGATTCAACATCCTTGAAGGTACTGTCGTCCTTCATGTTCAGATGACATTAGCATCTCAAAATATTACCCTGCTTCACTCTCAGACAAGCTTTTCACTGGAGAACGTAACATTAAACAACCCTAATTATTGAATATTTTACCCTCGTAACGAAATAAATTCACGCAAAGCTATATAATGCATGATTTGGTCATAACGTATTTACGGTACCGCTCTTTATGCATGTCAAACATTTATATATATAGAAACAAAAACGAAATTGCCGATTCCTCTCTCATGCTAAGGAAAACATCTATTCAGACTTATCTGTGACATTGTGACCAGATCGCTCTTCCATCCTGGACTGGTCACAAGGACCTAACCCAACATTTCGTTAACGTCGTCTTGGGCTGCTGATCCTTGGTTCAGTTCCATAATGTGATCCATCTTGTTGGCGTGTTCTTGAGCGCCTTGTTTCTGGGAAGGTCTCGTGCTGTAATAAGCTCTTTTCGTAGATTACCATACCGCCAATAACTGCAAAGTTACGCGCACAATTAAGATGCTTGTTTGAGCAATCCCGTCACTCCTAGTTCAGTATATCGTGGGTTAGGACTGAAGAAACTATAGATTGTCACTTCTATACGGGCTTATAGTTCTCCCTTAGAGCTCCTAATCACGGGTAATTTACCCTCATACGTAGAAAGTACCGTATTTGTTATAAATTTTGGCTCAAATCTGCATACTGACCTCTTGAACAAAGTTTATTAAAATATTACTTCCTAGCTCCGAGTAATTTCTGTTGCTCCAGGCTAGGTATGACAAGAACTGACCAACACTATCTATTATAACACCAGCTTTGTGTGATTGCTACAAGCTCACAACGGACTCTGTCTTCCAACGCACACCGCGTCTTCTCGAAAGAGATGCCAGTCTCGGGAAACTACTGCAGTACAACACTTCTTCTTTGTGAAAACTAAATCTTGGTTCCCACGCTTAGCCCGCGCATATCGTATTAAGAAAGGCAATTACACTTATTACAAAAGATCAGATCGAGCACTCAGTAAATTACTTCACAATGTCCTATCATTTTATCCTTGCAGAAATTTGGTCACATGAGTAATTATCAAGATGGCTGCCAAATGCTAGATCTAGTGTGGTGTAATAGCATTAAATATCTATATATAAAGGGAGCTGTGATTTGTTAGAGGCTTCCTGGCAGTATTTATGACACTGTGGCATATATTTACTGTATGTGTGTGTTGTCTAGTGAATTTGTTATCATTTGATACTGATTTTTTAACGTAAGTATTTTGTGTTTTGTATGCTATGGGCGATAGTCATCTTGTTTTGCCCTTAATCTACAGACAACATTACTAAGAGAGAGACTCGATATATTTATTTATTATATTTGCATTTGCCCTAAGTGTCAGCCATTTTGTTCTATCTCCCATCAATGTCATGGAAACCATGACAAAGACGGTAACTGTGCATGCTCTTATTGTCGTTGTCAAGGAATTGGAGTCTACACCTGTTAGCACCGTTACAATGGACGTATTTTGGAGGGATAGATATAACTACCTAATCTTTAGGGTCTGGTTCTCCAGGTTGGGGGTTGGGCGTGGGTCCAACACCCCTACACCATAAAAAGCAAATTGTTGCGAAACGCCAAAAATACAGCGTCGGATTCAACACGGGACAATAATGACGACTGGAAAGTGAATGGTTAATGAAGGAAGGTCACGAAACAATCAAGGCTGAAGTGTGGCACGGGATTTAAGAACACTGTACACTCTTGGAGCGGTTAATGTGTTGGATGAAAAACTGAATAGGTACAATCTTGACAAAGTGGCACTGCAAGAGGTGAGATGGCCTGGAGAAGGGATGCATAAAGATAAATTCTACAGCTACTTCTATAATGGAAATGCGGAAGGCAAACATCAATTTAGAGCTGGTTTTGCAGTAGCCAATAGAATGAGAGGAAACATTATGGACTTCAAGGCATTCAACAAAAGAATATGCTGGTTAAGGATGAAAAGAAAGTTTTACAACCTAATACTAATATCATATCATGCACCTACGGAAGAAAAAGATGATGATGAAAAAGACAGATTCTAAGAAAATCTATAATCAGTCTACGAAGGTGCACAATCTTACAACGTAAAATTACGTATATTCCTTGGTGACGCCAATGCCAAAGTAGGAAGAGAGATTCTTTTCAAGACCTTGTATTGGCCCAAATACTCTACATGACTCCTCCAACAACAACGGAATGAGACTAATCAATCTGGCAACTTCAAAAACTTAAGGGTTATGAGCACCTATTTTCCTCGCAAAACATTTATAAAGTAACCTGGAAGTCACCTGACGTAAACATTCAGAACCAAACAGACCACATACTAGTGGATGCTAGACACAGAAATATTATTGAGAATGTAAAATCTCAAAGAGGTGCAGAAATAAGATCAGATCAGTATATCCTGATGACGACTATCCATGAAAGAATAGAATGCGATAGAAGCAGGAGAAGAGAAGCAGGGAGGGAAATTAATCCAGAAAGATACACTGTTGAAAGTAGAAACATGTTTGCCACATTAGAAGATGAGGGAGATGATGTCGACGAACTACAGCCCAAACTCGAGACCGGAGTCCAACATGCTGCAAAAGAGGTGCTGAAACCGTTGGAGAATAGGAGGAGAAGCAGAGGATGATTAACGATAGGTACAAAGATGCTGTCAAGAATACGTTTTTTGCTACTTGCTTTACGTAACACCGACACAGATAGGACTTATAGCGAAGATGGGATAGGAAAGGCCTAGGAGTGGGAAGGAAGCGTCCGTGGCTTTAATTAAGGTACAGTCTGGTGTGAAAATGGGAATCCACGGAAAACCACCTTCAGGGCTGCCGACAGTGGGGCTCGAACCCACTATCTCCCGGATGCAAGCTCACAGCTGCGCGCCTATCAAGAAGAGCGACCAAAATGTCGTGGCTGACAAACGATGAAGATGAAGGAATGAGGTTGGAATACATGGATGCAGCCACAGAAGCAAGAAAAATACCTCCGAACAGAAAAGCGTGGGTATACAAACAGAAAGACAACCCTAGCAGAAGAGGACAAAACGTTAGGTAAGACAAGAGATATTTACAGAACAGTCAGACACTTCAAGAAAGGATACACCACAATTAGAGATATCAAAGATCAAGCAGGACAAACGATAAAAGATGAGACGAAAGCTATGGAGGAATGGAAAAAACTATTTCGAAAATCTGAATGTGGAGGAAAACATCAAAAACAAGAATAAAAGAAGATGCAGAAGAGGAAGACGAAGAAGAAATATACAGAGAAAATAGTGCGACTACACAAACAGGGGAGAAAGAATTGCCTAACAGGGAAGTAGGAGAAGTCATAACGATGCTGAAGATAGGGAAGATATGTTAAAAGAGGGAAGAGATATCTTACAAGACAGAATGCGCTACCTGATCTGTGTAACTCGGAGGAAAGGATTCCGGTAAAATGGAAACAGTCTGTGATCTCCCCGTTATTTAAGAAAGGAGACCCAATGAGTTGCAGAATCAAACAAACATAGAAACAAAAAAGGAAGGAAGGAAGGATGGTGATTTTGAAGTGGTACTTCAAGTTTGAAAACATTTCGACGGTGCAGTGACAATGGAGGAAGCAACTTTGAACACAGAAATCGACACGTAAATTTACCGAGTCTTAATGTGTGATGTGGGTTGTCCTCTCGCGGGTTGATTGGGCCGTTCTATGAAGGAACAGTTACTAGTACAGTTTATCTCGATAACCTGCAGACGTCAATTTTAGCTGCAATCTGAGAGTTGCATGGGGACGAGAGGTTTTGCATTCAACAAGGTGGTGCTCCAGCTCATTGCCACTGACACGTCAGAGAATACCTTGCGAAATTTTCCCGGAACGATGGATAGGCTGAAGAGTCGCTGTTGAATTTCTAGCACGGTCTCCAGATCTATCACTTTTAGACTTTTACTTGTGAGGGACCATAAAGAATGAAGTGTAACGGGCAAAACCACACACTAGCCAATATACGTCAAAATTGTGACTCGATATTTATTCGCACATCGGGGTGTCAGGAATATAATTAATTTCTCTATTCTGATATGACATAGGTCTGGGTTAGTGCCTCGACACGTCCCTTGGCAACCTTTGAATGCATGCGTTGTGTATATACTGGGAGTCGACGCTGGAAAGGCGGGAAAGGAAGCTTGGAACTCGAAGGGGATAGGAATAGGCTTACACGGAATGTTAGGATAAGGTATGTAAATTTTAGCTACCCAGAGGAAGGAATGAAGATTCTACCCAACGTTGCACATGTAAGGGTTTTCAAAGACATTCCGGTAATTATTATGTGCAGCAATTCCACTGGACAGGTTACAGAATATTGTTCGTGGCACTGTTATCGCGTTATCAGCTGTGCTTGGCTGATGATAGCGACCACTTAGAACATATCTCGTTATTTCAATAAATTGAATATCTTCACCATGTTTCAGGCTTGTATCTCAATTTATAACAAGGTTACTAATGAACAAACCGTTATACATTTTATTTGTACCCTCTGCGTATATTGTATACGAAATTATACTCCACTAATTGCTGTCTATTTACGAAGTCTCTCTCCTCCTCACAGCAGGTAGTCCGGTTCGCTGGTATTTCCTGAGACAGGCGTTAATCCTTATTGATAGACTCCAACTTTCGCTCCGCACGCTCAGGTCGCTTCGCTCAGCAGCTGCTCGCAGACAGTCTCGAACGTAGGGGTACTAGCATCACAACACACAGAACTGCAGGGAAAGTCCACCACTCTCACAGTCAATCACAAGGAACTCCTCATCACTGACAAGTAAACAGCAACAGCTCAGCAGTTCTACCCAGAAGGACAATACTCCTCACAACAACGACCATAAACACTGTTCCAATTACACTCACATCAACTGTTCCGCACACTGAATCCACGGCGGTCTTCAGTAGTGCATATACAACACGATGATACTCAGGACTCCGGTGGGGCTCTGTGACGACGACCAGCACTGCCGTCCCACTCCAACTATTCACTCGACACTCCTATACAACAAAAACAACAGCAAAAACTGCTCGTTTGCAGTGGCCTTGTATTTATATCTCGGAGAAATGAACTGGCGTATGGCTTTCAGTGCTAAGAGTGTCCGAGGACAAGTTCGGCTCGCCAGATGCAGGTCTTTGGATTTGGCGCCTGTATGCGACCTGCGCGTCGTGATGGTCATGAAGTGATGTTGAAAACGGCACGGACCCCGTGCCACCAGAATGAATCATTTATTGTTAAAATACCCGACCCTGCCGGAATCGAACCCGGGACACCTGTGACCCGCATACATGCTAACCTTTTAGACATATCTCGGGTGACGAAATGATAGAATATTCGGGGCTCGGCTAGAGACGGAACATTCCCGTTTCGTGTTCCAGAAGGTGCACGGGGAAACCAGACCGCGAGAACAATGGAGGGGAGAATCTGTTACTGTTATCTGAGGCTCGGAGTTCCCAGTTGACTCACTAGTGCCTTTCGATAAATACCGAAGGCGGATACGACGGGGCTGACGGTCGATTGAGGGCGTAGTAATGATAATTATATATTAATGCACAAAGGTATGAAGTACATAATGTTCAATCTGAGCAACATTTACCATACTTTCCCATTTGTTTCACATTCTTTGGTTGGTGTTATTGGGAAAATTAACGTCTAACAGGTTATAGTCTCCCATTCTTGTCTCCTGTGAAGTCAGCGTCTAATAAACCTCACAAGCACCGCAGAATTTCACTGAAAATATTGCTGATCACTGGGGCAATATGCAGGGTGTTAGGGGTATACGTGCAGATATTCCTTATAGCAATACAGAACGATGTGACAAACCACTATATATGAAACTTTTAGTAATCCTCGGAAGTTATTTTCGAGAGAAAAAGGGATGCGATGTTTTTAGAATAGGTTATATTTCTTGTTCTTGCGAATGAATAACTTTACTTTGATAACAGGCACCATCCGTGCCAAACTGGTTTCTGTTTATGTTTAAAAGCAAATGTACTGCCGTAACAGCTGAACGCCACCGATGCAATGCCACGGGATGTTACGTAAGATACTTGCCAAACTGGTTTTGTGCTTAAGTGCAACTGAATTACGACAACAGCTGAAGACTGCCACTATGGCATGCCATGTTACGTAACATTCTCGCCAGACTGGTTTTGGGGTTGTTAGTATTTTGTTTCCGTCTTAGGAGCTTCAGACAAACTTGGTCATCGGTTTCGGACCCTGGAAATGTATCGAATTGTCAGCATTAATACTGGTTCTTTTGCTGTTACGTTCTTAGGGGATTGAGATATCTGTGGTCATCAGACCCGTGGTCTAGTGAGTATGGAAATGTCCTGAAAACCTGTGTCGATGCGGCATCTTTACGAACGTGTGATATAATTATTGGAACGTAAGGTTGGGATAGGCGCGCCGGGACGTGAAATACGGTACGATCACGGTTTTGCATTGCGTGAAGGTAGAAGAAAGAAGGCAAAAGTGTGTTGAAATGTATGTAAAGGAAGTCTTTTACGTCACCGAAAGCATGCATGGGATAGGATATCCAAATGAGTAATGGGAATTGAATTATCGGAGCACATCGAACGTTTTGTTTAAACGAATATGGCATTACTTGCAATTAGAACCATTATGTGAGCAACACCATTGGTTTGTGCGTTGCCTATGATTAGTACCATCATGTGCATTCCACCGAGGTGGCGAAGCGGGCGCGCGGCATCACGGACTGGCGTCCGTGTGGGAAGAGTAGCCATGCGTCGCGCTGAATTGTGTTACCTATGAGTAGTACCACAATATGGATCTGCATTGCCTGTGAGCAGTGCCTATATGTGATCAACATCACGGGTCTGTGTTACCTGTCGGTGGTACCATAATGTCCGATACACCGTGGGTCTACATTGCCTATGATTAGTACCACTATGTGAGCAACACCATGAGTATACGTGGCCTGTGATTAATTACACTATGTGAGGAACACCACGGAATACCGGCGCCCGTAAGTAGGAAGACAGTGTATGTTCTATAACAATGGGAGCTGAATCAGCATTTTCCCACGAGGTCATTGACCCCGGCCAAGGTCATTGACCCCATGAAGTCATGACCACGTGACCGTGATGCCACGACCACGTAGACTTGTTTACAAAAATGCCAGGCGCTTTTGACAGCTGTCAAGCTGACAGCTGTAATCTCGATAGATCCTAACCTCACTTTTTGGACAGGAGAACGTCGCTAACCTCACTGCTGCGATCTTCACAGTTCCTACCCTCATTGATACCAACTTAACCATGTGGACGGGAATTTAAACAGCTATCCAGATGACCGCTGCCATCTTGACGCGTTATAACCTTACTTTTTGAGCACTGTGAGCATAGGATTTGAACACGTGAACGTAGCTAACCTAACTGCTGTAATCCTAATAGGTCCCAACCTCACTGCTGCCATCTTAACCACGTGGGGCGCGCGGAAAATGAGCAGCGGTTAAGATGATAGCTGCCATCTAGACAGGCCCTATCCATGTGCAAATGTTGAACAAGTGAACGTGGTTAACCTCGCTGCTGCCATCTTAGCTACGTGGGTAGCGGAATTTGAAATTTGTTACCTTGACGGGACTTAGCCACATGCTTTTGACAAGAGGAAATTTTAACAACCCTATCCTCACAGCTGTCACCTTGACGGAACGTAGCCATGTGCGACATCATCTTAGAGGGGTGTAACCTCACAGGGTTCTAGTTTTACTTCTAGCTGCCATTATCGACAGATCTTGGAGGGGCATAAATTCAGAGGATCCTAATTTTAAGGTTAGCTGCCCTTCTCGACATACCCATCCCACGAACAATCTTCCTCCTCCTCGTGACGTTACGTTACGGAGGTCATCTCAATCCCTCCTCTCCTCCACCTCGTCACAGTTACAGCGGTCAGCTTAATCCCCCTCCTCCTCCTCCTACTCACTGTTACGGAGGTCAGCTCAATCCCTCCTCCTCCTCCCCACAGATATGGAGGTCAGCTCAATCCCTCCTGCTCCTCCCCACAGATATGGAGGTCAGCTCAATCCCTCCACCTCCTCCTCCGCAGCGATTACATAGTTATGGTTATGCATGTTTAGTCATGTTCGTTATCAAGGTTACTCTCTAGTAAACTCAAGGGAATGCAATTAATAGATCATTTTAAATTTCATAAAATATTGTTTTTTTATAAAATTAAACAAACTACTACATTTTTATCCTATTTCTACATGTGATGTCACAACGGTCCGTGCAATGCGTTCGTTGTTGTGACTGATGTGCGTCTTCAGATCTATTACACAATAATACGGCTACAACGTAGTTCTTTTTCCATTTATTGAATCTCTCGTTCATACGCTATGTATCCAGCATCTTGATAAACTCTTAGGAGTTGTAATCGTTCAACGAGTAAGTTAATGTCTTTACAGTATCTTACATCTTGCTTCTCTTAATGTGATATTTGCCCGGCTACAGAACATGTATAACATGTAGTCAGCTTAGAAAATAAAGTAGAATGAAAAAGATCCGATGGGAAAGAAACGTTGACTTCTTATTCTCCTTCCTTACGCACCTTCTATTGAACTGGTGGTCTGAGCTTAGAAACAAAACTTGTAGTAAGCCGAGACGATGTTGTGTCGTTTGGATCACGGTTTTTTATATTGCGCTTTCGAAATTTAGTCAATGTTTCTAAGCGTTCTACTGGTAGAATACTTAAACAAATGTGTTTAGAATTTACATGGCGTGTGAGATTATCACGCCAGCTAAATGTTGCAGTGCATTGTGTAGATATGATGTATAGTTTTACTCTGCAACTGGCAATAACACCATCTATCTACCTATCTGTATAACTGCGCCTAATAACTAGGGGGAGGAGGGAGAGGGAAGGGAAATCTGACTATAAAAACTAGATAAGGAGAAGGAGGAGGCACATTAATAGATGTTTGCGTGAAAATATTCTGAGGCTATCGTTTTCAGCTTTATGTCGTTTGAAGATTATCAGGTCTAGAAAAAAACACTACAAATATCACACATTTACATAATAGATGTTTAACTATTAATGTGAACACCTAGTATGCTATGATGTATAGTTTTACACTGCAACCGGCAATAACAACTGTCTATCTGTTATAAGTTGAACTGATTGTAATGTGAATATAAGTAATGACACACGAAAAACTACGAAGTCTATAAGAGCCCTCCTCTTCCTCATCGTCTGGCCCAGTTTAACAGATAGATCCCTTCCCTCCTCCTTATCACGTTTTATCGTCAGATAGCACTCCCCTCCTCCTCCCCCTTATTAGGCCTAGTTTTACAGATAGATACTCTTCCCTCCTCCTATTCCTCCTTATCTTGTTCAGTTTTACGATCAAAAAATACTGTATTCGGTGGTAGTTTCTACTGTTTTAAGAAGTGGAACGAAACCGTGAACTCAGCTGGACCAGAGAACGTCGCAAACCTCACTTCCGCCGGGTGCAAGCTTACAGCCGCACTCCCCCAAACGGCACGGATTACAACTAGAGAGAATGTCCAGTACCTCGCTCTCTAGGTCGTTCTCACCTGCTATGCAGAACAGAGGATAAATAGGAGGATAGGAAAACGTAAACAACATTAATGAATTCTGTTACAGATTAGCCCAAAGTAAAACCGTTTCCTTAATCTACTATCTCTCGGTATAGAAATTTAATCTGCAGTTGTGTAGAAGCCGTTCTTGTTATGTTAAGTGCTGCACATTAAACGCGCGCCTCTGGTGTGTGAGCATTAAACCAAAAATATCACTGATTGTTTTTATCAAGTATTTTATCGTAAAACTTAACAAGATAAGAGGAGGAGGGGGAAGAGTATCTATCCGTAAAACTGGGCCTAATAAGGAGGAGGAAGAAAGTGGTATCAGACGATCAAACTAGATAAGGTGGAGGAGGGAAGGGTATCTATCCGTCAAACTGGGCCAGATGATGAGGAACAGGAGAGACGTTATAGACTTTGCAGTTCTTTGTGTGTCATTACTTATATTCACATTACAATCAGTTCAACTTATAACAGATAGACAGTTGTTATTGCCGGTTGCAGTGTAAAACTATACATCATATCATACTAGGTGTTCACATTAATAGTTAAACATCTGTTATGTAAATGTGTGATATTTGTAGTGTTTTTTCTAGACCTGATAATCTTCAAACGACATAAAGCTGAAAAGGATAGCCTCAGAATATTTTCATGCAAACATCTATTAATGTGCCTCCTCCTTCTACTTATCTAGTTTTTATAGTCAGATTTCCCTTCCCTCTCCCTCCTCCCCCTAGTTATTAGGCGCAGTTATACAGATAGGTAGATAGATGGTTGTTATTGCCAGTTGCAGAGTAAAACTATACATCATATCTACACAATGCACTGCAACATTTAGCTGGCGTGATAATCTCACACGCCATGCAAATTCTAAACACATTTGTTTAAGTAATCTACCAGTAGAACGCTTAGAAACATTGACTAAATTTCGAAAGCGCAATATAAAAAACCGTGATCCAAACGACACAACATCGTCTCGGCTTACTACAAGTTTTGTTTCTAAGCTCAGACCACCAGTTCAATAGAAGGTGCGTAAGGAAGAAGAATAAGAAGTCAACGTTTCTTTCCCATCGGATCTTTTGCATTCTACTTTATTTTCTAAGCTGACTACATGTTATACATGTTCTGTAGCCGTGCAAACATCACATTAAGAGAAGCAAGATGTAAGATACTGTAAAGACATTAACTTACTCGTTGAACGATTACAACTCCTAAAAGTTTATCAAGATGCTGGATACATAGCGTATGAACGAGAGATTCAATAAATGGAAGAAGAACTATCTTGTAGCCGTATTATTGTGTAATAGATCTGAAGACGCACATCAGTCACAACAACGAACTCATTGCACGGGCCGTTGTAAACGGTGACATCACATGTAGAAATAGGATAAAAATGTAGTAGTTTGTTTAATTTAAAAAAAATATTTTATGAAATTTAAAATGATCTACTAATTGCATTCCCTTGAGTTTACTAGAGAGTAACCTTGATATCGAACATGACTGAACATGCATAACCATAACGATGTAATCGCTGCGGAGGAAGAGGAGGAATTGAGCTGAACTCCATATCTGTGGGGAGGAGGAGGGATTGCTTTGACCTCCGTAACTGTTAGGAGGAGGAGGACCAGGAGGGATTAAGCTGACCTCCGTAACTGTGAGGAGAAGGAGGAGTGATTGAACTGACCTCCGTAACGTAACGTCACAAGGAGGAGGAAGATTGTGTCGGAGGAAGGCGTATATCGAGAAGGGCAGCTAGCCTTAAAACTAGAATCCTCTGAGATCATACTCCTCCAAGATGGTGTTGGTAATTGCAGGTGGGATTAAAACTAGAACCTTGTGAGGTTACGCCTCTCTAAGATGATGTCGCACATGGCTACGTTCCGTCAAGGTGACAGCTGTGAGGATAGGGTTGTTAAAAATTCCGCTTGTCGAGAGTAGGTGGCTAAGTCCCGTCAAGATAACAAATTTCAAATTTCAATATCCACGCCCTACGTAGCTAAGATGGCAGCAGTGAGGTTAACCACGTTCACTTCTTCAACCTGTGCACGTGGTTAGGACCTGTCAAGATGGCAGCTATCATCTTGACAGCTGTTCACATTTCGCGCGCCCCACGTAGTTAAGGTTGCAGCAGTGAGCTTAGTAGACCCTGTCAAGATGGCATCAGTGAGGTTAGCTACGTTCACTTGTTCAAATTCCGCGTCCACGTGCTCAAAACGTTAGATTAGGACGCGTTAAGGTGGCAGCTGTCAAGCTATTTAAATTCCGCGTCCACATGTTTAAGATGGTAGCAGTGTCATCTTCACAGCTGTCAAAAGCACGTGACATTGTACGTAAACAAGACCGCGTGGTCATGACGTCATGGGAACAATCACTTTGGCCGGGGTCAGTGACCTCGTGAGAAAATTCTGATTCAGCTCCCATTGTTTTAGCACATACATTGCCTTCCTACTCTCGTGATCAGTCCCACTAAGTGGGGAACACCATGGGTCTGCGTTGCTTGTGAGTCGTACCCGTATGCGAGCAACACCATGGGTCTATGTTACGTATCAGTGGTGCCATTGTATGTGACATACCATGGATCTACATCACCTGTGATTTTTTACATCATGCGAGGAACACCACGAGTCTACGTTACCTGTGATTAGTACCATCATGCGATGAACAATATGGTACTGCTTTACCCGTGATTAGTGCAACTGTGAGGGGCCGATGACCTAAAGTTTGGACCCCCTGTGGACACCAACCGCCGGCCCCGTGGTCTAGGGGTAGCTTGCCTGCCTCTTACACGGAGGCCCCGAGCTCGATTCCCGGCCAGGTCAGGGAAACTTGCCTGCGTCAGAGGACTGGTTCGACGACCACTCAGTCAAATTGATTACAACTGAGGAGCTATCTGACTGTGAGATAACGATCTCGGTCTAGAAAGCCAAGAGTAACGGCTGAGAGGATCCGTCATGCTGACCACACACCTCGTTTTTTTCTATTGGCTTTACGTCGCACCGACACAGATAGGTCTTATGGTGACGATGGCATAGGAAAGGGCTAGGACTGGGAAGGAAGCGGCCGTGGCCTTAATTAAGGTACAGCCCAGCATTTGCCTGGTGTGAAAATGGGAAACCACGGAAAACCATCTTCAGGGCTGCCGACAGTGGGGTTCGAACCACCTATCTCCCGAATACTGGATATTGGCCGCACTTAAGCGACTGCAGCTATCGAGCTCGGTCACACACCTCGAGCTGACCAGCGGTCGCTTGATAGGCCACGGTCATTCGGGGCTGTTGCGCCATGGGGTTTGCTTTTGGTTTTGGTGGGCAACAAGCATCATCTCAGAATATGGGGCATTGTGAATTGGATCCACAGATTGGTTTGGGTTCATGGTAATTTATCATCATCATTCGTTTGAGATTTTTGTAGCCTTAATCGGAATAATACGTCTACAAGTAATAATAATAATAATAATAATAATAATAATAATAATAATAATAATAATAATAATAATAATAATAATAATATCTGCTACCATTATATAACCTCGTTGTTACACACAAACGAAATGAGCACAGTTATACATAAAAATAAATAATAATGCAAATTTGAAATGTTATACGCAGTTAAGGATATAAAAGATATATATACGCACGTTTTCACAAGAAAACGACAAGGAGTAATGGTCAGGTTACGCAACATGGCGGTTAAGGAAGGAAGTGGAAAGCGGCTAGGAACCATATGCAGGCGGTGAAAGGTATTGGCAATGCTGAAGAAGCGAAATCAAAGGTAATTCATAAGTTAAATACAGGTTACTTAAAAATTTAGATGGAAATAAACGCGCAAATGATCAACAAAAATGCACTTTAAAAATCTGAAACATTGCCAACAATAATTACATAGCAAGCTCAAATCCAGTGATAAGGAAAATATCACACGATGTTCAAGCTTCATGGCTATGCCAAACCACCTCCTACACTATCCCCAGAAAAATCAATACGATGATATTACACCGAAAGTAACACATACATCGGGAATAATTCAGGCGTGGACCCCTGATAGGAAGGGCCTAGACATAGCCCTGAACTGGAAATGACCCTCGTTGTCGGTGAACAAGGGGTGAAACTACAACTACCAACAATGAAAAAGAGAATGAATTAAAAAATTAAATAATCAAATCTGTACCAAGAACAAAATAGGGTACAGATATAAACAGAGCAATAAATTAGGTCGACCGACATATCACCTTTTCACTCCCCTCACTCATTAACACACACACATCCAGCATGAGGGTATCGGGAAATAAAAATGCGAACGGCCGTTCAGATAACAAGGAAATACAATACATAAGTAATGACCCACATGGTCATCACCAACAGGTTTCACATATTTCAAGTACCAGCGTGCACCGTGCAATTAATTTTTACGGCCGGGGTGGTTGAATACCTTACTCAAATTCATCAGTATTGCGGGCCTCGTGCGACCTGAATGTAGCTTCGAGTCGAGACGAAGGGCTTATTACTGGGATGACGAAGTATAAAAGCACGCAGTGCCCCAAAACGCACCCGCACAGAGACCCATTTGCCAGCATCACAAGATCACAAACAGTCACACTCACACAAACCTTACCATACAACGCAGCAAAAAAGGTGCATGCCAACCAACTGTGAAAGTAAGCAATGAATCATCGCAAAACCAAAGATTTAAAACCAGTCAACATACCTGTAATTATCAATAGTTTAATTAAAAGAAAAATGCATGTATGTCCAAAGCTTGAAGACGTTAAATGAATATTTATGACACAAAAACGCCACCTTGAACATCGTGGCTTCCATTGTTGTTAACTGCCACATACACAACAACAAGATAAGCTTCAAAGAGAAAAAGTTACCGCTCTCGTAAAATGAACGATCTCCCTGTTTTACCGCTGAGGGTGCTGCCCTATGCTGGACATTACTAGAGATACACAAGTTATCGGGAAATGAGGTTGATAGAAGCCATTTTCATAGACAAATGTCACATATGCGAATATGCCACAGGCATGGTTCATGGCGCAACATTTAAGTGACTTAATACTGTCAGAATAAATAAAATTTAAGCAACATTATATTGTCAGAAGGATATACACGGAAGGAATAAAATACAACATTTATAATTATTATCTTAGCGCAGAGCACCGTTAGGAGGCAGCCCCCTCAAAAACACTTCTGAAAAAGGGTGCCCGTCCTAAATGTGAATAATCTAAGATGACGCAGAAATATAAGAGAGCCCCAAAGGGGAAATTTACAGTTTACACTTACATCGAGAGGCGTTGAACACACAATTTACGAAAAGAAAAGAAATGGGAACTGCCTCTTAATAAATATCACGTGACATGCAGTAAAGGCTAATTCATATTGGCGACAGAAGGAAAGACGGATGGGCTCCGGCAAAAAGAAATTAAACGGAACACTACATTTGAAGTTAACTACCAGAAAGATGAAAAACAAAGTGCTTACCTGTTGGAGGGACCAAGTAGATCCATCACCTCGAAAAGGCAACCTCTTCCTTCAGTGATCAAAATTGCAAGACCACTCGGAAGAGCTTGGCTCTAGCGAAGAGCTCCTCTCCGGAAATCGGGAAATCGTAAAACAACCAATGAGCGTCCGTTATATTCCTTCTTCCCAAATTGTTTTATTATAACCAACCTTGTCCCAGCAATTAATTATGATAAAGATCATTGAGTAGCATCGAAAAATTTCGAAACTGATGCAATATGATGCAACCGGAAACTGCATCCTATCCGATCTTACGCGTGTACTACAAAATGTCTCACAAATATTTCATCTTAGATTAATTTCCACAACAACCAATGAATCTTGAAGTAGTGTCATAGTCAAATAATTCCAAATATTCCCACACATAAAATATGAACAAACAAACCAATAAATAAACACATGATCATACCGAATTATTACTTGACATAGATAAATTTCCCCCAGACTTGCGAGTCCAAATCACATTTTCCTTCCTTCTTTAAATCACTATATACTCCTCCGCTTTAACTTGGGGGATAGCTCCAATAAAAAATATCTTTACACATAATTTAGCAATCCAGTTTCTGCGTAAGTTTTAAAAACAATTAACCAACTGAATGTTCACTGAAAAAAGCTCATGAAATATACACTGTGAAAAACCAAAAAATTAAATCGTTACTTTCGTGTCAACAAAAAATACTGAAATGTTTAAGAAAATGTCCACTGAAAATAAAAGCATTATAAAAAATAAAATAAGAATATCTTCTGCATTGAGTTTTGAGTTTGTTCATTTATTTACACGGTAGGACCACTAGTTTTCACTGATTATGTGACTGACGACTAGGCCGATGTCCCCATCCTGCACATTACTTCAGTTCAAACTGGGTTCACAAATACATTGTTACAGGGTTCCTCCATATATTGAAACAATGAGAAACCGAGCATAGTCTAGCACGACTGGCGTCATCAAAATATCTGGCTACAAGGTTGCACTCTCGACTGACATATCCAAAGCATAAGATGATGTTGTGTCCCGCCAACGGGCACGTCAGGAACTGTCCGGAAAATATGTAGTCATTATCTGGATACTTGGCATAGGACGATGGTCATTAAAACGTAGACGGTGCCCCTCGACTAGGCACGTCCGGTTGTCAGGCAGGAACGGTAATTGTCACCTGGACATCTGGTCACTGGGCTGCGGTGCAAAACGGCAGAGACCAAGACATAACGTACCTCTTCTCTAGGCACGACAGTAGAAACGGGGATAGCATCCCCTCCGGCCACTGCAACATAAATGTATCCCCAGCAGATAGGGAATTCCACAAGCTGAAGCCACACTGGTGGACAAGAGCTTGGAGGCACCCAACTGGTGTCTCCACGACCTCCATTTGGGAGATCGCACCCCAGAGTTTTGGGACTATCTTAGCCCCCTTAGGCAAGCACTGTAGATAATTTCAACATAAAATTTAGAAAATGGTGAAAAACTAAAGAAAACTCTACCGGAGTTTACCCTGATTCCAAAAAGGGTTACTACAATCCCTAGTTATGAAGATCTTAATTCTACCAAACATACAACTAAATTGTACCTAACATGATCATAAAAGGCCATTCCTATTACAACTAAGGTAACGCTTAACTAAATTATTAACTACAGAACCCGAAAAATGGCTGCGCAGCCCATTAACTAGAATTTTGCTTAAAACTAATTCCTCATAACAACCCCAAAACAAAAATAGTTTCTAAAGTATCATCTCATAACTAGGGCATTTTTACCTGCCATAAATGCACATGACTGATCCTCTTTCTGTCAGGATCACTGACTAACCATGGCACAGGGATTAAAAAAATAAAAATCGTACAGGGACCTCGAAATCTGGGGGATAACTTACTAATGACATGGTCCGCAGCACTACTAATAGGATGAGTCTTTGCATAGACCTGATCATCCACAGACAAATTGCGCGCTCTTCGCCCGTGCTTATAGTACCGTTGATCTTTAGCTTAATAAACCTTCAAATTTTTACGCGTACGGTGCCAAGCAGCACCGATCGTTTCTGGATTAGCGATATCAGGCAGAAGATCGTTAATGGACCACAGATTAGAAAGTGGTGAAATAGGTGTGACCGCTAGCATCAACGGAGCAAGGGTTTGCTTATGACTTCCACGAAAGGCAGTATTGAAAGCAAATGAAAGCCAAGAATCCCACTTTGAGTGGTCAGAAGAATGGTATGCAATAAGAGCAGATCTTAGATTCCGATTTACTCTTTCGGCATAAATAAGCTTGGCATAATAAGGGGTGGTATTCACATGAGAAATAGATAGGTCAAAACAGAAATTACGGAATTGCACAGACGTAAAAGCTCTAGCATTATCACTCACCAAAAATTGACAGGGTCCAAATGAAGCAATGATCTGTTTCAAGCAAGAAATTGTAGTGCTAGCATTAGCCATACGAGTAGGAAACAGCCATGTAAAACGCGAGAATGCATCAACACACACAAGTATAAAACAATGGCCGTTCCGTGATCGCGGGAAGGGACCAATGTAGTCTATAAGTAATTTCTCCATCGGGCGAGAACCTTGCTCAAATGACAACAGACCAAGGCGGATATTAGGAGCAGGTTTACTAATGTTACAGGTTTTACAAGATTTGACCATGGCGCGGATTTCACCATCCATAGATTTCCAAATGAAGAGTTTGCGAATTTTTCTCTAGTTTTGAACACACCAAGGTGTCCACCCACTGGGGATTCATGGAATTATTTGAAAAGAGCCGAAACTAAATTATCTGGAACAACAATTTTGGGGTCTCTGCGACCACGAGCAGAACAACACAGAACACCATCTTTAATGGCATATGGTTTGACATGTTCACCAGATTAAATCCTGTCAATAATACCCTTCGATTCTGGATCGTCTTCCTGAGGTTTAGAAATATATTTTAAAAGAAAAGGAGAATTGTTCAAAACTACATTAACAAAGGCCGAAACTTGTTCAGGAGAAGAGTCCGCAGGCTCTGATTGAAGATCAGAACTACCAGGAAGGAACATCATACTGAGACTGTCAGCAACAACATTTTGAGTTCCACGAATGTGACGAGATTCAGACTGAAAAGCTGAGATGCGTACTGCCCAACGCGCAAGACAACCAGTTCTTCTTGGTTTGACCAGTACCCAACTCAACACCTGATTATCCGTTTCAGGATCAAAAGGTAGATGTTCAAGATACATTCTAAGTTTTCCAAAGAGAAAACAACAGCTAAGGCTTCCAATTCATATACTGAATAGTTGACGTTCAGCAGGGTTTAGACTACGGGAAGCATAAGAAGTAGGACGACGTCCATCTTCAAATTCCTAAAAGAGAACACCAGATATACCTGTAGATGAGGCATCGGTTTGGAGAATGAAACGCTTAGAAAAACCTGGCATCGCCAGCACAGGAGCGTTATACAAGGCAGATTTCAAGTCAGAAAAGTCTTCAAGTTGGGCATCACCCCACTCATATTTAGCATCTTTTCTCCTCAAGGCGTTTAACGGGGATGCTCTTTCAGCGAAATTTGGGACGAATTTACGGAAGAAATTAACCATGCCAACGAATCTAGCTACAGCCTCAACATCTTTAGGAGTTGGAAAATTTTGAATGGCTGCAGTCCGAGATTGGTCAATAGAAACACATGTCTCGGACACGATATGCCCTAGGAAGGACAGCGGGGCTGTGTGAAAGTAACTTTGCTAGCCTTAAGGTTTAGTCCTGCTTTACGGTGTCTCTCAAGGACTTCATTGAGATGAACTAGGTGCTCTTCAAAAGTTTCACCAAAATTTACCAAATCATCCAAATAATGATAGACAAATTTGAATTTAATGTCTGACAAGACGTTATCGAGAAGCCGAGCTAGGAGCGCAGCTCCCGTCGCCAATACAAACGGTACTCTTTCAAATTCATAGAGGTTCCAGTCAGTGGCAGAAGCAGTGAGATGCTTGGATTCCTCAGCAAGAGGTATCTGATGTAAGCCTGATTCAAATGGAAAGTGGTACAAATTTTGGTATTAGCAAACCAAGAGAAACAACAGTGGAAGTTAGGAAGAGGAACGGATTGAAGCATAACTCTCTTATTCAACATCCTATAATCAATTACAGGCCTAAATCCACCCTGTGGTTTGTATGTATGTTCAGTCCGTCAGCGATGACGATGGTGGGATCCTCAACATCTCTGCCATCAGCTGTCAGAGATGGCCTAGGCATCACTGAACAGGCGTACTAGGGAAATGAGGAGTGAGGTAGTTTCTCGTTGCTTTCTTCACCGAGCCAGAGTTGCTATTACATATCAGTCTGCCAAGCCCACTGAAATGCATACACCAACCGACCTCATGAGCAACATTTTCACACCATTCATAACAGGGTTTGGCTGCATAAGGAAGCAATACCAGAAGACATAGTGCACTGTAAACACTAGGTCCTGCCAGCAAAGTATTCCCTGTGGTTTAGGGACCAGGAATATTGGAGAAGAGTACGCAGATTTAGAGGGACGTATTACACCATCAGCAAGCATTTGTTCGATGATAGACTTAAGGGCTTTCATCTTGGGAGGCGACAACAGATACGGAGGAGAACGAACAGATACATTATCAGTTACTTCAATTTTATATTCTAAAACATTGGTCACACCCAACATATCGGTAAACACATCAGGAAATTTATCACAAAGATTCCTAAGTTGGTTGGCCTGGTCATCAAGCAAATAATTAAAGTCAAACGCTTTGGGTTCACTTGTGTTCTCAGAGACAGCATTGACATGATAAGGAAGAATAGGAGAACGATTACACAAGTTAAAAATCCTAAGGGAAAATTTAAACTGGAACTCGTACTGGAGGTAAAATATCAGACCAGTTTTGGCAATGAAATTTGCACCCGGGATGAAAGGACAAGATAAATCCTTCGCCACTAGCACAGGCATTTTCCACGTGAAATTACGGATTCTAATTTTGACATTCAGACTTCCAATCACATTCAAGGTATCAGAATTAGCTTATGGCAGGTTAAAGACACAGGTTTTAAGGAAGGGAACTTACAAACAGATTTTACAGAGTTATACCAATTTTCGCTCATCAAGGTGAGGCTACTTCCAAATCAACTAAAGCACAAACAGGTTTATTGTTCACTTCTAGGCATATGTAAAGTAATTTACACGGATGAATAGCAGAAAAAACATATGACCGTGGGAAACTGACACTAGGGTCAAACTGAGGCTTATTAACGACAGGATTGGGTAAGTCATCACCTAATTGACAGCGATAACAGACGAAACATGAAGATACACTATGAGGTTTGGCACCAGAATTGGCGGTTAGTCATCTGGAATTGTCATTACCAGAAGACCCAGACCCGGAAGAATTGCGAGGACACTGTCGAGAAAAATGCCTATTCGACCCACAGTATCTGCAAGAATTAGTGGAGGGAGAAACTCTACTCACATTTGGATTTGAATTGCCAAAGGGCTCATTCTAAAGACAATTCCTCTGGAAATTTTCAAGTTGATAATCCACGACAGGTTTTGAATTGCCTAAGGGCCCAATCTTAGGACAACTACGCTGGAAATGATCCGTGGAGCCACAACTATAGCATGCACGCGAATTACGTGGCTTGGAAGTAGTAGAAACGGTACTAGTGACATGAGAAGACATGCTCATAGGAGGAGGAGCTAACGCAACGCGTAGCTGGTCGGCATACCTAATGCCTTCAGCAGAAACAGTGATAGCTTCCAACTGAGCGAAAGTAGCTGGTCGTGGTGACAGAGCAAGATACGACCGATAATTAGGTGCAAGGCCCTCAACAATGCAAGCAACCATTTGGGATTCAGAATAGTTGAGCATGAAAATCCTAACATTGAACTTAATGTCCTGAATATATTTAGACAATGTTTCATTCAAATGCTGCACACGGAAATAATACCTTTGCACCAAGGAAGACAATGCACGGGAAGGAATAAAGAACTCAAGCACATGCGCATGAAATTGGTCAGCTGTCCACTTCTCAGAAACGGCTCTTATGACAAGCTCAGAAAGTGCTCCAGGTACATGTGGATATAAGACTTTGAAGAAATTGTCACTACCTAAAGAATGTACTATACTCTGATCTTTAAATTCAACCAAGAAACGTAGAAAGAATCAATTGAATTAGCGGTGAACTTTGATGCACCCTTAAATATAGTAGTTAATGGGTGAGGTAAATTAGAAAAATTTCAGAAACAGCAGGTGCAGTAGGTACTTGAACAGGACTGGATTGGTTAAGGGACGGCATCACAGTAGTATAGTAATCTTGGTTCGAACCCCCTTGGGAAAAGGTGGGAGTACTGAAAGTGAGGTTAAGACTGCAGTTTGACTGCAACGAAACCAGCGCAGATATTCGCATCTGCGAAACATTTTCGCACATTTGTGAAACCACCGAAGCATTTGATACAGGTGACCCTTGGACATGGGCATATTCTTGCATTATTCGAAGAGAAAAGGCTTGGGTTGCAACAGAAGGTCGAGATAAGGACACAGTTGAATTAACAGTTGTCATAAGAATGATAGACATACCATCTTGTGTAAAGGAAGCACCACTGGCATTATTCACGGGCAACACAAGCACTTGTAACTATAGCAGGAGAAGATTGCAAGGGAAAGTTATCACAAGTTAGCACTCTACTAATCTGTGAAGCAGTTAATACAGAGATAGTGCCACCGTTACAAGTTTCAGATGGAACAGACACATTAACTACAGAACTGGAGCTAGGCAATGCATTGCCTTCCAGCAAACCAACCATTTTACAGAGAATACCAGAAAATTGTGATAATAACAACTCACACTCCAGTCGCTCGTTTACAGATAAATCATGAGCTAACCGGTCGCAAATCCTGTCCACGTAATGTTGCACTTGGGCTTTCACACGTGTTAACTGAGCATTAGACGGTTCCGAGGAACAAAAGGACAAAATATTGGCGTTGAATTCAATAATTTTATCTCTAACAATCGACACAGATGCGCACACTTCATCTGTTGATAAAACGGGGACGAATACAGGTTCATTGTTTTAACAAGTTCGTGTCACCTCTTGGCCTTCCTGTCAAATTCAATTTACGAATACGATGTTCGTAAACTAATTTCTCCTTCTTCAAATGGAAAGTCACCTCGAGAAGGCAACCTCTCCCTTCAGTGATCATAATTACAAAATCACTCGGAAGAGCTTGGCTTTAGTGAAGAGCTCCTCTCCAGAAATTGGGAAATCGTAAAACAACCAATGAGCGTCCGTTATTTTCCTTCGTCCGCCAATCACAAATCGTTTTATTATAACAAGTCATGTCCCACCAATTAATTCTGATAAAGATCATCGAGTAGCATCGAGAAATTTCGAAACCGATGCAATATGATGCAACCGGAAACTCCTAGAAGCACCCCATCCGATCTGGCGCGTGTACTACAATACGTCTCACAAATACTTCATCTTAGAGTAATTTTCACAACAACCAAAGAATCTTGAAGCAGTGTCATTATCAAACAATTCCAAACATTTACACACATAAAATATAAACAAACAAACCAATAAATAAACACATGATCATACCGAATTAATACATGACATATATAAAATTCCCCCCAGTCTTGAGAGTCCAAATCACATTTTCATTCCTTCTTTAAATCACTACAATTATAGTCAGCGGTTACATTTTGTTTTAATTGTCGTTCCATTTCGTTGCAGCTCTTACCATTAGGGGCCGATTTTCTAGCAGTTAGGCCCTTTGAACATCATCATTATCATCATCATCATATTGAAATCTGCAGGCAAGAGGCTGATCCTGGATCGAACCTGCGATGTTGGGGTCAGAAGGCCAACGCCTCAAACGTCTCAGCCGCTCAGCCCGGCGCGGCACTTTATCCTTCTAGCAATTTTCAAAAGCATGGATGCAACAACGGTCTTTTAGATGTGTGGCAAGAATAACAATTTCATTGAATCTACGGATAGCGTTCTTTTCAGTGTCCACAGTCTCTTCGTTGACCTGAAAATATTATGAAAATTGTATAGACAACTCCTACTGTCTGTTATCAGAAATTCAACATAGACTGACACAGTAATAGCACTGAAATCGTGCACCTACTGTTCATTAAGTCATTAACTATTTCCCTTTTTGTCAGCTTGGATCACTGGGTAATGTCACTGATGTCTTAAAAATCACACACCACTGCACAAAACTTGATTCGCATGGATGCACTGGCACGGATACTTCACGTCACATACTGTTAGAGTAAACCATGTAATTATTTACCTTCATTATATCTAATAGAATTAAACTATACTCTAAAGCATCAAAAACTGTCGTGCTTTTAATTGCCGTAGCCATTAGTAAAGACTGAATTTCTACCGGATATAGTCCTGAAGCTTGATATTTTTAAAACTAATTAACCGTAGGTATTGTTATGAATTACATTATAAGGTCATTTCTATTTCAACCAACGAGTATATTTATACAAATCCGAATAACACAATTACAGTTATATAAAATGTTTGTAGGAGTACAAAATAGCACTCGGCGGCAACATGAGAGGGTACAAGAGTGGATACGTCGGTAAGGATTACGTGTAATTCTTACAGAGTACCCTAGACCGGTTTTCGAGTAAAGGAAGTGGTCTGACATGTGCTTCTACCACCCCTACTTGCCCAGCGGCTAGGGGAAGGCCCAGCAACATGTGTTGGCCTTCGATAACAAACATGTTCAACAACCCTATACTCCACTGCTGTACTCTATTACTCGAGTGCAGTACGACATAAGCGCTGTTTCCTACTATGGCCGCTCAAACACATTAGGTCCTGAAATATTGGGATCATTTATGGGGAAACTAATAGAACAAGGTTAAAAGTATATAGCACATGTTCTGAGATGTGTGTTTCTTTACCGACTAGTAAAATATCCGCACGTATACCCCTAACATCCTATATATGTGTGTCACAACTTTGATGTTAGACGTGCCACAAAACTCTATCTTTGATATTGCGTTAACGGAAATGTGTACAACTTGTTGAGAAATTACTATTTACTCGGCTAATGTATTCCTTTTTCCGATTCTTCAACAGCTGTGAATGGCATGGCTTTTGTAATGGGAGAATACTTCTGGGGTCCGAAGTTCATTGCAGATCATCCATTCGTCTTCCTTATAAAACACGAGCCTTCCGGCGCGGTCCTGTTCCTAGGCCGTTACTCTGGACCTGAGTAGATGGGTAAGTAAACACTGCAATATTTGCCTTCAGTTATAGTTGGAAATAGACACAATGTAAGTTATTTATGGTGACAATCGGGCTGCAATCAGAATTGATGGTAGAATGAGGTTTCGGTACAAAGCAGTTACCGGGTTTGTCAAGACTATAGTATTTCGCCATTACTGTTCATAGCATACGTGGATCATTTAATTCTTCATTTTCTTCTTCTTTTGCTTCCCGGCGTTGACCCCATCAGGATGCGTGGTCCACATTTCTGCATCTCCACTTTGTCCGATCTGGATCATTAGGGAGGCAAATAACAACGACTCAAAATACTTCTATCAAATAGTCCATCCATCCCGTACTCAGCCGATCCCATTTCTTCATCGGTCGATCTGGAGGCTCCCGCCCATCTGGACTGAGCGTGAGTGCCCTCCCACTTGGGCAATCTCGCTTTCCTAATCTTGTATAGGAATGAAGGTTGCTCTGAATGTATTAAACAGTGTTTCCTTTCTGATATTGCCAAGTGTTTTACTTCCATGGACAACGAAAACATGATCATCCCTTTGTGTGAAGCATCTGCTTACGCAGCTCGCCAGGATTCAGACTAGTAGAACGCCACTGCACGGATTATCGTGCGGTAGATCTTCCACTTGAGGCACACGAAATCTTCTCTTTGCAGAAGACCCCCGTGAAACGCGTCCCTTCATCAAAGTGGTTTTGACACATCCAGGGAAGAAACACAATCAGGTGTTGTGTGGGAGCCGAGGTAATGGGAGAGTCTTCACAAGCAGGGTGCCATCAAGCCTCGTTTTCCATTGTTGGAGCTGTCTCTTGAGCCCGCCTCGGCTCTCACTACCCAATTTAAGATCGTCAGTATGGAGCAGAGTCCATGGATGAGGCACTTGGTGTGTAAGAAAAGCAGAGTGAGGAAAATGGCGACGACTATTAGACTCAATTTTGAGCAATTTAATGATCATGCTCGACGATACCGAAATATAAATATTATGTGCCAGAAAACTGAATCTTAATGTGGCTCATTACAGTTTATGTTTCATTATGATACAGGCTCCCCACCAATCAGAGTTCAGATTTTTATTATGATACAGATTCCCCACCAATCAGAGTTCATATTTTCATTATAACACAACTGTTTGTGCAACCCGACAAAGATAAAAACAGGAATGATAATTAAAACCCATAAATATAACCAAATGAGCACAAGCAGCAAAATACTTACCATCGAGCAGCAGCAGTATTAACAAAACCAGCGTGGAGTGCACAGAACATAAGGGAAAGGACAGGATCGAACTAACTACCTGAGGGGTTGCCAGGTCAACATTGCTAAATGAAAGCAAGATTAATGTTTAAATAACTTGAACTTTACTTAAAATTAGAAAAAATTTACACAGAATTTAGGAATGAAAACTGTAGAACAAATAATAAATTTGTAAATAATGTCTTTCAATTATAGATAAAAATAAATTTTTAAGGCAAAATATACTATGAGTGCGCACTCGGATAACAACGTAAAATAATTTTTATGTAGTAGTAAATAAGTAAACAGAAGAAAGATAAAAATTGTAATAATTCAACTCGTTAAATTAGGAGAGAAATGTCTATTTTTAGGATAATTAAAATCGTGAAAACACACTCATATTACAAGCTACAGCTTGCCTTAGAATCAATGAATGACAAATGTTAAAACGGATCCGTGCATTAAATATTAATTACATAACTGGCCAGCTTTTCTTTGTGAGTAAGTATACTACAATTAATCCCAATAAACTGGAATTTGCTTCTGGAACCAGTACACAAGGGTTTCAATCACCCCGAAACACGAAAACACACTCAATATTTAAGGCAACGATAGCAGACCCAAAAAAACGTTCCACACGAAAATAATTGAAAGGACACAAGAGAAAATCGCACGAACCCGAATAAAAATATGTCTCAAATAAACTACAAATTACGAAGGGAAACACTTAAAATTTCACAGACAACAAAACAATGGTACACACGAAGCATACAGCTTCCCCAAACCGAAGCCAACATCCGACTTAAAGAGACAATAGACAAAGCCCACACAAAATTAGCGTACCGGAGATAAGATAAAAACATGGCACGCAATAATGAAAGAAGGAAAGAAAAACGGACGCGAATAATCTGAGGAGGGCAAAAGTATCATCAAGAAATAGGGAACAAATTCCAGTTTATTATAACCAGAATATTACAATAATTATGTATAGTCTTTTAAATTTAACATTTCTTCCAACCAAAATATTAATAAAGGATTTAAATGCCGGTTACACAATTTTAATTTTAGGAGGCCTTGGAAAACGGTAATGGCCGAATAAGACCGGAAATAAACCATCCCATTAAGTAATTAAACAATGAGCCATTACGAAAACAATACTAGTACATAACGTCTTTCAAAACGTTGTCAACAGTCCATCGGATGCCACAAATATGAAACAAGAAATGTAAAAAGTAATCCACCAACAAAATTAATAATAATAATAACTTTAAGAAACAGAAAAAGGCAGCACAACGATAATCTCAGTTAAATTAAAGTAATGGAATAATAGGTCTCTCACCCGCGCATATACCATGTTCCAGAATTACTCCATAAGAATAATTTGAATATAGAACATTACCAAAATCACGTTAAGTTACATTTTAATATTTAGCAGACACAATTTATATCATTAAAATGTCCGATGAAGAAGAAAGTCCAGCTTAATTTAATGAATAAACGGTGGTCGCCAGGTCCATAAACTATAGGCCTAATTTCAATTACAGTAGCGGAGTAGAGACGAAGTAATATTAACAGCGTTGCCAAAACATTTCTTCTAATATAATAGTTGTCGCAGATAGCTTGATACACACGTTCTTCTCCAAATAATCCGGCAGCAGAACAGTTTCGAAACAATTAAGTAGATACTTGTACTTACATTTTTGGGTGTCCAATTTAATATACTGTAATCCAATAGCTTACGTTCTAGCCCATTTTGTAATGAAGAACCCTCCTTCACATAGTTCGGTCACACTAATATTAAAAAAACTGTAAATATGAAACACACAACATTATTGCGCTACAATTAAGGCAATGCCTTAATTAACGAGGCTATTAGCCTGGTTTATCAAACTCCACTCCAACAACTTTCAATCGCATTTTGTACACAACTTCTCCAAACGCGTCCATCTTGGCGATCTGCCGGGAACAGACTGGCGTTCAGTCCAGTCAAGCCGCGGGTCGCTCAGTTGAAGATCGACACTGCGCACCCTCAAGTCAAAAATTTGGTTATTGAGCCAATCATAATTTCGAAGCAACCGACGTAACAATGGCAAGAAGATACATTTTAAATCGCCACAGTTTCAGGCACATAATTTAACGGCAATGCAAACAATGGCCGAGAATTGCAGATAAAAGTCCCCACACACAAATGTATATGTCCAACAAATGAGGGTATGGTAAATTATTGTCTCAGTCCTCCCCTCCGTAAGCCAAAACACGGGGAGGCGAAGGGTCAAGACGTTGGAATACATTATTGCATGGTACAATTTCAATGTCCAAAATAAATCTTCACACGTTGATACAGAGATGATAGTCGAACATAATAAGCACAGTAAACATGGAATGGTCTTACTTGGTTGCAGGAATGTTGACCTTCACACAATACTAGCAGATTACATGTTGAGTGTGAACAGAATGGGATGCAACGTGGCCAGCGTCACATCACGCACCACACAAGTTGACAGTACATTATTCAGCACATTGATCACACCAGTACCGAGTGCAGTAGGCAACTATAGGTATCACACACATTAGATCTCCGATCAGCAGATGCATGGGTGCTCCCGCGCGCCAATAACTGGAACACCACACACAGGAGCAGAAAGAGAGGGTCCAAGTGTACATAGCAGACCATAATAAACGGAAATGATTTCCAGGACACCTTAGTGATATTTCATTATGCTTCGAGGAGTTACGCAAGTTCCACATGTCCAAATTTACTAGAGATAACAGTTCAAATTTTGCACCCGAGTTAAACACATAAGTAACACCGTTTACGTCATTATACCAGACCACATATTTTGTATCGGCATTTGAGGAATTACCAAAATAACGAGGTTATTTTACATTCTTTTGTTGACTAGTAATCAAACATACCAAATTTTTGAATTACCAATTCATGAGTTATAGTATTATCCATCCAACCTTTGAATAAGACTTACATATTAAGAAAGGTGAAAAATAACTCAACTGAAATATTCCAAGACTTCAATATACTAATATCGAGACTAATCACAAGAGATCAGAAATGTAATTTTGAATATTTAAGGTGGCTCATGGAATCCAGTGGCAAGTTACAGTGGTTTTAGTCCCAACAAGTTAAGTAAAATTCAATAGACTCAACAATTTGATAGGTCGAAAACCATTATAGTTTACACATTCTTTTACATGAAATACTAGCATACTTCCACACATCACATAATTCCACAGGACAGTACAGATACCAGAAAGATCCTCAAGACCAAGAACAGGAAGGAGAAATGACCAGGGGGAACAGGGAGGTAACCAAGCAAAAAGATATTACTACGGAGGCAGCAGAGCACATACTGACAAACCATGTACAGAAAACAGGTAGCCCAGAACATGAAGATTAGGAAAACAGGAGACGCAGAGGCAGAAACGTTCACAATAAACACAACCATCCGCAACCGTAACGTAGCAATCACACAGATAATCGACCCAGAATAAGGAGCAAGCAATGGCAATAACTGGAGACTTAACCGGTATAATAATAGATGGTGGGGAGATCTCAAAGTGTGTCCGCAACAGATCACCATGCAACCATTACCGAGGCCAACAACCACATGACAGCCAACAATTACAGTCAGGACGATAGAGAATAACTGAAAAGACATGGAAAAGATATTACATCCACCAGAACCAGCTCAACGCAGCATAACAAGGGCCAAAATTCAGGGAAAGTTACCTCTCCATATAAATAATCTTTGAATATACTGAGCACAGGTGTATTATCACAACCATCAAGTGTTCAGAAGAACCTCTGGATAACCCAGGACTAATAATATGGTGGCAAAACAACAGTCCACCCTGTGTGATTAGGCCAATCACCACAGACACCCTACCAGCCAGTCGGAATACACGGGATATAATAAAATATAAACGATGAAGAAGTGATAGGTTACACGATGACAAAGAGCATAAGTTGATGGAGAAGAACCCTCAGTCAATCAGTTGGGTCCCATACCCCAACGACGGACAAGGAATTTCAGCGACAGTTCCGGATTTACCCCAAATGATCCCATACTCACTGGAATAGAACCCAGAACAGTCAGATGAAAACCAGGCAACGATATAGAGTTGCGAAAACATGCAGGGTAGAGCCAGAAGCAACTGAATTACAAGGGGTTACCTACTAAACCAGATGAAGAACTACGGAAGGCACGAACAAAGGAATACCTTATGTAAATAAGATAAAACGGAAGACGTTACACAGTGACAAGCACCAGGTACAAGGAAAATTTATCGTACACAAATTTTTCACAATAACAGCAGATCACATACAGCATCTGATCCACGGATACAAATTAAAAGCGACATAAGCTCTCATACCACTAGACATCAAATGAAGACATGATCAGGACAGTGTACATTCACAAAATGACAAGATTTACCAATTACACTCCCATAACCCACAGAAAATGAACAGGAAGGAAGATTTACTACAGAAGGTTACTTTCAGAACAGATTCCACCATAATTAGATAAAGAACGGCACCAGTAACAACACAACAATTGCGAAACTCACAACCAAAATTCCAACATGAAGACACAGTAAAAACGAAGGGTCGTTTAGCTATAAGCTAGCTGTACTCCACACCAGAACTCAGAAATGAACCCACACAACTGCCATAAAGTACCAGTAACAACACATAGGTATAACTACAAGAGATAAGGATGACCAAGAATCAACACATGGAGCAACCCACCAGGACTAGCAATGAAAAATCAGGAAGAATGAAAATTCACTCAAGCACATGGCCAAAACTGATATCATTAACCAGCACCAGTAGATCACACACATGCGTGACATTAGCCACACCTAATGAGCAGCAGAGAATGAAACCCAGAGCAAGAGTTTAGTACACAGACACCTGACAGAAAATATGCAAGGGGAAGAAGCCAATACACAACGACTACAATTAGCCAGGTCAAACAAACCACAGATTCACAAATAAATTAAGACCACATCTCCTTACAACAAGACCACATGAGTGCAGTACATGCACACAGCAGAAAAAGGTGAATAAAATGTGATGAGTAGTACCCAAAGGACTAAGACATGAATTATATCAGGTACTGAAATTAATCACTCCACAACAGAACTGACAGAGCTACCTGACATGAACACATCAAATTAAAAAGATAATGCCATCTCAGATGAACCATACAGACGTAGCCTATCACCGTTCAATCAGGACAAGCTTTTCAGAGTATATGACAATAAGAAGACTGCCCAAGGTTACACAAATAGCATTAAACACAACAGTTCCAAGTGAGATTCCCATCAATACACCATAATCACATGACATAATCACCCACGAGTTCAATACAGACCTACAACAACACCATATCAAGAACGGGAACATGCACAAGACCACACAAGGTAAAATAGGAAGAAATCCCACAGCACATGACCCAGATATGAACCAATATAGGCCTACATAAGCAAGAATCACCAACACATGAGAACTCACCACATTAAATAAACTCAGAATAATAACACATGACACATAGTAACCTGGACAAGGCAGAACAGTAAAAATAAAAGTGGAAGGAGGTCACCATGGGTCAAGATTGTAAATCAATTTCACATGTTCAGGCCAAACCGCGAGGTGGGTACACAGTCACTGCAAAAGAAAATTTTATTACAATACAATTTCATATCACACACTCTGGACCATGGATGAAACTGGAATAAAAACATCACTTAGAATTTAAATCAGGGTCACAACAGCAGTTCCAAAACCCAACACAAATTAATCCAAGTAAATCGCACCAAGAACAGGTACTGCAATTTCAGCAAGGGCTAGTATACCAAGAAGCTGCAGATAACAAGGTCAAAGAACATCACATCATTAAGGTAAAATGTGGAAGAAACATTCAATTATTAAATCAGAAAGCAGATTAAGTAAATACTACAAATTAATTATTAATAAAAGTGAGAATGGTCTTCAACTTACCCCTACATGGCAGGTACAGTATGAGCAGACCCCAAAACCAACAGGATTCCATGACCACGGAACATGGTAAATAAAACAAGCAGCAAGTGCACAAATGCAGAGCCACGCCATACTCCAAGTACAAGAGGGCAGCAACAAGCAAGTCTCGGTCAAACATGAAACACATATTAAGCACAATTACTTGGATCCATTTCAGTTTTACAATTTTTAAGTTTAAAAGGTTGGTCACTTTTAGCAGCCAGCAACACTGACCCGGGCAACCTATCAAGTTGTTAGAACAACAACAACCACGGCGAATTGCTACCACAACACTACTGCAACCCGACAAAGATAAAAACAGGAATGATAATTAAAACCCATAAATATAACCAAATGAGCACAAGCAGCAAAATACTTACCATCGAGCAGCAGCAGTATTAACAAAACCAGCATGGAGTGCACAGAACATAAGGGAAAGGACAGGATCGAACTAACTACCTGAGGGGTTGCCAGGTCAACATTGCTAAATGAAAGCAAGATTAATGTTTAAATAACTTGAACTTTACTTAAAATTAGGAAAAATTTAAACAGAATTTAGGAATGAAAACTGTAGAACAAATAATAAATTTGTAAATAATGTCTTTCAATTATAGATAAAAATAAATTTTTAAGGCAAAATATACTATGAGTGCGCACTCGGATAACAACGTAAAATAATTTTTATGTAGTAGTAAATAAGTAAACAGAAGAAAGATAAAAACTGTAATAATTCAACTCGTTAAATTAGGAGAGAAATGTCTATTTTTAGGATAATTAAAATCGTGAAAACACACTCAGATTACAAGCTACAGCTTGCCTTAGAATCAATGAATGACAAATGTTAAAACGGATCCGTGCATTAAATATTAATTACATAACTGGCCAGCTTTTCTTTGTGAGTAAGTATACTACAATTAATCCCAATAAACTGGAATTTGCTTCTGGAACCAGTACACAAGGGTTTCAATCACCCCGAAACACGAAAACACACTCAATATTTAAGGCAACGATAGCAGACCCAAAAAAACGTTCCACACGAAAATAATTGAAAGGACACAAGAGAAAATCGCACGAACCCGAATAAAAATATGTCTCAAATATACTACAAATTACGAAGGGAAACACTTAAAATTTCACAGACAACAAAACAATGGTACACACGAAGCATACAGCTTCCCAAAACCGAAGCCAACATCCGACTTAAAGAGACAATAGACAAAGCCCACACAAAATTAGCGTACCGGAGATAAGATAAAAACATGGCACGCAATAATGAAAGAAGAAGGAAAGAAAAACGGACGCGAATAATCTGAGGAGGGCAAAAGTATCATCAAGAAATAGGGAACAAATTCCAGTTTATTATAACCAGAATATTACAATAATTATGTATAGTCTTTTAAATTTAACATTTCTTCCAACCAAAATATTAATAAAGGATTTAAATGCCGGTTACACAATTTTAATTTTAGGAGGCCTTGGAAAACGGTAATGGCCGAATAAGACCGGAAATAAACCATCCCATTAAGTAATTAAACAATGAGCCATTACGAAAACAATACTAGTACATAACGTCTTTCAAAACGTTGTCAACAGTCCATCGGATGCCACAAATATGAAACAAGAAATGTAAAAAGTAATCCACCAACAAAATTAATAATAATAATAACTTTAAGAAACAGAAAAAGGCAGCACAACGATAATCTCAGTTAAATTAAAGTAACGGAATAATAGGTCTCTCACCCGCGCATATACCATTGTTCCAGAATTACTCCATAAGAATAATTTGGATATAGAACATTACCAAAATCACGTTAAGTTACATTTTAATATTTAGCAGACACAATTTATATCATTAAAATGTCCGATGAAGAAGAAAGTCCAGCTTAATTTAATGAATAAACGGTGGTCGCCAGGTCCATAAACTATAGGCCTAATTTCAAAGTAGCGGAGTAGAGACGAAGTAATATTAACAGCGTTGCCAAAACATTTCTTCTAATATAATAGTTGTCGCAGATAGCTTGATACACACGTTCTTCTCCAAATAATCCGGCAGCAGAACAGTTTCGAAACAATTAAGTAGATACTTGTACTTACATTTTTGGGTGTCCAATTTAATATACTGTAATCCAATAGCTTACGTTCTAGCCCATTTTGTAATGAAGAACCCTCCTTCACATAGTTCGGTCACACTAATATTAAAAAAACTGTAAATATGAAACACACAACATTATTGCGCTACAATTAAGGCAATGCCTTAATTAACGAGGCTATTAGCCTGGTTTATCAAACTCCACTCCAACAACTTTCAATCGCATTTTGTACACAACTTCTCCAAACGCGTCCATCTTGGCGATCTGCCGGGAACAGACTGGCGTTCAGTCCAGTCAAGCCGCGGGTCGCTCAGTTGAAGATCGACACTGCGCACGCTCAAGTCAAAAATTTGGTTATTGAGCCAATCAGAATTTCGAAGCAACCGACGTAACAATGGCAAGAAGATACATTTTAAATCGCCACAGTTTCAGGCACATAATTTAACGGCAATGCAAACAATGGCCGAGAATTGCAGATAAAAGTCCCCACACACAAATGTATATGTCCAACAAATGAGGGTATGGTAAATTATTGTCTCAGTTTGACCAATTAGGTAAGGATAGCATCGTACCTACGCTCCATGAACTAACTTCGCACTTGTTTAGAAAATGAAACATGTCGGACATAAATATATTTTTTGCTTGTGGCTTTACGTCGCACCGACACAGATAGATCTTATGGCGACGATGAGATAGGAAAGGCCCAGAAGTTGGACGGAAGTGGCCGTGACCTTAATTAGGGTACAGCCCCAGAATTTGCCTGGTGTGAAAGTGAGAAACCACGGAAAAACATCTACAGTGCTGCCGACAGAGCGATTCGAACCCACTATCTCCCGGATGCAAACTCACAGCCGCGCTCTGCTAACTGCACGGCCAACTCGCCCAATAATATACATATTAACATCATTGCACCTTCTACTTTCAATATTCTACAACCACGCGGCACATTCCTGCAAATTTACTTCACCAACTGTACAATAAACAATTCGTACTTGAAATAAAGCTAGGTTATGATAACCTTCCATCAGAGCTTTGAAAACATATGACATTGTCAAGGTCTCAGATCGACTCACGGAAAATCGATAACCCAGCGCATGCACTCTGTGCTCTGTTCAGTAAACTGAACTGTCAACGACATCTCGACAGAACTTTGAGAATATTTAAAAATAATAGAGTTATCGACGAGCATAAACAGCCGTATGCAACTCGCCTATAATGGCAATTAAGACGCTGGCATGGAAATTGTAGAACTCGCTTCTCTCGTTTTATGAACATACTGGAGTCTTAATTATTGCCGTTATAGGCTTGTTACGTAATGTACTACTAGCGCATGTCGTTTAAGCCGGGAGTGTCCAAGGATATAAATTCTGCTTCTTGGCTTTGGGTCTTTCTATTTGACTTCAATGAGCGCCCGACCTACGAGTCTGCATGTGAGATGATAATAATGAGGCAGTGAGAGGATAAAACCGAGTGTGCTGGCACATAGCCTACTGCTGTCGAATAACGCCGAAGGGTCTGCTCAAGACTTCAGCGTTACCATGGACGGACGAATCACCATCAACAGCGTCGTATGCCGTAACCCCAAGTGAACACTGCAGAGAGATTTGGAATTGAACCCAGACTACCAAGTATCTTGATGACCAAAATTCTGACAACGTTTTTGTTTTTCTACCAACTGAACTTGAACCGTCCAAAGACGGTGTCGGGAATAAAGACTTGACGCCTTGACCACCAGATGGAGCCACGGAGGCTCAGCTTAAATTTTCTGTACGATTGGTACGCTGTAGGAAGCCCGCTTGGTGGCCATGATCGTTAAGGCGTTGAAGCCTAAACGGTCTGACACCGAGGTTAGCCGGTACGAGTCCGGTTCGTAGAAAAAAATTCACCATCAGAATGCTGGTCGGCAGGTTGGGAGAGCTGGTGGTATACAATTTCTAATCACGAGATTGCGTGCCGAAAGCCTGGATTAAATTCCTAACCTCTCCTCAGTGTTCATATGGAGAGAGGGCATATGACGTTGTTGAAGGTGATTCGTCCGTCGGATGGAGACGATAAGCCTTGAGCAGACCCGCTGGTGCTATTCGACAGGAGTAGGCTACGTGCCGACACCGGGTTTCACCTCTCCCTTCGTAGTATCATATATCACGTCATTCATTAACTTCTCTGATGAGGTTGACGTCAGGAAAGGCACCCGGTCATAAAAACCTGCAAGACAGATTCATCTCACCTCATACCCGACCCCGTAGTTCGGCTCCATGGCTAAATGGTTAGCGTGCTGGCCTTTGGTCACAGGGGTCCCGGGTTCGATTTCCGGCAGGGTCGGGAATTTTAACCATCATTGGTTAATTTCTCTGGCACGGGGGCTGGGTGTATGTGTCGTCTTCATCATCATTTCATCCTCATCACGACGCGCAGGTTGCGTACGAGCGTCAAATCAAAAGACCTGCACCTGGCGAGCCGAACCCGTCCGGGATTTCCCGGCACTAAAAGCCATACGCCATTTCATTTTTTTTCCCGACCCCGTAGAGAATCGGGACAAGGGTTGGACAAAAACAAACAAACAAACAAGCAAACATTGGTACGCTGTAGGACAAGCATGCGTAGTATTTTTTTTTATTATTATTTTTTTTTTTAGTAATAACTTTTGGAAGTAGATTCGAACTTGAGAGGATAGGTTCTCCAAGACCTGATCTAAACATTACTTAAGAACAAGAATGAGTAGGCTATACAAGAAAACTTCACCCTTGCCAAATACAAGTTTGCAGTGTGTGTGTGTGTGTGTGTGTGTGTGTGTGTGTGTGATATTAGGAACAGATTCTTTTGTTACATTTGTGATCCTGCATGAACTGCGTTTCATAAGAAAGGTCCTTAATGAGAAATTTGAACCATAATATGAGAACAAAGCACATAAATAGTGGTACTGAATTTGTGATGCGTGAGAAAATAGACATACGCTGTCGATTAGATTCTGCATGCAAAGTCACGACAAAACATTTGAATCAGGAAGTGACCAAACCGATCGACGCATTAAGTTGCGGGAAATATGAGATTGCGTAATTTTACCTATTTTAATTTCAGTTAATATAGCTACGGTCATAAAATTGTTCCCTTCACCTTTCGTGTTATTTAATTGTTAATTTTTCTCTGGATAAATGAAACATTCGCAGTCCCTTCAGTCAATCAGCCGCCACTCAAGAGTGGTGGTGGTGATTATTGTTTTAAGAGGAAGTACAACTGGGTATATAATATTAATCGGAGGGAGGAAATGGAAGGGATCCGACAATTCGAAAAATGAAGGTATCGGCCAAAGAGAGACAAAGGCCACGAAGGTCATGAAAATGAAAGACTCCCTAGGCCTCGTAACTTAATATCCTCGGGGTCGGAAAAGAAGAAGAGTTGACCAAGGGAGGCCAGACCACCCCACACAAAGGGAGGAGAATATTCAAATTCGTTAATAGTTTCAGTTTGTGATTATTTACCCCACATTTTAAATCACCATGTATTTGAATTATATCGTTTGAGCTGTATAAAACAGTTCGTCAGCTTTCAATAACTTCATGACTTCGAACAGATATTTTAAAATTTGGGAACATTATTCTAAAAAAAAGTTCAAACAAACCTTTAGTTTGTCTTACAAAAGTATACAAGTTTTTTGATAATTTATGTATTCCATCCCCCTCTCCCTCGCCCCCGACGGTGCTAGGGATGTCTTGCCCCCACGAGGTTGTTAGTCTCCTGTTTGTAAGTCATAAGTGTGCCAAGTTTGGCTGCAATCGCTCCAGTACTCCTGAAGATTATGGATTCGACACTTTCAATGGTCGTTTGTAACTTCTATTTGTACTAGAGGAATTCCCCGTGTTTCACTGCGGTTTCGAATTGAAAGTTGTTTTTCAATGTTTTACATTATGGAGAGTCTACTGTCGACTGAGCCTGTAAAATACACCCTCAATTCGTACGTCAAAAGGTTTTGGGGGAATGATTATTAATTTTCTTTTCTAACGCGCGTACAGACGAAATGGAATGTTTTTTGAACTCTAACTTATTTAATATCTAAGATGTAAAAGCGATCATCCTGTTAATCTAAATGTACGTCGAACACTAATGAGGGAATTAATTTTTCTTAGGCAGTGATTATTTTTAAAATATTTCTTAACATCGAAAACATAGAAGACCATCCTTCAGGTAACATTTTAATATCGTGCCTGAAACAGTTTCAGAAGAATTGATATTGAGTTTCTGAGACTCAACCACCATCTAAACTCCTTAGGGGAGAAATATTTTGAAGTATATGGCGTTTTTCATCTACATGAACGAAGAACTTTCACGTAAAATTACAAATTTGTACGTCGAATGGTCTTGGAGGGATGAATAATTTCGTTTGAGGAGATAACCGGATTTAACACCTTGCGGGTGAAATGTTAAAAATTATTTCGTATTTCACACCTAGGATTTAAAATATATATGTAAAATATACAACATGCAATACATTGCTATTTGAAATTTTGTCTTCGTACCTTAAATTGTTTCCGGAGGAGGGAATGAATCTATCAGACCTCAACACACATATAACTCTCCGAGGGGTTAAATTTGTTTCAAACTATTTGAAATTTTAACTCCGAACTTCAAACGGTTTCACAGAAGTGAATATGTTTGTTATGATACCTCATCCCGCAGTCAAAACCCCTTAGGGATGTATAGTTTGAAGACCACTTTCTATTAAAAATCTAAGGCATAGATTTTTGTGTGTATAGAGGGCAACACTGATCTCTGATAAAAATCGAGATGAAACCTCCTTTTTTATTTAGGACTAGTATAATATGTATTAAGCTTGTGGAAAGTGATCAGTATTTTGAGGGGATCAAATCTTGAAATATCAGACATTTAAAGTCTGCGAGAATTCGTAGGTACCATTAATGGTATACAGTCCCGCACCCTTAAAAATGTCCCTCCAGTTGTGTATCAAGTTCAAGATTATTTCCGTTAAACCCCTGAGTTTTACAAATAACTTTGTTTGACAATAAATCAAAGGAAGTTTTACAACTTCAACAACTTCTACGTGACCCCAGTCCTTATACGTGAAATACTTTGAATTACTGTATATCATATTTGACACTTAAAACATCTAAATTTCTTGTAAAATTTCAAATGCATACGTCAAACGGTTTGGATGGATGAACAATTCTGTCATAAGTGGTCATCCGCCAGCCAAAACCTCTTAGAGGTGTATTGTTTAAAGAACCTTCCTTATTTAAAATCTAAAACTTATAGGAGCAACCATCATATTAAATTTTAACCTCGTATATTCACCTCCAGTCAAAACCCCTTAAGGGTGTTTTGGTTTAAGTCCACTTCTTAGTTAAAATACTTATACTTATAGAAGCAATCATGTGAAATCTAAACCCCATATGTCAAACGGCTTCAGATAAATTAATATTTTTGTTATCAGGCTTCAAACCTTAGTCAAAACCACTTAGGAGTATATTGTTTCAAGAGCACTTCTTATTTAAAATCTAAGGTGTATAAGAGCAACAATCATGTGAAATTTTAGCCTTATATGCCAGACGATTTCAGAGGTATGAATATGTGTCTTTTTAGGCCTCACCTACACTATCAAAACCCATCAAGGGTGTATTATTTTAAGATCACTTTCTATTTAAATTCTAAGACATAAATCAGCAAACGTCATGTGACATCTCAAACTCTTATGCCAAATAGTTTGATAGAAATTAGTATTTATGTCGTCAGTCCCTCACCCCTAGTCAACCCACCTACCACCCACCGCTTAAGGGTGTATTGCTTTAAGACCACTTCTAATTCAAAATTGAAATTTCAAGCCCATATATCCAACGGTTGGTGAGAAATGAATACTTTAGTTATCAGCCAACACCCGCCCTCCCCCCCAGTCAAAACCATCATGTTAAATTTCAACCTCGTATGTCAAACAGCTTCAGTGAAAGGAATATTTTCATTTTCGGGTATTAACCCCCATTTAACCGTTAAGGACTGAAATCTTTCTTAACGTGTCTTATTTAACATCTAGTACACAAAGGAGCAATAATTGAGTGTAATTTCAATATTGCGTGGTCAACGGTTTCGAACTAATGAATATTTCGATTTTTAATGTTTTACCGCCGTTTTATTCCCTTAGGGATGGAATTTTTTCAGACCCTTCCTTAGTGGGCGCTTATGCCATTTTATATATACACCAATTTTCACGTCTGTAGCGTATTCAGCTTTAGAGATATAATTATCCTCATTAAAAGAATTCAACTCCTTCTTCTCTTCTTTTCAAGTGGATTTTCAGATAACAACAGATAACAGATAACAAATGAGTACGTGTTCCTTTATTTTTAAAAGTGAATGCAAATGCCAATTTTCAATTCTGAAACATCTTCAGTTTTTGAGATATACTGCATATTTACAAATTTTTAAAATTCACCCCCGTACTCATTTTTAAAATTCACCCCCCTTTTCACTTCTTTTCACTCTTAAGTGGACTTTCCGAAAACAAAAATATACGTGTTTCTTTATTTTTATAGGAATTCCAAATACCAATATACCGTCAGTTTTTTATATATAATTATCCTCATAAAAAGGATTGAACTACTTTCACCCCGCTTAAGAGGATTTTCAGAAAACAAAGAGATACGCCTTTCTTTATTTTTAAGGAGACTCTAAACACCAATTTTTACTTCTCTAACCTGTCAAGTTTTGAGATATAGATTTACTCATTTAAACAATTCACTCCCCTTTTCACTCCCTTAGCGACGGAATATCCAATAAACCTCTCTTAGTGAGCAACTACACAATTGTATTTCTTTCTGTCCAGTAGTTTTGGCTCGGCGATGGTGAGTCAGTCAGTCAGTCAATCAGTTAGGACATGATATTTTATATATATATTGTACCAATCTGATCGAATCTGATTGAAATAAAACATTGGTTTCAATAAATATTAAATGGTATTGCAGCCAGCACAGCAGATTTCGGTCCAAACTCGGTGGCTAAACTTCAAAGACCTCCCCAGTAGAGTTTTCAAGCTAGCCAAGTCTCTAAATGTCACGTTTGTTTTTATTATAAAAGTGTTGTCTTTGAAAAGACATCATTCGACATCCGGTGCAGCTGCAGGTAAAAACTATGACACTGAAAAAAACGTCGGAATTTCTGCGCGGACGGTTGACAAAGGAGCAGGAATTTAACAAAGAAAGAAAATCAAAACAAGCATACCGACACCCTTTATTCATCTTCGAATCGTCCGTCGAAAACCTCTGAGCCAATGAAAGCTCGCCATTTTTCCATTTTAAAACTAGCGGGAAGGAATATTCAGTTGATCCCTGAAATGTGACCGAAATAAAGAAGTATTCCTGTGGTCTTAACACCAGGTTAAAATATGATAACTCAGGTGCAAGTGGCAACCCTAATTGTATAACGGGTAGTTAAAAATTAGAAAGCGCGTAGTAGCGACGCATGAGTTGAAGGCTAACGCCGCATCTTGGTGCGAGATCAACAACTGCGCCACCACCCCAGCGAAGGAAGTCATCTAAAAATAGGTGATCGATTTTTGAATCAAGAGATATCAACCAAAACGCAGTGATTTTGTGAGTTAGGCAAGGCAAAGATGTGAATTGATACGACTTTTGCACGGAAAGTGAATGCTTTGAGTACCTCAAACCACAAAGTACATAAGTTGAGGGTTATATCGAGAGAGGACTGCGTGCTGACAGTTCAGTTGTGCACCGAGTCGTCACTCTGTTAAGACGTCAATTGTGATCGGTCCACCAGTGAGTGAGTTATCTTATGCTTTGAAAATATTGCGGGTTTAGACACAGGACGATATCCAGTAACTTTCAATTTGGTATGGCTCTTCCGATTTTCGATCAACGATTCTAAGGATCCAAGGGAAGATTTCTAGTAACGAAGTTATTCTGGATAGGAGATTTTGTGGGAAGAATTGACACTTCATGTCTTATTTCAGGATTCACTATGTTATAATCTCGCATCATAAATCTTCTCGACAAACGGGACACATGTTCAATATTAGCCAGCCTGTAGTACGACTCGTAGGTAAATACATTCCATTTCATTCATTTGAGAAAGAAACGAGGCAATGAATGTCGAGCTAACGATTGTACAAACTGTTTCTAACAATTCGCAGTGGAACCGAGATAATCCCACAGGTATAGGCACTCCCATAAGCGAGGGGTTAACGACCAGACACCCAACATAAACATTACGAATCGACCTTGCAGTGGGAGCTCGCTAATTAGCCCAATCAGGCTCACAACCCTGGGAGGAAGTTGTAGTAAGTCAGCTGACAAAACAGTAGTGTACAGAGAACATGTTCGAGTTACTAACTTAGAATCGGAAGATTATTCGAGTGTAGATTTAAGTATGTTTTGGGAATGTAAGTGTATTGGTATCGCGTATCGGAGGAGGTTAGACTTAAGATATCAAGACATGTGTGGCGAATGAAGGCCGTTTGTCGATACAGCAAGATTATTGAAATGTCCTGCATTCAGGTCAAAATGTTCTAAATAAACAGGACGGAAGCTGACAGACCGACAATGGAACAGGATTGCAACCTACGAGTAAACAATCTAAGATGTAGTTTACACTAAATGTACATTATCATCACGCAAGTTGTCGGTAGAAATGATTAATGAATCCTTTGTTTGTGTCATAGTTAGGAGCGCAGTTAATATCATTTTATAATGGTGCTTCCTATTCATGTATAATAATAATAATAATAATAATAATAATAATAATAATAATAATAATAATAATAATAATAATAATAATAATAATAATAATAATAATAACACAAATTTAGGAGTTAATCTATAGGCCTGTATTCAAATCTAAACAATGTGCCGTAAATATTTAAAATGGCACTGTTGTAGAGATGAATAACGTTTGCTTTAAAATTAAATTATAAATTTCATGTAGAGGGCTAAACCAAGTGAGTTGCTTTATAAAAATTAAGATATATAATAATAACAATAATAATAATAATAATAATAATAATAATAATAATAATAATAATAATAATAATAATAATAATAATAATAATAATAATAATAATAATATTTAGTCATTGAACATTTAGCCACATCAATGTATTCAAGGAGATTAACTAAGCGATGTAGGTAGGCAACCGTAGCTAAGTGCCGGTTATAATTATATTGGATCGCCGGTAACAGTCATGATAATGCGTGATTGAATCTCTAGTAAAATTTTCATGGTATTTTCTTAGAGGAAAATCCGGGAAAGCCAATTGGGAATTATTTAAGTTTATGAAATGGAGGACTCATTTATTTTGCTTATAGGCGCGGTGTTGAGTGGCAGAAGATTTGGTGTGAATGTGGAAGAGGTCCTGATAAGTTGGTTTACAGAGGTATCTAGTTAAAGGGGACGGGACAAATGGTTACTTTCTAGTATCATGTTCCTGTGTATCCGTTACAGTGTAGTGTTTGGTTGGAGTATTAGGATATAAAAGTAACACAATGCAAGTTGCAGGTCAACTTTTGGGAGGAACATTCACTATACCTGCTACCTCTTGCAGCCCCTAACCGCACCTTAGTAAGTACTATAAAAAGCAACACTATTATCTTCATCTCTCTTTCTTCTCTCCCATTATCTCTCTTCCTCCAGCTCGTTACTCACATTCTTGACTATTCCTAGAAAATGTTTGCAATGACCTATTTACATTACGGGAACTAATATTTCGCGACTTTCATTTATAAAAATCACCGTGAAGCTAGGTAGCTCTGTGTATTCTTACATGTCGAAGGATCTGTAGTTAAACAGACACCCGACTTTATAAGACTCTGCACTGCCTCGTAGGTTACATTCGATGACAAAGTTTCAGGAGGACAGATACACGTGACGGCGCTTGCGATGGCCTTTCAGGACCTCATACATGAGTACCATGTACATTAATGAGAAGTACATGAACCAGTTGAATTTTTCAAATTATATTAATAATATTATTGATATTATTATTATGTACCTTCTTACAACGCGTTTCATAAAACCGTTTCCCTGTAACTGAGTTTTTGCCCACATCATTCTCATAGGGTCTTTTGCTCTCTGTTTACACAATAAGGCGTGAAACACGAGATTCAAAGCGAGAAGACCACGCACAACAGTTTCGAGGAACTACGCCTCTGTATGCATTACCACCAGTAAGCCTAATACAAAGCACTTCGATTAAATGAAGATAATCTCTAACCGGCCAGCAAGTAACAGGATAGAAATATCAGTATTGCCTCTAAACGGTTACAAAAGTATCGCTCGCGCCTGCGCAGGACTGCGCGCTTAAAGTGAGCTGCTATGCTTCCTAATATCCGTTAGCCGATCAGAAACTCCCTACCCTTCCTTTGGTTTCGCTCAGACAGTTACTTTTGTATTACGGTCTCCGGTGGAACATAATATATCTGGAACAGCTTACTCTAGTGGAAAAGGATACATTATCCTGTGACGATACGTAACTTCCGTCTGTAGTGAGAGTGTGGAAGAAGTCCTGATAAGTTGATTTACGGAGCATTCTAGTTAAGTCTTCTCGATGGGAATAATGAGTTAAAGGAGAGAAGAAAAGTGAACATTTATGCCAGCGGATAAGCTGATGGAAATGATACAAGTAAGAAAATAAAGAAAATACTCACCGATAAGTATCAGGACCATATGTGTACAGACTCTGTAAAGTATTTATTCCATTTTCGTCACCCTTTCTTCCTGGTTTAAACTCTTTGTTAGAATGTAAATATGTTTTTAGGTTGGTACGTGTGTTAAGATGAGTGCTCAAGGGACAAGATGGCTGAGTGCAGCCGTAAAGTATGGCTTCAAGTTTAAGTTTATTTAATGTATCCCCTGTTTCCTCATATTCATGTTTGAAGGCATTACAGATGTTAGCATAGTAAGTGATGTGAATCATTTCTACCCTCACAACTATGCCTATATTCCGTGATGTGAATAAGCTCGTTCAATTTTAAGCATCGTATAACCCAACAGTTTGGTCCTCCGGAGACGTATATATAGTAATAGTTTTGATTAAGAAAATTGTTAAGTGTTATTGAGAAGAAACATAAGTGATGGTTCGGGTAACTCGAGATATACGTGTGAAGTGACTATAAAGCACATTAAGGTCAGCTCAGCGTTGAATTATGGCGTTTATGTGATGTAACTCGCTGCATCAAGAAGTCTACGGGACATAACTACTGCCCGAGTCAATCACACTTTTTATTACGCAACATGGATTCAAACTCAGCCAAGTCTTTGGTTAAGCAAACAGGTATTTACAAGGCTCCTTTGACACTGATGCAATCATTTTTAAATATTTTTTATGAAAGTAGAGGTACCACTGAGATCACTTGTAGACTTGGAAACCTTACGAACGTGTATTCTCAATATGACGAGGTTCAAATTTAGCTGGAAATTAGAGATGAAAGTAAAGATCATTCTCAAGACAGGGAAGCTTTGTTGGTGGCTTACGTTTTTTTCTTTTTGGCACCGCACTGTGCGAGAAGTGAAGGATCATCGTACAGTAGCGAACATTCTCGACATAGCTCGAATAATTTACAATCTCTGCGTAAGATAGCTTTACCTGTTTTCTCTGGGGACTATAAAGACTGGATAAGTTTCAAAGATACCTTCCAGAACCTAGTCATAGGTAATGAATCTTTATCTCAGGATCAAATGTTTCATCATTTAGATCCAGCTCTTACAAGTGAATCAAAACACTTCATTCAAGGCGTTACTATTTCGAATGAAAACTTTAAGGTAGCTTGGTCCTTGATTAACACCAGGTACGACAACCGAAGACTGAAAGCTGTCAGACATGTACGGTACACGAATTTCTCAGCCCTCCAAAGATTGTAAGGTGTTCACCAACTTAGCTCAGGCAATTACTCAATCATCTGACGTGAAACAATGCTGCATTAGAAGCACTTAAGTTAAACTCGTCGCTCTTTGAAATAATGCTAATCCAGATAACCCTTGAACATCTGATTACCAAGATAAGAGAATAATTTGAGGTTACCGTTGTTTTTCAAGAGACCAACAGCTGGTGAGACTTAGTGACATTTCTAGAGAATAAATGCCAAGCACTACAAAGGTTTAGTATATAAAACGCTCATAATGCTTCGTAAAGCCCAAGACTGAGAATAACTTTAGGAACACTAGGTCAAATAAATCATCTTTTACATATTCCACATTGGACCAGACTTGTGTGCGTTGTAAACAAATGCATTATATTTACAGATGCTAAAGGTTTAAGTCTTTACCAGTGCCACAACTTCTCGAAATTGTGAAGGAAAATAAACTTTGTTTTATTTTCTCTCGCCTTCTTAACATAAACCTCTGATTGTAAGAGTGGTTCTTGTCGTTCTTTGTGGGGTTAGGCATCATACCTTTCTACATGCTGCAAGCAGAAAGGATACCTAATCTAGATATGCTTGCGCACAGTTCAACTTCTCCCGAAGTTGGCCCATAATTAGGACCTGTACTTGCTAGGTATTGTTCTACAAAGATTCATTCTGGTAGTCAAGTTTTACTCTCCACAGCTTTAATATTAGTGTTGAAAGTAACAAAAGCCCTCACAAGGTACGGTGCTTGTTGGATTCCTGTAGTTAGTCAAATTATATAACGGAAGATATAGTTCAGCTAGGCCCAAAGACAACTAAGAACATTGTTCCTATCGAGGGCATCAATGGCATAATACAGCAATCTAAACATTGTGTGGTTGCTGTTATACTTTCTCAGATATCTGAGTTTTAACACAGATGTACATTGTTTAGTTCTACTTTAAGATCACGAATCACATACCTGCACATAAGGTAAATGTAGCTAGATGGAATCAGTCTAAGGATATTCTGCTTGCTGATCCTGAATTCTTCATGCCAGGTAGAATTTATTTACTGCTAGGCACAGAGATATTCTTCGTATACTGAAGCAGAATTGCAGAACAAAGACTGGCCAGTCCTACAAGACAACCAGCTGGGATATACTTTATCAGAAAGATATCAGACACCAAGTGGTGATGTATTAAGCTCAAAAAAATCTTCCTACAACATGGCCACCTCATCGATGCGCAACTGAGAAAATTCTGTGAGTTAGAGGAATTTCCAGTGAAGAAGCAGACAAGACAAGATCTAGCATGTGAAAGGCATTTTAAGGATAACACACAGCGCGATGAAGAAGGGCGTTTTATTGTTCGCTTGCCGCGTAATCAAATTGAAGGATAGCTTGGCCACTCCTACTTCAATGCCTTAAAACGATTCAGTAATTTAGAAAGGCGTTTCAAGAAGCAGCCTGTCCTCTAACAATGGAACTGTGACAGCATGAAGACGTATGAAGATTTAATACATATTAAACAAGTAGATGAAGATTTTACCACAGCCTTTATGACACATACTGCATTCCGCACCACGCTATTTTAAGGAGCATAGCACTACTACAAAACTCGGAATTGTGTTTGAATGTTCCAGTAAATCTATACAGGAACGGCTTTAAATGACTTGCTAATGGTTGGTCCTATCCTACAGGAAGATCTGTACTCGATAGTACTTCGTTTCAGAACTCATCCCATCGCCTTTGCAGCAGATGTAGAGAAGACGTACCGGCAGGTTCTCCTACACCCATACTTGAAGCGACAGCATGTATTGTAGATATCGAACCCAAATCTGCCTCTTCGGGTGTATGAGTCACAGGCCCTCACATACGGAACGGTTTCAAGCTCTTATTTAGCGATCGGATGCCTTGTTAAGCTGCCTGATGAAGGAGCAGATGAATACACGTTAGCATCAAGAGCCTTAAGACAAGATTTCTACATGGATGATCTTCTGAGAGGAGGAAGAAACCTACCGAAAGCCTCACAGTTGCAATCTGAGTTGATTGAGCTGCTTGCCAGTGGTGGAATCCCAATAAGAAAATTCTTCTCCAATCATCCAGCGTTGCTAACAGCACTGGCGCCAGAAAGAGAGAGACGCTGATTCCAATCTCCTTCGGAAAGAAAGACGGTATTAGAACTTTAGGCATCTTGTGGCATCCCATGTCGGAGGATTTTATGATATCATCCAAGATGGCAGAAGGCTACAGCTTCCCTGAGACGAGATCCTATGACTAAATGGCAAGTGATATCAATTATAGAATCTATGTTTGATCCTCTTCGGGTTGTAGGTCCTGTTGTAATTTCCTTTAAGACATTTCTTCAGTTGATTTGGTGTCATCGTCTGGAGTGGGATGAACCCTTGTCGCAACCTTTGTTAAGCCTGTGGCAGAGCACGTACAAATTGTTGTTTTATATGAATGACATTAGAATTAATAGACATGTGTTGACTTTTCATACGTAAAGGATGTTAATTTGCATGCCTTTTCAGATGCTGGTGAGACTGCTTATGCCTGCGCCATCTATGTACGGTCAGTGGGCAATCCAGGTGAAGTCTCAGTTAGATTGTTATGAGCCAAGTCAAGGGTGGCGCCTATAAAAGGGATCACGCTGCCTAGGTTGGAACTGTGTGGTTCAGTACTGATGGCAAGATTGGTTAGCAAGGCCCTCCTTGCCTTGAATTTAAGAATTTCCAAGCTATTCTACTGGACTGACTCAACCATTATTTTGTCTTGGCTAAGTCCACCGTCATCCCGGTGGAAGACATTTGTATCCCACTGCGTGTCAGAGATTCAAGAGCTGACTGATGTGCTGCAATGGAGACAGGTTTTCTCTGTAGAAAATCCAGCTGATCTCATATCGCGAGGAATGAATGCAGAGACTCTAAAGGATTCAGACTTGTGGTGGCAAAGAATACCCTATTTGAAGAACGCGTCGTCTACGTGGCCTGACGAAAATGTGAAGATTAAGGATGACAACGTTCCGGAAAGGAAGGTGTCGACAGTATCCTTGTGTACTGCCATTTCTGATGTAATCTTACATGGATTTTCTACGTCAGGCGATAGATCAGACTACTGGCTTACTGTCAAAGATATGCGCACAATGTTCGGTACACGAACAAATTCACCGGTGTTCTTTCGTCGGAGAAGTTGAAGTCAAGTCTGCACTTGTGCATAAGTATGGCACAACACAGCTCCTTCATACAAGATATTGAAGCATTAAGAAGCAAGAACAAAGTATCAAACAGAAGTACACTATTCAATCTCCATCCACTCGCTAAAAAACAAGGCTTATTAAGAGTAGGTGGAAGACTTGGCAAATCAACATTACCATTTGAAATGAACCATCATATAATCTTGGCAACTAATCACCATCTCACAAGGCTCATAATCCAAGATGAGCATCTACGTTCACTCCACGGAGGAACTCAACTCTTGACCACTGTGTTACGTGAGCGATACTGGAATCCAAGAATTCGTCAGAAAATCCGATCAGTGCTTCATAAATGTTTAACCTGTTTCAGGTTGAAGATGGAGACATCCCAGCAACTGATGGGACAGTTTCCATGCCCTCGTGTACAACCTTCGCGTCCTTTTTTAAAATACTGGTGTCGACTGTACTGGGCCCTTAGTCATGAATCCTGAAACCTAGCGAAGCAGATCTACTCAAAAGTGCTACATTGCTTTGTTTATTTGCCTTTGTACCAAGGCGGTACATTTGAAGCTGGTGACTGATTTATCACCTCAGGCGTTCATTGCAGCATTTCGAAGATGTGTCTCTAGAAGAGGCAAGTGCCTTATCTCTATTCAGACAATGGAACTAATTTTGTTGGCACAATAAGGAATTGCAGGCAATGAGAAATTTGTTGCAAGATGGTGATTTCTAAAAGGAAGTACAAGAATTTGCCTTTACCTAGATGTTCACATGGCACTTTATCCCACCAAGTGCTCCACACTTCGGAGGTTTATGGGACGCTAATATTAAGTCCATGAAGCATCATCATAGGCGTATCGTAGGGCCTGGTTCATTAAATTATGAAGAATTAAGTACTCTTTGGTGTCTAGTTGAAGTCTGTTTAAATTCCATACCTTTAACCACCCTTTCTAAAAATCCTGATGAATTGTCCCCTTTAACCCCTGAATACTTCCTTAATGGTTCTTCCCATGTAAGTCTTCCTGAAGTTGAATATACTAATGTGCCTGTCAATAAATCGTGGGCTTGGTGGAGAAACTCACTAAGTCATGATTTGCTTATTGTGGGAAAATGGAGTTTTAGTCTGGGGAGAATGTAAGAGTTAAGTTTTTGGTATTTTAATTATAAAGTAATGGTCTGATCTTGACTAAAGTAATTGTAAATTGTTTAAGACTCTTTGGAATGCCTTATTTAATTTATATCTACTTTTATTTACGTCAGTATTAATTTTTATTTTGTTAATTATCGAGTTGTTCTGACTTAGTGAGTTTTCACTGGTGGTTGACATAGCAACACAGTTATGGAATTCTGACTTAATGAGATTCACCGATGGTAATTATCTACATGGATGATTAAGTCAAAACAGCCAAATTTTGACTTAGTGAGTTTCTCTACCAAGCCCACGAAATTGTCCAGGCGGAAACGTCTGCAACAATTTTTGTAGCACCTCTGGAGGAGATGGCCTACAGATTAACTTAATAGTCAGTAGCAGCGTCTGAAGTGGAAGTCGTCTCAGCCCAACCTCCATGTTGGTACTGTCGTGCTCCCGAAGGACGACAGAACCAGGCCCTTGCAGTGGAAGATGGGAGGACCTATCCTGGAACGGATGGACTAATTTGTGTGGTCGCTGGAAGGACATCCCATGGGGAACTGCGATGACCAGTGCATAAATTTGTCCCAATACTATAAACTATTGTATTGTTTCGGTTAATCTTATTGAACAACGGAGGGGGGAGGTATATGTAAAGATTCTGTAAAGTGTTCATATTCCATGTTTGTTCACCTTCTTTTTCAGGTCTAAACTCTATGCAACATTGTAAATAATTATATTTTAAGGGTTGGTACGAGCGTTAAGATGAGTGCCCAAGGAACAAGAAGGCATGGCATGGCTTCAGGTTTAAGTTTATTGAATGTATCTAGTGTTTCTTCACATTCATGTTTGCAGGCATTACGGATGTTAGACAATAAGTGTTGTGAAACATTTCTACCTTCATGACTATGCGTATATTCCATGATGTAAATCAGCTTCTTAGCATAACAACCTTGTGGCAAGTTCGCATTTAAAAATCGTATAACCCAGCAATATGATTAAAGACAAAACCGATGCAACGCATCATCGCAGGTTATTGTGATTACACACCTAGACGGAATATAGATATTAACAATCACGGTAAAATTGTTGAGTTACTCCAAATACCCAATTGAGTTTACTAGGATATTTCGAGACGCGGTATTTTATGATAATCATGACTCTTAGTGTAATATAGTTTGTGTCCTTTTTAGTGGGGGAGTAGCGCAGTTTCTCATTTTGTGTTAAGAAGGATGACAGCTCACGTAAAATTAGGTAAACAACTTCTTAGATTCATTCAAGTAATAACCACAACAGTCAAAATGTTGCTGAACAGGAAACTTGTAATTAAATTTATAAGGTAGAACGATAGGGCCAGTTCATGTTACTTGTCAACGTCAGTCATAGCCGATCAGTTGACCGATGGATAAAATTAGAATATGAGACGAATTGCAATCTCCGTACACAAGGTTGATACAGCGATGACAGTATTCAAATGGTGACATGATGTTAAAAAACCTAGTTTTCAATCTGTATGATAAAATGTCATAGGTATTCATGCTCTCAGATGATGCAGTTAAGCCATATAAAAGTTACAGGGCCTACCAGTAATTCAATTGTAATTATTGTTGTACCGGCCGGTACACCTCTGCTCCGCTAGTTCAAATATTGCGCCCGTTGAAACTCCTCTACAGGAGAAAGCCTGAACTTTAACAAACTGTATTAACTCAACAGTTTCTCCGAAGATAGCTCTGTGTGAATTTTGATGTATTTTTGTTTGTATTTGACCAAGAAGTGTGGACGTTCTCTACCAGATGTCCCTACTAAAAACTATGATTACGTACTCTGGTGCGAAGGAATGAACCTTCTTGAAGAAATTTAGTATTCATAAGTTTTGTTTTTACTATATTTTGTTCTGTTATCTTTGGGTTGGCAACATTAATCCTTTCTATCCGCCTGTTTTGAATCTAGCCAATCCCAAATTTCTTTAATTTCTTTCCAACCAATCATGTACGTCTTCTTCGACATAGATATGTTGCTCTAAGCTATCCAATAAAAGCGAAAGGGTGTGTCTACTCATTCCTGAAAGGTCTCGAATTTTCCACGAGGGTATAAAAACTGCTGATTTTCTTGTCTCGGGGCCACTTCAGTAACATCTTAGTGTGTGTGGATATGTAGCAGGGGGCGGGCCTCTTTCTTCAAGCAGCTGTTCTTCTACAAGGTAATGGCCTGTTAACATCTGTATGATGGCCTGTTTCTTGCTAGCTCAGCAGTTTAACTCTCGGGGAGGGTTCGAAACCTTTAGTATGTAACCTGCCTTTCTAAAATATAAATTCTTTTCTGTCTATGTAAAATCTATAAATTTCTTTTACTGTAAAGCGGGGATAGAGAGTGCTTTACCCTCTCGAACTCCCCTTCATTTTGAAATTGAGGTGACTACGTTTTCGTAACCGTTTCTTCTCTTCCTTAAAATATTATTTTCTCATACGGGTCACCTCCTTAGCTTGGGATTAGCCCCTGTGTTTCGGCCTAGAGCCACTTAGGTTTTAAAAGTGTATTTAGGAGTGCAAGTTCACGCCTCCAATCCCTTCTGTACTTTGGGCCAGTAACTTAACCTGATTTGTTTTCTTCATGCGAAGGCCCTGTAGGTTGGGTATTAAATACCCCTGTTTCCTTGTATGCCTTGATGGCAGTTTGGATAAGAGTCTGTTATTGCCTTGATAGGCTTGAAAGATCGAGAGCGGGTCAGCTCTTTATGGTGTTGTGGTAAAAGTGCCTTAGAGAGGCTTGAGGATAATAGCTGGGAGCAAGTGCTCCTTGTACTTTGGGGTTTTCTGCCCTTTAGCAATTGTGGTTGTGAGCTGAGAGCTCAGAAATTAAACTTGGGGCTCGAAGCCCAAATCTTGTAACGAACTGTAATTTGTTAATTTGTTGATTTGCTACTTGGTACCTGTTATACTCTGTTATTTGTTGATTTTGAAAAGAAAATATATCCTTTGTTAAAGTTTTAAATTAACTTTAATTTTGTAGTTGAGACCAATTCCAGCCCGCACCTTCTTTCACCTCTAACTACCGAGGATATCTCCGTAACAATTGTTAATGTAATAACAATCATAATGGGGACAATGACTCCATCACCTTGAATATTCTGAGGTGTATTAGTTATACACCCACATTACACCAGGTTATTTGCAATTAATTGGCGAATTGATTCTTTAAATCCATTTTGAAACTTTTCTGTTCAACAGTTCATGTCAGGAGACCGAACTTGGACTATAAAAATGCGGATTATCACTATTCATCCCAGTGATCCCAGAAACTGCGGATTCGACACTAATTTCGTTTTTTGTATCTCACGCCCCCTACCCCTAATATTCTAGGAGTGTTTTACCCCCATGCGGTTAGTGTCCTAATAGCAAGTCATAAGTGTACCAAGTTTGGTTCAAATCGCTCCAGTAGTCCTGCAAAACTATGGATTCGACACTACACTTAGTCATTTTTTTTTATATTTCACCCACTTCCCTAGGGTTTCTAGTGGTGCTTTGCCCCCACAACATTTTTGACAGATAGTAATATTTGTATCAAATTTAGTCTTCAGCTATGCTGGAAAATACACACATACTGTACATCCATAATCTCGATCATTTGGTCATTTTTTCACTCTTTCTAACCCCTCACGATGATTAAATCCGGAGTGTCACTGTTCATCTCACTGACCCCTAAAATTTTCGATTCGACACTATTTTCGATTATTTTTGTATCTTACTCCACCCTGCCCCTCGCCCCATCATCAAAGGAGGCTGAAGTTGTGCGTTAAAAATCTGGAGTGTCACTATTAATCACAGCGACCCCGAAAACTGTGGATTCGACACTATTTTCGATTACTTTTATATCTCCTTCTCCCTAGCCCCCTATTTTCGACTATTTTTGTATATCACTCCTGGTGGTGGTGGTGATTACTGTTTTAAGAGGCAGTACAACTAGGCAACCATTCTCTATATAACACCAACCAGAGAGAAAAATGGAAGGAATCCGGCACTTCGAAAAGTGAAGGTATCGGCCACAGAAATACAACGACCACTACGGGCGTGAAAATGAAAGACTGCCTATCCCTCGAGTGCACTAATACCGTCGCGATCTGAAAAGAACAAGAGTTGACCATGGGGGGATAGATGAGAATGAGGAGCCTGGCATAAGTAAGTGGAAGCAATGCCAGGACTCAGCTAAGGGCCCCATGGTCGCTAACCCACGCTCCCAACTTAAGGGTCCCTGGGGCCCTTTTAGTCGCCTCTTACGACAGGCAGGGGATACCGTGTGTGTTATTCTACCGCCCCCACCCACATGTAGATATATCACTCCTCCTCGTCCCCCGCCCCTAAGGGTGCTTGCGGTGTCTTACCCCGCTCGGTTTGTCTCCTAATAGTAAGTCATAAGAGTACCAAGTTTGGTTTAAATCGTTCCTGTGGTTTAGGAGGTGTCATACAAGCCCACATACATACATACATACATACATACAATTACTTTTATCTATACAGTATATATTAACTAACTGACAGAAGAAATATGAACCAGCATTTGTATAGATTGATGTGTTTTCTCTTTCCAGGCAAGGACGTCTATGGAACTCATTCACCACAAGTAACGTACGCTCCTTTTTTGGCGATAAATGCTGTAGACAATTTCAAACTATATGTAAATAAAGTATTTTGGTTCCTGCAAATACCATTTATTCAAGAGATAATCTGCTGTATCGATTTCGTAGACCTATTCGATGACTGAAGAAAGAATGATTGAATTAAGAGAGCAGCTTATGTTCCCTTCCGTTGCAACCAACACCGTTATTTCATTTCTCTTATAACAGGAAACATCTCTTTCCCATCCTTTGTTCACCCGACATTAAAACGTTGCAAATTCGTGCTGTTCATATTGTATAATACTAGTTCCCTGGACGGAATCACAACAGCTTGCATGCCAACACGTCCTTGTTCAAGCGAACGCTCTCTGTTAAGGTAAGACCATGTCCCAATCTTAACCACTAAAATCGCTAGTTGAAATATTACTGATACAGTACTGTATTTCAAAAAGTGTTGTCCAATGTATGAATTAATTACATGTCTGAATTTGTAATATTTCGAGTTTTTTGGTAGTGTCAGAAATTACAGTAATAATATTGACCAATAGACGACGTTGACGTCGATACCTCCCTTTGTCTTCGGAGTGTACAGACGAGAAAAGCGTAGCGCTGGCGCGGATTTGGAATTATTTGATAAGATAATCAGCTATGTAGGAAACGATATGGAAAGGAATGTGATTGTAGCGGGTGATCTCATTTTACAAAATGCCAATTGGAGAGGTACTGTAATGCGAACGACAATAAGTTAATATGGGAAGGACAGCTTATTCAGAAAGTGATGGAACCAACTAGAAGCAAGAATATTCTGGACGTAGTGCCGGTAAAAGAAGATGACCTCTATATAGAAATCGAAGTAATAGGTGGTATTAATGAACACGAAGCTGTTTTTTCGTAGTTAAAAATAAATTTGATAGAAAGGAAGGTCTCAAAATTAGAAGTATTAGGCAGTACCACGTGGCTGATAAAAAAGGCATGAGGGAGTTTAAAAAAGTAACTATGATCGCTCGAAAACGGTAAATAACATGTGAACAGACTGAGGGATGGATTTAAAGAAATCGTTGAGGAATGTGAAAACAGGTTTGTATATTTAAAGGTGGTAATAAATGCTAAAAACCCACTACATTATAAAAGAGATGTAAATAAACTAAGACAGAGGTGCAGGTTGGAAAGGAATAGTTGGTAATAAATGCTAAAAACCCACTACATTATAAAAGAGATGTAAATAAACTAAGACAGAGGTGCAGGTTGGAAAGGAATAGTTAAAAATGTCTGTGGAAGTAATGAGAAATTGAAGTAACTTACTAGGAAATTGAATCCACAGTAGCAAAGAAGTCAGCTAAGGGTAAAATGATGGCAAGCATAATTGGCAGACATACAAATTTTAGTGAAAAATGGAAGAGTATGTGTAGGTACTTTAAGGCATAAATAGGTTCGAAGGCGGACACTTCAGGAATCATTAATGAACAAGGGGGCGGGAGGTGTATGTGAGAATTTTCAAAACGCAGAAGTATTCAGTCAGCAGTATGTAAAGATTGTTAGTTACAAGTATAATGTCCACATAGAGGAGGTGGATAATACTAAATAAGTATTAAAAATAACATATGATAAGAATGAAAATTATAATAAGATACAAAAGTTGAAAACTAGAAAAGCAGCTGGAATTGATAAGATTTCTAGGGATACACTACGGACAATGGGTTGGGATATATCACCATGTAAGTACTTACACTGACTGACAGAGCAAATGCAACACCAAGAAGGAGTGGTCAGAACTTTATGCCAATTGCAGGGTAGACTGACGTCACTGAGGTATGCTCATGATGTGAAATGCGCCGCCGTGCTGCACACGTAGCGAACGATAAATGGAACACGGCATTGGCGAATGGCCCACTTCGTACCGTGATTTCTCAGCCGACAGTCATTGTAGAACGTGTTGTCGTGTGCCACAGGACACGTGTATAGCTAAGAATGCCAGGCCGCCGTCAACGGAGGCATTTCCAGCAGACAGACGACTTTACGAGGGGTATGGTGATCGGGCTGAGAAGGGCAGGTTGGTCGCTTCGTCAAATCGCAGCCGATACCCATAGGGATGTGTCCACGGTGCAGCGCCTGAGGCGAAGATGGTTGGCGCAGGGACATGTGGCACGTGCGAGGGGCCAGGCGCAGCCCGAGTGACGTCAGCACGCGAGGATCGGCGCATCCACCGCCAAGCGGTGGCAGCCCCGCACGCCACGTCAACCGCCATTCTTCAGCATGTGCAAGACACCCTGGCTGTTCCAATATCGACCAGAACAATTTCCCGTCGATTGGTTGAAGGAGGCCTGCACTCCCGGCGAACGCTCAGAAGACTACCATTGATTCCACAGCATAGACGTGCACGCCTGGCATGGTGCCGGGCTAGAGCGACTTGGATGAGGGAATGGCGGAACGACGTGTTCTCCGATGAGTCACGCTTCTGTTCTGTCAGTGATAGTCACCGCAGACGAGTGTGGCGTCGGCGTGAGAAAGGTCAAATCCGGCAGTAACTGTGGAGCGCCCTACCGCTAGACAACGCGGCATCATGGTTTGGGGCGCTATTGCGTATGATTCCACGTCACCTCTAGTGCGTATTCAAGGCACGTTAAATGCCCACCGCTACGTGCAGCATGTGCTGCGGCCGGTGGCACTCCCGTACCTTCAGGGGCTGCCCAATGCTTTGTTTCAGCATGATAATGCCCGCCCACACACTGCTCGCATCACCCAACAGGCTCTACGAGGTGTACAGATGCTTCCGTGGCCAGCGTACTCTCCGGATCTCTCACCAATCGAACACGTATGGGATCTCATTGGACGCCGTTTGCAAACTCTGCCCCAGCCTCGTACGGACGACCAACTGTGGCAAATGGTTGACAGAGAATGGAGAACCATCCCTCAGGACACCAACCGCACTCTTATTGACTCTGTACCTCGACGTGTTTCTGCGTGCATCGCCGCTCGCGGTGGTCCTACATCCTACTGAGTCGATGCCGTGCGCATTGTGTAACCTGCATATCGGTTTGAAATAAACATCAATTATTCGTCCGTACCGTCTCTGTGTTTTCCCCAACTTTCATCCCTTTCGAACCACTCCTTCTTGGTGTTGCATTTGCTCTGTCAGTCAGTGTATATCAGCTTCCTTGTGGCCATGTGGTCTTTCCTATTGTGACTAGAGAGTTTGTTTCATTGTGAGTGTTTATAAAATGGGTTCTGAAAGCTGATGTGGAGGGAAGAAAAAAGCGAAAATTTCATGGAAACGGACATACTATGGTGAATGTCAGCGTTACTCGTGTGTTGGTATAACTTCAGATAAGGCTGGCCAGGATAAATAACAATGAATCGTGGCTGACCGTGAGCGAATGGACTCTGCCATTGGTTGAAGATTGCGCCAATGAAATGTCGTACCTGTAATTCAAGAAAACAAGAATTTATGACCAACTTACGCGGTATAAAAAAGACCTAAGAGAATGAGGCAATGCTAGAGAATAAGCATATAAAATAAGTAAGAATAATAACCCCTCGCTGTCTTGAATTATGAGAGTGACGTTTCATAGGGCAAATCTTCAGGCAATGGCAATGCCCATTCGTGCAACCACCAGCGATTATTATATATGAACACCAAACAGAAATAACAACAGGTTAAAATAGTTCAGACGTAGCGATTCAGTAATTACGAATCTGAACACTGAAAAGCATAGATTGCGCCACTTACGGTTTAATATGAATAGGAAATAGAGGCCTAAAGCCGCGGACCTAACGAATCCAGACCAATGATTTTGTCACTAGCCGGATCTAACCTATCCAGTCCAGTCGCTTTGTCACTAACCATGCGGCAATTACGGATCTGAACACTGCAAAGCATAGATTGCGCCACTTATGATTTAATATTAATAAGAAATAGAGGCCTAAAGCCACGTCGCAGCTTCTAACGTTTGCTGGTTCGCAGACCAATAGATTTGTCACTGCACGGACCTAAAGTATCCAGACCAATGCAGGGAGACAGTAATTAAACACAGATAATGGCATGTTTAAATGGTTCAGAGGTAGCGGTACGGAGGGGTCCATGGAAAAGAAATGCTGAAAAATTATTTCAGACACACACATAAAGAAGGATGTAGAAAAATGAAACATTTCTACCAACACTGAACATACCTTAATGGAGAGGAGGGTAGAGAAGGAACTGTGGACTCTGTTCGGTATAACTTGTTCTACAGTAACTTGTTGATTACCATAGCAACGAAAAGAATAATTAAACATCGCGCGCAATCAATGCCCTCCCCTTCATCGCCCACCTGGTGCTAGGTAGTATTACGAACTAAGTTATGTGTGGTGTGGGAGTTGCAGAGATGTTGGAGACAGCACAAACACCCAGCCCCCGGGCCACTGGAATTAACCAATGAAGGTTAAAATCCCCGACCCAGGCGAGAATCGAACCCGGGACCCTCTGAACCTAAGGCCAGGACGCTGACCATCCATCCAACGAGTCGGACACACATAGGGGGTAATAATGGTGACATTTTAGCTTCCACTCTCTGTTAGCCTGTCAATGCTGTCTAGTTCTTGTAGAGGTGGCAGAGTATTCTTTTCTCCGTGAATGCTATTCTCAGCTTTCTTAGGATATCAAGCAGCATTTTTTACTTTACGTTATCAAAATCTATATGGGAAGTAAATAATAAACCTATCTGTCTTCAATAAATATGTTACCTCCACCATCGCTAACAACACCCAATTGAATGCCGTTTACATTCACATGGCTAAAGCATTTGATTCCAGAACTTCTTAATGCCATATCTTCTTTTCTTTCTGGATCTGCTGGTGGATTGGACGACATTTTTGCGTAGGTCCTGAAAGACCTTCTCCGATGCCAAGGGCCTGATTCAACGGAGCAACTCATGAGATCGGTTCGAAAATTGCTTGAACACATTATCTGTGGTAGTGTCCCTTTGGAATTTCGCCCATTATTCTTTGGTGATTCACTCACCGCATTGAAGAAGAAATGTGGTGGCTTTCACTCTATTGTTATCGGTACCGTTTGGCGTCCGTTGGCTGCGTAAATCTTATGATACAGAATCTGTACACCAGTTATTGACTTCTTACAACCTGTGACAATAAAGTTCGGTGAATAAAGTCAGAACGGTCGATCTGGCAACACTGGCGACACGCAACGCTGCACCTGCGTTGCAGCGGGTTTTGACGACTTGCTCCCAACCTTGTTCAGTTGAACATCGTGTATGTGCCGTGTAAGACCTGTTTGACACAGTGCGTGTTTAGTGCGTTGATTCTGAACTGCGAATAGGAACATCAACGACCAAAAGTTCAATGTAGAGTTTTTTAAGCTTGGAATTACACCGAAAGAAACGCATGCGATGCTGGTACGTGTGTGTACGAGTGGTTCGCCCGTTTTCGAGAAGGCCGGGAAAGTGTTTCTGACAACCCCCGTAGCGGAAGACCGACGACCGCCGTCAGTGACGAAAACATTGAGAAGGTGAGGACAATAATCACGACCGATCGATGATTAAATGTGCGTATGATAGCGGATGAACTGCAGATTAACCGTGAATCCGTGCGATAAATCGTTACCCAGAAGTTAGGAAAGAGGAAAACGTGTTCTCAACTTGTGCCACATCACTTGACTGACAATCAGAAGCAGGTACGTTTAGAGGCTTCACAGGATTTTGTCGAAACGGTGGATGCGTCACCAAATTTCTTGAAATGTATCGTCACAAAGGATGAAACCTGGTGTCTCAGATACGACCCTGAAACGAAACGACAAAGCATGGAATGGCATTCTGCGGGATCCCTTTGTTGGAAAAAGATCAGAGCAGAAAATTCACTCATCAAAACGATGCTCATCACCTTTTTCGATAGTCAAGGCATTTTCCACAAGGAATTTCTGCCTGAGGGAACGACGTTGAATGCTGCACGGTACATTTAAATTTTGACCCGTTTCATGAAACGTCTACGCAAGGTACGACCACAGTACGCACAACAAGGTTCATGGTTTTTTGTTCGTGACAACGCTCGCCCACACACAACCAATATCATCAAACAGTTCATGCCAGAAAAAGGGGTTGGTGCCAGATGAACATCCCCCATACTCGCCAGATCTCACTTCTTCAGACTTCCTATTCCCACGACTCAAACCCACTTTGAAAGGAAAGAGATTTGACGATATTCCTGACATCCATCGAAACGTGACGAGGTTTTTGAACACCATCCCAAAGGAAGTCTTCTTGAAAAGTTTCCGGGACATGTATCGCCGATCTCAGCAGTGATTAGTTATGGAAGGGGACTATTTTGAAGGACAGTAAGGTCACTGTCGAGCATTGTCCATCTATGTTGATAGTACAGGATTATTCACCGAACTTTAATATCACAGGTTGTATCTTCCCACCAACCTGGAGTGTGTGTTCTCAATGGAGCTGAAGCTGCTGTCCATGCCGCACGTATCTATTATTAGTCTCCTCATCAGTGCCCGAAAGCTTTCGTAATCCTTTCAACGAAATTGGAGAATGAATTTCCTTCCATCTGTCCGTATGTACAGTATATCAGTACTATTCTCATCCTAGCGACCTTTTCTTTTTCTTGCCGAAGAAATTATACTTTCTCAATGTGGAGTCCAGCGGGGTGGTATACTCGGTCCTGCTCTTTCTGCAATTTTTTTGTCGATTGTTAACTCTGTTAACCTCTATGCTGCTGAATAAAATTTGGAGCTTTATTGTGAAAATGCTCAATTAAGCAACGAAAAATGAATATTTAATTTTATCTCAAACAATCTGATTTTCTTCTTAAATAAGTGTAACAAACAACCTAAAAGTAGTATTTTGAGAATAATATTGACATTCTACACAAGTGCACTGTAAAAAAGAGGAAAAACGACAAAATTTACTTCTGTGTTTAATTAATAGTAACTGACTGCTCTTGTTCACAGAATTACTCTAGAACACTAGGAAATACTAATGTAACATAAATATCTGACGTCAAGGAAAATACACTGAATATATACACTGCAAAAGTCAATACCAATTATACAAAACATATACAATAATTATAGAGTACAATTACCGTACTCTGAAAATATGGAACTAAGCCATAGAAAGTGAATCAAATAAGACAAATAACGTGATTTGCTTATCAAACGAATATTAAAAATCATATAAAATTAATAGTTTGAGAATATTCACACCACATGATCACACTGTAAAAAAATTGTGGAAAAATAAATTTAGTGAAAAAATTACAGGAACTGTTGTTCACGTTCACAGAAATATGTTACAGCACTAAAAGTAATATGGTAATATACGCATGTGACACTGTGGAAGGAAACACTGTGTATACACTGCAAAATGCAATAGAAATTATACAAAAATTATGGACCTATAGTTCAGGAAAAATTCCAAACCTTTGAATTTTACTTTCTACCAACTCCTGAATGAGGTAGTCTGTTCTGTTCACCGAGATGAATATTTACATACTCTATAAATACACTGCAAAAACTAAACGAGAATAATTGTAAGTTGTTTTCTTGTAAATCGATAGTAGTTATTTTTTCGAACAAATCCATACCCGTCAACAGTGAAGATTAGTACGTTATTGGCACATGCAGTATTCTCTGTAACGCTTCATGGTGGGATATTTCTCAAAGCATGGCACAATACACAAGGGTGGATTGTCTGGACATTGTTTGCAGAAGTACCTTGTTTGTTTACGTCGGCAGGCCCCTTTCCCTTTCTTTTTCCATAGAACACACAGCAAAATATTAGGTTCGTATTTCTTGTCTTCAAATTTTGTTGGAAAATGCCTCTGTCTGTCTGGCTGCCAAAGTACGGGTTAAGTGTTTCCTTCCCCATTTGTTCGGCTCCCGGCGCTCCTCATTTTCCAAGAGGCTGTGGATAATGTTCTCCCGAAATTTTCTGTGGGATAACCTTTTCCCTGGGTTCTGAATGTTGTATGCAATGCAGCCGTTTATGATAGAAACTTCAATTATAATGTGCCACAGTACCATGTACCATTTCAGGGTACGTCTATCAAATGGATAAGTCGAACCGTAATGATGAAACCGATCGATACCTCCCAATGCTTTTGTTTTGTGTTACCTGAATGTTTGGTTTTAACACTTTGCGTTTTGCCTTCTTCGAATTCACCTCCACCTGTTGTGCCCCAGCATTACCCAATGTTTACTCTTCCAGTATCTTACCATGTGCAGGTAAGCATCTTTTCTCTTGGCAAATCTCCCCACTTCATTTTCACCACCTTCATACTCTCCGAGAGTCGTCATGGTGCCACAAGCACCAGTGCCTGAATACAGTAAGTCGGTAAAAAGCTGCACACGTGTATAAAAATTATCCATGTACACAACATGTTGTAGACCAGACATCAGTTCTTTTACTACTTATAAGCATTGCCTATCATCTGGTGCTACTTGTAACTCACATTTGCCAGTGTATACGTTGTATTTCAACAAATAACCTGTACATGAATCGCATAATGACCAACGTTTCACTCCCTACTTGGATGATGGTTTACTGGGTAGATATTGCTTGAATGATAGCCGACCTTTAAATTTCAGCATGCTCTCTTCGACAGAGTGATCTCATCCACACTCAAAAATATCACTATAGCAGTCCTTGGTAAAAACTATGATTGGCCTAATCTGGAAAAGAGAATCATATCGGTCAAGGCCTTTTGTTATCTGATTAATTGTTGAAATGCGAAAATGACCTCATAAACTGGTACTGATTTCGGGAGAAAATTCCAGAAAATCCGGGAGTAGTGGTCAGCCAAAAACTGTCTCGAAAATAGGATTCCAGGGAGGGTTTGTCACACATTCCTATACCTATTTCTACAGCAATGAGCGCCTTGACATTCTCTGGTTGTACATCAGTGCATTTCCAGTAGCGACTGTACGGAGAAAATCTCACAGTTGTTTCAGTTTTCAATAAAAAATAATCATTAGTCTCTCGTGCGATATGTTCATAAATTTCTTCAGAGAATAATTTGATAAAACACTCAAATGGTGAAAGCCCTTCAATATTTTTCACACCGATGACCCCACAAAAATTAGGTACGTTATTCATAGCAATATCCGACACTTTCATCACGTCTCTCAGACTTCTTTCCATGCACCAGACACAACGAACCTAGGACTATCCGTAGCCTCACCAGACTCACTGTCAGTCTCACTACTGCCGTCATCACTATCACCTATTTTAAACTCTGATCCACTATTCACGTCACAGAAAAAATCGTCATCATCTTCCTCTGACGTACTTTCGGAAAGCCACTTAGAAATGTTGTCCTCGGGTTTCTTTTTCTTCGGCTGCGCACTCATTATGTCTTGAAGTCACCCTGTGCAGTGTAAATTACGATTCTAAAACGTATATGTGATTAAAATACACCCACTTCCACACACAAAGCATGCGACGTACAAACAATACACTAACGGGCGAGAAGTGCGGCGTGACCCGGCGAGACTCGCACCAACTCGCGCTATTTAAGAGCGACGTTCTTCGGTCCGCCACTGGGCAGCATCATGCCGTAGACCAGTGCAAAGGCCATTTCCCCTTCTTTTCCACTCAAGTCGAACATGGCAGCATAGGGGTTAATACTGAATTAGACATTTAGTATGTGGATGACGGTACCATTGCTGATGAACCAGACTTCGTCCTTTCATTTCTGGACAACATTCGCAGACAAGCTTCAAGCATTCCACTCCCTCTTAATTTTTCTAAGTGCGAAGTGTACTTTCTTGGCGTCCATCGAGAACAAGCTGAGATATTGCACCAGAAGTTTAACGCTTCTGCCCCTGGAATTGGTTTAACAGCGTCCACTACTTGTCTGCTTGGTGTGTACTGTGATACAAACATTCAGGACTTACTTTGCATATCCCCGGTACTTCATTCTAAAGAGAACTTTCTTCCACTCTTGTTCTTCGCATACTGGCCGCCATCTTAACCTATCACATGACTCTCCCGCTCCCCTGATGGCAATTCTGCTTCTTGTAATTTCCAGAACGAATTCACATTCATATAAATATGTGCCACTTGCCTAACCCGGGAAGTTGAACAAGAGCCCGTTCCCTGCTGGATGTGCGAGCACATTATCTTGGACAGAGTTGGTTCTCTGTTCCATCTACTGCAACTAATGTCCAGGTGAGACCTAGAGAGCAAATAATGTGATATACTGACTTAGCAAATGTCATGGGATAATCACCTAATAGCATGTGGAGCCTCCTCTGGCCCTGAGAACTGCAGTGAGACGCCGTGGAAGTGAGTCGACAAGTCCCTGGTAGTCCTCTGCACGCAGCTGACACCAAATCGTTTGCAGAGCGGCCGCCAATGCTGGTCTGTTCGTGGGTGCAGAATCCATGGCACGGAGCCTGCCTTCCAGGACATCCCAGATATGCTCGATAGGGTTCATATCGGGGCTCCTGGGCGGCCATGGCAGTCGCTGGTCCTCCGCTGCATGTTCCTGAAACCTTTCCCGGGCGACGTGGGAGCGATGTGGTGGCGCGTTATCATCTTGAAACATCGCAGAACCGTCTGGGCGCTGGAAGACCAAAAATGGGTGGAGATGGTCTCCGAGCAGCTCAACATACCGCGTACCATTGAAAGTCTCTTCCACAACAACTAGGGGGGCCCATTCTATACCAGCAAAATGCACCCCACACCATAACAGAGACACCAGCGCCCTGGACCACACCTTCGGAGCAGGCGGGATCCATCGCTTCATGTGGTCTGCGCAATACACGGTGCCTCCCATCGGCATGGTGCAGTTGAAATCGTGATTCGTCCGACCATATCACGTGATGCCATTCCAGTGTCCATCCCTGGTGACTGGCGACAAATGTGCGTCGTTGTGCCCGATGACGTTGGGTTAACAGTGGCACCCATGTGCGGCGCCGGCTCCCATACTCCTATAGAACCCATGTTTCTACGGATTGTCCACTGGGAGACGTGTCTAGAACGGCCTGTGTTGAATTGAGCCGTGATTTGTTGCACGGTTTGACCGTCTGTCACTATTGACAATCCGTCATAGATGTCGCCGGTCACGGTCATCGAGGGTGGCTGGACGGCCGGTCGTTCATCTGTTTGGACGGTGATACCCGCATTCAACCATTCACGTTGCACCCTGGACACGGTTGATCGTGTGAAGCCGAATTCCCGCACCACTTCCGAAATCGCACTTCCCATCCGTCGGGCCCCGACCACCATACCCCGTTCGAACGGTGTCAGCTCACGACGAATTTCCATGTGACACCTGTCACATGCACAGCCACTGCTCACAAGGTCTCCTATACAACTGCCGCTGGAACAGGGGGCGTGTGTTGCGCAGACAACACACCTGGGCATCAGTGCTCCACTATCCCATGACATTTGCTCAGTCAGTGTATATTCTCTTATTATATTATTCGTCGTTGCTGACGGAGTTGGGGGAATCATCGACTTAAAGGCCACTATTTTTCATTCTGTATCAACGGGCTACAAACTGAACTACTCTAGGGCTCACAGTGTCATTCAGTGCATTCGAACTCTTCTAATCTTTAATGTATTATGCAAATCCTCGTGTGTTTTGGACTCATTGCTTCGTGCATCAAACAATAATATTTTCTGGTCTTGTCTCTCAGCTCCCTAATTTCCTCCATCCCCCAGCCTATCCTATACCTTGTTAAAAAAATGGTATGACTTATAGTATGTAGATCCTTAAGATATTTTGTAATGGAATTTAACAACTTTCTACTTCATTATTTGTCTACCAATTTTTAGTGAATTTGATTGTTGATCATATTAAATTAGCTTATTATTTTCTTGCCTAAATTTATATAGCAGTTATTTATTGTCCAAATGTATTCCCCCGGCACATCAGTGTTTGTAAAAATTTCCGCCACAGATGTATGTACATGTATGGACGTAGCTCAACTGCTTTTACTAAAGTTGTTTTTATCACTCTTTCTTGTAATGTAATGACCTAAGCTTCTTGGGCTAATATTTTTGGGTAACTTATCTTAAACTCGCACTAGAAATTATTCCTGCAATTCGTAGTTGATATTCCTCGCTGGTCGGAAGTGTACACGGTATATTTGTTGAAGTAAAAGTAACTGTTATTATTGAAACTGAGACTTCCTTTACTACATTTATCATTTCCAATCTCTACATTCCTGGAACTCTCTGACCTTATTATTTTCCACTGTGAATGCTTGCTATAATAACTGTTATTATTATTATTATTATTATTATTATTATTATTATTATTATTATTATTATTATTATTATTGATGTTGTACGGCGGGATACCTTCTCCGTCCAGTTAAACTGCGCGCCTTCTGTAAGGCCATCTGTGTTATTGAACTTGAACTGATATACTTGGATTTGCAACTGTTAGATGTCTCTACCATCGGCCTAAGTGCCCCCTCTGGCGCGATTAAGGAAAATTAATTCTTAAGGGAAAATCGAATGTTTAAAGTTGGATAACATTCGATTTTGATTATGGCTTTGTTCATGTATCAAAGTTATCAACACTCCTACTGCTTCCTTCTTCCTTAGTTGCCAACCAATAAGGAATTTTTCGAATATTTTCTCTACCCAATTAAAATGGAGGAGTGTATAGGCATCCAGCCTGTCTGAAAATAATTTTGAAAACTTCCCCTAGAAAGGCTATAAAAGCTGGGGGCTTTAAGGCCATATTGTCATCTTCAACGCTCCGGTTTAGTGCGTGCGCTGTGTTACTCGGAGGCAGGGGCCGCAGGTCGGCGTTCGGAAGGCCCAACTACTCAAGGTCATGGCAGAAATTTCTTAACATGTGATGTCTCCAGGCAGATAGCTTGAGGGGAAGGTTTTAAACTTCATTCACGTAAATTTTTCATTTCATGGTTTAAATGTACATTTTCTGCAAGTCTGAGGACTCTGTTCAAATCTTGGCTGGGAAACATGTACACTAAGGGAACAAAGCGTCATTATCCTCTGCTGATTCCCATTCAACTTGGTATGCGGTGACTAAAATTTTCTAAAACACTAAATTCTTAACACTTTTTGGCATTTGATGTTTCGTTTAGTCACCCCTCTGTAGAATAGGCTTAGTCTCTGCAACCGGGCCATAAGCTCACTTAGGGTTTTAAGAGTTTTTCAAAAGGGAGTGCAAGTGTTTTGTCTCCTTGCCATTTGTTCATGGCCGATCATGTTAAACTCTTCCTTTTTACATTAAGGCCATTTAGAATGGGCACTCAATGCTCCTGTTTATTTCGTAATTGTTTATATACCAGTGTGTACCAAACTGTTGAGAAGAAATGCCTGTAAATACATTATTTGCAGTTTGTCAGACATAACCTTTTAAGAAAGTTGTGCCTCTGAGAGGCTGGGCTATATTAACTTCTGGAGCTCAACCTTCTAGATCAGGGCCTCTCAGGGTGCATGCGCCTGGTGCATGCACTGCGCACGGTGCAAAAGACGACTTCGCTTGGTTGACCAGTGTGCAGACCCCCACTCCTCGATTTGGAGCAATAGCACTGTCTCTCTCTTTTCCCACGCCTGTTTCGCTCGCTCTCCCTGTCTCCCTCTTCCTCACTTGCTCCGTAGCGCTCCAAATCCGAGCTGAGTTGAGCCGAGCTTCAGCCGAGTAGCTCAGAGACGAAGCATTGGTGCGAGCCGGGCCGTTCCGAGCCGAGCGGGACCGATGCACTGTGCACAGGAACTCTGCGCCGCTGTTTGCACGCGTGAGATTTTAGGCGTTTGAGAGGCCCTGTTCTAGATGATCTAAGTGAGTGAAGCAAAAAGGCTCTTATAAAACAGTGTACCTGTTCAGAGCTATAATGCTCATCCCTTGTATATTATCGTGTTGATAATTCTCTCTAATTCTTGTACCTGATATTTTGGACTTATAATCCGCTGTTGTTATCAGAGCTGAGGAAGTCATTATTATTCTATTCAACTGTTATTTGTTCCAAATCATCTATAAATCAAATTTTAAAATATAAAAGGTAAGGAAGGAAAAAAAATTTCAAAATTTAGTCCTTTAAATTATGCTTTGGTCATTTCCTTGTCCGTCCACTCACCACGCAACCTTCTTAGACCTCTTCGTTCCACGATATTCTTGTAGCAAGTGGTAGTACAGCATGGTTGAATGGGCCTGGACAAAGCACCTTTTGATGGCTTTCCTTAAAATTTGAAATTGAACACCAGAAATGTTTCGATTTTCCGATCTTTCAAAATTTTGTGACTTTTTTCTCAGTATGTACGGTCCTAGAGATGTTCTTTCACCTTGGTATTTGCGCAAGGAAGAACTCATTTATGAACTAGCTATTAGAAAGGTCCAATCTCGTGGCACGGTTGCAACAAATGCACTTAGACTCAAAGATTCTTTGGATTTGCCTATTAGTATTCCTGCGGATGGAGAGAAGGAAGTTGATGACGCTTTATCCACGATCACCATTAACAATGCTGACATTGTTTCCGTTAAATTTTATTGAAGGATCAGAACCCCGCGGTAACCAACTTAAACGTGTTCAGCCTAGTCTGTTTCACTTTTACAGCAGAGTGGGGAATCTATTGTCTCTAAAACTCAGTGATGAACATTCTACTATGGTTAACTCCCTGGCTGAACATATTTCTGAGCTATCTAATAAATTTAATCAATTGTTGTCTGGGTCTAAAAGTGTGAAGAGTGACTATCCTTCCCCATTAAATGTCAATACTGAAGAGGAACTGAACAATCCGTTAGACATTGGGGATTCAGTCGATCAAAAACAAGCTTCTGCCCCATCCGAACAAGTTGTAAACGTACTTGGTAATCCACACCATCTGCCGACATTTTTCATTAGTAATGCAGCTTTAGACCCTCCTCAACCTCCGGCGACCCTGCGGTCATATCACCGGGTTTTAGCAACTTACCCCACCACCCTTTAGCCACGTTGCTTAAGGGGATTTCGAAATTTTCTGTGAATTCAACAAGTGACGTCATAACCTTCCTAACATTTCTTGTAGAATTCCAGGAACATGCTTTGGTGTTTGCTCTGTCGCACTCACAAATATAGCAAATAACCTATCCCTACACTTTGATGTCCTCTCAGATAAAAATTGTTTAGGCCATATCCGATACCAGGCCATGAAAGGCCAGTTGAGGCCATATCTAATTTTATACTAATTTAAATAATAGTAATATAACAGGGAGCAGTAAACTCCCAAACCGTGGTGTGTTCTCAGGAAGGTCCTGTCATTTATTGGAGCAGTGGCAATACATATAATTCAATGAACAATTTTTGTTTTAATTTTGGCTTCTGTCAATTAACTAAAGATAAGCCTAACACTGCTCAGAGTTACCCTGTGTAAATAAACACTGTATCTGACATATTTAGATGAAAGATAACTAAGTTTAAATCAGTCATTTAATCAATATTGCACAATGGTGGTATCAAAAATAACATTTTTGATTATGGCGTAACCTAATTTATTGTTCTTCTACAGGGTGAGTAAATTGAATAATTTTATTGTCCAATTAAAGTTTTTGGAATTGAATTAACTTCAGGATTAAAATAAATTAATTAGTAAACATTTAATCTGGTCCATTCTCATTTTGTAGCGATAGAATCCGTAATATATAATTTCCTTATGTACCAGTTTTAGAGGAAGAATCCCGAACTAATCGCGCCCCAAGCAGATGAGAGTCTCCGAGCGGTAAGTATATTTTGTTACTGAGCGCTGTGGCAGAACCCAAGAGCAGATTATTATCGCCGCTTCGACGTTTCCAAAGTTACACTACTTACCCGAACCAGTATTCAGTCGTAGCCAATTGTATGTTGCCCTATATCAGAAATAGTGGAGCAGTGACAATTCAACAGCGGGCCAATCAGAGGCCGCGAAGCGGGTCACGTGATGCTGACGTCATAACGCGGGAAATTTGAATTTTGGCGGAGATGTTAACCTTGACGCGAAATTTGAATTTGTAAACATAGCAACATGCTTTTTGACAGCCACGTGCTTTCTGACAGCTGTCATCCGCCATATTTAAACAACAACGCATCGCTAACCTCTGTGCTGCCATCTTGACGGCACTAAATCTCATAGTTGCCACCTTAGGCACGTGGTAGCGGGCAATTTGGAAAATTCCACGTGCTCCTGATTGTAAACAATGCCACGTGCTTTTGACAGCTGTCATCCTCCATCTCTAAAGAAAAGACGATCGCTAACCTCAGTGTTGCCATCTTAACGGCACTAAACCTCATGGGTGCCACCTCAGACACGTAGTGGCGGGCAATTTGAAAAATTCCACGTGCTCTTGTTTGAAAACAATGCCACGTGTTATTTAACAGCTGCCATCTTTAAACAAGAGAGCATCATGCTGCCAGGGGCTAAATCATCATGGATGCCACCTTAGGCACGTGGTGGCAGGCAACTTGAAAAATTCCACGTGCTTTTTAACAGCGGCCATCTTTAAACAACAAAACTTCAGTGCATTCTCGACGGCTAAGAGAGGAAGCTTATCCTCACATCTGTCATCTTGAAGGGGGACATCCTTAGTTTTACGACAAGATGCCCTTCCCGACACTAATTACACAAGATGGCAGCTGTTAGCTTAGAGGCTACTGCACAAGATGGCGGCTATACATAGGCTGCTATGGACTCCTCCTTCTCCTCCTCTGTCAAGGCACAGCTTTATGTCTCTATGCAACAAGTTTAAACACGCATCGCGAAGGCAAGAGTATGAGCGTGTTTTTAACCTGCAGCGACGACGTCATCCGAGTTGTGCAGGTTTAGACTTGATCGTTGCTTACTGACTTCTAGATACAGTGATAGAGAGTAGAGCGTAAATATGACAAGAACATTAATAGTTGATGTACAAGGCTTCAAAGTAAACGGCAACAAATTTGTGTTTAAAGAGGTGGCTGCGTTAGATTGCAGTGTGTTGTGGGCACCAAAACTTGTTAGTACAGTATTTATCCCACCTTCCCCTTACTGTTTGCAAACAGATGAAGATAAAAAGCAGACTAATAATAATAATAATAATCGTATGGCCTCAGCTACCGTTTGCAGACATTTCGATTTGACGCCATCTGGCTGTCTGCTCGTCAATTTCGACGTTCCGGTTTACTCTGTCTGCCATCTAGCGGACCTAGAGTAAACAGGATCTCTCTTGGGCGTCTATGGCTGAGATTTAATTAATTTTGTCGGGTAAATACCAAATGTATCACCAGAGATCTTTTACATGCCGACATCGTACGACATGGAGTGTCGAATGGACTTTTTTCCGCCCTTCAAAAATCCGACTACCTCTGCCGGGTTTGAACCCGCTATCTTGGGATCCGGAGGCCGACACTCTACCACGGACCCACAGAGGCAGCTAAAAGCAGACTGAATGGATCGAAAATGTTTAGGTTTGCAGTGGGAAGAAGAAGGAATACCTTATCTTTTTTCTGTCTTTAATGATGAACACACATTTGTCAAGAGCAGATTTTGTTTTTTAAAATGGTTGTGAAAAGAAGGGAAGATTGCGTGAGTATCTACCATCATCGTGAGAAATTATCGACATGCATGAATTAGGGAGTCCATCATTTAAAACTCTTCTGTAGAAGCATAGTAGAGAAACAAGTAAACTGTCTTTACAACATGTGTGCATGCTCTTTGTTTGGTTGTGATGCAGTGCATGCCGGGAGGTGAATAACATATGTAAATTGCCGTGTCAAAATAACGTTAGTGTGAAAGAAGCATTTGTAGAGTGAAGACATCATGTCATTTCTAACTGATACCGCGTGTAACGCAGTTGAACAGGCAATCGTAAAGTTTTATGCATGCAAAAGAAAACTAAGCACGTTTACTGAAGAAGAGTTAAGTGCATTACCAAAGTCGTTTTTTGGTTAATGTAGCTGCGAATGCTGTAAAGAAGATTTGAGATAAGGGGCCTCGTGAGTGGACTCAAGATCCTGTTTTGTCAGAGCTTCAAACGTGTAGTTTACATCATGAACAAGTGAGTTTGGGTAGAAGACCTTCTGTGAGACAGTGTCGTACATGTCAACTGATTAAACTGTATCGCGGACCTAAAACTAACGAGTTGTCATCGCTTATAAACACTTATCATGGCTGCGAAGAGAGTAAACAAGAGAAAGGTGAAGAAACGTGCTGGGAGAAAGGTGAGGAAGCATGCTGGGCATGGGATCATCAATAAAGTGATTGATCTTCTTCCCTTCGAGCTTCATCTTCCTACTTACGAGTTCTGCGGCCCTAGAACACGACTTGACGTTCGCTTGGCACGTGGTGTTCCTGGTATAAATATGTTAGATGCTGCCTGCCTTGCTTATCGACAAAACAATCCTGAACTAAGACGTGTAGCTGATGAAAATCTGCTTCGTAAAGCTATGCTGCGTGTGTCGTCACCTAGTGCTTCAGTTGCTGATATGATAGCAGCACTTGTCGTTGCCGGTGGAATAAAAGGAAAACTGTTACTAGGTAGTGGCAAAGACAATAAAATAAAGAAAGGATAAAACAGATTTACTTGAAGAAAATTTGTATATATATAAAATATATTACAGGAGTTGTTTAATATTAATCCTACAGAATGTCCTACTAATAATGTTAACTTAGAAGAAGGGAGAGGTAGAGGATTGAGAATTTTAAAAACACACCCAAGAGTTAAAGTGCGTCTTCTTTATTAATCCATGAATTAAATCTGGCACTAAAACCAAGCCATTTAACATACAGTTTATTCCCACGACGTCGAATTACACGCTCAAATAAATAGTGATCAGGATATTTTGTTTTTTGCAGTTCTTCAATGTAGAATCCTCCTTCAATAGGCTGTCCTCTGAGATCACGAAGTAAATACGTAACTGAATTAGTAAGCTTAACACTCCTAATTAGAAAAATGTCAGTGCACCAGTTGGGAGTTGCAAAAGTATACAAAGATAGGCTTGTGTTTGCTTATGCGAAAAAAAATCACCTTCTTTAATGCGATAGTGGTGCGGATCGACTGTTTTAATTACAAGGTGAATAGCATCTAGGCGAGGTGTATTCCTTGTAACAAGACGTGGCTTTGTTCCAATAGTGCGATGAGGTGTATCGTTGTAGGTAGAGACAAGTCTAGGTAGCCGATCAATCCAACGATATGAACCTTGTGCAGTAAATTCTCGCCACATCATTGTTTTCAGTGTACGATTAAATCGTTCTACAACACTTGCCTTGAGATTGCTGAACGTAAAGTAGTGTTGAATGCCAAGTAGCTTGAGGTAAGAAGAAATATCCTTGTTGCAAAACTCTTTACCTTGATCGGTTTGAAGAAGCCTTGGGCAGCGTTTCGATTCTTCAACAATATGTTTAAATGCTTCTTTGACTTCAGCTGCTGTCTTAGAACGGACTGTGAATTTTGAGTGTCATTATGCAATAGTCAAGAAACCGACCGAGCAGAACGTGCTAATATAAAAACGTGTTGTTATAATCTAAACTAATAATGTGCACTTTCTAAAGAAGAGCAACAAAACGCATGCTTACTTAGAAAATGTTCAAGCTGTAGAATGTTTATTGTAAATATTAAAAACTCTAGGACACGAACTTAATGTTTTTTGTAAAATTCCGGCACTACAATACCTTGAATGTGCAGCGAACAAAGCCATATCCAAAACACCGACAGCAATAACGCACGCTTTCTGAGAAAAGTATTCAAGAAACCGACCGATAAGAAAAAAATTTGAGATGTAGAATATTTCATAGCGAATATTGAAAACAACACTTGCAGGACAAAGTTCCGGCACTACAATACTTTGACGCTGCAGCGAACAAAGCCATATCGAACAAACCGACCGATTAGAAAAACAAAACTCAGAATATTTCACAGCGAATATTGAAAACAAACTCGCGGGACAAAATTCCGGCACTACAATACTTTCACGCTGCAGCGAACAAAGCCATATCCTAAAACCGAGCGATAAGCAAAACAAAACCTACTTTGAAGCTGCAGCATCGTAAGAGGCTACTAAAGGGAGCCCCAGGGGCTCAGAACTTGGGAGCGTAGACGGGGCGTTGAGCTGAGTCTCGGCATTGCTTCTACTTGTGCTACGCTCTTTACTGTTATCTATCCTATCCGACTTCCCTTCCGCAGCGACAGTTGCGGAATCCTTGTAGAACTGCAGCTGATACAAACATCAAAGTAATTGACAGTGCATTCAGAAGTAGGATTTTGAGTTGTAGAATTCGGCTGCAGCAAGACAAAACCATATCGGAAAAACCGACTGATAAGAAAAACAGAACTTACTTTGAAGCTGCAACATCGTAAGAGGCTACTAAATCGGGCCCTAGGGGCTCTGAACTTGGAAGCGTAGACGGGGCACTCAGCTGTGTCTTAGCATTGCTTCTACTTACTTGTAAAAGTAAGAAAGAATTTGGATCTAACACATATGATAAATGTTGTATAATATGGGATTAAAACATGTATGTCTAGCTTTCCAATTCATAGTCATAATCACGCTTCAACAAAACTAATAACACAAGATTTGTTCTCTATACCACGGTATATAATGCAAACAGAACGTTGATTTAGAACTTCTAATTTTAAATCAGTTAGCACACTAAATCTATTGGGTAGAAAAACTTGGAAGTCCTCACAGACGCATAAAATTCTTTCCCCAAATTTTGTTTTTAATTTTCGTAGCGAAATCACTTTAAATTGTTCATTTAACGGTAGAATCGTCAGCGACCTGGTAGTAGGAGTTGAAATATGACCTATCTGGTTAATCTTCTCCATTGTTTTCCTACAAAAAGCGAAATACTAGTTTTTAGATTTTTAAAACCATGTAAACATGTGAGATCGATAAAAAGATCGAAACGTACCTTAAGATCTGCACATTGAAGACTGCACCTGCGACTCGGATGAATAACGATTAAAGACTGCAAACTGCGACTTGGATGAATAACGACAATAATTCTTGATGTGCCTAGAAAACAAAGAAATATTAATACATGTGTGTAGCTTGAAAGAATAGGCTAGGCGTAGGCATTACTAAAGTAAAGTTAGCACTTGCGTCGCACATAGTGATAATAGGATAGGGAAAGGCTACGAAAGTTTGTCGGTTCGTCAACAGCTAGTTAAAAAGTAAGGTAGCTGTACATGCAACTTGCTTGTGAAAAATGCAAACACTAACCAACAGTTTAGGCTTAGTTCAAGATGTGCAGATGAAGAATGTTCACAGCAGACGGTAATTTTCTAAAAAACAAAGAAAAAGAAATCGTAAATATATAACAAGTAGAAAATAATAATAATAATAATAATAATAATAATAATAATAATAATAATAATAATAATAATAATAATAAGCAAACAAATAAATTTACTTTTTCAGCAGATAGCACTAGACGGCAGATGATGATGAGCTTGAATCAAAGTAAGGGAATTGAGTAAATTGGTTATTCGTTTATATACACAAAAGCACTTTACACACACGGGCACTGCAACTGTTATCCGTCTTACACACAAGACTACATCCGGTGGAACTGGGGCTTGTTACTAGGCAGCAAAGCAAAATTGCGCACGTGTGCATTACAGTTTTAACAAAAGTTTATGCAGCTAAGTGTCTTCAAAGAAGCGGACGGTACTATGTTAAAAACTATTAAAGCACAGGCCTTCAAGGTGTGCAGTAGACTAAGACCTAGCTGCCCCTTCCCGTGTCGATATCCCCTAAGAGAAGGGCTGTTATCAACGCCTAAACCTGACTGTTAACTTGGTGGTGGCTCGGGGTCTTGAGCTGAGTCTGAGCGAAACAAACGTGCTGTCGCAGCTGTGAGCTGAGTCTAAGCGAAACAAACGTGCTGTCTGGTTGTGAGCTGAGTCTAAGCAAACCAAACATGCTGTAGTGACAACGACGGGGTCTTGAGCTAAGTCTAAGCGAAACAAACGTGCTGTCGCGGCTGTGAGCTGAGTCTAAGAAAAACAAACGTGCTGCCGAGGCTGTGAGCTGAGTCTAAGCGAACCTAACGTGCTGTCGGTGTCTTGAGCTGAGTCTAAGCGAAACAAATGTGCTGTCTGGGTTGTGAGCTGAGTTAAGCAAAACAAACATGCTGTAGTGACAACGACGGGGTCTTGAGCTGAGTCTAAGCAAAAAACGTGCTATCGGGTCTGTAAGCTGAGTCTAAGCAAAACAAACATACTGTAGTGACAACGACGGGGTCTTGAGCTGAGTCTAAGCGAAACAAACGAGCTGTTAGGGCTGTGAGCTGAGTCTAAACAAAACAAACATGCTGTAGTGACAACGACGGGGTCTTGAGCTGAGTCTAAGCGAAACAAACTTGCTATTGGGGTCTTGAGCTGAGTCGAAGCAAAACAAACATGCTGTAGTGACAACGACGGTGTCTTGAGCTGAGTCTAAGCAAAACAAACGTGCTGTTGGGGTCTTGAGCTGAGTCTAAGCGAAACAAACGTGCTGTCGGTGCTGTGAGATGAGTCTAAGCAAAACAAACGTGCTAAGTTGACGACAATGGGACCATAAGCTGAATCTAAGCATCGCTTGTGTCGAGCTGTAGTTGGGGAACGATCCTCGATCCCTGAGCTGGGCGCGGCTAACAGTATCCCCTTGCGAGCGACAACTCGGGGGCCTTGTGCTGGAGCGACGATTTATAACAACACTTACAGTATTTAATGCCTAGTGGCTTTGCGGCCCTGAAGCCTCTAGGGCTTTAGCGACTGAACTGATTGAGCTACTGTTGTGTAATTACTTATGATACAGTTGCGAGCGAGCAATGGACTTCGTACAGGGAGAAACTTGCTTATGCGTGACATTCCTTTCGATAAGCGAGTGTGCACTGCCCGACTCTAGCAGCTGCAGCACCTTGTTTGTTTGCCTCAAGCTTACTCTAAAAAAATATTCTTACATGATCAAACAACGTTTTTTGTAAAATACATCCCCACGCCCACGATATTTCTTGCCCGGGGGCTTACGCATCTCAGACTCGGTGCATCCAACAGATATACCCTTAGAGTTTTGCAGCATTTAGCTCACCACGGTCCGGTGTCGGCACATAGCCTACTCCAGCACCAAGGTGTCTGCTTAACACCCCCTATCCGACAGCGTAATATACTCTTACAGCTTTTCAGCCTGTGTAAAAATGCAGCCCGGTTTCGGCACATAGCCTTCTCTAGCACCAAAGGTTCTGCTCAACGCCTCCATCCGACTCGACCCGGTGCCGGCACATAGCCTACCACAGCACCAAGGGTTCTGCTCAACGCCTCCATTCGACAGCGTGATATGCTCTTACAGATGCCCAGCATTTAGCTTACTATGGCCTAATGCCGGCACATAGCATACTCCATCACCAAAGGATCTGCTCAACGCCTCCATCCGATTCGGCCCGGTGCCGGCACATAGCCTAATCCAGGGTCTGCACAAGGCTTAACGCGCCCCCCTATCCGACAGATTAACAGCGTAATATGCCCTTGCATCTTCCTAACATTTAGCCTTTGTAAAACCACAGCCCGGTGCCGGCACATAGCCTACTCCAGCACCAAGGGGTCTGCACAAACAGGACTCGAACCGGCTAAGTAACAGGACATTAAGTTACCGCGTGTACTCATTTTTGCTAAGTCACTTCTGTACGCAAGCAGTAGTAAAAATTCGCAGAGCAGATTTATTTTACATGTTGCCTCTCCCTCTCCCGTTGACTCTGAGATCGTTTCCTTCCTAGGTCTGAAAACACTTTCGCAGACGTTTTTACAGTTGCCGCACAAGGATAGTTTTCTCGTCCTCGAGTTCGAAGATGCAAATAGCCTAAGTCGTGCTGAGCAGCAGTCGCATCGTAGACCAAGGCTGTAGAGGTTTAGTTTTCTGCTTGCTTCCCTCGTCGTGTACGGTGCGTGCTTTGACACTAAGTTCGAATCTTGACCAAGTCAGCGATTTCTCCGTCAGATGGGGACCGTCAAGAAGGGCGTGCGGTCGTTCTCTGAGATAATAGTATGTATGTTGAGAAGGACACCTTGCTGGCGGTGTGCCGACAAGTGGCAGTTTGCTTGATTGTTCAGTTAAATTCCGCACCAAGATAGAAGTCATGCTAGACTATATCTCAACGGAATTACGTATCCCTACGAAAACATACTCGCAGAATTTATGCCATAGGTACTCAGTTGCAGAATAGCACAGCGCAAGGACAGATATACAGATGGGGACCGTCAAGAAGGGCGTCCGGTCGTTCTCTGAGATAATAGTATGCATGTTGAGGAGGACACCTTGCTGGAAGTGTGCCGACAAGTAGAAGCTTGCTTGCTTGTCCTCTCAAATTCCGTACCAAAATAGCAGTAGCCCATGTGCATGTAGTTAAAGATGGCCACCGACCGCTGTCAAAATAGCACGTGGATTTAAAGAGCACGTGGCTAAGGTAGTGCCCTAATGATAGCAGCGCGATGCTGTCTTGTTTAAAGATAGCCGTAGTCAGCTTGACAGCTGTCAAAAAGCATGTGGAATTTTTCAAATTGCACGCTACCACATGCCTAAGTTGGCACCCATGAGGATTTAGCCCCGTTATGATGGCAGCATGATATATAGCAGCCATCTTGCGCAAGCACCCCTAGGCCGTCTCATAAGAAGCTGTGTATAGTCGCCATCTTGTGCAATTAGCGTCGGGTAGGGCATCGTGTCGTAAACCTAAGGATAGCCCCTTCAAGATGGTGGATGCGAGGTTAGGCTCGCTCTCCTTGGAGTCGGGAAGGCACTGAAGTTTGTTGTTTAAAGATGGCCGCTGACAGCAGTCAAAAAAGCACATGGAATTTTTTTAATTGCCCGCTACCACGTCCCTTGGGTGGTAGCCATGTACATTTTGCCCCGTCAAGATGCCAGCACTGAAGTTTGCGATCGTCTGTTGTTTAAAGATAGCCACTGTCAAAAAGCACGTCGCTTTGTTTGCAAACAAGAACACGTGGAATTTTCAAATTGCCCACCACCACGTGCCTAAGGTGGCACCCATAAGGATTTAGCCCCGTCATGATGGCAGCATGATGCTCTCTTCTTTAAATATGGCAGCTGTCACAAAAGCACGTGGCTTTGTTTTTAAAATGGCCGCTGTCTAAAACGCACGTGGAATTTCAAATTGCCCGTCACTACATGCCAAAGGTGGTAGCTGTGAGGTTCAGTGTCCTAAAGATGGCAGCACTGAGGTATGTTTAAAGATGGCACAAAGCGCGTGGCTTTCTTTACAAACAAGAGCACGTGGTGATGACGTCACGGTCACGCGACCGGCGTCAATGACCTTGGCCGGGGTCAATGACCTGGGGTACTGACGCAGCATAAAAATGCTGACACATTTCCAGATTTAGAACTGTCACAGCTCCCCTACTAACCTTTTAGTTTGGATTAAATAACAATGATGAAATTCACTTTATTATTAATCAGTAAGATGTTACACCTTACCACACGAAATCTACCTCTATATTGAAGGACGACAAGTCATATGGAAGTGGACCGAGCACATCACAACTGAACAACCATGCTCTAGCTTTTCTCTTTTCTGAAGCGCGATATGAAGTAAATAATGTCGAAATAGATAGAACGAAAAATGTTGGTATTAAAAGTGCAATGAAACTCTACCCATCTTTTTGTGATGAAGAAAGTAATCTTTTGCGGATGGCAGGATGGTGTCCAAAAGCTACTAACAACTGGATGATTAATGAGTATGGAATTTAAGACTTTACACGTATTATAATCAACGCAAAACTAGAGCTTATTCTGATCCGTGATCGAAATGATTACAATTCTCTTAAAGAAGCAGAAACACCAGTAGACTCGAAAATTACACTTCATCGTACATTGTGGAGGATTCCACATGTAACCTTATCTGATCGTTAAAAACTTCCATTGCTGAAGATTGTAGAAAATGATACACCATTACCTATACGTTTTCTACGTTGGAAACTGCATGAATATCCTGTGTTACCACCTACAAACAAGCATAGATGGGCTGTTAAAACGTCACGTTTTACTGAGGAGCCATTGTATATTATTTTGATTTCAAATCAATCGTAAATTCAATCACGAAAAAGATAGCTCACTGTTTGATCACTGTAAATGAAGACATGTTAGACTATATCTCAACGGAATTACGTATTCCTACGAAAACATAGACATTAACTTTGAGAAAAATAAATTTGGGATGCTCTATGACATGTTTTGTAAATTCCATTCATCGTATTATCAGAAAATAGATCATCCGATATTTTCGCCTCACGAATTAAAAAATAAAGCACCGATTGTAATTTTAGACTGCGCTTATCATGAAGAGCCTATAAAATAATCTCCTGTTGATATTCGTTTAGAATTTGAAACATCTGAAAACATTCCTGCTAACACAGCAGCCTATTGTCTTATTATTCATATGAGTGATGTTACTTACCATCCACTAACGAATATTGTTACCAGATTATAAACAAGGATAGCCCTTTATCATCAACATTAGTGTGTGCTTCATCATCGTACGCTATGGAACAGAAAGAGTACCACAAATAAAACTGTAAATGTTCACGCTGTTCGCATGCTCATACGCAACAGCTTATTAATCTCACACAAGTAAGTGAGGCTATTATGATGTTCTATAAACATAGAAGTTTTTAGATGAGGTGCCAAAATACGTCATTCAATATTTACCGCCAGGATTTTATCCACGTACGCTGCCCCTTACGTAGATGATTTTTGGAACACCCTTTCTCTACACAATAAGATGTCGATCTATGTAGCTTTATGCAGAACCTGTCATCGTCATTACAAGCGTCGAGTGGAGAAAAGTGATGATGATTTGGATGGACCAAATCCAAGGATTAAGCAGTGTACACAGTGTTTAGATGAACTTTTCTAGTACATAATGATGATGATGATGATGATGATGATGATGATTCGGAAAAAGAGTAAAGCACATGAATAACAAGGTAAGGACTGCATTATCTTCTTTGTAAAGCATGGCATACTTAGTATAACATATTTCTAAATGTTTTGTTTCATTTGAATGTTGCAGGAGGCATTACAACTTCAGAAGCATGCTACCTCTTCGCAAAAGCTGTTAAGAAACATACCAACCTTGTCAGCAACAAAACGAAAACTGTTGTAGCACATTGTAAATAAATATTTCATTGCATTCAAAATGTTGTACTTATTGCAATCCTTACATCTACTATTCTATCCATAAAAGCTTATAAAAACGATCAAGTCTAAACGTGCACAACTCTGATGACGTCATCGCTGCAGGTTTAAAAACACGTGCACGCTCTCGCCTTCGCGATACATGTTTAAACTTGTTCGATAGAGGCATAACGCTATGTCTTGACAGAGGAGGAAGAGGAGAAGGCCATAACAGCGTATGTGTAGTCGCCATCTTGTGCAGTAGCCTCCAAGCTAGCTCTCTCCATAAGAGCCTGTGTATAGCCACCATCTTGCGCAATCGCCCCTAGGCCGTCTCATAACAGCCCATGTATAGGCGACATCTAGTGCAATCGCGCATGGCCGGCATCTCTAATAGCATCTTGGTTTAAAAACTAAGAAAATAGTATGTTGAGAAGGGCAGCTCGGTATGTTGAGAAGGGCAACTTGCTATAAGATCGTAGTAAATTGAGAAGGGCAGCTTTCTTGCTCGCGGCGTGGCTAAGTCCCGCGCTATAAAGTTTTCTTCCGTCAAGATAGTACTAAGCCATGTGTATGTAGTTAAAGATGACGCCTGACAGCTGTCAAAAACCACGAGGAAATTATCAAATTACCCGCCACCACGTTCCTAAGGATGAGGTTTAGTGCCGTAAAGATGACAGCGCGCTGCTCTGTTGATTAAGCATGGCCGCTGACAGCTGTCAAAAAGACGTGGAATTTCAAATCGCCCGCCACCACATGCCAAAAGTGGTAGCTATGAAATTTAGTGCCGTAAATATGGCAGCACTGAGGTTAGCGATGCGTTCTTGTTTAAAGATGACAGATGTCAAAAGCACATGGCTTTCCTTACAAATAAGAGCACGTGGAATTTTTCTAATTGTCCGCCACCGCGTGCCTAAGGTGGCAACTATGAGGTTTAGTGCCGTCAAGATGGCAGCACTGAAGTTAGCAATGCGTTGTTGTTAAAAGATGGCGGATGATAGCTGTCAAAAAGCACGTGGCTGTCAAAAAATCACGTGGCTTTGTTTACAAATTCAAATATCACGCCAAATTTCAAATCTCCCGCCAAAATTCAAATTTCCCGCGATATGACTTCAGCATCATGTGACCCGCTCCGCGGTCTCTTATTGGGCCGCCGTTGAACTGTCACTGCTCCACAACTCTCGGGCAAGATCGTTTGAAAATATGAAGATCTAGATACGCCCGAATGGTCGAAGCACAGTGAATATGTGTGGAAAGAAGTGTTATAAACTATATTACGAATGAATTAGTTATTATGTACCGGTATTAAATGTTCATAAAACTATTGAAAATGGCAAGCAAAGCAATATGACTTCGACACGCATATGAAGACGAGTTATCTGACCTCTTTATCACGAAGGAGCGCGAGTCCACTAGTTTATATATTAGAAGACTTTACTAAAAAACAGCTTTGGCTAATCCGTCTGTCCGTTCTAGTGGACGGATTTGCTTCATTTTTGTTTTATTATCTCCGGAATTACCTGCCAGTGAATCATGAGACATCTATAGGTCTATAAGTTCAGTGAATTTTGATTAATCATAAAATCAAATCATTAAGAGATGACTCGAATAATAGCATTCGATGGCTTACCCTAACCTCCAATACATTCTGTACTTAGTAGGTTGCTATGCGATTAACACTTTCAATAATATTCTGATACTAGCTGTAGTATCCGGCGTTGTCCGGGTAGCTTTTGAATGTTTACCTTTAGTATTTTTATTACCAATTAGTTAAGTGTGAAGTGGATGCTTATTGATTTAGTTTTGAGATGTTGATATTACGACCTATTATGTAGTTTTAGATGTATCTGATTTCAAGTTTTAGATTATTTAATATTCGAGTAAAACCTTGTTATTGTGGAAGCCAGAATTGACTGGGAAGTATTTGATTCATTCCAAAAAAATAAAAGAAATAATAATAATCTTAGCGACCCAGAAAATTATGGATTCGACACTGTTTTCGATTATTTTGATATATCACACCCCCTCGCTCCCCACCCCAAAGGAGGCAGAACTTGGACTCTAAAAATTTCCGGAATGTCACCATTCATCTCAGCGACCCCGAAAAGTATGGATTCGACATTATTTTCGTATATGTTTATATGTGATCCCCTCGCCCCCACCCAAAAGGGGGCTGAATTTCGACTTGGAAAAATTCCGGTGTATCACTATTCATCGCAGGGAATCCGAAAACGATGGATTCGATACCATTTTCATATATTTCATATGTGAACCCCCTCGCCCCCCCCCCGCCTCTAAGGGTACTTGGGGTGTCTTACCCGCACGCGGTTTGTCTCCTGATACTATGTCGTAAGTGTACCAAGTTTGGTGTAAATCGCTCCAGTGGTTTAGGAGGAGATGTAGCATGGGGAGGTCCCCATACGTACATACATACATACATATAATGATATTTATATATATACTAGCAAATGTACCCGTGCTTCGCTACGGTATTCTATACTGTATACGGATATCGACCTAAATACTGTGCGTGCAGTAAATGAGACTGTTTTAAAATTGCATGTCTCTTAGCCTTATCCGAGAAATAGCATGGGGAGGTCCCCATACGTTGTTTCCAATGTAAAGTGAAGGTTGCGGAGTTGTGATGATAACGGCATGCTCACTTGCCTACAGCCATTCACAATCGCGTTGGCAAGTTTACATTATAATTGCAGGCCCCCATTGCCTACTGCGCGGTCACAATCGATTTGGGGAGTTTTAGTTCCATTTCCTACTTTCAGACAGGTTACAGTTGAGGAGTTTTTATTATAATAGCAGGCAACTTCCCTACCACCAGTCAAAATTGAGTTGTGCAGTTATCATTATAATGACAGGCCCTTTTTACTGCTGCCAGCCAGCTTGCTGCCAGTCACACAGAATTAGTGAGTTTCCATGAAAATCGCAGGCCACTATGCCTAATGCCAGTCAAATTTTAGATTGGAACATTTGTTTATAATGGCGGGCACCCTGGCCTAGAGCCAAACACAATAGGGTAGGGGACTTTCGAACAAAACTGCATGATTCCTTGCCTTCTGCAAGACAAATCGAGAAGTGAATTATTCATTAAAATGGTAGGCCCTCCTTACTAATGCCGTTTACACAGGAGTTGAAGAAGGACCCCTTTCCTACTGTCAGCAGTCAAAGTCAGTGTAGGGAGTACTGATTACAATAGCAGACACACCCTTCCTCGATCGCTACAAATCGACATCAATGAATATATATAGATGGACATACGAAAGTATATGCATGTTTACAATATTGCAGACCTTCATTTACAGATTAACTGCTGCTAAACGGTACGTCATATTGACAAAGGATGGTATCGTAAGGCGCAGTATTTAGCGATCTAAATGGCTGGTCCTATGATATTTTCTCGCATATCATCTATTCATGGGTCAGATTGAGTCAGGAACGTTGAATAGGTATAAATTTGTGTAAGATTATCTTACATTGCATTACTTTTCGGATAATTATGTGACATAGCATTTGGCTCACATATGGGTACTAGGTGGGCCAATGTTCGTGTAGAGTTTGATCATACTATCTTTCCTGTAAGTGATTGAAAGTATGAATTGTACAGGTAAAGAGTCCAAATTTACTTAAAATCGAGAAATAGAGACGAATCTAACGTATAAGCTATACAGATACAACAAACAGACATAAGACTAAGGTTGAAGATCACTCCTAATTCAACGAAGATTGTGCCATCCGTTATGTGATAGGACTTCCCGTTTATCCCACGAAATACCTCGAAACGAAGGTCTGCGCCATCATTAAAATTGCTTCCATATTTCGATATTCTTCGGGGATAAAAAATGAAAAATTAAAGGTCTCTGAAGTTTTTCGTTCGTTACAGGCTGAAACGTATAATTTTGCCAAATTTCAATTTTCTTGCTTGTCTGGCAGATTATGCTGCAATCTGGATTTTGGGGAGGGGCTAAAAATTATGACTTTCAGGAAATTTAACCAACAAATATGCAGACGATCATTATTACCCCTCAAACGGGTATCTGTACGACAATTTCACCAAAATAGTCAATGTACAGATACACACAGTCGTTACGATTTTATTTATATAGATAGATAAGGAATCTGCTCCACGTACAACACATTTTGGCTACGTCCGCTGAACTTAACCTGCAAAACCAACCGTTCATGATATCTCACTTATTAATCCTCCTGTCGAAAAATTCATATGAGAACAAAAGTTTTAGAAATGGATTTCCATTAAGGATTGTAGATTGCGATTAATTTCGGATGTGCAAATTTTGAGGAAGTGCAAAATCATGGTTCCGGTTTCGGATAAACCCCCAGTAAATTTAGGTATTCATAAATAATATTGGCGCTAAAACCTACACAAGGACAGGTGGATTCTAAATATCAAGTTTGGTAGAAATATATTCAGTAGTTTTCAAGTTATAAAAACTCATACAGTCAAACCGACAAACAGACACCAAGTTAAGAAATATGCAGATGGTCATTAATACAACTGAAACGGATAACTGTACGGAAATTCCGCCAAAATTTCGTTGCGATTATATTTATATAGATGACAGATAAGCATGGGCACGTTTGAAAGTGCAAACCTTCATTTCGAGATTTACTGCTCCTAAACGGTACATCATTCCAACAAACGGTTTAAACCCTCCGACGTCCCTTTCATCGCTCTACATATTTGGTGTTAAAACATTTTCTCGTATCTCACATATTTATGTGTTCTATTGAGTTACGATATTTGAATGGGGTGAAATTTGGGTACATTTTCATCATTTTACATTATTTTTCACATACTTATGTGGAAGCTAGAATCATGAAATGGGGTTCGCGTATAGCCATTGGTCGTGTCAATGTGCGTGCCAAATTCGATGACTCTACCTTTCCCATAAGTGTGTCAAACTAAGTAATACACGTGTAAAAAGCGCAAAATTTACGAACCATAGAAATATACAGCCAAATCTACCGTATAGGGGAGAGAGAGATACGACAAAATATCACAGGACAAAAGTAGTAGATCACTCGAAATTGAACGGAGATCGTGCCATCCGTTTTGTGATAGGAATTACCGTTTAGCAGCGAAATACCTGGAAACGAAGGTCTGTACCGTCATTAAATTGCCTATATTTCGATACTCTTCGGCACAAAAAGTGAAATATTTAAAGATCTTGGAAGTTTTCCGTAGGTTACCGGTTAAAACGTATAAATTTGCTTAATTTCAATTTTTCAGCTCGTGTGGCAGATTGTGAGGCAATCTTGATCTTGGGCGAGTTGGGGGGGGGGGTAAAATGTAAGACTTCCGGGAAACTATAGCTAAAAATATGCAGGTGGTCATTATTACCCCTTAAACGGAAAGCTGTACGAAAATTTCGCCAAAATAGTCAATGCACAGACACACGGTCGTCACGATATGATTTATCCGGATAGATAAGGAATCTGCTCCACGTATAACACCTTTTGGGCTATGTCCGCTAGACTTAGCCTGAAAACCGACCTTTCATGTTATCTCCCTTATTAATCCTCCCGTTAAAAATGCATATGAGAAAAAGAAATTAGAAATGGATTTCCAAACAGTTTGATCGATTTCCATTCAGGTTGGTCTTGTACTTTATATATTGTGGGAGATTAAAAATCACCATTTCGGTCCCCTATAAAACCCCAGTCCATTCCGGAAATTTGAAATGGTATAAACCTTAAAACCTACCCTTGGAGGTGTGGATGCTAAATATAAAGTTTGGTTCAAATATCTCAGTAGTTTTCAAGTTGTAAGAAATACGCTTTACACGCACCCGCTCTTGCGTTAAGTCCGGTGGGACTTGTACCGAAAAACGGTCCGTTAAAGATATCTCCGTTATTAATCCCGGTATCGAAATGATGCACATTAAACAATGTTTAGAAATTAATTTCCATTAAGTCAGGTAGATTTCCATTAAGTTTCGTTGTGTATATTTTGAGGGAGTGCAAAATCACGGTTTCGGTTTCGTAAAAGTCCCCAATTACTTCAGGGATTTATAAACAATATTTGCCCTAAAACCTGCCCAAGGACAGGTGGATTCTAAATATGAAGTTTGGTGGAAATATATCCAGTAGTTTTCAAGTTATAGAAAGACAAACAGACCAACAGACAAACAAACAAACTAACTAACTAACTAAATAACAGACACCAAGGAAACCTACCCTTGGAAAGATGGATGCTATATGTAAAGTTTGGTTCAAATATCTTCAGTAGTTTTCAAGTTGTAAGAAATACGCTTTACACGCACCCGCTCTTGCGTTAAGTCCGGTGGGATTTGTACCGAAAAACGGTCCGTTAATGTTATCTCCCTTATTAAATCCTGTTATCGAAATGATGCACATGAGCAAAAATGTTTAGAAATTAATTTTCATTAAGGCAGGTAGATTTCCATTAAGTTCGGTTGAGTATACTTTGAGGGAGTGCAAAATCACGGATTCGGTTTCGTAAAAATCCCCACTCAGTTCAGGGATTTAGAAACGATATTTGCGCTAAAACCTGCCCAAGGACAGGTGGATTCTAAATATGAAGTTTGGTGGAAATATATCCAGTAGTTTTCAAGTTATAGAAGGACAGACAAACAGACAAACAGACAGACAGACACCAAAGCTAAAAATGATGCAGATGGTCATTATTACACCTGAAACGGATAACTGTACGGAAATTTTGCCAAAATAATCAATGTACAGACACACGGTCGTTACGATTTTATTTATATAGATATAGATAATTATGCGATTTTCATCATTAGTAATGTGATTGCATGTAGCCATGTTTGATTACTAATTGTCAAGCCAGAGAAAATACACTTCCTCTAATCGCGAAAGAATACTATTCCCTGCTAGATACTCTTTGATTCTCTGACCTTTCCCAGCTTTTAAATGTATTCAGCAGATGACAGAAGGTTCCTAATAACTTACATGCTGCTAAGAGGAAAAGTCTACGTACAAACAGACCCCATCATGACGTACGCCTTAGACATTATCTGGGAACACCTATCGAAGGATAACCTAGCTACACTAGAAAGAGTGAAGGCCAAGTATCTTAAAGAAGGTCTCTGCCTGGCAGAAGACGCTCTTCTAGACTAATTTATGAGCTCAGAAAACAACCGTTCTATATAGAAAAACTGCGATTATAAATACCATTGCCTTCTACGGTACAATACCAGGGATAAAATAAGCGAATATGTGGATAGATTTTTACCAAGCAGACGGCATGATGACGTCAGAATGGATGAATTATGACTACGAACTGCGGCGTACCGTAACGCGCGTCTTATTAAATGTCTATAAAATCACTGAAAAGGACAGGCAGAACAATATGACTACGACAGGCATATCGAGACGAGTTGAAAATGAAAACCTACAACCTGTTTTCCAGTCATTGACCGGGTCAGGGATGTAATGAATGAAACATATATAGGCTGTTATTACAATGGTGTCGCCACTCCCTAGGTGATTTATTAATGAGTGATAAATGCTATGAAATGATAATGGAGAGTGTTGCTGGAATGAAAGATTACAGGGAAAACCGGAGTACCCGGAGGAAAACCTGTCCCGCCTCCGCTTTGTCCAGCACAAGTCTCACATGGAGTGACCGGAAATTGAACCCCGGTATCCAGCATCAAGACGAGTTATCTGACCTATTTATAACGAATACTACGAAGCAGCACGGCTCCTTTAGTTTTAATATGAAAATAAATTGGCTTTATTACCTGTATTTAACGTCTCCAAACCGCACAGCTCTGCTAGGTGCATGCCATGCGTTGAACTAGTCGGGAACATTCAAAGGTGTTAATGTGTCAAGCGTTGTGCATAAAATCTCCAAGCCAGTGCTCTGCTCCGTGCATACTACCTGTGTGCGAGTTCTGTGATGATCTCAATGCAGGGTGAAACATCTCACACTGTCCTGTATCATGATCGGGAATGATCTGAGATAAATTTATATGAAATGCTTTCATTTATGGCTGGATGTCGTGTCGTCGCGAACCTCAGTGGGGGAATTAATTAAGAGGGAATGAAGGATGGTAAGGAGTTGGAAGGAATTGGTTGTGACCTATGAGTAGGAACTGCCCCGGCATTTGCTTGAAAGTGAAAATGTGAAACCACGGAAAACCATTCTGAGGATAATCGACAGTGTCGTCCGAAGCTAGGTTCTCTAAAATGCAGAGTTTGGCTCCATAGCCGACCCGCATTAACACGCGCGGCCACTCCGCTCGGTAGCTCATACTAAACTTGGAATTAATTTTAATTAATTTTAACTATTTATTGTACACAGTGTATAGTTCCGAATCACTACGTTACGTCATAAAGTAGTTTTCCAGTTATATCATATCAACACAACGCGCACCCGCCGCTGGGATATGTCCTTTAGAACTTAGACTGTAAAACGTGCCTTATTATCCCTCATATCGAAATGGGTAAATGATAAAAAAGTTTTAGATTTCCATTAACGTTGGTATTTTGATTATTCGTCCGTGAGATTGAGATTTTAAGAGTAGGACAGACCTCTTGGTGCTATTCGACAGGGGTAAACTACGTGCCGGCACGGGTTTCACCCTTTCCCTTCCTGCTATCATATATCACGTCATTAATTTAATTTCATTAACTCTTCTGTTGAGGATAACGTCAGGAAGGGCATCCGTAGAAAGAAGGGACAAGGGTTAACTCACACACTGCAACTTTATTCACGTATAACCCCATTACCTTACCCATGATATATTTCATAATTTAATATTTAATGCAAATATGACTTTGTTTATGTTCAAAAAGCTTTCTAACTTATGTTCCATAAAAGTAACGTACGTCATTTTTTTTCATTCTTAAGAATTTAATTTGCTTTAATATGTTGAATATGCAAAAAATATACCAAACCAAACCCCATGGCGTAAGATCCCCAAAGGACCCAGGCCTACCAAGCGACCGCTGCTCAGTCCGAAGGCCAGCTCATTACGAGGTATCGTGTGGTCAGCACGACGGATCCTTTCGGCCATTATTTCTTGCCTTTCCAGACCGGGGCCCCTGTCTCGCCGTCAGATAGCTCCTCAACAGTAACCACATAGGTGGAGTGGACCAGCCCTCAGAAACAGGCAAAAATGCCTGGCCTGGTTGGGATTTGAACCCAGAGCGTATAATCCCATTAACCACCCAACTATGCCGCTCTTCTACGTTTTAGTAGTATTTTTAAGCTTATTATCCTACTGCAATGAAATGTAACCATTTGTATTTTAATTCAGTTAATTTCAATGCAATAAAGATGTTCGCTCCATGAATAATAAAATGTTAAATTACAAAATATCTTAGTATTTATGGAGCGTTACTTCAAGAACGCATTCAAATTCGTTGCCATAGCTATTAATACACTGTTATCATATTTACATCCGTAAGAAATCCAAACAACTAATAAATCATTTAACCAGCACGTGTTATTGGGGGAAGAATTTAAGCGGTGGTGGTGATTATTGTTTTAAGAGAAAGGACAGCTGGGCAGCTCTTGACACTAATCAGAGAGGAAAACAGGAAGAGGTCCAATTCTTCGATAAATGAAGTTATCTGTAAAAGAAAGGAAAGCATCATCAAGAGCGCGAACATGAAGGACTTCCTAGGCTTTGTGAATGTAATAACAAAGGGATCGAAAACGAACAAAAGTTGACGAAGGGAGGTCGGATAGGAAATATGAAAGTGAGGAGCCTGATATAAGTGGAAACAATGCTAGGCTCAGTTAGGAAACCGGGCCTAGTGGCTCAGACGGTTGAGGCGCTGGTATTTGAAGGTGCTCAAATACAGCAGCCTCGTGTCGGTACATTTATACTGGCACGTAAACGAACTCCTAAGGGACAAAATTCCGGCACCTCGGCGTCTCCGGAAACCGTAAAGTAGTTAGTGGGCAGTAAAGCCAATGACATTGATATTACCAGTTAAGATACAGTCGTTGCCACCGACGCTACAAAGTTGAGAGTTTCTGGGGCCACTTTTAGTCGCCTCATGCGACAGGCAGGGGATACCGTGGCTGTATTTTACCGACCCCACCCACAGAGGGGTGGAGGAATTTAAGACTAACACGTTCTGGAATGGTATACGAGTATCGACATGGGAGATATTGCAACTGATTGACCGAGCTCGATAGCTGCTGTCGCTTAAGTGCAGCCAGTATCCAGTATTCGGGAGATAGTAGGTTCGAATCCCACTGTCGGCAGCCCTGAAGATTTTTTCCGTGGTTTCCCATTTTCACACCAGGTGAATGCTGGGGCTGTACCTTACTTAATTAAGGCCACGGCCGCTTCTTTCCCACTCTTAGCCCTTTCCTGTCCCATCGTCGCCATAAGACATATCTGTGTCGGTGCGACGTAAAGCCAATAGCAAAGAAAAGCAACTGATTAATCAAAACAAAGACATAATAAAATAACGTGATTTCTTCTACGCTTGAGCAGAAGGAGAAGACGATGATCGTAGCTTGCACGCTTCTAAACTTGTAACGTGTCAGTTTTCTTTGTTATGTTTGTTTTAACATTTCGTTGACTGGTGCGAGGATATCTTCGTAGTCACAATCGAACGTCGCTGCTCCTTTACCGTCCCGAGTGCGATCGCTCTCTAGCTTGGCTCAGACGTACGCCTGGTACGTAGGCTGCCCGCATTTGCAATAAGCGATCCTGGCCTACACTGGGCTAGCTTCAACAGGCGCCCAGCAGAGCAACTCTCACATAAAGAGAAGGCATATGACGCTGTTCATGGTGATTCTTCCGTTGGATGGGAACATTAAGCCTTGGTCTTATACGAAAGGACGAGGCTATCTGCCGACACTGGCTTTCACCCTCCCTCTATCTCATTACCGTCATCTTACACTCCGACGCGCAAGTCATCCATAGGAATCAGTTAGAAAGGCCTGCGATAGGTGAGCCGAACATGTCCTGGGACACTGCTGGCACTAAAATCCATACGATAAATAAATAAATAAATAAATAAATAAATAAATAAATAAATAAATAAATAAACAAATAATAAATAAATAAATAAATAAATAAATATGTAACGCTGACAGCCCCGTTTGATTGTTTGATTTTCTAAAATGAATTAAAAAGTCTCTTCTGAACAACTGATAGACAATATTTTGTTCTTTTGTATCACATTTCCATGTCTTTGGTGTCTTTTAGTGTATTTTTAGTGTATTTTCGTATTTCCAGGGTTCGTAGGGGCGTATTTTTACGTAACATCAATTTACGGAAGCTAATGAAGTCTGCTGAATCACCGATAAAAGCCAGAGGACGGAGCTCGATAGCTGCAGTCGCTTAAGTGCGGCCAGTATCCAGTATTCGGGAGATAGTAGGTTCGAACCCCACTGTCGACAGCCCTGAAAATGGTTTTCCGTGGTTTCCCATTTTCACACCAGGCAAATGCTGGGGCTGTACCTTAATTAAGGCCACGGCCGCTTCCTTCCCACTCCTAGCCCTTACCTGTCCCAACGTCGCTATAAGACCTCTCTGTGTCGGTGCGATGTAAAGCAACTAGCAAAAAAAAAAAAAAAAAAAAAGCCAGAGGTCACGGATGAGTTCCCATGTAAGAGGACACCCGAAGTACCAGGAAACATAAAATCTCCAGAATGTAGTTCATTCTCGTCGTTAATAGCCTTCCATTATGTCTTGTTATGAATGTAAACCAGGAAGATTTAGGTTCACTCTCCGTCACACTGTTTGATAAAACACAAATGCAGCGGGAATTAGAAAACAAACATTCTGGTAAGAAAGGTAATGCACGCTACTTTACTGTTCCGTTAGTAGTGAGAACATTGAGCATATATCTGACATTGACTGAGTGCTGTTATACATTGCTCCCACTCCCAGGATCGCCACTCTATCAATGGAGAAAAAACTTTGTATGTTCAGTTCGTAGAACCTTGTCGCCAGCTGTGGGTAGAAGAAGCAAATAATGAAAATGTTTCTTTGGATAACGATTGGTGAGTACTGGATGAGAAACTCTTAACTTAATCTTCGAATGCCCGGCTAGATGGCTAAATGGTTAACGTGCTGGCCTCTGGTCCAAAGAGTCGCGCGTTTGATTCCCGGCCGGGCCGGGAATTTTAACCTTCATTGGTTAACTCCAATGCCTCGAGGGCTGGGTGTGTGTTTCGTCTTCATTATTAGAATCCATCATAGTTAGGGCTTCATCCCCACAGATGCGCAGCTCGCCTACAAGGTGTCAACTAGAAAAACCTGCACTCGGCCTCTCCGGTTACCACACGACATTATTATTGTTATTATTATTATTATTATTATTATTATTATTATTATTATTATTATTATTATTATTATTATTATTATTATTATTATTATTGTCCGCCTCTGTGGTGTAGTGGTTGGCGTGATTCGATACCACCCCCGGAGGTCCGGGTTCGATTCCCGGCTCTGCCACGAAATTTGAAAAGTGGTACGAGGGCTGGAACGGGGTCCACTCAGCCTCGGGAGGTCAACTGAGTAGAGGTGGGTTCGATTCCCACCTCAGCCATCCTCGAAGTGGTTTTCCGTGGTTTCCCACTTCTCCTCCAGGAAAATGCCGGGATGGTACCTAACTTAAAGCCACGGCCGCTTCCTTCCCTCTTCCTTGCCTATGCCATCCGATCTTCCCATCCCTCCACAAGGCCCCTGTTCAGCATAGCAGGTGAGGCCGCCTGGGTGAGGTACTGGTCATTCTCCCCAGTTGTAACCCACGACCAAGAGTCTGAAGCTCCAGGACACTGCCCTTGAGGCGGTAGAGGTGGGATCCCTCGCTGAGTCCGAGGGAAAAACCGAACCTGGAGGGTAAGCAGGTGATTATTATTATTATTATTATTATTATTATTATTATTATTATTAGTGGTAGAGTGTCGACCTCCGGATCCCAAGATAGTGGGTTCAAACCCGGCAGAGGTAGTCGGATTTTTGAAGGGCGGAAAAAAGTCCATTCGACACTCCATGTCGTACGATGTCGGCATGTAAAAGATCTCTGGTGACACATTTGGTGTTTACCCGACAAAATTCATAAAATCTCAGCCATAGACGCCAAAGAGAGTTTCGGTTTACTCGGTCTGCCATCTAGTGGGCCTAGGGTAAAACGGAACGTCGAAATTGACGAGCAGACAGCCAGATGGCGTCAAATTGAAATATCTGCATACGGTAGCTGAGTACATACGATTATTATTATTTTATTATTATTATTATTATTATTATTATTATTATTATTATTATTATTATCTTCAAATGCATGATTGCTGTTTTAACTTTCAAACCTTACTTAGAGCGATGAATTCAATAAGGAAACGACTAGTGAAATTCTAAAGGAAGGATGCAACTCGACTAACGAAGCAGATTTTCAATGTGTCTTACAACAGACCTAAAGTATAGGATAAATGGTTCAATTAGTAAGGAAAGACCTGAAGAGCATGGTCCTGAATAAGGAGGACATCTCTAACTGCCGATCAAAATACTGAACAGAGATCAACAACTTTCAGGGCTTCCACGATGAGCTAAAGCAGGACAGCGACTGGACAGACGAGAGAAGACAGAGAAAGAATGCAACTTTTTGGGGCTGCAATAAAGCTTCCAAAAATGCCTTATAGTTATTTAACGTGGTTTCTATACACATTAACCATACCAGAGACCTCCATACAGAAACAGAGAAGTGCTTCGAAAAACTTGGCCTGCTCCTGAATACTGAATACGAATAAGTCAAGGTCTCGCTCCTACGACAGTAACTCCGTGCGAAAGTATTCGATGCCTGGTTTGCCTTACCACAAAAGGGTAAGGGTGTTATACTGTATAAGGAATGCACACGAGCCAATCAGTGGGTAAGAAAGACCGAAGGTTTAACCAGCAGCAAATGTAGAAATGCCATAAAACTGACAGTAAATATAGTTTCAGCTCGTGCATTACCTTGCAGGTCCCAAGACAATAACCACCATCGGCGTTGCCACAGTGAGATTGAAACACTTGGTCACGTCTTGGGTTCCTGTCCATTTAATGAGACATTACGGAATTCATGACGTCATCGTATAAGATCTATGATTGCTGAAGCCCTAAGAGGAAAGTCTACGACGAGGTACATGTGGGTCAAGCCGCCGGATTGAAATGATAGCCATACCACAGGGCTCAATTAATGGGTTCAACCACGTGATGTACACAAGAAGAAATGTTATATATATATATATATGAACCTAAAACTCCATATACGCTGAGAAATATCATCTGGACTCCATGGAAGTTTCAGGATTGATGATAGGAGCAAGGGGCACCATTACTTACCCATTTCACAAATTTTGTAAGGAATTTAATTTGGATAACCAATGTATTAAGAACATTGGGTTAGCAGCCCTTAAAGGCTCGTTAACAATAGTAAGAAATCATTTATACTCTTAGCTATATCTTTAAGCTATAAGGAGTCCCTCACGGATTTCAAAATTATTGACTGATACGATTTTTATTACGTAATAAGTAGGCTGCAATATGGAATACCAATCATTTATAGACTAAATTTATTCGACGCTTGCAGTTGTCAATCATTTTTTTCCAAGCTAAGTATTTTGGCAGCCTCCAAATGGGGGAAGCAGAAATAAATACACTTTTCTCTCTCTCTCTCTCTCTCTCTCGTACTCTGACTACGCATTCTAGCTATACTGGCTTTTCCTAATCAAGGAACGTAATTATTAAACTGTAGTTTTATTGCGATGTAGTCAATTAAGTTTTATCTGGATTCAATTAAAGCACTTACTATCATACATCTATTTACAATCTTATTGTTCTCATACTTAGAGTCAGTCAATGAATAATCCTAGAATAAATATGAATGGCAATTCCAAAGAATACGGTATATAAAATAGATATACACGATAGAATTGTATTTTCTTCACTGAGTAGGTCATATATATATTTTTTTTTTTTGCTAGGGTCTTTACGTCGCATCGACACAGATAGGTCTTATGCCGACGATGGCATAGGAAAGGCCTAGGAGTTGGAAGGAAGCGGCCGTGGCCGTAATTAAGGTACAGCCCCAGCATTTGCCTGGAGTGAAAATGGGAAACCACCGAAAACCATCTTCAGGGCTGCCGATAGTGGGATTCGAACCTACTATCTCCCGGATGCAAGCTCACAGCCGCGCACCTCTACGTGCACGGCCAACTCGCCCGGTCATTTATATTTTCTTGCATAAGAAACTTTCATTCTATTTATTTACATTTTTATGCAGAATGCACTCATTGTTTTTTAAAGACAGTTGATAATCGCATTATGAGAATATTTCCATTTTATTACAACTCACCTATCATCAGAATCGTCGAAGGCCGATGCTATTCCACTGACACATACGATGGTGCCCTGCTTCTTTCTTCTCCATCCTGACTCTCCTGTGCATTGGGGCGATAGAATAACACCCACGGTAACCCCTGCCTGTCGTAAGAGCCGACTACACGGAGACCAAGAGGCTCTCAAATTGGGATCGTGGGTTGGCAACCACGGGTCCCTTTGCTGAGTCCTGGCGTTTGTTCCACTTACTTGTGCCAGACTCCTCACTTCCATCTAACATATCCGACTTCCCTTGGTCACCTCTTGTTCTTTTCCAACCCCGACCGTTTTAGGTTTCCGAATCCTAGGGAGTCTTTCATTTTCACGCCCTTCATGGCCCTTGACTTTCTTTGGCCGATACAACAATTTCTCGAAGGGTCTAATCCCTTTCATTTTTCCTCTTTCTCTTTGATTAGTGTTATATAGAGGATGGTTGCCTAGTTGTACTTCCTCTTAAAACAATAATCACCACCAACGCAACCTCTCACCTTCCTCAGGGTTGGCCGAAATGTACGCCGAAACGTTACTTGTTTCCCTTTCCACAGGGAATTCTTCTGATCGTGAGTGTACAAGTAACAGTATGGAAAATAATGTACTGTGCTAATCTAATAATGACCGGGCGAGTTGGCCGTGCGGTTAGAGGCGCGCGGCTGTGAGCTTGCATCCGGGTGACAGTGGGTTCGAATCCCACTGTCGGCAGCTCTGAAGATGGTTTTCTGTGGTTTTCCATTTTCACACCAGGCAAATGCTGGGGCTGCATCTTAATTAAGGCCACGGCCGCTTCCTTCCAACTCCTAGGTCTTTCCTATCCCATCGTCGCCATAAGACCTATCTGTGTCGGTGTGACGTAAAGCCACTAGCAAAAAATCTAATGATGTTTAATTACCAAGTAAGTTATCGCACGGCTTGGTTCACGTACCTATCAGCTTGCATTCGGGAGGTAATGGGATCGAACCCCACTGTCGGCAGCCCTGAAGATGGTTTTCCGTGTTTTCCCATTTTCACACCAGGCAAATGCTGGGCTTGTATGTTATTTAATGTCATGGTCACTTCCTAGCCTTTCCTATCCTATCTCTGTCGTTGCGACGTAAAAATGGTAAAAATAAATGTATCTATTTACTTATGTACGTGAACCCTTAAATGTGTGAGGTTGAAGGTGTTTAGTCATAGATGGTTAATTGCAGAATATATTTAGGGTGGTGGATATCTACTATTGTGTACGAGTTAAATCACAGCCGTCTGTAGTACAAGACTGTGGCGTGAGAAATCTCGAAACGTACTACTGGTAAGTGGTTATCGGCAACTCGCACCATTCTTCATTGCAGTAACTGAGTGATCGTCTTGCATTTATTCCTATTTACAGCTTGTAAGTTTAAAATGATATACAGGGTCTCTCATACAAACTCACACCGATCGCACGGGATGTGTACTCTGCGCTACACCAGCTGCCTCAGCCGAACTTATTTCGCGTGCGGCCGCCCTGCATTAAGTGTGTACACAATCTTATATGATATATTACCTTATAAAATATGCTGGAAGTGTCGTCTTTCCTGGGTAATACATTCACTGTATCTAGTAACCACATTCTGTATGAGGCGAGTGAGTTCTGGCAGTCTGTTTCTGATTTCATTCGTAATGTTTTCTTTCAGTTTACCCCACAAGTAAAAATCACACACTGTTAGATCTGGAGAGCGAGGGGGAAATAGACCAGCACCTCCGGGATTGTGAAAAGAGAATCTTCTCCTATGTCAGCAGGGGTGGATCTTGTTGAAACCACCCACGCGATGTTCCTTTTTCCGTTAACTGATAGGAGAATGGCGTCAAAATGTCGTCTTGGTACCTCTCTGCAGCTACTGTGGTCTCGAAAAAGTAGGCCCAATTATTCGTCTTGCACTAACAGCACACCAAACACCAATCTTCCTATCATAATGAGGGACTTCATAAACACCGTTAGGATTTTCTGCACACCAATATTGAGAGTTATGACTGTTCACACGATCATTAAGACGAAACCAGAACTTTTAAATACGAAAATACGGTGTTGCAATGATAACTGTCTCTCCATGTTAACAGCTGAGATTCAGATTGGAGACTGATACTTGACAGGTCAAACACGTGCAGGCTGCTTGCAAGGTCAAGAGCTTTGCGCGCGCCTGCCATACTACAGAACCCCAATCGGAGAGTAAATGAAATGGCGTATGGCTTTTAGTGCCGGGAGTGTCCGAGGACAAGTTCGGCTCGCCAGATGCAGGTCTTTTGATTTGACACCCGTAGGTGACCTGCGCGTCTTGATGAGGATGAAATGATGATGAAGACAACACATACACCCAGCCCCCGTGCCAGTGAAATTAACCAATTAAGGTTAAAATTCCCGACCCTGCCGGGAATCAAACCCGGGACCCCTGCGACACAAGGCCAGCACGCTAACCATTTAGCCATGGAGCCGGACATCGGAGAGTAAAATCGCCGCTTTGACAGACTTAGTTTATATGAGAGACCCTATAGTTGATTTTGTGGAACTGCCTAGTTCTTGTGGAGCACCCGACTGTAAGGGCAATCTTCAGTTAAAGTACAACGCTATGTAAGGACCCTAAAGGTACAGCACGCCGGAAAGAGCAACTTCGCGCTATTCAGCAATCTAACTGCGAACCAACTGAGGGACACCGACTACGGAGGGTGCTACGGTGTTCCAGCACACCGACAAACAGGGAGAAGAAATGTTATAAAAGAGATAATAACAGAAGTAAGTCAAAAGGGGGAACATTTTGTCATAGTTTTAAGACCTAGACCAAGCAATACCAATATATTTTGACGATGATGATAATTATGATGTTTGTTGTTTAAATGGGCTTAGTGGTATGAGGTGCAATGGAAGTAAACTTACAACTTCAAATTGTATAAACTAACTTGAATCTTTAACGAGTGACGAAAAAACGATCGTGAAACAAAAACAATCAGGGGATCCAATTCACAAAGCCTTAATTACTGGGATGATGCTTATTATCCAATGGGGTCCAAACCCCTCATAATAGTACTAATCACTGGTGAAGCAGAACCATGGTGTTCATCACATAGTGGTACTAATCACAGGTAACCTAGACTCGTGGTGTTTCTCGCATGGTGGTATTAATCACAGCTAATGTAGACCCTTGATATGTAAAACACAATGCCAACACTCACAGGTAACACAAACCCGCAGTGTTCCCAACATAAGAATAAACTAAATAAACTATTCTCTGGTAGCGCAGACCCGTGGTTTTCTCTCACATCGTGGTACTAATCACAGGCAACGTTGACCGGTGGTGTTTCTCATAAGAAAGTGGTACTACTCGTAGGTAGCGCAGACAGGGGAACCGACACATTCCAGAGCAGCGTAAGGCACATGGACGCAGCCGAATGAACCCCCCACCCCCTGTCTCGGTGGAATACACACGATGGTACTAACCACACACCCGTAGTGTTCCTTACGTAAGGGTACTACAGCTAGATAACGTCGACCCATGGTGTTCCTCACATAATGGCACGAGTAGTCACCCCTTGGTCGCTCCTTTCACTCGACTCTTACGACAGGCAGGGGATACCAAGGGTGTTTTCTTCGTCTGCGTCCCTCACGCACGGGGGTTTGTGTGTTTGGTCCGCGAGAGCGACAGTGTTTTATTTCGCTCAATTCCATTGGCAAGCCGGTTAGGACCCCCCTATCCGCCACCTGGGACGCACCAGGTGGGAGAATCTTTCTTTACATTATTCTCAATCGTAAATGAGTTTTATGGACATTTTATTTTATTAATTAGATCTGATTCATCCAAACTTTAGAAAGGGTAATTGATTCCAGAGGTAGTTAAGTTTGCTAAAGATCGCTTTAAATACCAATCTTATAAGTGCATCAAAACGTTCTTCTTCCGCCTTAAGAAGATTTATCACCTGCGCAGTAACATGACGCAAATAATATTTCAGCGGTAGCCGAGCATTCCTGCGAAACTAGGCACGGAATATCATTTGACAAGACCAAGATCCTAGCAGCTATCCCTTGGAATCTGGAAAGGAAAATCCGCGAGGCCATCGAAATCAAGAAACATCCGAACAACATAAATTTAGAAGAAGGATATAAAATCAGTAATTCTTGGATGCCTATCATTCATAGTTTAAGACATACAGACCACAACATAAACACACGGGCCGCAACCCCATTACATAACAGCGCGGGCAAGTCCCCACTACCTGGCTGTGAGGCATACTTTCCAGAATTCTCACGAGACAGCCAGGGCTTACGTCAGCCAGAAAGGCTGGGATATAAAGGGCCAAGATCAAGGCCACTCTACTAGTGTAATTTCTGCCTGGGAGACTGATTACCTCGGATCGAGTAGGGGTATTTCAGTCGCCTTGACAACGAATACTGCAATGTATTCGAAACGTCGGCAAACTGTACGTGATGTGCAGACAAGTACAACACGGTTCAACCCGGAAATTAAATTAAATAATTCTTCACACCGTGGAAGCTTCACTTCTAAGATGACGCAAAGAAAATTAAACTAAAACACAGTCATGCATGTCCATAATCAATAAAAGAAAAATTATACCTTCAAGTTGAATGGCGAAAATTTTCATCAAACGATCGACTGTTCGGAGAAACACTCTCTCTTCATGAGTGACAATTAGAAATTACGCAAAGATTTTGAATTTTAATGTTGAAAACATTTCTAAGCAGACAAAATGTGGGTCTCCACACTACGAAAAACGTAAAATCAAGCGATTTCCTCAATTGTGCCGAAATTTGAAGGGCTAAAGAGTCCAAAAAGGCTTCAAATGGTGAGTCTTGAATAGCTCTACGAAACTAAAGAAATACAACAAATTTCGAAAACTACTTCCGGCCTAAGTGCAATTCCGAACAAAGATACTAAAATCGCCCGTTTCTTTACTAGTTTTCCTTTTAATTCAAATCCTAGCCATAATTCTTTCCGTAATGTGTTCCTTGGTTCAATACCCTCATGCTTATTTTGATTTTTGAAAAATGTCTACACCGAATGTAGTTATAAGTGCTTAAATGAAACTCTACATTGACTCACTTTAACGCTTGTAGTGGTAGCAAAAGGTAAGCTGCTCATCTAATCGACTGGATAACGATGGTTAAGAAAAGGTTTGTAACTTTTAGGAATAAATAAAAAATAATTTCTCATACTTCATCATATTTGATTTACATGTCTGGCTCTATGGCTAAATAGTTAGCGTGCTGCCCTTTAGTCCAGAGGGTCCCGGGTTCGATTCCCGGCCGAGTCGGGGATTTTAACCTTCATTGGTGAATTGCAATGGCTCAGGGGCAGGGTGTGTGTGCCATCTTCAGCATTAGAATTCATCACAGGTAGAGCCCTATTCTCATAGACACTCAGGTCGCCCTTACGGCGTCAACTCAAATGACCTCCACCAGGCCTCTTCGGAGGGCACACGCCATTATTATTATTATTATTATTATTATTATTATTATTATTATTATTATTATTATTATTATTATTATTATTATTATTATTATTATTATTATTATTATTATTATTATTATTATTATTATTATTATTATTATTTGATTTACATAAAATTCGTACCTCATATCCGTAGGATGTTTTCAACATTGAGTTGTTTGCCTGAAGGGCTAAAAGTGTGGATTTTTTGCCAAAGACGTTCAGTTTCTCTTTGACTGATATGTCTTAACGCACCTGGTGGGTGGAACAAGGTAACCAGTAGTTATTCCCACAGTTGGGGATGATTATGTAATGTAGTGGGTGTCTATGACGGGTCCACATTAGGTAACGTTACATCGAGAGGGAAGAATAACCATGCGCATTCTATACAGCCTACAGCCACAGATAGATGATAAGTATTATAATCAGTATGGGTTCGATAAGTGGACTATGATATCAATATCAGTCTCATATATACCAGGCGGCCCGCGAGCGCCGTGCTTTGTACTAAAAAATGTCCCACATGCACTACTGATGCATGGGATGCCTAATCACCTGTTTTCGAAGGAGCGCTGCAACGTGCTGTATTTTAAATAGCAGTCTTTTTACTGCATATTTTCCATAACAGGATGGATTTATAAATACGCCAAAGATGCAGAAAAGAAAAATTAATAAATTAATTTATGCACGTGTAGACATTCCACTCTATAAAGGATTTGTTTGTATGAAACAAAAACTGATACTATTAAAGTATGAAGGCTTTCACGGCCGGTGTCAATATAATAAAATTCTTCCGGGCTGTTATGCCGTGGGAGAAGCGAGAGGAGTGGACCACGGCATAACAGCCCGGAAGAATTTTATTATAAAAACTGATACTGTTCGGCGAAATATGTGTGAGAAGGCAAGACCTCCGTTTGGAAACTCCTATGCATACCGTCAGCGATCTTCATGTGCATTCCGACACACTAGCCATTAGAAATGCGTGGGCGGTGACGGTTACATTATAAATTTGGTCATCACCAACTAAGTAGCCTGGTTGTCCTAGTTCGGCTCGAATTAATAAGCTGAGAGATGTACCTACCATTCCTGCTCAAGCACCAAAAATGAAGTATAATGTTCAAATGTCCTTATGATTAGTTGAAAAAGTCATTGGTGCGGTAGGGTGGCTGAGATCATAGGCGGTAAACTGTACATTTACTTAGTAAAAATGTTCTCCCCTACCAGGTTTTATAGTCAATAATGACATTAGACTGCAATTCTAAAGGAGTAGGTATAAACTATTAAGGCATAACAATTTTCTGTCTTTATTTATAGCTTTGAAGGCTATTAGTTTCGTTAACTTAAAGCCTTAACAGCAAATGTAGTGTTGCTGTACCATATCAGCCTTGTATTGTAGAGTCGAAAAGAGGTTTACTAATCCAAGGAGTTGCATTAGAATGGTAGCGCTGAGGAACATGCTCCGAGCAACCATCCGGTTGTTATCTCTTCACATTCTGAAATAACCTGCCCGCTAGTAGTAGTGCCCCTGTGAAAATCAGTTAGTAGGCATCCAATTCATCATTTGTGCATGAGAGACATCTATAAATAGAAAGTACGGCGCTGGCGGTCCACCTAGTATATCGATTATTTGCCTCATAAGTAAGATCTACATTTACATGGGTATATCCTTATCACGTCACTTGAACACATATCAAATCATGCGCATAATAAATAGCACCTCGACAGCGAGTTTTCTCCTCGACGGCTTAACTAGTTAGGCGACATTTATTCTCAGGTATTGAAGGTTCTACGACGACGAAAATTCCCTAATTCAATGCTTCAGACAGACAGGCGTCTCGTGCAATGGCAAGATATAACACCTTCCAATTAAATGAGGGATCTGAATGGATAATGGCTGTAATAATGCCAGTCATTAAATAAACAAATCTAGACGGCTGGTATATTTACAAATAATTCATGATGTAAAGGAATGACAATCGATTGTTCGAGGTTATACCTAACAATAGCGCATCTTTCTATTCTTCCAATCTCGGATAACAATGGACAATTAAAATTCAAAACAAACAAAGGAGACTGAGTCTCGTAATACATATTCAAATTGCAAAATTGGCAATTAAATCAGTTAGCCCACCTGTTTCTGCTGTTTTAAAATCCAAAGTAAATATGTTAAATGACAGTTCAAACGCATTCGAAACTTTGTTTAAAATATTAGAATTGGAATTTCTGACTGGTTCCATAAATATATACATTCACTTTTTCCCGTTACGATTTCACGAATAAGTAACGGAACTAATTTGCTTACCTTTCTTTCAGGAAAAAGTATATAATGAAAATATTTATGCACATTAGCAACATAAGGAAATTCAACGAAATGCGAAAGAGATTTCCAATAACCTCGTACTCAAGATTACGGATCAACTATACCAGACGAATTATTTAATCTCATACATGAACTGTCTGAAAAAAGTTAAGCACCCAGAAGTAGTGGTCCAACACTATCCCATTTCGGTATACATGCATACCATAGATTTGGGAATAAATGATTCGATTTACAGAGATCTGTAATGTGTAGAACGGCCACCAGAGTGTTTTCGTGATAGCACCGTCCTGTTGTTGATAAGTTGTTACTAGTCAATTGCTGTGAGTCAGACAGTTAAGCACGACGTGAATAAAGGTCTACGCACAGTATGAAGCACTCGCGATGCCCCGCAGACGAGTTAGAGAGTCTATCCACCAATGGACAGCATTTGACTCAGGCCGCATAGTGTGACTGCATGAGGCTGGTTGGTCGTATCGTGCAATTATCAGGCATGTGGGCCAATCAGATCTGCCAGCGGCCCGATGTTGGACACAATGGGTACATGAGGCCACCCAAACAAGTCGTGCAGGTTCAGGTCGACCAAGAAACACCACTGAGGGAGGACCGTCGTATGATGCGCCAAGCATTGCGGGATCCCATAACTTAGGCACCCGCCTTCCTCGAACATGTACTGGAGACTATACAACATCCTGTGAATTCGCGCACAGTGTCTCGACGACTCGCATCCGCCGGACTGGGGTCCTACCGCCCCATACATCGGTTGCCATTGACACCAGAACACTAAAACCTGCGTTGGGAATGGTGCCTTGCCCGGGACACATGGACAGAGGACGACTGGCATCTCAACATGACCGTCGTGTGCGGGTTTAACGGCGTCGAAGACAGAGGACAGATCCTGTCCATATTGTGGAAAGACACAGGCGTAATCCCTGGCATCATCGTGTGGGGACCCATAAGATATGCATTCAGGTCACCTCTAATAGTACTTCGGCAGACTTTGACGGCACAGCAATACGTCTCAGATATTCTGCGTCCGCACTTCCTACCCCTTACGGCATAGCACCCTGGGACAGTGTTCCAACACGCAGCACGTGTGTCTATGGACTGCCTCGAGCATGCTGAGGTCCTCCCGTGGTCAGCAATGTCCACGGACCTCTCCATCATTGAACACGTGTAGGATGACATTGGAAGGGGACTCCGACCCAGTACCAACCTGCGGGATCTGGAGAGACAACTGTCACAACTGTGGACGAACTTGCCTCAGGAGAGGATCCAAAAGCTGTTTGACACCATTCCGAACCACATAAGAACATACATTGCGGTCCGGGGGGGAGGGCGACGCCGTAGTGTCCAAGCGCCAACATTCCACGTGTAACTGCCAACGGCGTCTCTTTCAACCCATATTGTAATCAGTTCAATAAAGGCACACGGTCTTTCAGCATATGTATTTTCATTCACTTTCAACCACTCCTTCTCGGTGCTTAACATTTTTGTCAGGCAGCGTATATTAAATCACTTCAAAGATAAGTAACACAAGTGCAAAATCAACAATGACATCAAAACCGAAAACCTTCAGTATGCCTGTAGAACACAATAAAATCAAGTGGCATGAACAAACATCCTCCTAGAATGAATAAAAGACATCCCAAACGGACAAATTCTCCCGCAAGCCACATTCCAAATATCGGGGTACCTCGGGATCACTCCTTCATTTCATGTTGAAATTGTCAATACTACCATGCACTAACCTACTCACATAAACACACTTTAAATTTCAGAATCTCTGGTTTAGGCAACCATAACACATCGGCAATTATAATTTACAAATAAGTAGGCTCTGGCAGAATATTAACACGCCGTTTCCTGCATTATCTCATCGTGTATGGTTTATATCGAAGATTTAACCTATTACTCATATTTCTCATTAATATAACGGCCTATAATTCCTTGTATACGGAGGACTATTCTCAATATATCAACTTGCGTATTATACTACCTTCCCTTTTGGATCGGTCGAAACTGGCTAACAACTGCTAGGAGTTGAATTCTAGCCTCTTAGACTAATGAACAAAGTGTAAAAGGCGTGTCCCCAAGACAGAGTGACAATAACGTACAGCAGAGGTCAATTTAAATGAATTAAGTTTATTGACATAAAAGCAAAGGGAAACGGTCTGAAGATTAGAATAAAGACAAATCATTGGAGATACAGAGGAGTCAAATACTCGCATACATAATGTGTAACGATACTCCAACCACGGTAAAAATCACTCGACTTATCAGTCTGTTGTGTTTTTTTTTTTTTTTGTATCTGATCCAGAGTATTTCTTTCTTAAAAGGGGACAATTCATTCACTATCACGAGATGAAAGTAACAGCCTTCAAACAATAAGATCAAACAGCTCCCCAGATAACGTACAGGTTTCAATCAAATATGGCTTCCGACGATCCCCATAGAGATTATATCCCCACAAATCAAAGACGCCAGTGAATCAAAACTGGCAGAAAAGTAAACAAATACGGAATACAAAAGGGTAAGAAAGGAGCTGCCATCGTTTTAGTAACAAATAAACATGAGTCAGAAAGCAAGTAAAATGCGAACAGAATTCAGACATAAACATATTAATCGGCAGAGGAAAACGGAAACAATAGCAAGATAAAATAAGAATAATGACAAAAAACAAATATCCATAAGATACTGAAAAGTAACACAGGTCTGATAACCACTCCACACCCACACACACTCAGAGACTAAACATGTGAAGCAGAGGGTATGAAAATATAATAGCAAACAGGTTACGACAAAAATCGTTAAAAGCATGGTATGATCCAGTCAACGGCTCATGAGCTTGACCTGACTGCACAGATCAGAAACCTGGGTAGCCGCAAAGAGGCCTGGTCCACCCTGGTCTACACATAACATAAATAACATGCATTCATATGGCGCATCTAGGCGAACGTGAATCCTAAGGTATCAGTTTTAAACCACAAAGAAGAACATAAGCTTGAGCCAAAACGTCGAAGATACGGAGAATTGGAAGGTATCCAATCAAAACAACTGGCAAACTCATCACACACACAAAAAATAATCGGATTGGTGCCACCTTTCGCTCAATTGAAGGAACGAGTACACATAAGCAGACATGAAAAAGGAATAACAGTGAAATAAGTCAGCAGTAAAATATTAAAGAATAATACTCGTACATTAAACAAGGGATCTCTCAGTAAACAAACTAGCATAATTATGGCAAGCCAAGGGAGGATAAGTAGGACATATACCTCGAAATTGAAATAACCACGACTCTAAACATAGAGAGCTATTTAAAATAACGTTTAAATCTTTTATAGCACCATTTGTACGAGACGAAAGCCATCTCGCAGGTCAAAGTCTCCATCTTTCCTCCAAACTTATTATTGTCAGACGACCAGTGATAACTCGAATCAAAGGTAAACTAGAAAGAAATGCTTCGGCAATTCTCTGTTATATGAGGTGCCATCTGTCTAATCGGAACGAACTACACGTCAAGTCTGGCATAGAGACTGGCAGACTGTGATGTCTGTAAAATAAAAAAGCAAGATATGGAGGTAATTAGGTGCGGCACAGTATTCATATTATTATCCATTACGAAGATTCTATATTACCAAAATAATTACATCTCACATTATGTGATTCCAGAAGATTTGAACTACATATTAACTTTCATAGTACTATTCCATAGAAATGTCCATACATTTCCCGAAATTAATACAGATTACAGTCAATTACTTACATGTAACTATTAATTAAGATGGCTCTGTGACCCGAGGTTGCCTTTTAAAGATCCCTAAACTAATAACGTTTCGCCTTCCATGGCAAATATCCACGTTTTAATCAAATCAGCATAACATAGCTACGGAACCCGTCTGATGAACATAATAAATAGTCCCGAACAGAATAGACTAATATAAAATGTAAAATCACCAAAGAAATAATGTTGAAACATGTTCATGGCTTGTAATTGAAGATTATCATTCCTCTGGAATATTACGTATTTTCTATGAACATATCATCTCGTTCACATTCCCTAAAATTTAATCATGTTCTGCACTAAATTACATTAAAAGAAACACACATACACAGATTGCTACTCTACATTCTGAAAGAAAAGCTAGCTACAAATGATAAGAAATTGTGACTTAACGTTGCGCGTTTCCTCCTCCGGGATTGGGTGTAGAATCACGTCCCGTCATCGTGGTTTCTCCTTGCGAATGTATTCCATTTTCATGGTTTTGGACGTAGCAAACACCATTGCTAACCCTAGGGATTCTCTTCTGGTACACTGCAAATGATTAACAAATATTACTAACATGTTCGCACTATTCAAACGACTAGTATCACCATCTCACTCCGCAAGTAAATTGTACTTTTCTCACAGGAATAAACACCCTGTTCTGATACCTACAGACCGTAATTCTTTTAAAGTACCAGTGTTCTAATTTGTATTTACTAAAGCTGAAGGAGCAATACTTCCTCTGAGTGAGAATTCAATAATGTATGCTCTAAGAATGAAATATATGGTTTTCACTTCTTGCTGTCCTTTACGATGTTCACAACTGCTCTTCTTATTGACGAATGAACGCGAGAGAATGTAGACACTGTAACAAATTGTCGTTTTCTTTTTGGGCTTGATAAAAATTTCAAAACAACCATTAATACTGTTCTATCTGTCATTGTATTCATACTACGTCTGTTGTTTCGGTCTGATTTATTTCTGCTCAAGGTGAATTGCCTTTAAATGATTTGAATGTGAAATTATACTGCCCATGTGATTATTCCGTTCCCCAGAATATCCCAGTATAAGCAATATCCTCATAAATACAGTAATAGCTTTGAATAATATTGACGTCCTGAGGTGGTAATGGAATTAATATTCCTTTTTCAAACCATCTCTTATTTTTTTCTCCGAACCATCCACTCCTCTTTAATATCCTATCCTTTTTAATATCCTATGAGGGAAATATCACGTAAGTTTCCCAGCAAACACAAAAAATACACTAGTGTCCAAAAGTTAAACATAAGTTACGAGTAGGCAGGGCAACAGGAAATAGGCCGCAAATCGCACGACATATGCACCCACCAACCTTACTCACTCTGTATAGGAAAGGAGTGTTCCCTGCACCTGCAAGACAATTGTCGGCGGAGCTTGCAGCCATCTCAGGGGTTGCTATTTCCCGGCAAACTGTGTACCGGAGGCTCAGAACAGAAGGGCTGTTTGCCCGACGTCCAGCAGTGTGCGTCCTGTTCACTCCCACACAGAGACGGACCCGTTTACTGTGGAGCAGTCAGCATCGAAACTGGACCATGAATGATTGGAGGCATGTGCTCTTTACAGATGAATTCCGCCTCAGTTTGCAGAACGATTCCCATCGGTCATTAATCTGGAGGAAACCGGGTAGCCGATACAACCACAGGAACATCGTGGAAAGGGACCGGTATGGTGGTCGTGGCGTCATGGTGTGGGACGTCATCATGCTGAATGGCCGTACGGACCTGCACATCTTCATGGGTGGTCCTACGAACACTGTTAACGCTCGGAGATACAGGGATGAGGTACTGAAACCACATGTTCGACTCTTCGGAGGTGCGGTTGGTCCATATTTCCTCTTACGATAATGCCCGACCGCACCAAGCTGCTCTGGTGGATGAATTTCTGGATGGAGAAGACATTCATCGCGTGGACTGGCCAGCGATGTCTGCGGAACTGAATCCTATAGAACATGCCTGGGATGCATTGCGGAGACGAAATTCATCCCGTCAGCCTCCACCAAGGACCCTCCAAGACCTACACATCGCCCTCTCGGAGGGATGGGATCGACTGCCACAAGAGCTCTTCGACCATCTCATAGCACGTCAATGGGAAGCATGTGTGGCCGTTAGGGGTAACCATACACCCTATTAACAGCAAATTTAGTTGTGGAAGATATGCCAAATTTTGTTAGTTGTTATCAAAGGTGTACCTTAGCTATCAGAACCATTCTGACACCGTCATTCTGGACAAGTTGTGTGACATATAGTGTGTGATTCAGCTTCCGTTTGTTCAGCAATTCGTCTGACATTCCTATCAAGCGCTATGGCCTCGTTTAGTTATTATGCTTAACTTTCGGGCACTAGTATATATTGAGGAACCATATATATTGTTTTGAGAATAAATCTGAAATTTCTTTTGATGGGACATTTTCCTCATTCGTTCAACTAATTGCTCTTCAAGACAATAGATGCGATTTCTTTGTGATCAGCTGACAGTATTGTTGCCGTAGCCTACTGTTCTTCTCGAGCAGCTGGTGCCTTATTGATAATGAGTCTTCTCTTATGGTCTTATATTGTTACCAGCATTCCCTGCATTCTTTGTCTTACGAATCTCAGTCATCGTCGCTCTCCTCATTGACCTCTTCATGACATTTACTTGTTTGCTATACGATATAAGTTCAAATTAGCACCGTTTTCATTTGAAACATTTGCTCCGTCAAGACTCTGGACGTTATATATTTTATTCACCAGTAATTTAATAATGCGATGTGCAAATTAAAAAAAATAATTGATGGGTTCGATGTTGCTGACTTTCTGATCGAAACCAAATCATTCACTTGCAAAGCGTTATGACATATTTCTCACGCAGTAGTCTCCTCGAACGATAACTGGGATGATTCTCAATGTTCTCTTCGGCTTTCTGGATTATTTCTTCAGGTGAACATTGTGTACCATTCATTTCTTCCACAATTCCATTCCATGGACGTCTAGGCCTTTAGTTATAATGAAGGATTCTTGGTGTTTGCCCCGTAGAGTAATGAACTACGTTGTTAATCCGCTCCTCGATGATCAGAGTTGCATTTAACCATTTCTAATGGCATGAAAAACAGTATAACCTGGAGAATTTAAGAGATCTCCGTAATAGTTCATTCAACCACATTTTCTTCAGGATGTCGTACCGACGTGATCCTGTGTATTATTCCTAACTTTATCATAGCTTCTTGAAATTAAACTCAAGTGAATTGGGTTCCTCTATCTTTCAGGATAAGTTCAGGTTTCCCAATTGTGGCATAACAAGTTTTCCTAACCTACAAATTATTGATTTCGATTCCGCTTTCTGAATTGGTTGTAACGATACAACTTTTGAAAATATTTTGCTGGCAAGACGTATCTTCCGGTATTGGCTAGAGCAATTTCTTACTTTTATTAATCTGTCTCTGTCTCATCCTTGGTTTTGATAAAGTGAAAGTGACCGAGATATGAGCGATACTAGTAATGCCACTCCTTGCGCAGCCAGTCCGTGTTATGAATGGTGTGAATATATCGCTCATAGTGTCGGTTGGTGCGTGCATTTCTGTGGGCTTGGCAGACATATTATAGCAACTTGAGGCTCAATGAGGAAAGCATGCCCTAGCATGCCTCTTCAGTGACATCTAGGTTATCTATTACAGCTGTTGATGTGGCTGTGGAGGATCACACCAGCCTTCGGGCCGAGTACGCAACATGCATACATACATACTGAACTCATGATTCTACGATGAGAAAATTATTTTCTCAATATTTATTTCAAATAACAAGCTACTTTTATTTGTGAGAGCAGCCATGTTGCGTTTCAAAAGCCTCTCTGTCGCATGGGAACGAACTCACCCGCGGCAGGCTCGTGAAATACCGTGACACCTCGGTGGACTTCGAGTACTCAACAATTCTTCAAATTCACGGAATTCTTCGTAACAAGAGATTTTGGCAACCCAGTAAATACAGAAATAAATAATCTAAATTATTATTAAACCCTACGTGAAGACAAAAACCCTAGGTTAAATATAAATGCAGTTAAGCCTAGGTACAAATCTGCGCCCGATCAGTGGACTAGCTCCACGTGCCAAGATCAATGGATGAAGAAAACCCGCGGAACGCCCGGGCAGAAATAATTTATTTCACCTGTCGCGAGTGTGGTAAAATTATGAGATTAACCTCTAAATAAGTCGCAAGTCTGTCCGGAATTCTGGAACAAGTTTCATGAAAATCGGTCTATTGGACGCGAAATTAGCAGATTGCATAATCAAGCTTAGTGGTGTGAGTAGCGTCACCTCATAAGATTAGAAAAGAAACCCTCTCTGCATATTTCTCAGTGTCGGTCTGGTTTCTGAAGCAGCGGAAGCTCACGCCCATCGCCGGCAGAAAAGTGTATAATGTGATCTCCAAATAACTTAGTACATGTTCGTAGCTATGGTTCACATCTACTGTTAGAAAGGGAAGGTGATAGAAATTTTTCTGAACTTTCGCCGACAAAACTGTGAAAGCATAGGCGTCTGTTTAAATACATAGCTGATTTTATTGTATCACCTCGTGTGTGTTGCAAATTGTTAAGGGAGTTGGGAAGCTAATCAGAGTAGTTCTGATTTCGTTATCTGTTGAACACCTGTTGTATTAGGGTGAATGAAAGCCGAGTCTGGGGAGAATGGAAACAGTTGCGGTCGACTGCAGAACGAAGGAGGTTTGCTGTACAAAATCATAACGAAGGAAGTGCGTGATTTGTGTTGTTATTTAATAACGTGTGAAAAGGCAGTATTTGTAAGATAGATATATTTAAGAAGATGTTCCTTGTATCCATGTGCGGCTAAGCATGAGGGCAGCTGGCTAAATGTAGCCAGAATATTGAAGATGACATCAGTGCAGGTCTGTCTATATTTTGTATTATGTTGTAGTTAGACTGTTGTTTGTCCCAACCAATATCTTTTTTTGGTAGGGGCTTTACGTCGCACCGACACAGATAGGTCTTATGGCGACAATGGGATAGGAAAGGCCTAGGAGTTGGAAGGAAGCGGCCGTGGCCTTAATTAAGGTACAGCCCCAGCATTTGCCTGGTGTGAAAATGGGAAACCACGGAAAACCATCTTCAGGGCTGCCGATAGTGGGATTCGAACCTACTATCTCCCGGATGCAAGCTCACAGCCGCGCGCCTCTACGCGCACGGCCAACTCGCCCGGTACCAATATTTCAAGGCGAGTGTCGGGTTGATATTTGTAATTATTATTGTAAAGTATTATAATTTTGGTCAGCATGTGAAAATTTTAGTTTTGTAAAATTCACGTCAAGAAACTGTAAAATGCGAGGTTTGAATCCTGCGTTATTGTTCTTCGAGATATTGTCCGAAGTGAGAAAATTTAGGAAGGTGATCATGATAAAGTAGTCGTGGCGAATGTCTTAATTTCAAATAGCGTTTGAATTCAGAAATTTTTGTCGAAATTATTATTATTATTATTATTATTATTATTATTATTATTAATAATAATAATGATGTCTACCGCGGGATAAAATTTTCCTATATTAAAAGTGCATTTAACCAGTATGTCTTACAAGGACCGCAGGCATTTAGAAAATTTCCAGTGAAATCCGATAAAGTTATGTGTTATTCATGGGAAGTAAAATTTTGTGATATCGTGTATGTCGATGATATGGAAAATCACAGTGTGTTCTTGTATTCTCGAGGTCCGAAAGTTGTAGTAACAGTAAAAATAAAGAGGTGTATTTTATAATGGTTATTGCTTTTCACAAGAGGATTGAAATGTGAAAAGGGTCTTGAAATATAAGAAAAATGTATTGAGAGCGAAGAATTTATATATGTGGAGATGAGAGTGGTAGGAATATTGAAGGTGAAAGGCAGCCTGGATTTTAAGTAATACCGCCGGGATAAGGCGAGGAGAATGAGTTTTGAGACAGGCTATGTTTGCCGAGGAAGGATTTATGAGACAGGCTGTATATTAAATGTGAGATTTTATGCGGCAGGCTGTAGTGTATTCCGCTAACAATCCGAAAATTGAGACGACTACTGTGTGATGAACAGTAGATTTCTAGTAAGATCCCAAGTGAAAAACGATTCTAGTAAAGATTAAAAATCTTGGTAGTAAAAGTCAAGCGACCAGTTACGTAAAGTTAGTATGAATATTAGGATAATGTGACCTCAAGGATAAAAGAGCATTTAGAATACACGGTTGGTCTTGTTTGACCGTGTAAATTTATTGAATTTCATTTCACTGGATAGTCATGGATATAAATAACTAAAATGACGGTAGGCGATTTGAGAGTTTCCAATGGTGTGGTGATGAATATTATTTTTGGACAACAGCCACAAAATGGTAGACGTGTGTTGGGAATTATTACTCTTCCCAAAAACTTCATTGCGCATGCTGAGGTCGTGTTTGAGTTGGGGGTTTGCTCACCACACAATATTTATTTTCGAGTTCACGTTTTGTAACGAGATAGAGACTTGCTGCATTTTCCGACTTGCGTTCGTTTAATAGTAAGAGACGTTGTTCCTTTGTGTGTTATTAGTCTGACCAGGTTTACAACTGAAATGTCAGGGTTTGTTGGAAATTGCTAGTTCGCCTGATATGCTAGGGGAAGCATAATACGACCCAATGTCCGCCCGAATATAGAATTAGGACTTAACATGTTATCCTAGGAGTATAGTGATGATGAGATGTCCTAGTTCACGCTCGACGATAGAATTAGCAAGGTATTGTGTACATAGAGATTAGTGTTAGGGGGTACAGACTTTAAGTAAGCCCGACGATAGGTTTGGGATGTCAGCTGTACATACTCAAGTCTCAGATTACATGTTTTTGCGAAGTGACCTGGGTGATGGTAGCATCTACAGTAAAATACGAAATATGAAGAGGGTTAGTTCGGTAATAATGAGGCCAATCTTGCGCGCGGCTCCCAACAGCTGGAAGGGGCTCCCTAAGATATGGGACCGTTATCGGCAATGAGGGTTGCCCAACATTGGATATCGACCTAACGGTGATTGAATATTTTACTGTAATTCTCCATGCGTGTTGAGTTCAAATAACTTCGATATTTTATTTTATTTTACGGACTTAATTGTTTTGTCGTTCTGACGTCCGTTTCGCTTTGATAGTGTGCATATTGACACTCAATGTATTAGTGTGAGACTTGAGTTACGAACACGGATTCGATTCGTCAGCCTGTGATATATTTTATTTTCAATCTTTGTCGTTCTTTCATTTTTATACGTAGTGAGTTCGATTAAGTGATAACATTGTAGGTTGTGTGTTGGGACAAACAATAACTAGATGGATCTGTAATGGTAGTCATTGTTTAAGAAGGAAAGAATTCCTTAAGTTGTATTTTTCAATGTGGACTGGTAATTTTATTAAGCGTAACGTAACCATTTCTAACCTGAAAATCAGTTTGATAATACTTTTCAAGTGATTCACCACTTTTTAATTAACTTCAGTGTTTGGCATTTCTTCTAAATGCGTGATGAATAAGTGTTTCCTGCATTTCGCAGTTTTGTTCCTTCAGAACGACGTAACGTAAGATCCTCGCGGATCATGATGTTGTTGGTTCCTTTTGAACAGCTGTTTGGGTGATTCACGTTTAATATCGGGATTATTTTATCACTTAAGGGTGTCATGAATGACGAATACATGGTGAAATTTTATTTCAATTTTGAATGCTGCTGATAACTGGTATTGAACACCATGCTTTCCCATAATATTTCGCAACCTATCCAAAGCAACTGATAGTCAATTTGGTTCGATTAAGGGTCCATTCGGCGGGTGTTCAGTATCCGCAAGGGTATTCAACTGGTGGATAACCTTAATTGACAGGAAATCAGGCGTTCTACTCGTTGAAAGTCAGATTTTCCACGGATCGTGTGGATTAATTCCCATTTCTCGTTTGGAGTAATAGGTGCCCGGTTTTCAGGTTTTTCCTCTTGCAGTTTTTTTGTTTCGCTGTCCACTAATTTATTACTTTCCCCGAAGCAACTCTTCGATATTGTGAGAAATAAATCAACGCTATGCAATGTGACTGCGTTTGAAACATTCAAAAATAAATAATTTATAATTTTTTATTCCAATGATTTATATAAAATAATAATGTCGTCGTGCCATTTCGAATTTAATAAAAGTTAGTAAGCACATATTTGCTCCTCATTTCAAGTAGTTAGGCTCTGTTCTGAGGCCCATCGTTTGGTTAAGATCGTGACCGAATTTCTTCCCGCAACGACCCAAGATTTAAGAGTTCAATATTGCTCTGCTGTAGCAGCTGTGGCCGACCAACGATGGAATGGTAAGTCCAAGGGTTCAATACATCTAGAAATACCAAAATGAATCTGTGACCTTTCTGGGCTGTGGGTAGGCGTCCGAATAAGCCGATTGAATATATTTCACGGGGTTCCTTTGGTATTGCAGAAATATGGGGGTGTTTGACCAGGGCTGAGTTGTATTTTGCCCTCTGACATAGTATGTTTTACAGTCTTGGAAGTTCAGTACCTCCTTTTATTTGTGTACCTATCCGAGTGGCAATGACTGTAGCCAACATTCCAGGTAGGGTATGGTTATTGGTCCTAAAGGTGCAACCCTAGCCTTAGCTTGCACCAACTGTAGTGACTCAATTCAGTACTTTTCTGCCCTTGGGTATATACACTGACTGAGCAAATGTAATGGGATAGCGGAGCACTGATGCGCAAGTGTGTTGTCTGCGCACCACACGCCCTCTGTGCCAGCGGCAGTTGTATAGGAGATCATGTGAGCAGTGGCTGTGCAAGTGACAGGTGTAACATGGAACGTCGTCGTCGTGAGCTGACACCGTTCAAACGGGGTATGGTGGTTGGTGCCCGACGGATGGGAAGTGCGATTTCGGAAGTGGTGCGGGAATTCGGCTTCACACGATCAACCGTCTGCAGGGTGTATCGTGAATGGTTGAATGCGAGTGTCACCGTCCAGAACAGACTAACGACCGGCCGTCCAGCTACCCTCGATGACTGTGACCGGCGACTTCAGAGACGGATTGTCAATAGTGACAGGCGGGCAACCGTGCAACAAATCACGGCTCAATTCAACACAGGCCGTGTTAGACACGTCTCCCAGTGCACAAACCGTAAGAACATGGGTTCTATGGGGTATGGGAGCCGGCGCCGCACACGGGTGCCACTGTTAACCCAACGTCATCGGGCACAACGACGCGCATTTGTCGCCAGTCACCGAAGATGGACATTGGAACAATGGCGTAGCGTGATATGGTCGGACGAATCACGATTTCAACTGCACCATGCTGATGGGAGGCACCGCGATGGATCCCGCCTGCCTCGAAGGTGTGGTCCAGGGCGCTGATGTCTCTGTTATGGTCTGGGGTGCATTTTCCTGGTATGGAATGGGCCCTCTAGTTGTTCTGGAAGAGACTTTGAATGGTACGCGGTATGTTGAACTGCTCGGAGGTCATCTCCAACCATTTTTGGCCTTCCAGCCTCAAGACGGCCCTGCGGTGTTTCAAGATGATAACGCGCCTCCACATCGCTCCCACGTTGCCCGGGAATGGTTCCAGGAACATGCAGAGGAGGTCCAACGTCTGCCATGGCCACCCACGAGCCCCAATATGAACCCTATCGAGCATATCTGGGATGTTCTGGAACGCAGGCTCCGTGCCATGGAACGAACAGACCAGCATTGGCGGCCACTCTGCAAACGATTTGGTGTCAGCTGCATCCAGAGGACTACCAGGGACTTGTCGACTCACTTCCACGGTGTCTCTCTGCAGTTCGCAGGGCCAGAGGAGGCCCCACACGCTATTAGGTGACTATCCCATGACATTTGCTAAATCAGTGTACATGTAGCATATGACAACTTGTTGGCACTAGCAAACACATGAACGGTAAGTTCCTCACTATCACATTCCTTTGGTACAAGAATTTTTGGTATCCTGATTTTTTTTCAAGCATGGAATCTGTTCGTTACTTGCACTGGTAATTCTTCGTCCCATTCAAATTTTTCTTTCCAGGCTTCTTGCATCAAGAATTTAGGAATTAATATTACTGGACATTGAAAAAGCCGGCCCCGTGGTGTAGGGGTAGCGTGCCTGCCTCTCACCCGGAGGCCCCGGGTTCGATTCCCGGCCAGGTCAGGGATTTCTACCTTGACCTGAGGGCTGGTTCGAGGTCCTCTGAGCCTACGTGATTAGAATTGAGGAGCTATCTGGCGGTGAGATAGCGGCCCCGGTCTAGAAAGCCAAGAATAACGGCCGAGAGGATTCGTCGTGCTGACCACACGACACCCCATAATCTGCAGGCTTTTGGCCTGAGCAGCGGTCGCTTGGTAGGCCAAGCAAGGACATAGAAAAACAATTGGATTAAAAATAAGCTGTACAACTGAAATAAGCTTCTTTTAGAAGTTGAAAGTGTCATTATCTCCACTGTATTGACATTGCAAAACAACTCATCTGTCCCAACATCCCACATAATACTAAGTATTGGAACAATATTCTCTGACTCTGATTTTTCCGGTGTGAAAGAACTCACCCATACTCAAAATCGAAATGTGCTGAACTCAATATTGTAGTAGATTTGTCAATGAACTCGGTCAGCTGTTTTTTGGTTTCACAGCTAGTGACATAATTGTCCACACAGAAAGAATTCTGCAGCTTCTTAGTAATTTCCATATATTCAGCCGGAACTTTACTCAGGTGATATAATAGTGTCGCTCCTAATAGGAATGGGCTGGACGTAACTCCAAACACTACTCTGCAATATCGCAACGTGATGATCTCATCTTTGGAAAAAACTTTTCACCAGAAAAATCTTTAAAAATCAGTGTTATTCTCACAGAGGCTTATCTTAACATCACCTGTGACTCCCATGGCATGCCTTCCGAACTGTAACAGAAGTTTAGGAATTATTTCAACTAAATTTCGTTCCTTATCTAAGCATTTATTCAGTGAATTGTCATGTCTGTCTTTCTCTGAGGCATCAAACACAGACCTAATTTTAGTAGTCAAATCTGATTCCTTAATTACTGCACTGTGTGGTAAACAGTGTCCTGACGTTTTGTGATTCTCCTTTAAAGTATCCACGATTCCACATTCTTTCCAGTCCTGAAGCACATCATCGCAATCTTTAAGCTTGTTTGAGTTTGTAATCTTCTAGCGACTGCTTCCAACCTCTTCTCAGCTAACTTCCTGTTATCTGATATATCCACTGCCTTACTACATGCGAGACTGACTAGTAACCGATTGGCCTTAAACAGCTCTCCTTGACCCATCATTGTCCAACCTAACCTGGTTTCCAGTTGTAATGGATTTAGTATTATTCCTCGCTATGGTACGATCAGTTCAGCATTTTATTCATGCGTCTCTTACTGTCTGCCTCACGGTGAATTCAAATCTCAAGATTCCTTGAACTTTCTCTGATTTGGTAATGGTGAGCCATCTGGCGTTCGAGTTTGAACCAGTCGTACGAGGTGACCAAGCGGTGCTGCTATCTAGCCGGGAAGTAGTTAACCCTGCTAGGCCGGTGATCGTGGCTTGTCAATAATGAAATCGATTGCAGTTTCTTTTAATTCTTGTTGCTGAATTGGAAGAAGACGCCTTGAAAACTACGCTTCTGATCCTGGTTTGAGGATAAATTATCCGTGAAGAGAAGGAAAATGATTGTGGGATTTGATCCCGGATAACCATTTCTCCATCAGGGCGTAAAGGCCTGAAGAACTGGTTTGTTATCTTTAAAGAGATTTCATTTTTTCTTGCGTCTGACCTTGTAAGTAGCTTCAAGCATATCTATAATGGTTAACCTACCCCATCGAAGGCTGCTAATTATAGTGTTAAGAGACATGGACACTACTAAACGCTACGATATGTGAGATTTTCTACAGCTGATCTTTCGGACTTTTCGAGCTTAAAATTTTTAAGAGTTTAAAAAAAATCTGGACTTCATCATATCTACTGTATGTAATACTTTTATGTAATACTCATATCTTTGGTGTTTCAATTCGAGTGTATGAAAGATATTAATGTTTGCTTTAATGCTGTTTTTTGAAGTTTCCATGTTAGTAAAAGTATATTTACGTTGCGGAGCTCCCAACTAAGTACTATATATGAAGTGTTTGCTTAAGCTTATGGTGGTTCACTTCATTTCCTCCTTTAAATCGTAATAATTATGTTATTATTTAAATATTTTCAAGCTCTGCGGAGCAAGTAAGAGGAAAAGAATAAGTTTTAGGATGAAAGCTTTCTGATGAATTACTCGGTACTTGAGTTGGGATTTGATCATGGTGGTTGTCACTCTGTTACACTCTGTTAAATAACTCAAAAACTTAATAAAATTAATAAGCATAATTAACCGAAATGTCCGTAGTATGGGCGCCAGAGTTCACCAGAATGGATCCCTCGAATTTAGATAAGAGCATGATAAACTGTATATCCCAGGGCGTGTACATAATGCTGCGTACTGGTACATCTGCTGCAGGCCTTACCTAACCTCCTGAAAACGACTAATTAGGTAGGAACTGCACCTAGGTTCATCAATAACACTGATTCTAAAATAGCTAACTATATTCTGAACAAATTCCGTGCATGAGCACCTCATCAACATACAGCATTATACATATAATACACACATAAAATATTGCTGGAAGACTCCATATTTACAACAACAACAATAATGAAAACCGTGGGAAAACGAAAGTGAGAACTAAGCTACCATTTGTAAATAGTCCCATGAACAATGTACAAGTATGAAGATAAATACCCTTCACTGTCTCTATATCAATTCGACTTACCGATTCTCATAATCGGCAGTTATCACATCACACAGATACTGTACCTTGTACTACTGTGTTCACATATTTTAACACTTGTTGTAAAGATATATACACACGTCTGTCGATCCTCAACATAATTTATGGAAAGTCTGAGATAGCTTTCACCAACATATAATGCTAAGCCGCCACAAGTGCTATAATACTTAATGCGCAAGCACTCTCCACAATCATCCACTTTCAACGAACATAACAAGACTACGCTCCACGAACGTTTGAAGTCCAGTCCATTGCAGCCGTGTCACTCCAGTACCGTGTATCAGCATCACTTCCTTCCCGTACAGTCTGCCAGTTGTCGTTGTAGTTGTAGTTATCTTCCTTCTCGTTCCTTTACAATCACCTCTACAATCACCCTTACAATGTTCCTTACAATCCACTTGGTTGCCGCCGTATGATCAACCTTTATAGACATCAACATCCCCCTCCTCTCAGATGAAACGTCTGGATTGGTGCTTGCCCATCAATCATGAGTGAACCTCTTGTCAAGACCAAGCCCTGAACTACTTCTTCCTCCCAAGACAATAACAAACTCTCGGGAGTTTTACATGAATCATCAAATTTCCCTGGTACAACAACAAGCTCATCTCATCAGGCTGGGATATATACATGACTCATGAATTTCCCGACACAAGTACATCACAACAAGCACTGGGGCAGCCATATGACTCATTCAAATTACCAGAGTTATTAAAGCAATGTTTTCCCACTCATGCAAAACAAATTACTCATACCTACATATGTGGATATCTTCCAGCTTGCCAATATAAATGGCAAAATATACAAATGAAATACTAATAATAATAATAATAATAATAATAATAATAATAATAAATCGAATACTGACAATAATATCTCTAACTTCTACATATAATTCGGGGGTGTGATATATGTACTATCACAAGACTGTGCATTTGTAATCCCCTTTTAGCCTTTGCAGTGTTACATCATAAACATTGATAGCCTTTACACCCCAAAAAGACAAATGAACATCACTCTTTCTCCAAATTTTTTGAGTCCTAACTTCTTAGCCCATTCTTTGGTTATGTTAGACATTTGTGACCAAAAATCTAACAAAATTCATGCAAGCTTTGCAGGTCGTTCCCCAACTGAATCTTTCACAAAAAGAGTTTGTAATAATGTCTCTGTGTTTTGGTGGGCAGTTTAAGTCTCTGTGTTTTGAATATCCTTTTCCTTTGAATTTTCTCTCTCCGCATTCTTAGTTACTAAATCAGGACATAAAATAACACAATGGTCTCTTTTTAAGCAAATCATACACTTCACAAATGCTTTACATTTATTTGAGTTATGCCTCTTCCATAAACAACAAAAGCACGTACCCCTTTTCTTCAATATATCTTTCTTTTCTCCACACTTGAGATTCCTCACTTTAAAACAATAAGATCTATGAAAATTCTTGTCTCACCAGATACAAACAGTTTCAGTTTTCTGACCCTCTCCTGTATATAAAGCACCAGCAGTGGAAAGTGACTCTTGTTTACCTTGCTTGGATGGCATGCCCTCCCTTCTCATTATAAAACTAGAGCGAGTAAGCGACAAACGTTCTTCGCTCTCTACTTCCTGTTTTAGAAATGGTAGCACCTTGCTTAGATGATGGTCGTGATCTTTGCGTGCTATATGAGACACATGAACTTTCTCCCATGCCTTCATAACCTCTTTTGGAAATGCAGACTCAAGTAGAGGATACATCATTGCTACATTCTTATCACAAGTAACTCCTAAAGAATCCAAACTTCTCAGTTGTGTTTCTAATTTATCATAGAGGCTCCCAATACCAAGCCTAATTAACCTTCAGTGGCTTGAAATAGAACCAGATTTAGAAGTTGACGGACTTATATTGCTATGAGTAATTCTTCCGTGACATACCTCGATTTTAGGTGATCTATTGCCTTTTGATAGTTCGCTCCGGATGGAGGGAAACTCTCAACCACCTCTCTGGCCACAGAAGCTAGAACAGTAGCCTGTAAAAGACGTTGATATTTGTCTTCCAAGTCGATATTACTATTGTCATTTATTTTCTTAAACTGTCTCCAGAACCCAATCAAGTTCTTTATATCCCCATCGAACTGTTTAAGTTGTAGGTTGGGCTAATTGAAGTTCCATTTCTTGGTAGTCTCGATCTCATTTGCAACGGTATCACCACCAGCAGATGAATTAATTTTAAAAGTATCTTCGAATCTAACCTTAGCCTGTAGCCACTTCTCCCGGTACGATTCTGCCGTATCGAATTCATTGCCATCTACTTCTTCTTCTGTTGTTCTTTCAACAACCCAGAGTGATTGAACTTCATCATCTAAAGATAACGTTCTCATTGCCTTATCTTCTAAAATACGGAATGATGTCAACCTTCCTTTCGCATCCAGAACTGCTTCAGATACTTTTGTTTGAAACACGCCATGAGCTCGCGTAAATAATCTGCATATCTGCGATCTTCCCTTATTTCACTTAATTAGCTCCTCCATCGGAAATTGAATCCTGTTGCGGTCACCAGAAATGTTACGTACTTGATATAAATATTACGGACAGCTTAATCTACAAAGAAAGACCTTACATTGGAATGTTTTCTAACATTACTTTAATAAAACAAACCTCCATTAAAGAAAATTAGCACATCAGTATTCATGACTGTCTTCTGCTTTCTTTTCCGAAACAAGACCTGTGGGAGGGTTTTGATGCTACCAATCACTAATAATAAAATATAGCACAGAAATTTCGGTAACATTTTGACTTAAGTTGGCTGCTACGTTCTTCGCACCTGCATGTCCAATAACCCGGTGTACATGCCATACCAACTCCTCCTTAAGTTCGTTCGATACAACAATGCGAATTTTTGTATGCTCCTTATCGGTAGATCTTATCAATAGATGGTTTATACGGTCTTGGTTTATATACCAGGTGGCTCCCGAGCGCCGTACTTTCTACCTACAATTGTTCCGCATGCATAAGTGATGAATAAGATGTCTAGCAACTGATTTTCACAGGGGCACTACTGCCAGCGGGTAGGTTACGCCAGAATATAAAGAGATAAGAACCAGCCTGTCGCTCGCAGCACGTTACTCAGCGCTACTGATCTAATGCACCCCTTGCAATAGTAAACATCGCTTTCCACCGCATAGTTCTAGGCTGGTGTATGGTACAGCCGCACTATATTTGCTGTCAGCATATCGGCAATGACTAGTGTGTTCAGCAGCGACAAATACACAGCCATTATGTTAATCTGGTTAAACTGGTCGGAATGCAGCCAAAGCTCCAAACAGACGTATGCCTTCTACACACGTATTTCACCTAACAGTATTAGTTTTGGTTTCATACAAGCATCTCTATTATCGAGCGGAATGTCTACACGTGTATAAATTAATAAGTTATTAAATTTCCTTCTCTGCATCTTTGGGGTGCTTATGAACAGTAACGGCGATTAGGGGGTGGGGCGAGGAGGGACGGTCCCACCCTCCACCACCACCCCCTCCCTACTTTTGGAGTAAACATGACATTTTTATTCCACTTTAGCCCAGCTGGAACTAGGAATTATTTAAAAAACTATTTGTACAAGCCTTGTTGTCTTATCTGATAATAATTTCCTTTATTTTTAATTATTAACATAATTATTGGCGGAAATACGCACAAAATGCCGTTCGTCGTGACTAACGGATTTGTGCAACACTACGGCAAGTAGTGGAGACTTTGCATGTGCTTTTAGGAAGGGTAGTATGGGTACATATTTTTTATAAGGTAGTGGACACTGAGTTATAATTAACCCGCTTGCCGCGCACATCCATCTGTCTGGCAGTCCCTATTAGTGCCTATTAGTTTCTTAGTGCGTATTCAAATACTAAATGATTTTAATTGCATAATAAGCCTTCAATGATTTGTTCGTACGGCGTAGCGTTTATATTTAAATTACTCTCCCTGTTATCTACTCTAGGGCTTCGCTGATACTCTTCGCTTTCAGCTCCAGCGCAGCCAGTTTCGGTGTTTTGTTCCTTTATAGCTTGCTCCCATCTTAGTATTTCCTGCCTTTTTTCTCTGCAGGTCCTCTAAATACCTTCTGTTCATAGCATTCCGGTCTTCTCTCTTATGCTGTGAGTTTCGGAATTGTATGTGTCCAGAATTTTTATTTTATTGGTTTCCATTCATTCTCCATCGGTTTGATAGTTTTAAGGCTACTTGCGCCGGTATCCCCTGTCTTCTTCTGGATTATTTCGGTCTCTCCCCTATGATACGTCCAGTGATCCACCTATCTTCTCCACTCGTTCCATTCTCTATTTCTTCCATATGGTTTTTTCCTCCGTCTATCAGTCTAAAATTGCCGTTCTGGAGTCATAGGTTCGAGCGTCTGAACTACTTGTTCGTTCCCAGGGGTTGTTCTTGGCATATTCTGTACTGATGTGGTATCTAACTGTCTACACATTGCTTCCGCTTGGATGTCTGATTGAATGTTTGCGGCTGCTAATAATTTTTGGACATCAGGCGGAAATTGCTTTTCAATAGCGCGTATTAGCTCGATCTCTGAGGGTGGAGAGTCCAACTCCTTCATATGGTGGAACTAATATACGAAGTAGTCGATGCATCTAGCTTGATCTGCATTTTCATATATTTTAATATCATTCTAGTCCCAAATTTTACTGGGACTCGATTCTCCAATATTGATTCAAAAAGGCTATTCGAAACTCCTCAAAATTCTTGAACGAAAATCTAAATACTTAGAGCCAAATGTTTTAGTTTCCTTCTAAATATCTCATGACAATTTTCAATCTCCGGCCTTCTAGTGTCTTAATCTCTCTAAAATACTCTTCCATCTCCCTTATGTAGCCCTTTGGAATCAAACCTCCCATAAATCTTCTAGGTCAGTCTTCATGGATTTTTATTATATTTATTACTAGCTAATATACCTGTGCTTCGCTACGGAATTCTCAGAAAGGCTGACTTTGTGGTTTTTCATTTGAAATCAACGTAGTCATTACAACGACGTCAATAGGAATGTAGCGATTAAAATCTATATTATCGTATTCTCCACCAAATGAAAAACCGCACATTTTCTCACTTTTAACGAATGGTACAACGGAGCCAACCACTAACAGTCGAAAATTCAAGAGCTGGAATGACCAGCCGTGAACATTCCTCTGCCATTATTCCGTTAAGTCATTACAACCAGTACCTCAGAGTAGGGATTGAATAGGTGGAATACTGTGATGAACCAGTGTGTTGCGTACCAGCAGTGTCAGAAAATGTATGAACCAGAGGAATGCCATACTAAAGAGGAGAGATACCTAACTCCCATTCTACATCCCGCCAATATTCAGGCAGGCTGTTATACTCGTTACAGAGCAGTAATTCCATCTATCGGTGATGAGTTGCAACAGAAGACACAAAGCATATCACGACAAACAATGGTCAATATAATGTTAGTGATGATCAATTTTATGAGCTGTCTGTATTGTAGGCCTTCACATTCAGTTTTCTTTCGACTCTGTCACATTAGGGCATCTTATAAAATTATTTACAGCGTAGACTGCAGTTCTTTATTCCCCGAATTTACATACCGATTTTCATTAAATTCTGTTTATCCATTTTTCATGTCTTGGCGCAGATATGAACTTAGCAACAAAAATACAAATTAATGAATATCTCTGTTATCATAGCCGGTATGGTAAAAATGTATAATACATTAATGATCGGAAATGTATTACTATATTGCGCCCTATAGAACTATCGTCGCTGTCAAGCAAATGCTGAGAACAGACCAGATGCGCTATAGTGGAAAATTTACTCACCAAGCGGTAGGTAACCCTGGCACATAGCTTACCTGCATTGTAACTCCTCTTCTGAAGCACTGGATAGCTCAGCCATAATAAAGTACGTGGGTGAAACGGGTCAGCGAAGTAATAAATAGAAGAGGAATGATTCTACGTTTAAAAAGAAAAGATGTGAGTTGCAACACTTCGAAGTCAAACAACAGAATTTATTTCAAACTGAGAGATTAGATTCCTCATATTTATATTAATGAATATTTTATACAATTTACATCTTTCTCAAGTCAACTACACCATCAAGAAATGGGATACTCGATCCCTGTCAGAGCTACTGTTGGGAAAACCCTTCATCTTCTTCCATCGATACGTTGGCAATCTGGGTTACCAGCTTGTTCGTTCGGTACAGACAAATTCTAACCTCCAACAGAAATGAAACACAAAAAAATGAATCAAGGGGAAATCTGTCTCACATAAACAAATGGTATTTAACTTTTGTCCCTATTTATATTATGCTGCAGGACTTAGGATTATAAACACACGCACTTAACACTAGACATGCAACACTTGATGCTTGATATCGGAGACTCGAACTCCTGACTCCACTGGAAGGCATGCAATATCTATAATTACAACACAGTAGAAAAATAATTTATTAACAATGCGTAAAGTGATATAGGATTACCAGGTGCCTGTACTAACGGTACAACAAACTGTGTGTATTTCATTTTTAAAAGCCCGTTGAAATCAGGTCAAACCTCCTTTCGTAGACAGTGACTCCTTTGTCGGACCAGACATGGAGAGAGTTTCCCCAAACAAGTGACGTCAGAAACCTTCCCTTTCTTCGAGGGTCGGTAAGCCCTCCTCGGCCATCGAGCGCCATCATGAATCCCAGCTGTGATTTACAAGCAGCTGACAAGTTGTAAACAAGAAAATGGCGAGAGTTCATTCATAAAAATACCAACCCTAGTAAAGGAAGTTAATTACTGTGCCCTCTCATTAACATAACTGACGTGTAACTACCACACGTACTCTTATTCCATACAGTGCGAATCCCAGCACCTTAATTTATTCATAACCTGAGTTCAGCTGGAGCATTCGTCCCTTTAACTTTCCTGTGCATTTATCTGCACACGCATATATATATATCATTTCACAACTTACACTTGCGTACAATTTAGGGCTCTGTTTTCTCTTACCAACCCGGGGCTTATTAAACCGATATCTGTCGCTTTTTATTTATTATCTGAGTGAATGCATGGCTAGCTCGATTTCCGTGCAAGATCCCAAAATGCATTAAAGAAAATATTGAAGACCATATAGCTTTATATCTGACAACAAAGAGACTTATCTCTAAACATGCATCATGCATTTCTAGCTAGTTCCTAAGACACTCGGTCTGCCTATAAATTTCTTAGACTGCGCAAGTCTATTAATTGATGAAATAATAACAACCCTTCTTCAGTGAATGATGACCCTATGTACATCAAAATAATACACAAATGGAACCGTAATCAAGAAATACAACATGCGAAAAAATTAAGCTATTCTATTCGTGCCTGTCCTGAGCATAATTTATGTACAAGTGCCTGAGGACACAAAATACTATTTACAAAGTAGCTTGAAGGCGTTACATTACATTTTTAGTTTGGCGAATCTAGTCTATCCCTGATTCATGCTGATAAGGTAGGATTTGTCTGACCTTCGTCTGTGATTACATTTAGCGACTCTCCGGGGCGGACATGAGTTTTAGTGACCCATGTTAGTGCTGGTTGTAGAAGTCAGCAGTCCTGAGCTCGTGTTTGGCGACATCACGATGGTCTTCGTTCTTCGACGGGAAACTCGTACTGATGACTTGATCGCCGTCTCCTAGCTGCTTACGGTGTTTGACTAGACATGATGCCCTGCGCCAGCGGGTCCTGGATCGTTGTCTCTCGGCGGCGAAGGATGTCCTCGTTGTTGTGTTCGTACCAGCAACTCCCAGCGTGATGAATTGCACTGGCGGGCGAATTCTTGATGTCAAACAACTGTAAGGAAAAGCCGTTATTACGTATCCTTAGTTAGATGCCTAGGTCCCACTCTTGCCTTCTGACGCACTCCCAGTAGCTACCTTGCCTATCGACTGAATTCATACTTGTTAAACGGTACACACGATTCTCATATACCCATAAACTTGTACTTGACATACATTATTCTGAAGCAATTGAAGTATTACTGTCGTTCCGAGCCTACACTGACTTAGAACACATTAGCATCAGAATATAATATGCAATTCTACGTAGAGTAACAGTGGCAAAGAAATGCTTCGAACGAAAATCAATTAAATCAGTTGACTGTTGAAAATTACAATTTACTTCTCACAAGATTGCTACTTACTTGTCACTGGGGCAATGAAGTCTCTCTCTAACTGCGACGCATTAAAATGAAGGCTGTCTTCCTATCGAAGAGCTTCCGACACACAGGTACACCTCGCAGGCAGCGATGCGCACAGAGTATGCTCTCCGCCTCCAAAGCGTGCAGTATTTATTTTAGTACCTTACCCACGCACGGGAGATTCTCGTTGGCAGGTCCATTTGACTAGCTCTCGCGGAATGGAATGTCTCTCACGGTACTTGAGAGAAATACACATTAATTCATAGAGATTATGAATATCTTCATGTGGCATATCAAATTGTTCAGAAAATTTTGCTCATTCATGCTATCGTTTTAGAATCTCAATATTCCTCCTGGGGCAAAGATATCCGTCAAGTTTTGTTTCTCTCCATCCTGAATTCTCCCGCTATTTCTCATAAAAATGCTGGCATCAGACGCTATAAGTTAAGTGGTTAGCGTGGCTTCGTTTCCTTTATTGTTCATGCTGGGTACTACAGCCTACTACTGACGCTCTGATGTCTTAAAAAGCGCGTAATGTTGCGTGCTATTGCATCATAATATAAAACCTGATGTCATTCCTATGTGGTCTCATCTGCATATTATAATCATCTGCAGATCATCTCTATTGGACCATGAACTGAATGGTTCAATATATAACTTCAGTTATATAGTATTGATCGATAGGACCACTAATAACATAAATATTAGAGAATTCAGTTTTATACCTTCCCTTAAACTACCATTTCATTCAGCGCGAATAAAATTATTTATGACCTAGATTGTAGTGACTTAATCTCCGACTTTTCATACCGATTTCCGTTAAATTCTCCTCAGCCGTTTTCTCGTGATGCGCATACTTATTTGCGTACAGAAAGACGGACACACAGAAATTACAGAAAATTAAAATGTGCATTTACTTGTTACTCTTGACACAACTAATACATAAATATAATTCTTTTTGAAATTCAGAGCAATGTACAGACAAAACTTTTATTATATATTGCACCCTTCGCACTTCTTCCTCTGCGGTGACTTCTTTCTGTATCCGCCACGGCTGTCCTATATTAAAATATTTTCACCTCAGACGTCCCTTCTCTCCAGGGGTGGTCTCGTTCACTAGACCGTCAATGTGCGATGCGATAGGAGGATATGAGGCCATTAGGCTATAAGCTAATCCCTTCTACTGAAATAAAATAAATACTGACCCAGCCTGAGGTTTAAATTTATTTATAAAATAAAATGACTAAAAGTGAATGAACATCAAAAACTGAATTAAAATAAAATATAAATCTGATTCAAGCATGTGTGTAAGAAGTGCAACCGTCATCAACTCGAAGTAAACATACAAAATGCACATCTTTCACATCAACTAACTGATTTAATAATAGAGGCTCAAAATTAGGTGGCATCACTAATTAATTCACCGAATGTAATTACCGAAACAAATTTTACACTAAAAACATTTGAGCTCTTAAGTCCTTAGGCTTTTTCAATCGTGAAATTACCAGCGTTTCGCCCCAGTGTAGCAGTGGGCTCATCAGTTGGAATGCTACACATTTCCAAGACGCTGGCACTACTGCGCCGTGGAGACACCACTGAAAGCTTCCTATGTAGGACAATGCATTGACGGTGCAGTAGAGGAAGCATATGCCTACACTTATATAAATGCCTGCCTTTGGCGCATGCTATTTTTTGAAATTTTACACCAGTTAACTACGTCGTTTCTAGACAATCATGACACTATAACATTATTTGCTTGAGCAACTGAATTATTATTCACTAACATGAACCGGGAATATGAATGAATGACTGAAACTGGGTAACTAAAATTAGCATTATTCATCACCACTTGCCAATTAGTGGTTTTCAGACATGCAATTGTATAAATTATAACATTCAATAGTCTTTGGGATTCACTGCTCCCCTTAACACATTTCATCTAAATTAAATTGCAGTGATTTTTACATAGATTTAGTGGCCTCTCACGGCTGAATGTCTCCATCTGACACTTCAAAAAGTTGTCCATAACGTTAATCGTCAGTGATTGATTTTTCTTTATCACAACTTTACAGACTTAAGGGTGGCATCACTGTGTAAAACCATCAAGATAGGTCAATCACCTCAAGTTTCATTGAATTTCTAGTCAACTGAACAGCTATTGTTTCCATTTGTATGACAAACGTTGATCATCTTTGGTCTAATAGGGACCCCAAACCATCTGAACAAATCAAAAATACATAACACACATTTATAATTTCTAGATCAACCTTGTCTGCATTTACACATGAGAAAATTTATAATTGTGCGGTACACTGAGAGTCACGTTTATAATTATGTTTTCTGTTATTATTTAAACAAGAAGTGGATCTAAGATGCTGTCTAGTTAAACTGACGCGAGCTATACTGAACCTAACATTATTCAAACCAAGCGGAAAATCTCCCATCATAGTAAGAGAAAATATATCTACATTTATAACCAGAGTTAATCACCACCTATTCGAAATAAAATAATCAAATGCAATACACTGTTAAAAATCAAAGACATCTGTGCTAATATCCTACACTAATTTACAAACACTCCAATTCACGCACATAGTTATTCACAATACAAAAATGCTGAACAGTTATACTTAGCACGGCTCTGCTTCTAAATTGACGTTTTGGCAGATTTTGGCTCTGTCAGGTGGTTATGTGCTGAAGCATAGACATCCAACCAATCCCAATCTGCCAGCAGAGCACGATCTCGAACCCTACTTGCCACTTCTAATATTTACATTCGCCACGTGGTTCACCTGTCTCGCTTAGCGTGTATGGTATTCGGTTCTCTTCGCGAGCTTTTGCATTTTCCTTCAGTAATTAGTGTATTTTTCATATTGTTCGAGGGTTCTAGTGACTCTGAGATCAGTGGAATGTTCCCTTTGTAGGCCATAACCTCCTTCCTGTGCCAGCCTTTAGCCTTTCCTCATTCTCTTTTATTCTTAATAATATATTCTCTTATTAGTGTCAGATGTTGTTAGTAGTGTACTTTTTGTGAATTTGTTTTCAATCCATATTCATTAGTTTTTCTGAGTACGGTATTACATTTTACAAGGGCTGTTTACCGCAGTCGTATTTCATCAGCTGTTCTCGCGGGCGTAGCGCTCTGGCAGCAGAGGAAAGGCGATGTTGATTTGTTTTGCCAAACTTCAATTTAGAAGTAAGGCCGTGCGGACTATAATTTACTGGTTTCTACGACGCGTGTTGATTTCACTGTTTATGGATGTTATCATTGAAATCAGCGTCGACCATGAGCTTGATGTGGATTATTCATGGCTATCTCCTGGCATACAACAATTTAATGATCTCTCATAACAGCATGAAGTACAATTATCAATAATTCAAAACATGGCGCAAGAAAATATCTCGGATGACGTTTATATAAAATCCAACATATAGTATGCCTGCTACATCCTATTCCTTACGAAAGTCTCAGATGAAAACCATTTGATTTCATTTTCGTTAAAAATGATCTTCGCTCACCTGCAAGGGTCAGCGGGCCTTCTATAACCGGTACATAAGTAGATGTCCGATGATGGTTTGCATGAGTTCTCTTTTCATAACTAGGTCCTTTTTATCACTGTAGTGAGCACTTCTTTACTTCCTTCTTTCTCCATTTATCCTTACTTATATCATCGTATACTTCAAATGACATTCATATTCATGAGTATACAAATCATTGTCCTTCGCTCATTTCTTATACCTTTACCATTTATATCATTTACCTCTCAGCTTATCCGCTGGCATAGAAATTATCTCTTCCTTTACTCTCAGGATAAATTTACAATAAATGTTCGTTATTCTCCATCACAATGGACCAATCAATGTTCATCGACCTTCGAAAACTAACTAATCGCTTTCAATATAGCAACTATGGCTCCTTTATTTTTATTTGAAGAAAACAAAAACAATCTCAACTGGTTTCCAGGACTTACGCGAATATTAACAATCCCGGAAAGTATGTAACCATGAATATAAAATTCACAACGTAACATGAAGACTGTCAAAATGTCATAAGCATCTCTCTGCGCGAAATATTGTCAACACTAATATTTCATGAGAAAGAAAGTTCACTTACCTTACTGTAATTCAAGATATTATCTAAAATTATTTTTTCCATGAAATATAGTTTGATTCTTTACCATCCTGAAATTCGAGTCTTCGTTGTCAACTCGTCGATCTCAAATTAGATAACATAATTAATATCATAATGCGTGAATGGCTAACTATTTACAAGGTGACAACTGCGATATAATCACTGCATGACTAACATTGATTGCTAATTATGCTACTGACATTTGAAAATTGCCGGGCGTGTCATCTGAAGTCCGTCCGGTTGTCCTGCTTCGTTTAGCCTGTGGCGACTGAAGCACGGGATATCGTTGCAAAACCACCGTATCCAGACATGATTGGCGTCTTCAAGTACACTTTGTCACACACAAGAAACTTGACCTTGACGAATTTACTTGCTATTTACACAATTTAAAGTGACACTTTCGATTATGAATAATTGCCTCAACACATGGGTAGAATATTGCTCCTATGATGAGAATACTGTTAGAACACTCCTTCATAACCTCCTGATCAACTGGGCATTGAGATATTCTCCCCAAAGTTGTGGTCAGTCTTACCGGATTAGTTCCGCTCTCTCCCCAAGAGGTTGTTGTTAATCATTGTTTATTGCTTGACAAAGAAACACTCAAAGTTTTGAAGTACCTTACTCACTTCAAGACGATTACAGGTGACGCGTAACACGGACGAACTGACAGTGAGAACTGAATACATACTGAGAGCAGACTTAGAGTATACTACATACACACTGAGAATACACACTAAGAGTAAGCGCGGTGATCTGGTCTCCTTTATAGTTACGCGAATACTACAGGGCTCTCCTTCCTAACCGCAGGTGGTTCGTACACTTGGTATTCCTCCACTGTGGGGGTGGATCTCCTTAGCAGAATTAACTTTCATTTCACACGTCGTATATTTTCAACACAGGTATTCCTGAACTTACAATATTCGGGCTTTCACCTGATGAACTTTATCTCGGAAATCGATCGTAGAGTGCTTAATTAATTCATCCGCTTAGGTAGCATTATCTTCTCTTGGGAACGCACTGTAGGTTGGTTTATTACGGCAACGCGTAATTCAAAGCCCGGTATGTGCATTACAGCTAAACAGTTTCTCAAAAATAATTGTAACACGTATATTTCATAACAGAAACTGTACAGAAAATGTGACATTGTATCCTGCTATCTGGATCAAACTATTTCTCCTTTAACATTTTCCACACATTTAAGATTTACTGAATTATCTGAGGCGCTGGTTCCATACGAGTAATTTTGAGCGTTGTGATTGGCTTGACTTTGCCTAGGTGTTCCTGACGTGCTACCGTATGGGCGAAACCACAAGTAAAAAAGGGGTGTCTGTTATCGCACTGTCCCTTATTGCAAATTTTCTTTCCTTGCCTTCAGCTCTGCCTTTGTTCAGTGACTGGGACTGTCTTTATTGCTCTCGACATCCGGTTCCCGTGAGAACACTGTAACAGAAATGGTAGCCTCTCGGCATCTAAACTTTATTTGAGGGATCTCAACAAGTGCTGTCGGTTTGAAGCTTCCTGTCACGTGATTTAACGTTGCCTACTGGGATTAAGGCTTCCGTCCTAAAATTTTTATTGGAAGCACCATGCCGCACTTGAGTGAATTTCGCTGCGCTGGCTATATTTGCGATTAGATACTGATTAATATGATCAACCATTTCACATCAATCTGGGATATGCGTTCAATATATTTAAACTAGGTGATTTACCCGTGCTTCGCTACGAAATTCTACATTGTATACAGAATTCTAGGTTAGGTAGTGTACACGTCGTGAACAAGAATGTATTAAATTGCAGAGCTCTTAACGTTACCTTTAGAAACGCTATGGGGAATGCACCAAACGTCTTTTTTCATATGAAGACTGTGTTAGGGAATTTTCATTGTAATGGTAGGCCCACTTGCCTACCATCAGTCACAATCAGCTAGGGGAGTTTTTATTATAATGGCAGACACTCACTCTCCACCTGCCTTTTTAAAACCTCAGAAAGACTGAATTAGTGCTTTTCCCAACTGAAATGAACATAGATTTTTACAATGACGTCAGTAGGAAAGACGCGAGTAAGAGCAATGCTTTCATATGAAATATTCGATCAAATGAAAAACCACAGATTTGCTCACTTCTAACGAACAGTACTAAGCTGCCGATCTAACTGTCCGAAGTTCCAGATCTGGAATAACCCCGCTGCAGACATCCGTAATCCGTGAACGTCAAATAGTGGAAAATCCCATGGCATTACTATGCTCTTTTACTAATATGCTTCCTAAGAGTACCCGATGAGTCGGAAAATCTCAGTTCACTACACTGGCGGTGGAAAATTCTATCTGACTTGGAGGCAAGCCAGAGGAGAAACCCCCTCTTCACTGCTAATTTGAAATAAAATGAATGTAGAATTTAATAAAATTGAAGATGAAGAAGTTCTTTTCATGAGACGGCTCTTTTTAGTGTTGAAATTTGAGATATTTAGTGAATTTTGGAGCTATAATTTAGAAAATGCCTAAATTGTAATTCTAGACCAGGTCATACTACTACTAAGTGAGCCTCAGCTGTAAGTGTACACACTGCTCATTCAAAACAGCGCGTCAGAGTGGGGATCGAATAGCTGGAATACTACGATGAACCAGTCTTTTACTTACCAGCAGTATCAGTATAAACCAGAGGAATGGCATGCTAGAGAAGAAAATATTCTAACTCCCCAGCTATTTCCCGCCAGTATTCAGGTACGCAGCAATAATCCTATCTATCGGAATTGAGTGGCAGCATAAGAGACAAAGAACATCACAACAAACAATCATCAATATAATGTTATTTTGATCAATGTAATGTGCTTTCGATATTGTAGGCCTTCACGTTTAGTTTCCTTCCGACTCTCAAATACCACAGTCGGTGCGGTAAAGGTGAATAAAACATATATGATCGGAAATTGTATTCTCTATATCTTTCATTATGTAGTACTTTTCGATAGGACAATAATATAGGTATTGAAAACTTACATTTTTGGCGCCTTCCCCTAAACTACAATTTCATCCAGGGTGAATAAAATTGCTTATAGCTTAGACTGTAGTTTCTTATTGCCAGACTCCATATACCGATTTTCATTAAATTCTGTTAACCCATTTTCTCGTGGCTCGGGGTTGATATGGACTTAGCAACAAAGGTACAAATTCATGAATAGCTGTGTTATCATAGCCCGTACGGTAAAAGTGTAAAAGACACAAATGATCTGAAATTTAATTCTATATAACTTTAGTTAAGTAGTATTTATCGATAGAACCACTAATACTATAAATATTTGAGAATTAATTACTAAGCCTTCCCCTAAACTACCATTTCACTCAGCGTGAATAAAATTGTTTATAGCCTAGATAGTAGTGGTTCATCCCCAACTTAATATACCGATTTTCATTAAATTCTTCAGCCGTTTCCTCGTGATGGGTGTACATACATACATACATACATACATACATACATACATACATACATACATACATACATACATACATACATACATACATACATACATACATACATGCATACATACATACTGACAGAAATTACGGGAAAGTAAAAAGTGCATTTCCTTGTTACTGTGTACATGACCGATATAGAAATACTATTCTTTTCAAATTCTGAGCAATATACAGACAAAACGCTTATTTTAGATTTGCATTCCATTCCAACTTGTTGCAGTAGAATGCTAATTTCCGTTCGGATTTCTCTTGTTAAAAATAGTAGCCGTTGGAATTCTTTTTACCATTAAGCTTTGCGTTATTCTTTGACGTTATCCTAAGTTTGAAACCATTTTTATCGTATGGCTGTTTCTAGCCGGGTGTAGCCCTTGTAAGGCAGACCCTCCGATGAGGGTGGACGGCATCTGCCGTGTGTCGGTAACTGCGTGTTATTATGGTGAAGGATAGTGTTATGTGTGGTGTGTGTGAGTTGCAGCGATGTTGGGGACAGTGCAAACACCCATCCCCCAAGCCACTGGATTAACCAATGAAGGTTAAAATCCTCGACCCGGCCGGGAATCGAACCCGGGACCCTCTGAACCGAAGACCAGCGCGCGGTAGCCAATGACTCGGACTTTGAAACCAATGAGTTGGTAGATTCATTTTCTACTTTTAGATTCTGCAATTCCCTTTGCATATTCAAAACATCTAAGCTTATTTGACCTACTTTATCTGAGGTCTCCGATCTATTTTCTTCTGCCTCATCTGTCATAAGTTCAACTTTGTCTGCTATCTAATCTCTGCCTATGATAATATTGGTTTGAATCGAATGATTCGTGATTTCTAGTCCCTATTAATCTAGCTATTCCTTCCTGCCATTCCCTCCATTGACCCTGGATCTGCTCTCGTAAGGAGTTCATTACTTGACTGACTGAGTCCGGCCATTTGTTTTTATTATTAACAAATACATAGCAACTGAGAAATATCCCGTTGGCAATGGTCACTTACAGTAGTGTTTTAATAGGATAAAATTAAAACATAACTACCCAACAACAACAAAACAAAAGTTTATGAACAAATGTACAAAGAGCAATTCCGTGGAAAGAAAATATTACAAGAAATATTACTACTTTAATATTCACAATTTCTTCCAATCGCTTCTGAGATTCTTCTTGAACTTCTTCCATTTCTTTCCGTGCCTCCTCCTGTCTTCTTTGCTCTTCTTGGGTGTTTCTTACAACTCCTTTCAATTCCTTTTTAGAATATTCCTGCCCCTTCAGAGCCTCTTCCCTCTTCTTGTAGGCCTCTTCTTGCCCCTTCTGAGCCGCTTATTGCCTCTTCAAATTTTCTGTGTATATCTTCACGGACCCCTTTCACCTCATTGGCCAAACCTTCCAATTCCCATTTACCATTTGAATTTGATGTCAGAAGTAATCTAAGACGGTCTACATACACAGGGCTGTCAGGATCTCTTCAAAAGCATCCATTTTACAAAATGATGGATGTAAATACTGGAATTGTTCGTAGGTGTCCTCGGTTTTTCATCATCCGTGATTCGTTTCAAAGATTTAGTCGACGCTTTCCTTGTGATCACATTTTGTTTGTCGTTCGGAAACTTGAAAAAGGCTTAGTTTCAGGAGAAGAGTAGCTGTACGTAAAATTATACCTAACTCCCGGAACAATAATTGTTATTACAGTTAGAAACAGTGCAACCACAATCAGTTTTGGACGTCAGATTACAAATAATAGAGGCTAATGTCAATGCGAACCGCATGCAATAATAGAGCAAACAAGCACTGCTCTCCCGATCAGGAACTTCACGTTTGCCGCCAGATCGCATCAACATCCATTCCCACAAACGCAAGCCTCTAATGTGTTCAACACAACAATTTTATACGGAATTGGGCGTCTAGAATCCGGGACGTGGTTGAATGGATAATCCATCAAACCATACGTGAACGAACTTTGAAAATGCCTATACCAGAATTAACTCCTTATTATTCAACATTGCATAAGCCATCTTTAAAATATATTTCCCTTTCATATAATCATAATCTCGCCTATGTCGCCGTAATATCGAGCCCCACAGTTGGGAGATGATTATGGAATGTAGGGGGTGTCTATGATGCGTGCACATTAGGTAACGTTACATCAAGGAGGAATAATAGCCATGCGCATTCCGTATAGCCCACGCCCACAGACAGATGATAATAATTTTAGGCAGTATGGATTTGATAACTGGGTTATGATATCAATATCAGTCTCATATATATATATAATATCGAATATTTGCCTCATAGGAAGAATATACATTTACATGGGTATATCCTTATCAACTCACTTGAATACACAACAAATTATGCGCATAATAAATAGCACCTCTGCACTGAGTTTTCTCCTCGACGGCCCGAGCTAATAAAGTGACTCTTATTTTCATGTTCGGTACTGTAGGTTCTACGACGACAAAAATTTCCTAATCTAATGCCTGTCTCGTGCAATTACAAGACATAACACCTTCTAATTACATGAGCGATCATAAAGGCTAATAATACCAATCCTTCAACAAACAAGTCTATTTGGCTTGTTTATTTACAAATAATTAAGAGTGTGGACGAAATTCAATCGATTGTTCGAAGTTATCTAACAATGGCGCATCATTCTATTCTTCCAATCTCGGGTAACAATGGACAATTAAATTTCAAAAACAAACAATGGAGATGAATACCATAATACATATTTAAATTACAGTATTGGCAATTAAATCAGTTAGTTAACCTTTTCCTGCCGTTTTAAATTCCAAAGCAAATATGTTAAATGACAGTTCAAACTCATCCGAAATTTTGTTTACAAAATTAGAATTGGAATTTCTGACCTGTTTGATAGATATATCCATTCACCTTTTTCCTCGTTACGGTTCCACGAATAAGTCACGGAAATAATTTGCTAACCTTTCCTTCAGGAACGAAATATAAAATTAAAATATTTACACGGTAGCAAAATAAGGAAATTCACCGAAATGTGAAAGAGATTTCCTATAACCTTGTAGTCAAGATTACGGACAAACAAACATTAAACTATCCGAGATGGATAACGTAATCTCATAAATATATGAAACCACTTCAAAGATAAGTGACACAAATGCAACTTCACCATATCAACAAGGACAACAAAACTGCATACCTACAGTATGCCTGAAAAACATAATCAAACCAAGTGGCATGAACCAACAACCTCCTAGAAAGGATCAAAGACATTCCAGACAAACATAGTCACAAGCCACATTCCAAATATCGGGGTACCTCAGGATCACTCTTTCATTTCAAAGTGAAATTGCCAATAATATCATGCACTAATATACTCACACAACCACACTCTAAATCTCGTAATGTCTGGAGCAGACATCCACAACACATCGGCACCTGTAATTCACAAATAAGTAGGCTCTGGCAGAACATTAACACGCCATTTCCTGCATTGTTTCATCTCATATGGTTTATATCGACGATGTAACTATTACTCGTACCGTTCATATTTCCCATTAATATAACGGCCTATAATTCCTTATATACTGCACCCTTCCTGCATTCAGGATGGGTTACGCAAAAGAAATCCCGACCAGTTTCTCAGTGTGCTTAATGTATTTCTACGTGGGATCCAAGGTATCGACTATACGCTAATAAATATTATCTGTCATTAATAAAGTTGGACGTCTTCGTCCGACGTATCGTTGGGATGTAAAAATACTAATTATATAACGCCTTAATTCTAATTTGCCTTTTGTTCCTATCGAAATTATTAATAACATCTCACATTCATCTAAACTACCATCATTTATTCAAAATGTAAAGTTGTGGATAAAGAAAAGTGAAATTAAGGAACTGAAATTCTTAAATCGATTAATTAAATATGCTTTGAAAGCTTAAAACATCATATATCACTTCCATCTCCTTTGCCTACCTTACAAAACATCATCATTGAAATGAACTAATATTTCACTTTCGTTTAATATTAGTAAAAGAAATCGAAAAAAGAAATTCGTATCTGCATGGGAAATTAATGGTTAACTTAAACTATTATAATCATTTAGGCACAACAGTTTCGTCAGTATCCTTATTCTTTTCTCTTCTTCTATGCTTTATGTTTATCCTCGTAGTATCATAAATTAAACTTCAGGAAAATGATATTTCATATTCAATAGCAAACATGTGCTAATATTCTTTTTAAATCATAATATCAACCAACATGATATCATATGACAAGTTAATTTCCAACCTAGATCAATCATAAAACATGAACAACCAACTAGATTCACAAATGTATCTGAAATTCAGTAAGTGAACTCGTGTTATTTAATTAAATATGTAGAGAACCTCCTTCCCTAAGGTATTATGTGACATATATTCATTTGAAATTATCTCTAGAAAATAGTAATGTCTATCCATGTGAAGTAAAATATTCCATAATTAACGTTTAGGGAATATGACTTTATAGTAGAAATACTGAGTTAAAAATGAACAATACAATGAACAACTCTTCTCATAAGGGTTCATTTTGATGACCTAATCCTGCAATAACATTTTATAAATGTCGCAATACGTCATTGCTATCATAGGATATGGATTCTCGATTAAAGAAACAATGTCACTGTATCATACACATATGTGATCCTAGCCCGCGTCAATACTATGATTTTACTCTTCAAATATACCATTTACTTCTATTATATCATCGTATCAATATATATATTCTTTCAGTTCATTCCTCATTACTTTCATATAACATCGTGACATTTCCTTCACTTCCCATTTCATATCATATCTCTTCCAATTCCTTCAGGTCTTCTTCATATATAACTTATTTTGACGCATAAATAACTTCGTTCTCAATTATTCACGTCATTGGATCAATATCTTCATAGCTAACATCAACGTGTCCTCCATTCGCCGTTATATCCATATCAAACATTATCCTGATTTCTTATGGCAACGTATAACCTGCTTATAATAACACATTATTCAGTATTTTATCGAAGATCATAAAGTAATCTACTCCTAAGGACTTCACATATTACATGGCATAATCTGTTGGGATTCTTTGGTTTTATTGAAATGATATTGCCACACTATTATCTCCCATTCCCTAACTGGAGTTAATCTTGTTTCTCCTCATACGTACTGACACAATAAAAAAATCACTCGCGAGAATCTAACACAACTTAAATTATTTTGAAGATAGTAACGACGTAACATCTACTTTTCAACTAAAAATTGTCTACGTTTTATCTAGCAATTGTGTATGTATATATTTACGAAACTTATCTTTTTCCTTCCGCTCCCGGGATTATATCATCTTTAATTCGTCATCTGCAGCTCTGGTTGACGATCATCCTACTCCGCTGGCCATCGAAATGTTATCTGGTATTGTGGTTCCTCTCTGTCGTCATCTCAGCTCGGTATCGTTCGAACAGTCTGCCCCAAGGTCTTCTTAGAAATCCATACCAGTCTTGTCTTGCGCAATTGAAAGATAAAAATACATAGATGAAATCAGCTGTAACATTTTGTTGCAATCAAAGCCTTCCAACATAATTTTATCAATGAGAATCAATTTTAGATTGCTTTGTATCGTTTCAATATTTATCAGATTCCCAATAGGTCTGCTATTGTCTTAGCTTTTTATGTCGTAAAGGAATGTTTAATGACTTAATATATTGATGTTTCGTTATATTGAATTATTTCTCTTAAGGTCAAAGCTTTGTCTTTGCCGTGTTCAATTTTCTGTTAATCAATTCTTGACTTTTTCTATTTATATAACGTGTACATTAAATTATTATTTTATTTTATGCGTTATTTGATATATAAACGCTATACGTCTTCTTTCTTTCGTATACTCGTTTCTGTTTCAATAGTTTTAAGACATGTATCTAACTTCTCGATCGGAATGCATCCGCTTTCTTCGATAGCTTATTCAATTGTGCCTTTTTTCAATAGTGCTGGCTTGAACAATTCTACTTCATATTTTGTCTTTAACACTGCCATTATTATCTTGACCATTTCGACTTCGCATTAAACCGTATCTCCTTGACATTTTATTGAATTTACGCATCGTGTTTCATTTCCTTACCGGTAATCGCTTTCATCTCAACTCGATTGAGTTTTATTCGTGGGACAGTGAAATGGCACAATATGATTACTCTATCCTCAACATATCCACTTGCGTATTCATATTTGTATCCACTAGTTTGTAAACCTTCCTTCGACAGTCGAAATTCCTATTTTTAAAGTAACTGAAAATTCTAAATTGACTCTTTTTAAATGCTATTAATTCAGGGCGTTGACCTAAGAAGATTGTTTGCCCCTAAATGGATTATTACTGTAATATACCGTATGAATAAAAGTTACACTTTCCAGGTCTTATACGGCATTCGAATGGAATCAAAACCGGTGTTGTATTTCTTTACAAACCATATTGATTCCAGTTGTAGCTCGGAGTTGTACTTTAACGTCTACGGATCTGCGTACTCTTAAGAAATCTACATACAACTCTTCAAAACACTGGAATGTATTTATCCCAACTTTAAAGTTTATCCTGGTTAGTTATTCATTGTGACAGAGAAGGCTAAATTTAGAGGGAATTGCCTCCATTTAAGAACTAATGGTATACCCGGATTTACAGGTGCTAAATCTATTCTTGGAATAAAAAAGCATTCCTTCTGAAGCTGTGTCCATCTGAATTTCTGAATGAACTATATTTTCGTCTAGTTTCCGTAGATTCACTCTCGTCCAAGTGCACAAACTAGCTTTATTAACTTTATTAACATAGTCGCACGCTATCGAGTCATGGTAATGTACGTTATTTGGTCACCTGTTAAACTATTCAGAACTTGTTGGTTGATGTTCACTTATTCGTTTCTTGGGCAAAATATTTCTGTTTGGAAAGCATTATATTCTGGTATGGATGAAAAGAAGAGCCAAGTGAATCTCGTTCAATACTTTTTGAAATACTGTTTTGTTTAATCTCAATAGTGCCATTCGGCCTAGTTCTCCGTTTTCGAGTTTTAGAAGCCATTCAGTGAAGTTAATTGTTAATTTTGGGGCATAAAGTAGAATATTTAAAATTTGACTGGATAACAGCTGTTCTGTAACAGTGAGTAATCACTGCCAGGTACTGACTGAAGCTTTGCACCAAGCAAGATCACTTTTCTAGCGAAAGGGTCCGCGAAGCTATCGAATTGGCTAACTTCAGCAGCTGATAAGATAACGGCGCGAGATATCTAATTATCTTTTCCGATTACTTATCAATATGACCATCACTCTAACGCCCATATACCCTGTTCACGTTATTTCCGACCACCCTGTACTTATTATTCATAGATCTGCAAATAATATTCCTTACCTTCTTCAATTAGGTAACCATAGCTTTCAAACAGTACTTTTTTTCGAGTGACATAGAATGTTTGGTGGAGACTACTTCTAACATTGCTAATTGTAGCCTATGTCTTTTATGTATTTCCTATTTTTCAGAACTTATACCTTACAGCCAGTCTTACTCTCACTGTATGCTTCTTTCAGATGGATATATGTTAATTCTGATGAGTCATAGCTGGCAACATTTAAAATAGTTAACGTTCTTGTATTGTTAGTCTTATCTGCAACAGTTTCAATGTTACAGAAATTTGCACCACTCACGGCAGCTATTTTGAACTGTTCTCGTCCACTATTTCATGGAGACTAGAAGACCCGTGCGAGAAATCTCCCATGTTCATTAATTATGTGGCGGAGTAGGCCCTTGGTGAATTACTGGTGAACTATGGAATACACAGTTCAGTACAATATTAGACAGTCTTACTTACCACTTAATGTAATCTTTGATTTTTAACATTTATATCCTCTCGAACGGAACATACTGATGATTGTTCCGGAAGTAATTTTTGGTTTTACTATCATTCTTTTCTTAACTGATAACTACAGCGTGTTATAGTGACATAAAACAGGCGTCCCTGCGGCCAAAATATGAAGTGGATAGCAATGATGTCACGTGTTTTCCTACAGGGACAGTATTTGCAAATCGCACACTTCGTACAAGTTTTTAAACTCATTTGTTAAAGAAATTATTGATATTTATTAAATGAGAGCGCAATTCGTCACTGCTAATGTCTATTCTATTTCTTTTGAATGCTCATTTGTCACCATCGGTAACTTGTGAGCGCCGCAAAAGGGATCTATAATATTGGAAGAATATATATAACCACACGGAATATACACCTTGTGATTATCTTCCTTCTCCACATAAGAGCAAAGTAATAATTACAAGAGAAGAAACTGTGTTCACTAACAACAAACTGTTCATCTATACTTTCAGATAACCCATTTACGAGAAAAAAGAACACGAATCAAAATAAATGAAATGCTCTTTGCACCTTTCATATGTGAGAGCTTAGCACCACTGCCATCTCTTGGTGCTCTTAAGAACTCTTTATAATATTCTCTGAACCTAGCCTCAATGATGCAGATCAAGTGTGATGTCGCCGGATTTGCGTTATCTGAAGACCATAGCACAGTTCGTCTGTGAGTGTTCCTCTCAACCATGGTAATTAGAAGAGAGACGGATGCGCTTTAGACTGGCATGGTCGTAACGTCACTGGACTCTCCCTCCCACTACACTACGCATTGTTTTGCGCATTTATGTCAGTCTATATACTCTTTGGTGCCAGTGCTTTCATTCTAAGTAGTGAAGTTCACTGCATTGCTGTTCGTCTACGACCTGCACATTGTTTCTTTAATCATTGGATTACTTTCCAAGTTGCGAATGGTTTAAAAATCGTGAACTCGTGCGTTTCTACAGTTAAAATGCCGTGCTGTGCGGTTTCAGGCTGTACAAATTATCGTAACAATGCAAGGAAACGATAAGTTTTCATTTTATAGTTCCCATAAGACCCAACTCTGCACAACCAGTGGGTAGATTTTTGTAAAATTAAAGATTTTTTTTCAGCTCTAAAATCGCATATGCTCCGAATACTTTCTGCCCTCTAACTTTGAGAAAGATTTACAATATGAACTGTTAGGCACATGTTGGAAACAGGAACAGTTCCTTTCCAAACCATTCCTACACTTTCTGCTTCAACAGAAATTTCAGGAATAAATACACGTGCATCGTGCACCTATTTTAAATTCTTTCAAGTAACTGGGAACTGTAAATACTAACATTTCTGGCATATTGGAACACTTAAACATATATTTAGCAAAAGGTTTCACTATTCTGGCTTTCAAAGTAGGTCTGCCATATTTACTAAAGCACACAAATAAAATAATAAAAGGAATTGTTTTACGCAATATCTTAGTGGTTTTCCTGTGAAAATATTATATTGCAACGTAAACGCATTTGTTATAAGGAAGATAAGAGGGGCGCTCAGCACAATGATTTGTAGTAAGTTACAGCGCCTGGCGGACTGGAGCCCACTGACGTCACATGCTCCTGGCCAGCTGGGCGTGACACCTACCGACTCTCTTTAGCTACCGTGCTCTCAACTACGAACAGGTATGGTTCATCAACTCGGAGGCACACGTCATCGGCCCAGGGGGTATATTTTCAGGGCAGGACAGATAACTTACTCAGAAGAAAAAAATACTTGCGGTCGGAAGGTAATCGGGATCAGATACCGAGAAAGAAGAATCATTTAGAATATGTACGAAATCAGTCTGCGGTGATAAGAATCGAGGGCTTTGAAAAAGAAGCAGCAATCCAGAAAGGATATAAAAAGGTGATAAAGGAAATCAATCAAAGAGGAATTTGGAAAGGGAATTACAATCCAATCCAAAGAGAGAAAATCAAAACTCTGAGATTTTCCGATGATATTGTTACTTTATCTGAATCTGCAGAATATCTGGAGAAATTTATTAATGGCATGGGCAGAGCCTTGGAGGAGTACGAGATGATAATAAATGAGATCATAAATGAATCCAAAACAAAAGGAATGGAGTGCAGTCAATGTTATGCATGAAATGTATGATTAGGAAAAGAGTCTTAAATGAAGAAGAGGGGTAGTAAAGCTTCTTCTTAGGCGGGCTGCAGTCCAGGATATCGTCTTATGTGACTATTTCCTCTTGTAGATATCTCACTGAACCAAGCCCCTTTGTCTTTTTGATCTAGAAGGAGGAGAAGATAGACTTGATTTATCTTGCAGGGCTCATTCTTGTCACGTGATCATCCTGTAGCGGCGATTGTGGATTAGAATTGGACACAAATGCATAGATAGCGAATTTCAATAGAGACGTAAAGGTTGACAGTCTAGCAACTTAAGTGCCTTAATAATATTACTATACAATAAAACTCTTACGAAAGGGCCCATAATTAAGCATGTATTAAATTAAATAGCAGTACGGCGTGATTATATATAATTAAAAATGTAATTTAGTATTTGACTACACACTAACAAAGTAACAGATTGGTGATGGTGGTGATGATGATTATTGTTTTAAGAGGAAGTACAACTAGGCAAACATCCCCTACATAACAAAACTCAGAGAGAAAAAATGGAAGGGATCCGACACTTCGAAAAATGAAAGTATCAGCCAATGGAAGACAAGGGCCACGAATGATGAGAAAATGAAAGACTTCCTCGGCCTGGAGTGCTCTAATACCGTCGGGATGAGAGTGAGGAGCCTGGCACAAGTAAGTGTAAGCAATGACAGGATTCAGATAAATGCCCCGTGGTCGCCAACCCACCCTCCCAAGTTAAGAGCCCCTGGGGCCCCTTTTAGTCGCCTCTTACGACGGGCAGGGGATACCGTGGGTGTTATTCTACCACAGGGGGGCAAAGTAACAGACAGTAAATAGAACTGAACAGACACATTGGGTGAGTGAGACTGCCAGACTGACGAATGCGCGAGGCAAGTGGACCTTCGCATAAGTATAACTCCGCTACCCTTCGCATTGCTGCCCTTGTCTCCACTACTTCCTGTCGCGCTTTACAATTGGGTTAGCCGTGAGGAACGACATTTTGTGTGTGTTTCCGCTAAGAGTTAGCTGAAGGGACAACAGGGTTTATATAAATTGCTTTGTTTTTAATAATTCGCCGTTTCAGGTTTCTCAACAAAGTGGGGGTGCCGTCTTACGTATTCCACTGTCTTTGATTTCGCTTAAAATTTTTCTTTCCTTGGTATTAAGTTTCTCAGTAAGGTGTTTTTTGCTCATTGCAAGGCACTCCGCTGCATAGAGGACCTCCCGGCGAATGTACAGTATATCAACAATCCATTTAAACCCTAAAGTTCTAGAAAGTTTCGGTCAAATAATATTTTGTATTCATTTTTATTGTTTTTATTTTATTTTACAGTTTGCTTCATAGCGCCCTGACACTGATACGTCCTATGGTGACGATGGGAGAGGAAGGGGCTAGGAAGGAGTGGGAAGTAAGCGGCCATGGCCTTAATTAAGGTACAGCCCCAGCATTTACCTGGTGTGAAAATGGGAAACCGTGGAAAACCATCTTCAGGGCTGCCGAAAGTAGGTTTCGAACCCACTATCTCCCGAATACTGGATACTGGCCGCACTTTAGCGACTGCAGCTATCGAGCTCAGTCATATAATTTAAAATTCACTTAATATCTGGGGGTTTATAGGACCAGAACATGTTTCTTCCATGATACTGTATAGGCTTATGCCGTATCAAGAAAATAAGGTGAAGTTCTTTACGTTTCGCAAAAAACTGTGCTCTGCGTCATCAGAAGAAAATCTCGACTGTCCACGAGAAAGGCTTCTTAAACAATGACTTCTTGAAATTTAGACGTTATAATAGAAGTGGAAATGGTACGTTCATTCGCCACCAGATGGCTGCCCGGACGTGGCACAGCGCTAGGGTTCGAAGCGGAAGCTGACCGAACCATCAGAATCAGTCCACGGCCGACTTGATACGTCGCTCTAGCTAGCCGGCTTGATGCGTCGCTCTAGCTAGCTAGTGCAGCGAGTGATCCAGTCGGCCGTGATCAGTCTAAGAGGGTCACATAACATATACAGTATATACAGTATCATGTCTACGGGCCGTGAAAGCATCAATGGCAACAGGTTTCTTCCACTTTCTCTGGTACTGTTGATTTTCGGTATAATCCTTGGACTATATGTGAACGTCCCTTCATTTTAAACAACGTTTGTTATGTAAATAATTTCGCTTACACTTCAAATGACGGAGAAAATTACTACAAACATTATCTGAGGGTTTTATGCTCTGCATTCAGTGGCCGACAGACCGACAACGAACCTACCGGTTACCATGACAACGGATCTGGCTGCTAGCAAGCACGATAGCAATGTAATGCCATCTTCGTCATCATTCCCGTTAACTCGTGGTAGTTTCTTGGATAGAAGTCGAGGGAGAAGTCAAGCTGCCATTCTGCGGGATATTTGCGGAATATCGTTGGAGGTTACAACCTTTTCCGAATAGCGCTTAGGCGGGCTTTTAATATTTGAACAGTACCGCGGATTGTAGTCCATTATTTCACACCGTAAGGTTTTTCCTGGCATTTGTTATTACTGTATCTGTTTTTCGCTTTAATTTCTCGCTTCTGCTTTGCCTCTTTAGGCTTAAGTAATAACACCATAAGTCATCTTCTTATATGTTTACCTAAGAATCACTCTGCCCAAATTTCTCCCCTTCTACCGTCTTCCTACATCCGTAACTCATATAATCACAATTTAATGAGGGACATTTCATTTACTAATACATCCATTTGGTATTTACATATTTGTCCTAGTTCACAAAATAATAGTTTTGAATGTAGATGATAAATATCAATTCGAGATAAATGCGTAACTCTCTATGCTGTGTTCGTCAACATGAACTCTGTGATTTGTTTTAGTGTTCACTCGTGGGATAATAAATAGCCATGTGATCATGTAAATATGACTTTGTTGCCTTTGGTCATTCATACCTCACCCTTGATCTACCGACACTCCTATGTTACCGGTACTCGATAAGATGTACCAGACTGAGAGAGTTGACCGTGCGGTTAGGGGAGCGCAGTTGTGGGCTTCCATCCGGGAGATAGCGGAATCGAACCCCACTATCGGCAGCCGTGAAGATGATTTTCCGTAGTTTCCAATTTTCACACGAGGCAAATGCTGGGGCTGTTCGTCAGTTAAGGCCAAGGCCGCTTCCTTCCCACTCCTAGCCCTTTCGTATCCCATCGTCACCATAAGACCTATCTGTGTCGGAGCGACGTAAAGCCAATTGTAAAAAAGAAAAGATGTACCAGATATACAAATATCGCAGGAATGATGCCGCGAGATAAATTGCTCTTATATTTTATGATTTATTGATTTTGAAATGAATTTTGTCGTACTAAAGAAGACGTTGAGATACCGTATATTTTGCTCCATTGGAGTTGTCCTTCGTGCCGGTATATCTACCAATACCATCGTACTGAGCCAGGATGGAACCCTGCCGCTTAAGTCAGAAAACCAGCGCTCTCCTATCGTATCCACTCGTGGTTAGCTTTTCATCACATTTTCACGGAGTGGAATCACAGCAAACACAATTTTTCGAGTTGTTCCCTGTTCTAATAACACCGGAGAGTATCCCATTGAATGTTTTCTGTGTCATCCATTTTTCCTCGTAACTGAGGGAAGGTGATGAGACAGTACCATCGAACCAGAGAACGCCATATCTCATCTTTTTTTCTTTTTTTTTTACAATTTGCTTTACGTCGCACCGACACAGATAGGTCTTACGGCGACGATGGGACAGGAAAGGGCTAGGAGTGGGAAGGAAGCGGCCGTGGCCTTAAGTATGGTGCAGCCCGAGCATTTGCCTGGTGTGAAAATGGGAAACCACGGAAAACCATCTTCAGGACTGCCGACAGTGGGATTCGAACCCACTATCTCCCGAATACTGGATACTGGCCGCATTTAAGCGACTGCAGCTATCGAGCTCGGTATATCTCATCTTTTAAACCTGTATCAATTATTTAGTCGAAAGGAAGACCTCCTGTATTACATTGAGGTTAGACAGTCCCAAACTGTCCAGATGTGGTTGAAGGATATTGCAAATACAGTAGAGACAATACGCGACACTGAGCGAGATATCGAGGGACAGCTATTGGAGCTCTCTCTAGCGGGTAGACCTGATAACTACTGATTCTGTCATAAGAGCACGTGTATTTTTGTGTGAAGTTTTTGGTGTTATTTATGCGTTTTCAGTGAGTTGACATAATTAAATAGTAGCGTGTGTCATTCCTTGATATCTCCTCTCAACATGAGGGGAAAGGTATGTGCTGTGTTTGGCTGCAGTAACTATGAAGTAGAGAAGAATGCGCGGTCGTTCTTCAGGTTCCCTCGTGACAAGAAAATGTAAGTAATATTGTGTTTGCATATATATTCTTCCAGTGACAGAGATCTTTATAGTACTTCATAATCTTCTGACCTGCTCGACGCATATTTTAACTGGCTTAAAATGTAATACGCATATTTTATTGTATAGTGCAGCAATTAACCTTCAATACCGATGGGTTGTTGAAGGTGTGATCTGTGGGTTTTGAAATGTCACAGAAGTGATTTGGATAAGGTGTACGAGAAAGAAGGGACGTTACGCTTATATAAGAATTAGAAGATCTGTTCAGATCATTTCCAGGCCAGCGACTTTAAAAATCCTCGACTATACAGCCAAGGGTATGTTACATTTTTACTCTAATTGTACGTAAATATTCATCAAAGCATCACTATCGACAACATTTTCATACTTTTCTTTCTTTTATCCCTCTCCTCAAATTAAAGCCGGGATTTTATAGGTTTTCTTTCTGTTAGTAGGCTTCATGTTAAGAGGAAAATTGTCCAGCTATTAAATGTTAATTCATTGCATCATATGTGTAAGGAATGTGTCGATATTTTTATTGACAAGTGTCTTAATGTAATGATACATTGTTTTTAAATGAGAAAAAAGACAAATCCAACCGTAAGAGTTCAGGCAGGAATGCTATGGCTAAAAAAGTAATGCATAAATGAAAGATCAAGCCATTTCACAGCAGTCCATTTCACATCTTGTTTAGGCCTATATGTTTAATTTCAGTCTTTGAATAATAAACTTTTAAATAATTCTTCATTCATTTATCCAGAATTGCTTTAGCAACTTCGAAGCCAATATCTCAATAACACTCATTTTCTAGACGTAATTTATTTTTCCATTTCCGTATATACATTTCCATTGATATTTGAATTTAGCGGGAGTTTTTCAGGTCAAGTCACTAGGAGCGCTCCGTCGAATTGTCTCCCATTTTAGCAAGGCTAAATCCGTGTCGCGGATTGTCTCTACTGTATTTGGATATTGTTATCTCCAAAAATTATCACGGCTATTGTTGAATTTTTTCTAAGATACAGCTGCCATCTCGAACACAAATGTTATTTGGAAAATATAGGCTACCCTATTTCGACTATTTTCTTTTATTAATGCTGCTTGGAACTGATATCGGTGTTAACAATACGGCTAAAAGCCTGAGCGTGAAATAAAGTTTTAATTTGATGGCTCAAACTATAGAGGGTGGCGGAATGTGAATTATCGGTGTTTTCTGACTAATAATTTCGTGTGGCTATTTCTAGCCGAGTGCAGCCCTTCTAAGGCGGACCCTCCGATGAGGGTGGGCGGCATCTGCCGTGTGAAGGTAACTGCGTGTTAGTGTAGTGGAGGATAGTGTTATGTGTGGTGTGTGAGTTGCAGGGATGTTGGGGACAGTATAAACACCCAGCCCCCGGGCCACTATAATAACCAATGAAGGTTAAAATCCCCGACCCGGCCGGGAATCGAACCCGGGACCCTCTGAACCGAAGGCCAGTACGCTGACCATTCAGCCAACGAGTCGGACGTTTTCTGACTTATGAGTACGGTTACCCATTTGTACCTTCTCTGAAAACTGTAATCACTAACAATGTTACTTTTTTAAGGGCAAAAACTCGAGCTTATCATCATATCTTGATTTCTTTCTCTGCAAGGTGTTGGGAGTCTTCCATTTTCACGCCCTTCTTGCCCTATTTTGCTGATACCTTCATTCTACGAAGTGTCCCTCCTCTTCCACATTTCCTCTGATTAGTGTTAATAGAGGATGGTTCCCAAGTTGTACTTCCTCTTGAAACAGAAATCACCACCACCATCACCACTGTACAATTAAGTAGCAGCAGCAGTAGAGGAAGTAATAGTAACTATTATCAGTTATCCTGGAGTTATGCTGGAGTGCCAGTAGTTTGGCCTAAAAGGATGTTCTTCAGCACGCAAATAAATCAATGGACACGATTCTCTCATAATTAAGTACTCTTAAATGCTGACCAGTCTCAGCGAGGTGTGATTCTGTTCGTTTCAGCACAACAGTCGAACACTTAGGCAATTCAAGAACTATATGGTCATTTTTTAAGTTGTTTCGTAAATAGGACAGCTAAGGGGGAGTGGCAATGGTGCCGCCGTATATAAATAACTATGTGTATACACTTTCGTTGCAGGGACTTACATATATTACATATTTTCCAATTAAGGAGAACTCTCTCTCTATTCACTGAAGTGAAGAAAAATAATGTGAACGTTTGATGACTTACATGTCACCGTGCACTTAATTGAACATAAATCGTCAGACATATATTTTGCTCACAAGCACATGAAGCTATTAAACACGCCGTTCGAGACCAGCATCGCTTAAAAAATAATTACTGTCCAGGAGCATTTTATGAACCCATTAATACGATTTAAGAATTTGATAACAGGACGTCTAAATCTTTAACGGATCATTAGATATATGAGCTGGATAATTTAGCTACTTATACAATGAGACAAGAACATAATAGTAGTAGGGCAGTGGGGATTCTAAATACGCAGAGTCAGCATTTTTTGCTGCGACAGCACCGAGGTCATTTACACCTACTGGTGTACCTAGGCCGGTTCCGACTCTAAGGTCATTGACCCGTGGTCATTGACCCCTAGTTTAGTAATAGGGCAAAGATGATTTGCGGATTTTACATAAGAGAGTGAGCCTAACCTCACAATGCTATCTTGAGGGGCCTAACCTCACTTTAACGGCTAGTTGCCCTTCCCGACGCCTAAGAGAGCTAGCCTAACCTCACATCCGCCATCCTGAAGGGACTATCCTTAGTTGTACGGCAAGATGCACTTCCCGACGCCAATTGCACAAGATGGCGGCTATACACAGCTCCTTATGAGACGGGCTAAGGCGCTTGCGCAAGATAGCGGCTGCTCCTTATGAGACGGCCTAAGGACGCTTGCGCAAGATGGCGGCTATACATAGCCACTTATGAGACGGCTTAAGGGCTGCTTACGCAAATTGGCGGCTATACACGGCTTCCTATGGAGAAGGATATCGGCCATGGGTGATTGCACAAGATGGTGGCTATACATGTGATCTTATGGAGAAAGATGACGGCTATGGACAATTGCACGAGATGACGGCTATACACGGGCTCTTATGAGAACGCCTAGTGCTATAAGAAATACATTGGTTACATTTAAGCCCCTAGCAGTCGAACAAGTTATCGGATAAACATGCAACTTGAAATTTCGGTTCGGAAATATACTATTTGAATCTGTTGGCATGGATTATAAGCTTGTAGTTCATGCGGAAAGTGAAATAAACAGGTCACGTAGCGCTATAAGAAATACATTGCTTACATTGAAGCCCCTAGCAGTCGAACAAATTATCGCAAAAACATGTAACATGAAATATCAGTATATTATTTCAACCTGTTGGCATAGGTTATAAGCTTGTAGCTCATGCAGGAGCGAAATTAAACAGAACGCCTAGTGCTATAAGAAATACACTGGTTACATTTAAGACCCTAGCAGTCGAACAAATTATCGGATAAACATGTAACATGATATTTCGGTTGAAATAAATAGCGTAGCACTATAAGATATACACTGACTGACAGTGACAATGCAACACCAAGGAGGAGTGGTTCGAAAGGGATGAAAGTTGGGGAAAAAACAGAGACGGCACGGATGAATAATTGATGTTTATTTCAAACCGATATGCAGGTTACACAATGCGCACGGCATCGACTCAGTAGGATGTAGGACCACCGCGAGCGGCGATGCACGCAGAAACACGTCGAGGTACAGAGTCAATAAGAGTGCGGATGGTGTCCTGAGGGATGGTTCTCCATTCTCTGTCAACCATTTGCCACAGTTGGTCGTCCGTACGAGGCTGGGGCAGAGTTTGCAAACGGCGTCCAATGAGATCCCACACGTGTTCGATTGGTGAGAGATCCGGAGAGTACGCTGGCCACGGAAGCATCTGTACACCTCGTAGAGCCTATTGGGAGATACGAGCAGTGTGTGGGCGGGCATTATCCTGCTGAAACAGAGCATTGGGCAGCCCCTGAAGGTACGGGAGTGCCACCGGCCGCAGCACATGCTGCACGTAGCGGTGGGCATTTAACGTGCCTTGAATACGCACTAGAGGTGACGTGGAATCATACGCAATAGCGCCCCAAACCATGATGCCGCGTTGTCTAGCGGTAGGGCGCTCCACAGTTACTGCCGGATTTGACCTTTCTCCACGCCGACGCCATACTCGTCTGCGGTGACTATCACTGACAGAACAGAAGCGTGACTCATCGGAGAACACGACGTTCCGCCATTCCCTCATCCAAGTCGCTCTAGCCCAGCACCATGCCAGGCGTGCACGTCTATGCTGTGGAGTCAATGGTAGTCTTCTGAGCGGACGCCGGGAGTGCAGGCCTCCTTCAACCAATCAACGGGAAATTGTTCTGGTCGATATTGGAACAGCCAGGGTGTCTTGCACATGCTGAAGAATGGCGGTTGACTTGGCGTGCGGGGCTGCCACCGCTTGGCGGCGGAGGCGGATGCGCCGATCCTCGCGTGCTGACGTCACTCGGGCTGCGCCTGGACCCCTCGCACGTGCCACATGTCCCTGCGCCAACCATCTTCGCCACAGGCGCTGCACCGTGGCACATCCCTATGGGTATCGGCTGCGATTTGACGAAGCGACCAACCTGCCCTTCTCAGCCCGATCACCATACCCCTCGTAAAGTCGTCTGTCTGCTGGAAATGCCTCCGTTGACGGCGGCCTGGCATTCTTAGCTATACACGTGTCCTGTGGCACACGACAACACGTTCTACAATGACTGTCGGCTGAGAAATCACGGTACGAAGTGGGCCATTCGCCAACGCCGTGTCCCATTTATCGTTCGCTACGTGCGCAGCACAGCGGAGCATTTCACATCATGAGCATACGTCAGTGACGTCAGTCTACCCTGCAATTGGCATAAAGTTCTGACCACTCCTTCTTGGTGTTGCATTTGCTCTGTCAGTCAGTGTATATTGCTTACATTTAAGCCACAGCCGCTCCCGAACCTAGCAGTCGAACAAATTATCGAATAAACATGTAAATGAAATATCGTTCCCGATAACATATTATTTCAATCCGTTAGCATGGGTTATAAGCATGTAGCTCATGCAGGAGGTGAAATAAACAGTTCGCATAGCACTATAAGAAATAAATTGCTTTCATTTAAACCATTTTTGCTGTGCGGATGAGGAGGAAGGCAGTTGTGTCCCGCGCCCTTTTGCCCTTTTGGAATACGAATAAAGAGGAGGAGGAGGAGGGGAGCGGCTGTGGCTTAAATGTAAGCAATGTATTTCTCATAGCGCAACGCGAACTGTTTATTCCACCTCTCGCATGAGCTACATGCTTATAACCCATGCCTACAGATTCAAATAGTATACTTCCGAACCGAAATTTCAAGTTACATGTTTATCCGATAATTTGTTCTGCTGCTAGGGGCTTAAATGTAACCAATGTATTTCTTAGAGCACTAGGCGGTCTGTTTCATTTCGTTCCCGCAAGAGCTACACACTTATAACCTACAGCAACAGATTGAAATAATATATTTCCGGACCGATATTTCATGTTACATGTTTATGTGATAATTTATTTGACTGCTAGGGGCTTAAATGTAACCAATGTATTTCTTATAGCACTACGCGCTCTCATAAGAGCCCATGTATAGCCGCCACCTCCTGCAATCGTCCATAGCCGTCATATTTCTCTATTACAGCCTATGTATGGCCGCCATCTTGCGCAAGAGCCCTTAAGCCGTCTCAAACCAGCCTATGTATAGCCGCCACCTTGCGCAGTAGCCTCTAAGCTAGCTTTCTCCATATAAGTTTTTTTATAGCCGCCATCTTGCGCAAGCGCCCCTAGGCCGTCTTATAAGTAACTGTGTGTAGCCGCCATATTGCGCAATTGGCGTCGGGAAGGGCATCGTGCCGTAAAACTAAGGACAGCCCCTTCAAGATGGCGGATGTGAGGTTAGGCTTGCTCTCGTAAGCAGTTGTGTATAGCTGCCATCTTGTGCAATTGGCGTCGGGAACGGAATCATGACGTAAAACTAAGGATCGTCCCTTCAAGATGGAGGATGTGAGGTTAGGCTTGCTCTCTTAGGCGTCGGGAAGGGCAACTAGTCGTTAAAGTGAGGTTAGCCCCTCAAGAAAGCGACTGTGAAGTTAGGCTCGTTTTATTATGCAAAATCCACAAATCGTCATTGCCCTACTACTATAATAGGGGTCAATGACCTCGGAGTCGGAACCGTCCTAGGTACACTACTAGGGGTCAATGACCTCGGTGCTGCTGCAGAAAAATATGCTGACTCTGCGTATTTAAAATTCCTACTGCCCTACTACTCATAATATTAATGTATTTGTTATTTGCTGCATATTTTACATTACATTCACATTACCGGATATATCTTCACGTTTTTATATGCCACACATTGCACAGAACATTCGCATTTTATGATACACCGAACCAGTGATCGTTAGCTGGTGTAGGTCAGGGTGAGCCAACCACGCCCCCAACTCAGCGTGACGATCAACCACAAGAAGAGATTCACCAACCAGTCGAGACAAACGACGCGCAGTTGTGGCACGAGGCAACGAATTATCTCTCGAAGGAAGGAAGGATTCATGTACGCCATGATACGCCTTCCTCAGTCGAGAGAATATTGTTGGCTCGTGTCAGAACTCGGATCGGCCTTCGGGTCAGAGCTCACCTTAACAGCCGCTAAGGAAAGCTCTGCACCTGAGTTCTCGGCTCGATGATGAATCTCATTATCGCCTCCGCTAGCGACATTATTGGACGTGCAACTTATATGTATTCAGTGCGGACCGTACAGGGAACAAGTCTCCATCTAGCGACATCATTCGTGTAATATTTCTATTTCTGGTACATCTTATCGAGTAACATAAGTGTTCCGGTAGATCGATGGTAACGATAAGCCCAAAGTTCACAAAATCTTAGTTTCAATCGTACGTGAGAAATTTCAATTGAAAGCTGTGCTGTATGCGTCAAGATGTCAAACTCCGAGTTTTGTTCTCCTGTTCATTCGTGGGACAGGAAACCAGAGTGCTATGCCTCCTAATTTAAACCTGTGACAATTATTTAGTCAAAAGGAAGGTCTCTTGTATAATTATTCCTTGGTTAAGCAGTGCAAGTCTGTCTAGTTGAAGGATATTATTACGTGTAACAACGATCCTGGATTTTGTTGAATTGTTCCTAAGATACAGTTACGATCTCGATCAAAGTTTTATTTGGAAAATATACCACATTTCAACTATCTTCAATTATTAATCCTTTAAAATGTTGGTTTGAGGTTACAGTGGTGTTAACATTAATGCTAAAATCCTGAGTGTGATATAAATGTTGAACTTGATAAAGGGTGGCGGAATGTGAAATACCAGTGTTTGCTCACTGATGATGATGGTTGCTCATTTACAGCACCTCTTAAACCTATAATTACCAATAATGGTGTTGCTTCAAGGCTCAGAATTCGATTTTATCGTTATATCTTAATTCCTTCCTTGCGAGGTCTTAGGCGTCTTTCATTTTCAGACCCTTTTTGGCCGTCTCCTTTCTTTTGCTGAAAATGTAATTCTGCAAAGTGTCGTACCTTTTCATTTTACCTCTGATTAGTGTTATTAGAGGATGGTTGTCAAGTTATATTTCCTCGTAAAACAGTATTCGCCACCACCATCAACGCTTTACAATTATGTAGTGGTGGTGGTGGTGGTAGTAGTAGTAGTAGTAGTAGTAGTAGTAGTAGTAGTAGTAGTAGCAACAAATAATGGGAGATGCTGGAGTTCCTTAACACGCCTGTAAAACTACGGACACCAGTCTTAAGTACTATTAAACGCCATCCAGTTTCGGAGAGGTGTAATTGCGCTCCATTAGAGCACAGAAGTCGAGAACCTAACCAAGTACGGTAGTTACGCAGCCATGAAGAGTCTGAAACTTAAAATTTCTTTGGTCTTTCAGACCTACCTAATAACACAGTTAATAGAATTCGGACGGAAAAAGAGAGGAGGTGTTACACTAAAATAATAACCTTTCAAGATGACAGCTCGTAGACGACTGGAATATTTAACTGAAAACTAATGCCACAGCGACGAGGAATATGACCATGATTACGCAATAAAGTGTTCTGGTTGAATAAAAATAAATGCTACATTGTTTGAGGAATTCGATGACACTGATTTTGAAAAACATTTTAGGTTTTCTAAAGTTTCGACAATTAACCCGAAATTCCCAACACTTAAATAGGCCTAAGATTTATTCCAGATTATAGCTTATATCTTGACTGGGTATGTTTTTTAAGGAAAAACTAAGGACTATTGCCTTATTTCTTTTAGTAAGGTTATCATTTTTCTTATATTCTATGATGTTACTGCCACCAAATTCGATAACAAGTCTTTCTCTTGGAAGGTCGTATAGGCTCCTATCTTCGTTTCGGGTCAACATCGGATATAATTTACTATAAATTATTTGCACTCTTTCTTTCTTTCTTTCTTTCTTTCTTTCTTTCTTTCACCGGACGAGATGGCCGTCCGGTTAGGGGCGCGCAGCTGTGACCTCGCATCCGGGAGATAGCGGGTTCGAACCCCACTGTCGGCAGCCTTGAAGATGGTTTTCTGTGGTTCACCGAGCTCGATAGCTGCAGTCGATTAAGTGCGGCCAGTATCCAGCATTCGGGAGATAGTGGATTCGAGCCCCACTGTTGGCAGCCCTGAAGATTGTTTCCCATTTTCACACCAGGTAAATGCTGGAACTGGCCGCTTCCTTCCCAGTTCTAGGCCTTCCTTGTCCCATCGTCTCTGTAACACCTATCTGTGTCGGTGCGACGTAAAGACACTAGCAAATTTCTTCCTTTCATAACCCGTTCACCGTCGAGGGTTGCTTTTTCGCTCGGACTCAACTACCACCTCAAGGGCAGTGTTCTGGAGCGTGAGACTTTGGGTCGGGGATAAAACTGGGAAGGAGGACCAGTACCTCGCCGAGGTGGCCTCACCCGCTATGCGGAACAGGAGGCCTTGTGGGGGATGGTAAGATAGAAGGGAATATACAAGAAAGAGAGAAGGAATCGGCTGTGGCCTTGATTTAGGTACCATCGCAGCATTTGCCTGGAGGAGAAGTGGGGAAACTACGTAAAACCACTTCGAGGATGGCTGGGGTGGGAATCAAACCCACATTTCAAATTTCATAGCAGAGCCGGGAATCGAACTTAGGTCTCTGGAAATGGCAGCTAATCACACTAACCACTACACCACAGAGGCGAACAATTATTTACACACACAGAATGTAATTGAAAACTAGTTTACGTCTCGATAATGGCGGTAGCACGTAGTCATTTGTGTTCCGTGAGTCAGTATGAAAATATTCAGGTTCAAATTACCCCCCCCCCTGTGGGTGGGGGCGATAAATATCATCCATGGTATCCTCTGCCTGTCGTAAGAGGCGACTAAAAGGGGCTCTTAACTTGGGAGCGTGGGTTGGTGACCAAGGAGCCCTTAGTTGAGTCCTGACATTGCTTCTAGTTACTTGTGCCGGCTTTCTAACTTTCATCTATCCTATCCGACCCCACTTGGTCAACTCTTGTTCTTTTCCTACCCCACGGTATTCGAGCATTCGAGGCCTAGGGAGTCTCATGTTGACGCCCTTCGTGGCCCTTGTGTTTCTTTGGCCGATACCGTCGATTTTCTAAGTGTCAGATCCCTTCCGATTTTTCTCTATGATTCGTGTTATAAAGAAGATGGTTGCCCAGTTGTACTTCCTCTTAAAACAATAATCTCCACCAACACTACCTTCAAATTAGCTGAAACGAAACCGTAGTTTTGGTAAACCGAGATAATAAATTGTGTTGAACACAGAAGTCAGCGTAGGCCGAGAAAATGGCATAATCTGAGTTTACAAATCTGAAATGACTGCAAACGTAACCGACGCTGGTCAGTAAGGGCCTTCGTGCGAAACCCATCAACATCGAAATTCGCTGACGTAAGCCTTCGTGCGAAGCCTATCAACATCGAAATTCGCTGACGTAAGCCTTCGTGCGAAGCCTATCAACATCGAAATTCGCTGACGTAAGCCTTCGTGCAAAGCCCATCAACATCGAAATTCGCTGACGTAAGCCTTCGTGCGAAGCCCATCAACATCGAAATTCGCTGACGTAAGCCTTCGTGCAAAGCCCATCAACATCGAAATTCGCTGACGTAAGCCTTCGTGCAAAGCCCATCAACATCGAAATTCGCTGACGTAAGCCTTCGTGCAAAGCCCATCAACATCGAAATTCGCTGACGTAAGCCTTCGTGCAAAGCCCATCAACATCGAAATTCGCTGGCGTAAGCCTTCGTGCGAAGCCCATCAACATCGAAATTCGCTGGCGTAAAAATATTGCTCAGTAGTAAAGGTAACGAGTTCAATATTTCTGACATGATTGTTTTTACAAGGTAAGATTCGCGTGATGTACGCCTCTGTGGTGTAGTGCTTAGTGATTAGCTGCGGCCCACGGAGGCCCGGGATCGACTCCCGGCTCTGTCACGAAATTTGAAAAGCGGTACGAGAGCTAAAACGGGGCCCTCTCAGCCTGAGGAGGTCAACCGAGTATAGAGGGCGTTCGATTCCCTCCCCAGCCATCCTCGAAGTGGTTTTGCGTGGTTTCCCACTTCTCTTCAAGGCAAATGCTGGGATGTTACCTAAATTAAGGCCAAGGCCGCTTCCTTCCCTCTTCCTTGTCCATCACTTCAAATCTTCCCATCCCCCACAAGGCCGCTGTTCGGCAGAGCAGGTGAGGCCACCTGGACGAGGAACTGTCCTCCTTCCCAGTTGTATCTCCCTGAACCAAAGTCTCATGTTCCAGGACACTGCCCTTCAGGCGGTAGAGGAGGGATCCTTGGCTGAGTCCGAGGGGAAAACGAAACCTCAACGGTAAACTGATTTAATAATAATAATAATAATAATAATAATAATAATAATAATAATAATAATAATAATAATAATAATAGCAATAATAATAGCAATAATAATAATAATAATAATAATAATAATGTCGTCTGCCATTGTGGTGCAGTGATTAGTGTGATTAGGTGCCACCCCCGGAGGCTCGGGTTCGATTCCTGGCTCTACCAAGAAATTTGAAAAGTGGTACGAGGGCTGGAACGGGGTCCACTCAGCCTCGGCAGGTCAACTGAGTAGAGGGGACTCTATTCCTCTTCCTCAGCCATCCTCGAAGTGGATTTCCGTGATTTCCCACTACTTCTCCAGGCAAATTTAAGGCCACGCCCGCTTCCTTCCCGCTTCCTGTCTTCCCATCCCCCACAAGGCCCCTATTCCGCATAGCAGGTGAGGCAACCGGGGAAAGGTACTGGTCCTCCTTCCCAGTTGTATCCCCCGACTCAACTTCTCACTCTCCGAGACATTGCCCTTGCGGCGGTAGAGGTTGGATCCCTTGCTGAGTCCGAGGAAAAAAAAAACCTCCTAGATGCTAAACAGATTAAGAAAGAAAGAAAGAAAGATAGATAGAAAAAATAATAAAAATAATAATAATGGTGTGGTCATCATCCCAATTGCTGAGAAATTAATTGAGATAACCTTAGAATTGAGAAAGGAAACGCGAAGGAAAATAATACGGGAAAAGTTTGCCGTGAACGGTGGTGAAGACTCCCTTAACTCTCTTAATATCACCGAAACAGAAGAAATTAAATGCTGTAGCCTACAGTGTGCTAATCCCATAACAGTGCTTTTTCTTTTCTTTTTTTTTCTTGTGGTTTAACGTCGTACTGGCACATTGAAGGTTTCCGGAGACGTAAGGTCATGAAAAGACTGAAAAGGAAACGGCCGTGGCTTTAATTAAGCTACAGCACCAGCATTTGCCTGGCGTGAAAATTGAAACCACGGGAAACCTTTTTCATGGCTGCCGACGGTGTGATTCGAACCCACCATCTCCCGAATGCAAGCTCACAGCTACGCGACCCTATCCGCGTGACAATCGCTTGTGAAGCCCAGCATAAAGCTGTAATTGGAAAGTTTCTCCATAACGCAGCTGGTGCGCTGGCCACCTATGGCACTGATAAGAAGCTGTGTACCGCAAATGATCGTATTTTCAGTTTCATCTGCATTGTTCTGCTGTCGTAAGTGTTGGTAATGGGTTCGTAACGACATGTTTGGTTGTTTGCTTGAAAGTGAGAGTTGAGAGTTACACGCTAATTAGTTTGTTTTTTGATTGTGTAATGTAGTGGTTTGGTTTATAAAATTGCGTTTAGAAATCTTGGTATATGTGATATTGTTGTCCGCCTTTATTTACTTCGATCAGAAATTCACTGCAAACAGAAACAAATGTAATGAGTGGTTCAAAGCGATTTTTCGCCATAAATTTGTCCTAAACAAGAATTCTGCTTTATGTCCTAATAGTAGATGTTCTTCGCAGGTTCGGCCGCCGCCTTCACAGGCCCTCCGCTGCATTGACCTCTGGCAAAGTTATTGACTATGCTAGATAAGACTGCATGCTTAACCTCACATCCGCTATCTTGGAGGGGCATAACCTTACTTCTTGCGCGTAAGAGAGCAAGCCTAACCTCATGGAGAGGCCTAACCTCAGTTTTACGACGAGATGCCCTTCCTGACGCCTCAGAGAGCGAGTTTAACCTCACAGACGCTATCTTGGAGGGGCTTAACCTTACTTTTTACACGCAAGACAGCAAGTCTAACCTCAGAGCCGTTATATTGGAGGGTCCTAACCTCAGTTTTACTGCCAGATGCCCTTCCCGACGCCAATTGCACAAGATGGCGGCTATACACAACTCCTTATGAGACGGCTTAAGGGCGCTTGCGCAAGATGGCTGCTGCTCTTAGGAGACCGCCAAGGGCGCTTGCGCAAGATGGCGGCTATCTAATTCTTCAAGATGGCGGCTATACATAGGCTCTTTTGTCTTGTTGGGTTGCATTCTGTAACTAGATTGAACCTGTTTTGTCTTGTGGGATACAGCATTTGTTTATCCTACAATACTTTTGCATGCTGAAAAAAGTATTACCTTCTCCTTACCGCCTCCTCCTCTCCCTGCCGCTTTATCCTCAATCGAAAAACTTAGGCGACGAGGACAACGCTACATAACGTAAGTATATTTGTTTGTAATGTAACGTTCATTTCAGAAAAGCATCTATCTGTAAGACGAGGGATGGAGCTAACTTCAACTGTAAGGAGTTCTTTTGCCCTTTTGCCAGGAGGAGGAGAACTCTTTTGCGAGGAAGAGGAGCCCTTTAGCCCTTTTGCCAGGAGGAAGAGCTTTTTTGCCATACAGATAAGGAAGAGCCCTTTTGCCCTTTTGCTAGGAGGAGGAGCCTTTTTGCCCTCTTGCCAGGAAGAGTAGCCCTTTTGCCCTATTGCCCTACAGATGAGGAGGAAGTGTTCTTTTTGCCCATTTGCCCTTTTTCTAAGAGGATGTGCCCTTTTGCCCTTTTGCTAGGAGGAGATGCCCTTTTGCCAGGAAGAGTAGCCATTTTGCCCTACAGATAAGGAGGAAGTGTTCTTTTTGCCCATTTGTCCTTTTGCTATAAGGAGGTGCCCTTTTGTTAGGAGGAGGTGCACTCTTGACAAGGAGCCCTTTTGTCCTTTTTCCAGGAAGAGTTGCCCTTTTGCCCTACAGATGAGGAGGAGGTGTTATTTTAGCCCATTTGCTAGGAAGAGGTGCCCTTTCACTATACGGATAAGGAAGAGGAGGAGGGCGGCTGTGTCCTTTCCGAGGAGGAAGAGGCCATAAGAGCCTATGTATAGCTGCCATCTTGTGCAGTAGCCCCCTGGGCTTGGTTTCGTCCATAAGAGCCTGTGTATAGCCACCATCTTGCGCAAGAGCCCTTAAGCCGTCTCCTAAGAGCAGCCGCCATCTTGCACAGTAACCTTGGACCCACGTTCTAGAAGTTAGCCTCATAAGAGCCTGTGTATAGCCGCCATCTTGAGCAAGCGTCCATGGCCATCATCTTTCTCCATAAGAGCCCATGTATAGTCGCCATCTTGTGCAATCACCTATGGCCGTCTCATAAGAGCCTATGTATAGTCGCCATCTTGCGCAAGCGCCCTTAAGCCGTCTCATAACAGCAGCCGCCATCTTGCGCAGTAGCCTCTAAGCTAGCTTTCTCAATATAAGCTTGTGTTAGCCGCCATCTTGAGCAAGCGCCCTTGGCAGCCATCCTTTTCCGTAAGGGCCCAGGTATAGCTGCCATCTTGTGCAATCACCAATAGCCGGCATCTTGCGCAAGCGCCCTTGGCCGTCTCATAAGAGCCTATGTATATCATCATCTTGTGCAATTAGATAGCCACCATCTTGCGCAAGCGTCCCTAGGCCATCTCATAAGAGCCTATGTATAGCCGCCATCTTGCGGATATATAGCCGCCATCTTGTAGAATTAGACTGCCGCCATCTTGCGCAAGCGCCCTTAAGCCGTCTCATAAGGAGCTGTGTTTAGCCGCCAACTTGTGCAATTGGCGTCGGGAATGGTAAAACTGAGATTAGGCTCCTCCATGTGGTTAGGTGGGCTCTCTTATGCTCATCTCCATTGCCCTACTACTGAAAATAACGTCTCAAGAATACCCATGCCCTACTACCCAAAATAACGTCTCAAGAATACCCATGCTCTACTACTCAAGATAGCGTCGGGAAGGGCATCCGACCTTAACACTGAGGTTACGCCCCTCCAATATAGTGGCTCTGATGTTAGGCTTGCTGTCTTACGTGTAAAAATTAAGGTTAATCCCCTCCAAGATAGCGTCTGTGAGGTTAAGCTCGCTCTCTTAGGCGTCAGCAAGGGCATCGCGTCGTAAAACTGAGGTTAGGCTCCTCCATGAGGTTAGGCTTACTCTCTTACTCGTAAAAAGTAAGGTTAAGCCCCTCCAAGACAGCGAATGTGAGGTTAAGCATGCAGTCTTTGCTAGCATAGTCAATAACCTTGCCAGAGGTCAATGCAGCGGAGGCCTCTGCGGAAGGCCTGTGGAGGCGGCGGCGGCCGAACCCGTGGAAAACCTTTACTCCTAATTCATCTTTTAAAATTGTGTAGTGATTTGTTTTCCTTTAACTGTGTTTGCAAATAGTCGAACCTGTCGTATTTCTGTGTGCGTTTTTATATTTCGGGCAGGAAAAGGAGCAAAGGGACACTATCATTTCACGGATTCCCTATTGACGTCAGAAAAGTTGGATGGCGCAGCCACGCGGTAGAATTTTGAAGCTGCAACATAGTGACTGGTGAGATTTATTTACATGGCGAAGCATTGACGTCGTCATGGAAACAGAAAGAAAATTGTCAAATTTGAGGAGGTACTGCTCTGTATACGGTTGTAAATCGTATAAAACGGATGCGAAATCTGTTCACTACTTTCCTGTACAAAAGGTTCAGAGAGAAAGATGGGTTTCCGCGCTGTCAATTGGAAAACGCGTTACGCGATATATGACAGTGTGCAGTCTGCATTCTCGTGAAGACGACTTCTTTCCACAGCGTAGGTATCGGTACTGTCTCTAATTTGTATTCACAAAGATTTAGCTACATCAAAAATACTGATAAACTTGTAGCCTAATACTTCTGTGCCGCACATAGAATGTAATCCGCTCTTTATATACTTCTTCATATGTGTAACAGCAGACAGTAAATTAACTATCTACATGTGAGTAATATCTTTAACTGGTAGGAATTAAGCGCTGCATTTAAATTGCCTATAAAATACTTCTAACAATGAAAGAAAATATGTAGTATTTTTCCATCAGAAATTAACTTTTTTTGCTATTTGTTTTACGTCACACCGACACAGATAGGTCTTATGGCGACGATGGGAAAGGAAAGGTCTAGGAATGGCAAGGAAGCGGCCGTGGCCTTAATTAAGGTACAGCCCCAGCATTTGCCTGGTGTGAAAATGGGAAACCACGGAAAACCACCTTCAGGGCTGCCGACAGTGGGGTTCGAACCCACTATCTCCCGGATGCGAGCTCACAGCTTCACGATCCTAACCGCACGGCCAACTCGCCCGGTCATCTTAAATTAGAAGCCATAACCTAATTATTTGGTAGAATTGGACAAACCAAGTATTCTTCAACCCCAAACAGCTGTGACTGTAGAGGTTATAGTACTCTTAAATTATAATTTTCCAACTTTGGTCTGCATATTCTGTAGGTAGTTATAATTTTTATACTTATTATTGTCGGTTCTAAGTTCTAAATTTTGTGCTGATGGTAAAAATGGAAGAACATTAAGTTAATGTGGGCTGTTCCAACACAAGCCTGTATAAAGCCTAGGATTTATTTGCTTTACAACATTTACTTAGTAGAATTATTATTTTCTTTCTTCCCCAAGATTACAGTTTACAAAACAGGTAACTCCCCCGTCACGTGGCTAAGGCTTTGGCATGGACCAAATCAACAAGAAATTACTCCATAACCTCTAATAGTGGAAAATTACAGTAGCTTAACTGTTAAGGTGAATCAGCGTGTCAACGGTAACATTTCTCTGACAAACCCGCTTTATATATACAGTTGCACTTCACATTTTCACCCCCTTGTTCAAGACAACATTAACTTTGTGGGGTTTTGAATCGATGTGGGATGATTGTAAACACAACGCTACAACACCAGTTTCATCTTCGGTTTCAAACTTTTTACCTACACATATCAAGTAATTACGCTTGAATATTTCTTTCCCTTCCACCAATGGACGCGTGAAATCTCCGACAACTCTCAACAGTTGCGCATACGACACCAAAGACATTTTGAATACTTAATAAATCCTACAGACGCACACCCGATCACTGTCGTGTTTACTTCCCGTCACTATCTCGCCGCCATATTGGAAACAGCTGACCGTAAGCTCCTCCCCCGTTTCGGACGTCAATACCCCAGGACAAGACTAAGGAGTGGTTCAAAGCAATTTCTCGCAATAACTTTGTCCCTAACACTAATTATGCTTCTTCTGTTGTCTGTAGCCATCATTTCAAAGAACATGGTTACCGGTATTCATTTGTAGGCAAAAGGAGGGGATTACTAAGGAAATGTTCTACACCATCGGTGTTTCCCAGCTATCCTAGTTATATGGTGACTAGTATCGAGAGTCTCAGAAGAAAAATTACTTAAACAACACTACCAGAGAGATAGGTAGGTGTGGTATTGACATATGCTCTGAACTTCTTCTTTTATGTGTTCATTGGTTTCTGAAATAATGGTATTATAGTAGGTGGAAAAAATTGTAATGTTTGAGGAAATCACATCAAAGTTTTCGCATTTTTCAGAAATCATTTATTACTTTCTTCCCACTACAACTAACAAGCTGACACAAAGCTGAGAACACTATTTGAAATCTATGAAAACATAATCTGATGAGTTCTAATATCATTGAGATTTACTTACAAATTCATTTTCATATGTTAGTTTCATTGTAGAACAACCAGCACAAAGTGAAGATATGCCTGAAGCAGAAATCGCATTACAAGCACAAGGATAATTAAAGCACCTAGGTTTGTATTATAGCTCCCTACTACCACGCTTAAATTAGCCCTTTCAGCTTAGTTTTCCGTTTCTATTTTCGGGTATTTATTGCTGCTAAACTTTCTTTTATTTAACGATCTTTTAGGTGGAGTCATATTTGCCACATGACAGCAACAAAACACATTTTTATCCAAGATAAACTGAACTTCTCCATTTAAACACAGACAAACAGGAACCATTACTGTTGCAACAGTAAGCTCAAGTATTACCTGCGCAATGAACAGTTTAACAAGTATTTACTCCAAATACTTTTCTCTCAGTGAATTTTTATGCTAAATTCTAGTGCAATGTATGAATGAAATGTTATCTGAAACTGTATATTGAAATAAAAATGTAAACATGCTTGAGTCAAAATATTTCTGTTATCTATACACCGAATATTTAAATAGAAAAAAATAAGTATTTATGTTTCGACGACACCCCCTTCCTGACAGTAGCACTTGAAGGATGTTAAAACTATAATTGAACAAGGATGCTTAATCTCAAGATTAACATCAGAAGATAAAAGAATTGAACAATATCGTTGTTGTAAGTTCTGCTATGTGTTTATGTTCCTCAAAGGAACGCCAGCTTTCCATCTCTCCGCAGTTTCATTTCACGACGTTACTTTGGCAAATATCTACGAAAGTAGCTTTAAGGATTAATAATGTTAACAGTATTACCCAATATAGCATACTCTTCCATACTTCAAAATTAATGTAAATCGGCAATCCAAGTTGATATCAGAACGTCAGCTGGACTACTCAATCTCCACGGAATTTCATTTCACGACATTATGTTGGCAAATATCTACGAATGTCGTCTTTAGGATTAATCATTTTAACAGTATTAACATATGTACACATTACTCATACCTCTAAATTAAGAAAAATCACCAGTCGAAGTCAATATCTTTTCCACAGAGGAGTATGCATTTCTAACACACAACCTTAGGCCGCCAGTGCAACGTGTCGAACTATGAAACTACTCCGATTGCAGTACGCGGACCCGATCGTCAAGGCCGATAAGGAGCTGGTGGTGGCCTGCATCACGAAGGCAGTGGCTATATACAAGGCCGGGAAAGGCGAGCAGTTCTGAGATACATTAACTTCCGCCTGTCATCGCTAGGATCGTATTGCACCACCCTAGCTTCAGTATTAGCGCCTGTTTAACTCAGTGGTAACATTGCAAATAGTGGTTGTTCTAATGAGTGTTTCAGTAAAAATGGTTCAATGTTGTGTTCCGTAAATCCATTTTGTTTCATACTTTTCCTGTTAGTCCAGAATTAAGAAGTAAGTAGATTTCAGCTGTTTCTCGATAAGTTATAAACCAGATACTGTGTGGACTTCTTCGGAAAGGTCGACGGCTTGTAGTAGGCATTTTATAGAAGACAAGTGTAGTGAGAGCACAACTAGAAGGTTTCTTCTTAATTCCGTTCCTTCACAATTCACAGACTTTCCTCAGCACAATACAAGTGATAGCTACAGCTAGGAAACCTCCGAAACGAAGACAGCCTCAAACACGTCCTTGCTGTTGCTGAAAACCCCGTTGAAGGTAAATTATTAACTTACACATTTGTTTTCATTGCAGTGGGTTGTTTATCTAAGCAAGTCGGTTTTGTTTCAGAATACTTAGCTGCTACATCCAACATAATGGTAGCAATGGTGCGCGAGGCGGAAGAAAATACTAGCTGTGAAAGATGTTTATAACCTATTTCTCCTCCTGCGAGTTAAAGCCCGGTTCTCAGCCTCGTTCGTTTATCAAGATCGCGGAGGGTTGAGGTACCCTAAAGCAAGACTTGTGGCGTTACTAGAGCAAGTTATGCAATTCAGGTCTCGTGCCGTCCAATACCTGACTTGGAAGAACTTGCTCACAAATTGTATAATTTTATTAAAATGGAAATTCTTTCAAACAGTTAAATGTGACAAGTTCAGCGACTCTCAACTTCCGATTATTCTTCTGCAAAATTCATGAAACCGCTCCTGGATAAACTGACCTTTAATCCCACGAGCAGGAATGAAAGAGTTTTGCAATTTCAAAATAAACTTCTCAACTGATTTTTTTTTTTTTTTTTTTTTTTTTTTGAGTGACTGCTTGTTTATGATGATATTCCGCCTAGTGGTAGATGTGAATGAGAAACCTGAAAGTTCTAAATATCCATTAAATGAGTGAGTACATACCCTCATATCTCATCTCTCAGCGCTTATGTGTGGGGTATTACAAAGTGATCTTAGTGGCAGAGCGCTGAACGCCAGTGTTACCCAGTCGCTGCACGGCATCCCCCGGCCTTGCATAATAACGATTGCAACGGAACTGATCAACGACAACATTTCACTCTCTCTTCGGCAGCCATTCATCACCGCTAGATGCCACCATGGCGGTTGTCAACGATGGGTTCAACAGTTAGTTAGTTAGTTAGTTAGTTAGTTAGTTAGTCAGTCAGTCAGTCAGTCAGTTAGTTAGTTAGCCCGCTATATGTCAGTTCAAACTTGGCTGCTCGTAGCCAACTGATGTGTAATGTAGTGTGTTGACATATACAGACCTCGTTTTGTGAGTACTGTGAATTATCTACATCTTACTGTTTCTAATAGGACATAAATGACTGCCATCTTTATGTAAAATGGACAGATTATGAGATTCTGTTTGAGGCCGATACACAACATCCTCTTCATCTCCTGGTGTGTCCCAAAGTAACGTCTTTGCATATTTATCCTTATTCGCCTGGAGAGAAAATGAGAGAAAAGTACATGTCTCAACTGTATAGTAACTCAGCCACTAGCACTATTATTCCAAAAGAAATATTAAGAGTGGGAGGAACGATTGCATTTACTTTAATAATTTATTTGATGCATTAAATATAAAATTTCCAACAGAAGGGATAAAAAGGAACAATCCATATTTTGACTCTTTAGATAAAGGACTAGCACGGCTTAATTATTGGGAAAAGAAAATACCTACGGAAAGAATATATGAAGAAATTTTTTGATACGAAGCACTGCACAGGAGTTAAGAGTAACACTAATGTCAGCAATCGTTCTGGCAGAATATTTCCTTCACTCCTGTGATTTTGGTTATGTACCCCCGGCAAAATTTAACCAAGAATCATTGGAGAAATCGTTTTGAATTATTAGAGCTTTCGGTGGTCAAAATAATCTTAAAATGTCAACATTTTTACACTGACATAAAATGCTTTCTATGTACAGTCTACTAAAACCATCTAAATATGGAAACTGTGAAGCACGAGCTTCTAAAGAAAAAATATAACATTAGAAGATTTCAGACAATACGGTACTTCTGTTACTGTTCTGAAGAACTAACTCTACACTTTAATAAATGAAGAATCATGGGAATGGGACGACATGCTTGAATATAATTATGGCATGAAGACGGTGAAGTTGTAGATTGCATGCAACGACATGAAAGACATAGACTGCTAAACATACTCGTTACAGCGCCCCTGGTTGAAGCACAGCGAACTAAATTTTGCCTGTAACTGTCATGGCAGCTGCCACTTCTTGGTCTTGACAGTTAGCCCTTATCAGTTCAATGAACTGATGAGATTACATGTTATTGAAAATTAAAGATTTATCTAAAAATAAACACGACATTTTCAAGCGTGCCTAATGGTGCATTGATGTTATAATGAAATAAGCGCAGTGAATATGGTGAGCATTTGCTTGGTTAAAACAAGAATTACGTATGTATAAGGATGGATAATTCGGCGTCATGCACTAACAATAAAGTAATTCACTACAGAAAGACATGTTATACGTGTATGTATGTTTAGTCATCAGCCCGAAGGCTGGTTGGATCCTCAACAGTTCCGCTATGAGCTGTCATAGATGGCCTAGGCATCACTGAAGAGGCGTACTAGGGAAATGAGGAGTGAGGTAGTTTCCCGTTGCTTTCCTCACCGAGCCAGAAGTTGCTATTACATATCAGTCTGCCAAGCCCACTGAAATGCATGCACCAACCAACCCTATGAGCAATATTTTCAAACCATTCATAGCAGGGACTGGCTGCGTAAGGAATGGCATTACTAGCACCGCTCATACCTCAGTCACTTTCACTTTGTCAAAGCCAAGGATAAGACAGAGACAGATCAATGAAAGTAACAAAATTGCTCTAGCCCATACCAGAAGACTTAGTGCACTGTAAACACTAGGTCCCGCCAGCAAAGGCATATGTTATACGTACGGCAGTTCATTGAGGAATTCGCACGCGTAGAGGAAGATAACACTGCCTTTTCATGATATACCTTCGGTGGCATTCTTTGCATAATTTTTGAATTTTGCTTCTTGGTCTGGTTTGTTATGTTATATGCTTTTTGCTACTTATGGTACTTTCAAAGAACGGCTTTGCAACATGCAGCACATACGTCCGTTGGTTGCGATGTAGAATATCTCTACAGCATCCTCTGCCTGTCGTAAGGGGCCACTAAATGGGGTAACCCCAGATTCTAAGGTTGAGACCACCGGACCCCTGGTTGAGTGTATATATTAGGTTATATTCCTTCCACACGCGGTATCCAACCAGCTTTACCACTTTAATATTTCTACCGGACCTCTCTTGGTTAAACCTCGCCTGACTTCATTCTACTGAATTCATAGCCTACAGTTAGTTAGTTAGTTAGTTAGTTAGTTAGTTAGTTAGTTAGTTAGTTAGTTAGTTAGTTAGTTAGTTAGTTAGTTAGTTAGTTAGTTAGTTAGTTAGTTAGTTAGTTAGTTAGTTAGTTAGTTAGTTAGTTAGTTAGTTAGTTAGTTAGTTAGTTAGTTAGTTAGTTAGTTAGTTAGTTAGTTAGTTAGTTAGTTAGTTAGTTAGTTAGTTAGTTAGTTAGTTAGTTAGTTAGTTAGTTAGTTAGTTAGTTAGTTAGTTAGTTAGTTAGTTAGTTAGTTAGTTAGTTAGTTAGTTAGTTAGTTAGTTAGTTAGTTAGTTAGTTAGTTAGTTAGTTAGTTAGTTAGTTAGTTAGTTAGTTAGTTAGTTAGTTAGTTAGTTAGTTAGTTAGTTAGTTAGTTAGTTAGTTAGTTAGTTAGTTAGTTAGTTAGTTAGTTAGTTAGTTAGTTAGTTAGTTAGTTAGTTAGTTAGTTAGTTAGTTAGTTAGTTAGTTAGTTAGTTAGTTAGTTAGTTAGTTAGTTAGTTAGTTAGTTAGTTAGTTAGTTAGTTAGTTAGTTAGTTAGTTAGTTAGTTAGTTAGTTAGTTAGTTAGTTAGTTAGTTAGTTAGTTAGTTAGTTAGTTAGTTAGTTAGTTAGTTAGTTAGTTAGTTAGTTAGTTAGTTAGTTAGTTAGTTAGTTAGTTAGTTAGTTAGTTAGTTAGTTAGTTAGTTAGTTAGTTAGTTAGTTAGTTAGTTAGTTAGTTAGTTAGTTAGTTAGTTAGTTAGTTAGTTAGTTAGTTAGTTAGTTAGTTAGTTAGTTAGTTAGTTAGTTAGTTAGTTAGTTAGTTAGTTAGTTAGTTAGTTAGTTAGTTAGTTAGTTAGTTAGTTAGTTAGTTAGTTAGTTAGTTAGTTAGTTAGTTAGTTAGTTAGTTAGTTAGTTAGTTAGTTAGTTAGTTAGTTAGTTAGTTAGTTAGTTAGTTAGTTAGTTAGTTAGTTAGTTAGTTAGTTAGTTAGTTAGTTAGTTAGTTAGTTAGTTAGTTAGTTAGTTAGTTAGTTAGTTAGTTAGTTAGTTAGTTAGTTAGTTAGTTAGTTAGTTAGTTAGTTAGTTAGTTAGTTAGTTAGTTAGTTAGTTAGTTAGTTAGTTAGTTAGTTAGTTAGTTAGTTAGTTAGTTAGTTAGTTAGTTAGTTAGTTAGTTAGTTAGTTAGTTAGTTAGTTAGTTAGTTAGTTAGTTAGTTAGTTAGTTAGTTAGTTAGTTAGTTAGTTAGTTAGTTAGTTAGTTAGTTAGTTAGTTAGTTAGTTAGTTAGTTAGTTAGTTAGTTAGTTAGTTAGTTAGTTAGTTAGTTAGTTAGTTAGTTAGTTAGTTAGTTAGTTAGTTAGTTAGTTAGTTAGTTAGTTAGTTAGTTAGTTAGTTAGTTAGTTAGTTAGTTAGTTAGTTAGTTAGTTAGTTAGTTAGTTAGTTAGTTAGTTAGTTAGTTAGTTAGTTAGTTAGTTAGTTAGTTAGTTAGTTAGTTAGTTAGTTAGTTAGTTAGTTAGTTAGTTAGTTAGTTAGTTAGTTAGTTAGTTAGTTAGTTAGTTAGTTAGTTAGTTAGTTAGTTAGTTAGTTAGTTAGTTAGTTAGTTAGTTAGTTAGTTAGTTAGTTAGTTAGTTAGTTAGTTAGTTAGTTAGTTAGTTAGTTAGTTAGTTAGTTAGTTAGTTAGTTAGTTAGTTAGTTAGTTAGTTAGTTAGTTAGTTAGTTAGTTAGTTAGTTAGTTAGTTAGTTAGTTAGTTAGTTAGTTAGTTAGTTAGTTAGTTAGTTAGTTAGTTAGTTAGTTAGTTAGTTAGTTAGTTAGTTAGTTAGTTAGTTAGTTAGTTAGTTAGTTAGTTAGTTAGTTAGTTAGTTAGTTAGTTAGTTAGTTAGTTAGTTAGTTAGTTAGTTAGTTAGTTAGTTAGTTAGTTAGTTAGTTAGTTAGTTAGTTAGTTAGTTAGTTAGTTAGTTAGTTAGTTAGTTAGTTAGTTAGTTAGTTAGTTAGTTAGTTAGTTAGTTAGTTAGTTAGTTAGTTAGTTAGTTAGTTAGTTAGTTAGTTAGTTAGTTAGTTAGTTAGTTAGTTAGTTAGTTAGTTAGTTAGTTAGTTAGTTAGTTAGTTAGTTAGTTAGTTAGTTAGTTAGTTAGTTAGTTAGTTAGTTAGTTAGTTAGTTAGTTAGTTAGTTAGTTAGTTAGTTAGTTAGTTAGTTAGTTAGTTAGTTAGTTAGTTAGTTAGTTAGTTAGTTAGTTAGTTAGTTAGTTAGTTAGTTAGTTAGTTAGTTAGTTAGTTAGTTAGTTAGTTAGTTAGTTAGTTAGTTAGTTAGTTAGTTAGTTAGTTAGTTAGTTAGTTAGTTAGTTAGTTAGTTAGTTAGTTAGTTAGTTAGTTAGTTAGTTAGTTAGTTAGTTAGTTAGTTAGTTAGTTAGTTAGTTAGTTAGTTAGTTAGTTAGTTAGTTAGTTAGTTAGTTAGTTAGTTAGTTAGTTAGTTAGTTAGTTAGTTAGTTAGTTAGTTAGTTAGTTAGTTAGTTAGTTAGTTAGTTAGTTAGTTAGTTAGTTAGTTAGTTAGTTAGTTAGTTAGTTAGTTAGTTAGTTAGTTAGTTAGTTAGTTAGTTAGTTAGTTAGTTAGTTAGTTAGTTAGTTAGTTAGTTAGTTAGTTAGTTAGTTAGTTAGTTAGTTAGTTAGTTAGTTAGTTAGTTAGTTAGTTAGTTAGTTAGTTAGTTAGTTAGTTAGTTAGTTAGTTAGTTAGTTAGTTAGTTAGTTAGTTAGTTAGTTAGTTAGTTAGTTAGTTAGTTAGTTAGTTAGTTAGTTAGTTAGTTAGTTAGTTAGTTAGTTAGTTAGTTAGTTAGTTAGTTAGTTAGTTAGTTAGTTAGTTAGTTAGTTAGTTAGTTAGTTAGTTAGTTAGTTAGTTAGTTAGTTAGTTAGTTAGTTAGTTAGTTAGTTAGTTAGTTAGTTAGTTAGTTAGTTAGTTAGTTAGTTAGTTAGTTAGTTAGTTAGTTAGTTAGTTAGTTAGTTAGTTAGTTAGTTAGTTAGTTAGTTAGTTAGTTAGTTAGTTAGTTAGTTAGTTAGTTAGTTAGTTAGTTAGTTAGTAGTTAGTTAGTTAGTTAGTTAGTTAGTTAGTTAGTTAGTTAGTTAGTTAGTTAGTTAGTTAGTTAGTTAGTTAGTTAGTTAGTTAGTTAGTTAGTTAGTTAGTTAGTTAGTTAGTTAGTTAGTTAGTTAGTTAGTTAGTTAGTTAGTTAGTTAGTTAGTTAGTTAGTTAGTTAGTTAGTTAGTTAGTTAGTTAGTTAGTTAGTTAGTTAGTTAGTTAGTTAGTTAGTTAGTTAGTTAGTTAGTTAGTTAGTTAGTTAGTTAGTTAGTTAGTTAGTTAGTTAGTTAGTTAGTTAGTTAGTTAGTTAGTTAGTTAGTTAGTTAGTTAGTTAGTTAGTTAGTTAGTTAGTTAGTTAGTTAGTTAGTTAGTTAGTTAGTTAGTTAGTTAGTTAGTTAGTTAGTTAGTTAGTTAGTTAGTTAGTTAGTTAGTTAGTTAGTTAGTTAGTTAGTTAGTTAGTTAGTTAGTTAGTTAGTTAGTTAGTTAGTTAGTTAGTTAGTTAGTTAGTTAGTTAGTTAGTTAGTTAGTTAGTTAGTTAGTTAGTTAGTTAGTTAGTTAGTTAGTCAGTCAGTCAGTCAGTCAGTCAGTCAGTCAGTCAGTCAGTCAGTCAGTCAGTCAGTCAGTCAGTCAGTCAGTCAGTCAGTCAGTCAGTCAGTCAGTCAGTCAGTCAGTCAGTCAGTCAGTCAGTCAGTCAGTCAGTCAGTCAGTCAGTCAGTCAGTCAGTCAGTCAGTCAGTCAGTCAGTCAGTCAGTCAGTCAGTCAGTCAGTCAGTCAGTCAGTCAGTCAGTCAGTCAGTCAGTCAGTCAGTCAGTCAGTCAGTCAGTCAGTCAGTCAGTCAGTCAGTCAGTCAGTCAGTCAGTCAGTCAGTCAGTCAGTCAGTCAGTCAGTCAGTCAGTCAGTCAGTCAGTCAGTCAGTCAGTCAGTCAGTCAGTCAGTCAGTCAGTCAGTCAGTCAGTCAGTCAGTCAGTCAGTCAGTCAGTCAGTCAGTCAGTCAGTCAGTCAGTCAGTCAGTCAGTCAGTCAGTCAGTCAGTCAGTCAGTCAGTCAGTCAGTCAGTCAGTCAGTCAGTCAGTCAGTCAGTCAGTCAGTCAGTCAGTCAGTCAGTCAGTCAGTCAGTCAGTCAGTCAGTCAGTCAGTCAGTCAGTCAGTCAGTCAGTCAGTCAGTCAGTCAGTCAGTCAGTCAGTCAGTCAGTCAGTCAGTCAGTCAGTCAGTCAGTCAGTCAGTCAGTCAGTCAGTCAGTCAGTCAGTCAGTCAGTCAGTCAGTCAGTCAGTCAGTCAGTCAGTCAGTCAGTCAGTCAGTCAGTCAGTCAGTCAGTCAGTCAGTCAGTCAGTCAGTCAGTCAGTCAGTCAGTCAGTCAGTCAGTCAGTCAGTCAGTCAGTCAGTCAGTCAGTCAGTCAGTCAGTCAGTCAGTCAGTCAGTCAGTCAGTCAGTCAGTCAGTCAGTCAGTCAGTCAGTCAGTCAGTCAGTCAGTCAGTCAGTCAGTCAGTCAGTCAGTCAGTCAGTCAGTCAGTCAGTCAGTCAGTCAGTCAGTCAGTCAGTCAGTCAGTCAGTCAGTCAGTCAGTCAGTCAGTCAGTCAGTCAGTCAGTCAGTCAGTCAGTCAGTCAGTCAGTCAGTCAGTCAGTCAGTCAGTCAGTCAGTCAGTCAGTCAGTCAGTCAGTCAGTCAGTCAGTCAGTCAGTCAGTCAGTCAGTCAGTCAGTCAGTCAGTCAGTCAGTCAGTCAGTCAGTCAGTCAGTCAGTCAGTCAGTCAGTCAGTCAGTCAGTCAGTCAGTCAGTCAGTCAGTCAGTCAGTCAGTCAGTCAGTCAGTCAGTCAGTCAGTCAGTCAGTCAGTCAGTCAGTCAGTCAGTCAGTCAGTCAGTCAGTCAGTCAGTCAGTCAGTCAGTCAGTCAGTCAGTCAGTCAGTCAGTCAGTCAGTCAGTCAGTCAGTCAGTCAGTCAGTCAGTCAGTCAGTCAGTCAGTCAGTCAGTCAGTCAGTCAGTCAGTCAGTCAGTCAGTCAGTCAGTCAGTCAGTCAGTCAGTCAGTCAGTCAGTCAGTCAGTCAGTCAGTCAGTCAGTCAGTCAGTCAGTCAGTCAGTCAGTCAGTCAGTCAGTCAGTCAGTCAGTCAGTCAGTCAGTCAGTCAGTCAGTCAGTCAGTCAGTCAGTCAGTCAGTCAGTCAGTCAGTCAGTCAGTCAGTCAGTCAGTCAGTCAGTCAGTCAGTCAGTCAGTCAGTCAGTCAGTCAGTCAGTCAGTCAGTCAGTCAGTCAGTCAGTCAGTCAGTCAGTCAGTCAGTCAGTCAGTCAGTCAGTCAGTCAGTCAGTCAGTCAGTCAGTCAGTCAGTCAGTCAGTCAGTCAGTCAGTCAGTCAGTCAGTCAGTCAGTCAGTCAGTCAGTCAGTCAGTCAGTCAGTCAGTCAGTCAGTCAGTCAGTCAGTCAGTCAGTCAGTCAGTCAGTCAGTCAGTCAGTCAGTCAGTCAGTCAGTCAGTCAGTCAGTCAGTCAGTCAGTCAGTCAGTCAGTCAGTCAGTCAGTCAGTCAGTCAGTCAGTCAGTCAGTCAGTCAGTCAGTCAGTCAGTCAGTCAGTCAGTCAGTCAGTCAGTCAGTCAGTCAGTCAGTCAGTCAGTCAGTCAGTCAGTCAGTCAGTCAGTCAGTCAGTCAGTCAGTCAGTCAGTCAGTCAGTCAGTCAGTCAGTCAGTCAGTCAGTCAGTCAGTCAGTCAGTCAGTCAGTCAGTCAGTCAGTCAGTCAGTCAGTCAGTCAGTCAGTCAGTCAGTCAGTCAGTCAGTCAGTCAGTCAGTCAGTCAGTCAGTCAGTCAGTCAGTCAGTCAGTCAGTCAGTCAGTCAGTCAGTCAGTCAGTCAGTCAGTCAGTCAGTCAGTCAGTCAGTCAGTCAGTCAGTCAGTCAGTCAGTCAGTCAGTCAGTCAGTCAGTCAGTCAGTCAGTCAGTCAGTCAGTCAGTCAGTCAGTCAGTCAGTCAGTCAGTCAGTCAGTCAGTCAGTCAGTCAGTCAGTCAGTCAGTCAGTCAGTCAGTCAGTCAGTCAGTCAGTCAGTCAGTCAGTCAGTCAGTCAGTCAGTCAGTCAGTCAGTCAGTCAGTCAGTCAGTCAGTCAGTCAGTCAGTCAGTCAGTCAGTCAGTCAGTCAGTCAGTCAGTCAGTCAGTCAGTCAGTCAGTCAGTCAGTCAGTCAGTCAGTCAGTCAGTCAGTCAGTCAGTCAGTCAGTCAGTCAGTCAGTCAGTCAGTCAGTCAGTCAGTCAGTCAGTCAGTCAGTCAGTCAGTCAGTCAGTCAGTCAGTCAGTCAGTCAGTCAGTCAGTCAGTCAGTCAGTCAGTCAGTCAGTCAGTCAGTCAGTCAGTCAGTCAGTCAGTCAGTCAGTCAGTCAGTCAGTCAGTCAGTCAGTCAGTCAGTCAGTCAGTCAGTCAGTCAGTCAGTCAGTCAGTCAGTCAGTCAGTCAGTCAGTCAGTCAGTCAGTCAGTCAGTCAGTCAGTCAGTCAGTCAGTCAGTCAGTCAGTCAGTCAGTCAGTCAGTCAGTCAGTCAGTCAGTCAGTCAGTCAGTCAGTCAGTCAGTCAGTCAGTCAGTCAGTCAGTCAGTCAGTCAGTCAGTCAGTCAGTCAGTCAGTCAGTCAGTCAGTCAGTCAGTCAGTCAGTCAGTCAGTCAGTCAGTCAGTCAGTCAGTCAGTCAGTCAGTCAGTCAGTCAGTCAGTCAGTCAGTCAGTCAGTCAGTCAGTCAGTCAGTCAGTCAGTCAGTCAGTCAGTCAGTCAGTCAGTCAGTCAGTCAGTCAGTCAGTCAGTCAGTCAGTCAGTCAGTCAGTCAGTCAGTCAGTCAGTCAGTTGGTTAGTTAGTTAGTTAGTTTAACCTTGCACACCTTCTTAAAAACCGTACTCCATCACACAACAATTTCTCCAGATCCTTTCTATGGCAGAATCAGAGGAAATAAGCATATGTTTTGCCTTTAAGTGTCATGGCTGCCAGTGGTTCAATAGATTCAAAGATAAAAATGAAATGTCGTATGGCTTTTAGTGCCGCGATATCCCAGGACGGGTTCGGCTCGCCAGGTGCAGGTCTTTCTATTTGACTCCCGTAGGCGACCTGCGCGTCGTGATGAGGATGAAATTATGATGAAGACAACACATACACCCAGCCCCCGTGCCGTAGGAATTAACCAATTAAGGTTAAAATCCCCGACCCGGTCGGGAATCGAACCCGGGACCCTCTGAACCGAAGGCCAGTACGCTGACCGTTCAGCCAACGAGTCGGACGATTCAAAGATGGCCATCAGATTAGCAGTCTATATTTTTAATGTCATTGATTGCATGGCTCAGGATTTTCTGCCAGATACTTTTAAAAATTCTTCATATGCTTAGTGTATAAAGGTGATTTAATGACCTCAGAAGTAAACTCCATTTCCAACCTTCCTGTAACACATTTGATAAACTGTAAAACGAGAAGAAATTCGGTAAACCCAAATATTGATTTATACAAATCAGTATCAACTACTGAACATTATTTGGCACAATATATCACTTCCCCACCGGTTTTTTTTTTTGAAGACACCTTGTTTGATCTTATTGAAAATCATCAGTTCCCTTTCGTTCCGCCGATCACTAAGAAGATATGGTTGCAAAAAGGTGCATTATTATATTCTTTTCCGGATAATACAGTACTACAAGTAGAATGATTCCACAATGGGTATTAAGACGAAGTATAAGAGGAATCAATCACATCTGTATGTGAATTAATTCGGAAGAGGCCTGTTGGCTTAATCACCTAATTCAATTTTTAAAGTATCGTAAGTATGATTTGTTAATGAGACGTTAAAAGTTACTGCTGAAAATGTACCGTTCCTGAATCAAACATTACAACACGCATTTTAGTGTTTTTATAAGCTTTGCTTGGTGGCCTGTTTTCTCGGCCCGCACTTTGTACCGCGCGTAGCGGTGAACTACTGTACTAAGGTACATTACGATGACACAAATATCAAACTCGCTTCCACACCAGTGGTTGAAACAAAACATAAATTACTCGAGTTCAGATGTGCAAGTCGAATTCAGGCAGGAAGCTGCCAGCTGAAACTGCAGTTAGGATTTATATTTTCTTGTCTTTTAAGCACGTTGCATTCGTAATTTCACTTCCATTTATGACAATAGATATGAATAGGACGAAATGTTGTTTTATTAATAACTTACATTTATATTACAACACGCTGTTATTATATGTTTATAATATAGCAAGGATAGAAAGGAATAAATTCCGGTTTTGAATGCTCAGAGTGATCAAATACTTAAGTAGAGATCCAGGTATTGCTGAACTGTTCAGTATGGATTCTAATCGGTGGTAACGATGAATCTAAACAGTAGAGAATATCGACCTAACTCGTTCTAGCAGAAAGGCATGTGGCAAGGCAAGACCGTCTACAATATCAGACCTTAGATTAGAGGCGGCAAACTATCGATAGTAATCACCATCGATATTTTTCTATTTTATGAGTTCTACTATCGATAGTAAACGATAATTTTCAAAAAGTGGAACGAATCATATAATTATGCCTGAAAATAGGACATTTATTGAACACAATCCACAAAAAATCTGTAGAAAGCACAACTCTTTCATGCTATGTAATTTCTGAAATTCAAATCGGATTCACAAATAAATATCTTCAGTGGCACGTCCGAGACACTCTCGGGGCTGCATGCGCTTGCCCATAACGTGACCGCCCGAGAAATTCTTGTTCAGCTGCAGTGTTCATTTTGCGATCGCCCGACATTTTCTCGGGTATTGTAATCTCTTTGGAAAAATGTTTTTACAGCATTCTCAACAGATGGCAGGAGAGTTTTCATTTGCTTTCATGAAGTCTTTGACCTAAAATTTCCCTTTTCTCACCTACATACAATCTCTGACAACATAATACGGTATTACAAATCTCATTTTTCGCCCCGTATTGGCATCAACTCAACTAAGGTTAGATTGAATGGAGAATCCCACCTTCCAAAATGCTAAATAGTCTTTCTTCGCACTGAAGTCGCAGGTACGCAGAGTTACTTAAATGCACACCTATGAATTGGAGCAAACTCCCCATCAGTTAACTGCAAACAGCTGTGAAATTTCTGTTAGAGCGAAAAATAAGCCAATGAGGGAAAAAGACCCTATCGTTGACTATCGATAATATGCAAATGACTATCGATGTATGACGATAGTGGTCGCTATGGATAACTATCGATAGCACTATCGATACTTTTCCGCCTCTACCTTAGATATTGACTAAAAGGGCGCCGGGTTCAGTCTCTTCAAAAGTAAACATGAGAATGTGCGAAGCATCACTTTAGTTCTTTCTGTTGGTTTGGTTTGATTAGGAAACGTTAGTGTAGTGATGTAGTGTAGTGTAGTGATGTGATGTGATGTGATGTGATGTGATGTGATGTGATGTGATGTGATGTGATGTGATGTGATGTGATGTGATGTGATGTGATGTGATGTGATGTGATGTGATGTGATGTGATGTGATGTGATGTGATGTGATGTGATGTGATGTGATGTGATGTGATGTGATGTGATGTGATGTGATGTGATGTGATGTGATGTGATGTGATGTGATGTGATGTGATCTGATGTGATGTGATGTAGTGACGTGCTATTCGTTCTGTGTGCCTGGATGTAGTTCATATTAAAGCTGATGCACTCACATTCATATCAAGAGTGTACTCAAACTGATGATTTCGTAGTTGCAAATAATTCATTAGTGTGCATTAAAACATTTGAGGATAAATTTGTCATTAGAGAGAAAGTTTTCCGTGTACTTGCTGAGCTACTTTTTCCGGACAAGGTCAAAACTCTTGTGTTGGTGCCTATCCTGGTACATTTCCCAACTACTATAGCGTTTGAGATTTTTAATAGTGAGGTTTTAAAAATTGATAAAGCTATGTATTTTACCTGTGGATGAAGATTCATCTAACATATTTCCTGTACCATACCAGTTCATAGAAAAATCCATTTTGAATTCTCCACATATTGCTTATCTAAATATAGGCTGTTTCTAGACATCGGTAGCGTTGGTTCTATTACCCCAAATAAAGCATTCTTCAATGAAAATAGTAAACTTCTTTAAGAATCAGGAATGTAGTGTGATCTGACGTACTGAGGAAGAAATGTATTGCGTACGGCAGAAAATAGAGTAGTTGTCAGTTTGTATTTTTACAACGTCGTATCCATTAAATAAGTATTATTGGCCTCCCTGCTAAATTGGTTTCAACATCATAACTGACGTTTTACACGTAATGCATGAGCTTGAGAGGTTTATTGAGATAATTAGTGTTCAATATCGCTGATGTGTCGATGTCATTACTGCACAAATATGTTCCTAGCAAATAGGCCTCTGCCTTACACGTGTCCAGTGTCGATATTTGGTTTAAAATACTCTATATTTTTAGATGGACCTCCTTATTTTTTATTTTATCTTAACAGAATACGTTTTAAGTTGGTACGTTATTATTGACAACTTGGCAATTCACTACGATAATCAGAAGGTTATGTTTATGCATCATAGGCTTGTTTACATTCAATCAATGCGCCGACCATATTGATTTTGTATTAAAAGTTCTGATACTATTGGAGACATAGAGTTAGTTACTAACTATATGATTGCAGATGGTATTAGGTCGTTGTTGAAGAAGCGTTTTCATATGCGGAACTGGTGATTCTTCTGATGTTAATATGTTACATGAATCATGTTAAATTACCCTACCGCTGTTGGTATAATATGTATGTTACGTGATATTTTCGTGTTAACCAAAACCAGCAGTCAGGCTATTTCGGCCGCCATGTTTTAATGTTGAAAACATTTTCTTAGCAAAGTAGGGGTCCCCATACTTCGAAAATTACGCAATTTCCTCAGTTCGCCGAAAGTTGAAGGGCTAAAGGGCCCGGAAAGGTTTCGAGTGGTGATTCTTGGATAGCTCTAATAAAATACAAAAATCGAAAATCACTTCGGGCCTAAATGCATTTCCGGAAAAACAGTCTAAATTACTTGTTTCTTTTGTCGTCTTCTTTTTATTCAAATTTAAGGCAGATTAACTTATTTACATTACTCTTTCTCTAATGTGTTCCTTGATTCAATGCCCTCAGGCGTTTTTTAATTTTTGAGAAAAGCGCACACCGAATGTAAGTTATAAGGGCGTAAGTGAAACAGTGCATTGACTCGTATTAGCGCTCGTAGTGGTACTCAAGTGAAACAGTGCATTGACTCGCATTAGCACTCGTAGTGTTGCTTAAGTGAAACAGTGCATCGACTCACATTTGCGCTCGTAGTGTTGCTTAAGTAAAACAGTGCATTGACTCACATTAGCTCTCGTAGTGTTGCTTAAGTAAAACAGTGCATTGACTCACATTAGCTCTCGTAGTGTTGCTTAAGTAAAACAGTGCATTGACTCACATTAGCGCTCGTAGTGTTGCTTAAGTAAAACAGTGCATTGACTCACATTAGTGTTCGTAGTTGTGCTTAAGTGAAACAGTGCATTGACTCTCATTAGCACTCGTAGTGTTGCTTAAGTGAAACAATGCATTGACTCTCATTAGCGCTCGTAGTGTTGCTTGAGTAAAACAGTGCATTGACTCACGTTATCGTTCGTGGTGTTGCTTAAGTGAAACAGTGCATTGCCTCGCATTAGCGCTCATAGTGGTTTTTAAGTGAAACAGTGCATTGAATCACATTAGTGTTCGTAGTTGTGCTTAAGTGAAACTCTGCATTGACTCACATTAGCGTTCGTAGTGGTGCTTAAGTGAAACAGTGCATTAACTCACATTAGCTCTCGTAGTGGTAGGAAAAGGCAAACTGCTAATCTAACTGACCGGATAACTATGATCAAGAAAATGATAGTAATTTTTAGGAATAAATAAAGAAAGTATTCTCATACTTCACTATATTTACCTAAAATTCGTAGCTCATATCCCTAGGATGTTTTCATCATTGAGTTGCTTCCCTGAAGGGCAAAAACTGTGGATTTTTTCTATGTCACGGCCTGAGTACTGGAGTCGGTCTTGCATGGGGAACTCCTCCGAAAACTTGAAGAAAGCACACCATTGATTAAACAGCAACCTGATATCACGTCGAATGAAATAGCATCTCATGCTGTAACAACTTCCCAGGTACTGTCTGATAATAAACATACCAGGTACATACGACGCCAACTCCAATCATTGAAATCAAGAACACAACAAACGTCAAACTATTCTCAACTATAATCACAGGAATAGAACCAGCTTTTGGGTGGTTAGGCCGTATGCATTATGCAGAGTTTCGTCCAGGCGTGCCATTTGGACTCATCAGCTGGAATGGCACGCCCCTCCAGGACTCTGCTTAGCAGTGGCAGACCAAACTGTATGGCCCCGCCGTGTTAGCAAATCAAGTTTGCTAACCTGCTAAAGGAGAAATGATTTCTCCGTTCAAAAAATGCTCCCCCATTGGAGATACACAGTTTGGTCTGCCACTGCTAAGCAGAATCCTGGAGGGGCGTGCCATTCCAGCTGATGAGTCCAAATGGCACGCCTGGACGAAACTCTGCATAATGCACACGGCCTAACCACCCAAAAGCTGGTTCTATTCCTGTGATTATAAGATCTGCGGCCGTGAAAGCCTTTTTTGATATTCTCAACTATTTACACTATAAGAAATCAATGTTGTTGCGTTCTAAGTTCCACAGTGGATCAAGGAACTAGACATTCAAATATGATACGATGCCCTAAGATTCATGTTTCTTGATTAACTACATATGTATATCTGGAACTTATCCCCATACGTTAAATAAATAACCCGCAATTATTATCTCATTGTCCAATCAACAATGGCTGATATTTAGACTGATGTTTTCACGGTCCGTAACTGTAGGCATGATAATAAGCAGGCTAACGATAATTATGCACTTAAATATGCCAAAAAATATGCAGCAAAAATTTAGAAATATTCGTTAAAAACAAACATAATATATCGGATATCAATTAGCGATTTATATTAGGCTATAAGAAATGAATGTTACGCTTTAAACATCGCCAAAATAAAAAGGAATTACGTCATCATCATCATCATCTGTTTACCCTCCAGGTTCGGTTTTTCCCTCGGACTTAGCGAGGGATCCCACCTCTACCGCCCAATGGCAGTGTCCTGGAGCTTCAGACTCTTGGTCGGGGATACAACTGGGGAGTATGACCAGTACCTCGCCCAGGCGGCCTCACCTGCTATGCTGAACAGGGGCCTTGTGGAGGGATGGGAAGATTGGAAGGGATAGGCAAGGAAGAGGGAAGGAAGCGGCCGTGGCCTTAAGTTAGGTACCATCCCGGCATTCGCCTGGAGAAGAAGTGGGAAACCACGGAAAACCACTTCCAGGATGGCTGAGGTGGGAATCGAACCCACCTCTACTCAGTTGACCTCCCGAGGCTGAGTGGACCCCGTTCCATCCCTCGTACCACTTTTCAAATTTCGTGGCAGAGCCGGGAATCGAACCCGGGCCTCCGGGGGTGGCAGCTAATCACGCTAACCACTACACCACAGAGGCGGACAATTACGTACCGTACTATAATAAAATGCTGCAGTTTGTCAATGAAATTCAAACGCCTTGATTACACTTATTCACTCTGATACATTTTAGTTGCGGTTACGACTGTAATTATTATTATTAACAAATACATCGCAGTTGGGAAACATCCCGGTGGCAATGGTCGCTTACAGTAGAGTGATAATAAAGTTGAAACATAATTACCCTACTACAACAATCACAATAACAAGAGTACAACAAGCAATTCCATGGAAAGATAATACTGCAAGAAATACTATTAGTTTAACATTCTAAATCCAGCATCAGCATATACAAATTCAAACACAACTTAAGTATTTCCAGTGTTTAACAGTACGACACGGCTTACAATACTATACAGTGCTACAGTATTTGCAAAACAACACACTTATGTCAGTTGAAACGTCTTGAAAGTCGCGTACATACGCTTTCAATACTTCACTGCTAGTTCTCTCCTGTTTAGGCATTATAAATTAAGTAGCAAGAATACAGCTATTTAACGTACTATGGACCACAACCTGTTTCAAATCAACCGAAGTAAGACTAATTGCGCATGAAACTATTTACGAAATGAGGAAAAGACAGCCCTCCTGTAAGGGAAATTGCAAGAATCAGTACCCACTTACCCTCCGTGGCTCAGGCGGCAGCGCGCCGACCGTGGTTCAAATCCCGGTCACTCCATGTGAGATTTGTGCTGGACAAAGCGGAGGCGAACAAGTTTTTCTCCGGGTACACCGGTTTTCCCTGTCATCTCTCATTCCAGCAACACTCTCCAATATCATTTCGTCTGTCAGTCATAAATAATTGCCCCAGAGGAGTGCAACAGGCTTCGAAAGCCGGAACACTTCCTATCCTCGCCGCTAGAGGGGGCTTCATTCATTCCATTCCTGAGCCGGTCAAATGACTGGAAACAGGCTGTGGATTTTCAGTACCAAGCTCATTTAACTGCAGGTAGACAAAGCCTTGGCCGGATGTAGAGCTGGCGGTGCTAAATTTAGACACGCTGCCGATCTGTCAGACAGCCTACCTGAGGATAACCAGCACAGCTTAACACTTCAGTTATCTCAAATACATGTCAAATTTTCCACTAGTGTCCTGCAGAAGCTGATGTCTACTCTCAAGATGAAGAATACAGGGTGATCACAAAGTCCCATTACCGCCTATAGCTGCCTCTGTGGATCCGTGGTAGAGTGTCGGCCTCCGGATCACAAGATAGTGGGTTCAAACCCGGCAGAAATAGTCGGATTTTTTAAGGGCGGAAAAAAGTCCATTCGATACTCCATGTCGTACGATGTCGGCATGTAAAAGATCTCTGGTGATACATTTGGTATTTCTTCTTCTTAATCTGTTTATCCTCCAGGGTCGGTTTTTCCCTCGGACTAAGCGAGGGATCCCACCTCTACCGCCTCAAGGGCAGTGTCCTGGAGTTTCAGACTCTTGGTCGGGGGATACAACTGGGGAGAATGGCCAGTATCTCGCTCAGGCGGCCTCACCTGCTATGCTGAACAGGGGCCTTGTGGAGGGATGGGGCGATTGGATGGGACAGACAAGGAAGAGGGAAGGAAGCGGCCGTGGCCTTAAGGTAGGTACCATCCCGGCATTTGCCCGGAGGAGAAGTGGGAAACCACGGAAAACCACTTCCAGGATGGCTGAGGTGGGAATCGAACCCACCTCTACTCAGTTGACCTCCCGAGGCTGAGTGGACCCCGTTCCAGCCCTCGTACCACTTTTCAAATTTCGTGGCAGAGCCGGGAATCGAACCCGGTCCTCCGGGGGTGGCAGCTAATCACGCTAACCACTACACCACAGAGGCGGACCATTTGGTATTTACCCGACAAAATTCATTAAAATCTAAGCCATAGACGCCCAAGAGAGATCCGGTTTACTCGGTCTGCCATCTAGTGGGCCTAGAGTAAAACGGAACGTCGAAATTGACGAGCAGACAGCCAGATGGCGTCCAGTCGAAATGTCTGCATATGGTAGATTGAGGCCATACGATTATTATTATTATTATTATTATTATTATTATTATTATTATTATTATTATTATTATTATTATTATTATGAAATAGGGCTTTATATCAACCCAATGAAATCTACGGCAATCTGCATCGAACGCGGAAAGTTAATCGAAGACCCAGCTGAATTTAAGAGCTATAATATATCGAGTTTGCGACGTGGGGAAACAATCCGCTATCTGGGAGTTAACTTTTCAAATGAAATAATTATTCAACCTACACAGGAGCTTAAAAAATTACGGAATAAAATGGAGAAATTGGTTTCTTCTCCACTATTACAGGCTGACCAGAAATTTAAAGTAATAAACACAGTTATATGCCCATCTCTCATATACCCATTCCAAACTATCAAGCCAGAGAAGATTCCGAAAAAGTTCCTTGCTGATACAGACATACTAATTCGAAGTGCTCTTAAGGAAATTCTTCAAATACCTGCAAACATTCGTAATGGAATGGTCTACACCGAGAAAAAATATAAGGGGTTGGGACTCTTTTGCGCCACTTGGGAAGCTCATCTTCAGCACATTAACATCTGCAAGGTACTATTAAGCTCAGGTGACGAATACATCCGTGCTACAAGAAATCCGAAAGAAGAAATAACTCTCTCACTACAATCCCTCAATGTACCTCCATCTGACAATTTGCTGCATCCACGCCTAGAAGTAACAGATGCCAGGAAAATGAGAAGAGTACTGAGAGAAAGGGCATTCAGTGAGTGGTGTAACTTGCAGCAGAAAGGAAGAGGTGTATGTTTGTACAATGAATATACTCCTGCCAACTCCTGGATTCGAGACCATCAAGGCTTATCATGTAGTGAATGGCGTGAAGCAATTAAGATTACAGCAAACATTTCAGCAGAGATCGGTACCAGGAAGATCTCAGAACGATTCCCTTTGTAGGCGCTGCCTCAAGGAGATTGAAACTCTTGCGCATGTTCTGGGATCTTGTCCTCATGGTGAACTTTTAAGGAATACGCGTCATCATAACATTCGCTCGTTAATTGCGGCAACGCTAAAAGACCATTGTGTCCAGGTATTTGAAGAGGTTCGTGGCTTAGCGGACAACGGAAGCCACAGAAGGATTGACATCATTGCTTTCAAGAATAAGAAGAGAGGTTACATCATCGACCCCACAATTCGCTTTGAAAGCCATAAGTCGCAGCCCTCAGATGTTAACCTAGAGAAAAGGAATATTTACTTACCAACAATTCCTTACTACAGGGATAAATACCAGATAGAGGTAATCGGCATAGTAGGTCTGATGATTGGAGCAAGGGGAACGATTCCCGCTTTTACCGCTAATTTCTGGAAACAGATGTCTCTCCCAGTTACAGCGTTACGGGAGATTGCCATCATAGCCTTAAGGGGCTCACTGATAATTCTAAGAAATCACTGTTACAATTAGATTACCTTCAACATTTATCAAGTACAGTATATCTATTTATCTTCTAAACATAAATGTTAAAGTATACTTTGTCGCAAGGCAGCCTCTGCATGAGAGGAAGTATTTCATAAAATAAAATAAATTATTATTATTATTATTATTATTATTATTATTATTATTATTATTATCATTATTATTAATCCCCTATGTACATACATAGATGGTAATGAATTGTTGTGTCTTATTGTTGTGGGATCATGGCAGAGGACAACTTTGAGGTAGTGTGACTATTCGTTATTATTTATTCCAAGGTGTCTGTGTGTACACCATCGTTTTCTTAACAGAGTATGATTCCCTTCCATGTACGATGTGAAATTCTCCACAGTGCTGGATTTCTCGCCTGGCCTCGCCCGTCCGCTGTCCTGAGAATGGTTTTCCGTGGTTTTCCATTCTCCTGCACTAAGGAGAATGCCGGGACAGTTCGTAGTATAGGCCACGGTCGCCTACCCCCTCACCTTCTCCGCACATCTCCTTCACCGTAACAAATCACCCGGCCTGAGAGACGGCGTAACCGTCTAAGAGGCCCGCCTCCCCCTTCAGGGGAGGAATGTTAACGTTTCGTAGTAGTAGTAGTAGTAGTAGTAGTAGTAGTAGTAGTAGTCGTGAAATTCTCCTCAACATCGCTGGCGTGATGGTAGTAAATGGACGTCGAACAGTATCCTTAAGTTCGTCAACTGTCTCGTAATGTGTGGCAGCAACCTCCTGTTTAATGAACCCCCATAATGCATTATCGCAGAATGAGAGATCAGGACTTCGGGGTGGCCACTCCAAAGGCGCGGGCAAATGGACAGAACCACGTCTAATCCATTTATCAGGCAATTCATCATTGGTGGGGAAGGTTTCTGAAACCTTACAGTGAAATCATGATGAATATCTCTCATTGACTTTCCTGTATCCGGTCGTTCGTGAGCCCACGTGCTCATTACGATCCGTTCCTCCATGGTGTAAGTGGACTCATCCGCCATGATTTTTATGTATATCAACACCTACAATAATAAGAAACAACAATTCATTAACATCAGTGTAATATATAGGAAACACAATCTACGTAATACATAAGTGGTAATGGGACTTTGTGATCACTCTGTACTTTCAAAATATACCCTAACAGAAGGAAAACTCCAAAATATGCACTTTTAAGATAAAACTGCTCCAAATATTCAATATGCAAATGAATGATTATCCGAAGCTTTGTAATAAGCTTTTATTTTTACAAGCTGCTTTTCGTCGCTCCGAAACAGATAGGCCTTATGGCGACGATGGGATAGGAAAGGCCTAGGAGTGAGAAGTAAGTGGCTGTGGCCTTAATTAAAATAGAGTCCCACCAGTTATCTGGTGTGAAAATGGGAGACCATGAAAAACCATCTTCAGGGCTGCCAATAGTTGGATTCGAACCTACCATCTGCCGAATGCAAGCTCACAGCTGCGCAACCCTAACTACATGGCTCGGTCCCATAGAACTGATCGACAATAACATTACAATGACTTGTTATGAGGTGTGACCGCCTGTGGGTGGGGACGGGAGAATAACACCAACAGTAACCCCTGACTGTAGTATGAGGCGATTACTTGCCTTGGTGTTTTAAGGGGCCTAACATCGAAGGTCATCGGCCCATGAGGCGACTACATGAGGCCCTAGTGGCTCTTAACATGGTGACGTGGGCTGACAACCACAGGGCCCAATGCTTGAACTTACTTTAATCTCACTTTAATCTGCCCTATCCGACCTCTCTTTGTCAACACTAACTTGTTCTTTTCCGAACTCGGCGGTTTTAGACTCCTAGGGAGTCTCTCACATTCACGCCCTTCACCTCTCTTGCCTTTCTTTGGCTGTTACCTTTATTTTTCTCTCTGATTAGTGTTAACAGGGGATTCTTGTCCAGTTGTAATTCCTCTTAAAATATTAAACACCACCACTAACACAACTGAGGTGTGATCTCTGTCCTCGGCTGCTATTCATCTCCGCTAGATGGCATCATCGCAGCAGTTGTATAAACACTAACCCATCAATGATAGATTCAACTGTTAGTTCAAACAAAATATACAATAGTCGAGTTCAGATCTCCAAGTCGAATCCAGGCAGGAATCTACCAGCAAAAATGGTAGCTAGAATTTGTATTTTCTTGTCTTATATGCACTTTTCATTCGTAATTTCACATCCATTTATAATAACAGATACCATTAATAGAACGAAACGTGTTTTATAATTAATTGCTTAATATTCCTAACACAGTCGTATTATAACAGTTTATAATAGTGGTGTGACTAGCAGTGATTTTACACTCACAGGTCAAAGTCAAGCTGTGATTACTATTTTGAAGTAGCAATGATTTTTAACTGTGATTCAGCCAACGCCACCTAGGATACAAGGGCGTTACACTGGAAATATGACATCATCACTCTGCGGCCTACAGGAGTACCGAGGAGTACGATGTCGTGAAGCATTCAGTACACGGGCGAACTCGCGCTAACGTCCAAAACAAATACTCATTTTCAGAATTATATTTTAAAAAGTTATATACATGACCTTTTCTGAAAAATATTATGAGTCATAACGCACAACACGCCACCGTACGAATCAACAGGACTATTTTATCATAATTACTAGTTGATGTACCCGTGCTTCGCTACGGGATTCTCAGAAAGACTGACTTAGTGGTTTTCCTAACTGAAGTCAACATAGGTCATTACAAAAACGTCAGTAGGAATGTAGTGATTAAAAGCAACGCTATCATGTAAAATACTCGATCAAATGAAAAACTGCATATTTTCTCACTTTTAACCAGCAGTACTCCGGTGCCCATCTAATAGTCCAAAGTTCCAGAGCTGGAATGACCAGGCCGCAGACAGCCGCGAACACTCCTCTGCCATTATTCCGTTAAATATGCACACTGCTTATTCCAATCGGTGCCTCAGAGTAGGGATTGAATAGCTTGAATGCTTTGATGAACCAGTGTGTTACGTTCCAGTAGTATCAAAATTTATGAACCAGAGAAATAGGATGCTAAAGAAGAAAGTTATCTAACTCCCAGCTACTTCCCGCCAATAATCAGGCAGGCTGTTACACTCGGTATTATAGGACGAGTTGGCCGTGTGGTTAGGGGCGCGCAGCTGTGAGCTTGCATCCGGGAGATAGTGGATTCTAACTCCACTGTCAGCAGCCCTGAAGATGGTATTCCGTAGTTTCTCATTTTCACACCAGACAAATGCTGGGCTGTACCTTAATTAAGGCCAAGGCCGCTTCCTTCACACTGCTAGCCCTTTCCTATCCCATCGTCGCCATAAGGCCTATCTGTTTCGGTGCGACGTAAAGCAAATTTTAAAAACTACTAAGTACGCAGCAGTGATACTATCTATCGGAGATGAGTGGCAACACAAGACACAGAGTACATCCAAATAGCTTAATATTAAGCTGGTACATCAAAACAAACAATGGTCAATGTAATGTTATTGTTGACCAATTTTATGAGCTTTCTATATTGTAGGCCGTCACATTTAGTTTTCTTTCGACTCTGCTATATTAGGGCGGCTTATAAAATTATTTAAAGCGTAGACTGTAGTTCCTTATTCTCCGACTTTATATGCCGATTTTCATTAAATTCTGCTTACCTGTTTTCTCTTGACTCGGCGCTGATACCGACTTAGCAACAAAAATCCAAATTCATGAATATATCTGTGATCATAGCTGGTACGGTAACAATATATAAAAAGTAAATGATCGGAAATTTAATACTATTTAAATTTAGTTATGTAGTATTCAATATCAATCAATCAATACTGATCTGCATTTAGGGCAGTCGCCCAGGTGGCAGATTCCCTATCTGTTGCTTCCCTAGCCTTTTCCTAAATGATTTCAAAGAAATTGGAAATGTATTGAACATCTCCCTTGGTAAGTTATTCCAATCCCTAACTCCCCTTCCTATAAATGAATATTTGCCCCAGTTTGTCCTCTTGAATTCCAACTTTATCTTCATATTGTGATCTTTCCTACTTTTATAAACGCTATTCAAACGTATTCGTCTACTAATGTCATTCCACGCCATCTTTCCGCTAACAGCTCGGAACATACCACTTAGTCGAGCAGCTCTTCTTCTTTCTCTCAATTCTTCCCAACCCAAACATTGCAACATTTTCGTAACGCTACTCTTTTGTCGGAAATCACCCAGAACAAATCGAGCTGCTTTTCTTTGGATTTTTTCCAGTTCTTGAATCAGGTAATCCTGGTGAGGGTCCCATACACTGGAACCATACTCTAGTTGGGGTCTTACCAGAGACTTATATGCACTCTCCTTTACATCCTTACTACAACCCCTAAACACCCTCATAACCATGTGCAGAGATCTGTACCCTTTATTTACAATCTCATTTATGTGATTACCCCAATGAAGATCTTTCCTTATATTAACACCTAGATACTTACAATGATCCCCAAAAGGAACTTTCACCCCATCAACGCAGTAATTAAAACTGAGAGGACTTTTCCTATTTGTGAAACTCACAACCTGACTTTTAACCCCGTTTATCAACATACCATTGCCTGCTGTCCATCTCACAACATTTTCGAGGTCACGTTGCAGTTGCTCACAATCTTGTAACGTATTTATCACTCTATAGAGAATAACATCATCCGCAAAAAGCCTTACCTCCGATTCCACTCCTTTACTCATATCATTTACAGTGGCGGCTCGTGAAAAAATCGTCCTACGTGCTACAAAAAACAAGCTAAATACGCTGTTTTAAATCTACATATTGCCATGATGAACAACGCATACTTCAAACTTGGTAATACTACTACTACTACTACTACTACTACTACTAATAATAATAATAATAATAATAATAATAATAATAATAATAATAATAATAATAATAATACAACTTTTCTCACAATTTATTACTCAGAACAAACAAAAACAACATTAATTTGGAAGCAGATGAATTCTTCGACAACTGTCTACAAGATAAATAATTCATTGAAGAAATATTGTTTTTACTAACCTAATGGCGCAACTTACATCAGTGCAAATAGAATCGTGGGAATATAGATCCCCACTAAGAACACTAATTTAATTTCACTTTATATACACTGCAGTGGATAAATAATTTGATAAATCTTCGTATAAACTTTAGCACTAACACAATGACAGGAAAAACACACACCAGTAATATAACCGCGAGATTAAAAACTGCACAGAGCAACTGAAAGAGCTGCCAGCTGATTCATTGAGACCTCCCCTATTACCAGAGTAAATGTCCGGCTCCATGGCTAAATGGTTAGCGTGCTGGCCTTTGGTCACAGGGATCCCGGGTTCGATTCCCGGCAGGGTCTGGAATTTTAACCATCATTGGGTGTACGTGTTGTCGTCATCATCATTTCATCCTCATCACGACTCGCAGGTCGCCTACGGGAGTCAAATCAAAAGATCTGCATCTGGCGAGTCGAACATGTCCTCGGATACTTCCGGCACTAAAAGCCATACGCTATTTCATTTCACCAGAGTAAATTACATTGTAATGCGGGATAACATTTAGGGTCAGTCAAAGATTCTTTGACTCACCTACGAATTTCTTATTTTTGACACAAAAGGAAGATGGATATTTTAATAAGCATGTGTGAGATAGATTGCCTCCACTTACGCTTTACTTTCGAACCCAGACGATGCTACTCTCTAGTGGCAGATTCGCTTACCACGTTCAACATCAGCACGGCCGATTGGATCCCTCGCTGCGCTCCGGGTAGCAGGAGACATCGAGTAATTCTACCCCCTTGCGGGAGAGGAAGTAACTATAAACGGGATCAGTGGAAGTTGATCCCGGTTTACGGTATACTCCGCCGGCTAGGGGGAGTGTTGCAAGCTTGGCTGCGCCTGCGTATTGCTTCTTTCAGGCTACAGGCAAGGGCTCACTTCACAAGAGCACGAGCCTTGTTCCCCGGAAGAACGGCGCTAGGTGTTCGACAGATCTCGTCCTGATTTTCACAAAACACAAATTCATATCGTACTCAAAACAACGAAAAGGCACCAGGATAATTGTACTGTACATAAATAATATTCCTTACAGTTCCAAGCTACGTGCTGGAGCCCGGTAGCACGTACTGACCGGCCGCCACTGATCATTTATATATATAAGAAAACATAAAGGTCCAATAATACTGCCTTGAGGAATTCCCCTCTTAATTATTACAGGGTCAGATAAAGCTTTGCCTACTCTAATTCTCTGAGATCTATTTTCTAGAAATATAGCAACCCATTCAGTCACTCTTTTGTCTAGTCCAATTGCACTCATTTTTGCCAGTAGTCTCCCATGATCCACCCTATCAAATGCTTTAGACATTTATCGATAGGACCACTAATAACATAAATATTTGAGAATTAAATTGTAGGCCTTCCTCTAAACTACGATTTCACTCAGCGTGAATAAAATTATTTATGGCGTAGATTATAGTGACTTGCTCCCCGACTTTGCTTACCGATTTTCATTAAGATACGACCACTAAAAACATAAATAGTTGAGAATTAAATGTTAGGCCTTCCCTTAAACTAACCATTTCACTCAGCGTGAATAAAATCATTTATGGCCTAGATTGTAGAGACTTATTCTCCGACTGTGCATACCGATTTTCATTAAATTCTCTTCAGCCGTTTTCTCGTGGTGCGTATACATACATACAGACAGACAGACATTACGGAAATTTGAAAAGTGCATTTCCTTGTTACTGTGGACACGACTGATACAGAAATACCATCCTTTTTAAATTCTGAGCAATGTACAGACAAAACTCTTATTTTATACATATAGATTTGAGGGTTAACCAGTGGTCCTTTATGACAATCATTGGTATAATTATATTGGAATTATAGAGCTGCTCATTGAGGAAGAAATAAAATCAGGAAGTGAGGAGGAGAAATGACTATTCTGATAAAATGTGTAAAAAATGTCCAAATCTCACTCCGAGTTCCCCTGCTTCCACTTCTCTTGTTAGCAATACCACTCATTTTACTACAGACTACTTATACTACTACTGTACAATAGTGTAAAAACAAAAACAGTGGGCTAAATGTTATGCCTACAACGTCACAAATCACTGATTAAAATACTTCGTCAACTCAACTGCTACCATCACACTTTTTCACCTTTAGACCTACAACCACAAGCTACAACCGAATAAACGAATGAGATAATGAGAAGGTCCGCCTCTGTGGTGTAGTGGTTAGCGTGATTAGCTGCCATCCCCGGAGGCCCGGGTTCGATTCCCGGCTCTGCCACGAAATTTGAAAAGTGGTACGAGGGCTGGAACGGGGTCCACTCAGCCTCGGGAGGTCAACTGAGTAGAGGTGGGTTCGATTCCCACCTCAGCCATCCTCGAAGTGGTTTTTCCGTGGTTTCCCACTTCTCCTCCAGGCGAATGCCGGGATGGTACCTAACTTAAGGCCACGGCCGCTTCCTTCCCTCTTCCTTGCCTATCCCTTCCAATCTTCCCATCCCTCCACAAGGCCCCTGTTCAGCATAGCAGGTGAGGCCGCCTGGGCGAGGTACTGGTCATACTCCCCAGTTGTATCCCCCGACCAAGAGTCTGAAGCTCCAGGACACTGCCCTTGAGGCGGTAGAGGTGGGATCCATCGCTAAGTCCGAGGGAAAATCCGAACCTGGAGGGTAAACAGATGATGATGATGATGATGATGATGATAATGAGAAGACTACAATAAATTCAGGTTAGGAGGTTATAAATCCCACAACACGACAATAGCTGTATACAATCACAGCGCAGCCGAAGACGATGCCATGTTAATTATTAGCCAAGTACGACTGTGGTGTGGGTCACAGTTCGACTTTGAGTGTGATGCCGTGATTACATTGGCTGCTACTGCTTACAGGATAAATGACCGCCACTTCGAGTGTTCTGCTAGTCTGCAAACTGCTACTATTGGCCTATTAGGTCGTGTTACGTACATTTAGTACGTGTTGAAGAGATGATAAGTACAGAACAAAAATGGCCAACCGGTCACCAGTGGGATCCGAACCCACAACCTCCCGATTTTGGGTCGGTTGCTCTACCAATTAAGCTATGGTGGCCTAGGTCATCTTTGTTCTGTTGGAAAGGATCTAAGATACAGGTCTGGCACTACTGTCGTCACACTGTAGATTGCGTTTAAGTCGCCCGTTGAGTGCCAAGACAATGAATATTGAATTTTCACGACCGAATTGTATTCGGTTGGTCATTTTTGTTCGGTACTTATCATATCTTCAACACGTACTAAATGTACGTAATACGACCCAATAGGTTCAAAGTTGGTTTCGATTACAATGCGGTCGTGAAATTTCAATATTCATTAACACAATCGCAGTTAAGACCTGATAGTCTGGCCAGTCCGCTAGCAGGTTGAACTGTGATTTCACACCAGTAGTGATTTAGTAGCAGGTTTTCAAATCGCTTCACATCACTAGTTTATAATATAGCGATGATTATCTCATTGACTGATTAATAACATCTAACCATACATAATATGTCAATATAACAGACGAGGATTGTACATAAGGTAAAACGCAAAATTTAATGAAGTAACGAATACAATTGCATCACATTCCATCCATATAGTTACCCGCAAAGTGTAATACCATTTGTCAAATGTGGGGAAACCGTTGGCAAGGCGTTCTCTGTTGATGACAGCGACAGAGCGGTGTACAGATGCCACGTCAGGAAACCGGCGACCTCCGAGAGATTCCTTCAACTTCGGAGACAGGTCGAAGTGACAACAACTCGTGTCTAGTGAGTAGCGAGGGTATTTCAAGACCTCCGTTCCAATAACAGCTTGACATTGTGCAACCGTCCTATACGGTAATGAATTCTCGTCACAGGCTTCACGTAATCCTCGATAACATTCTGACCCATTTTCGCCATGGGCAACCTCGATTTTAATCCACGAAAGCTCAACATATTTTGAAAACATGTTTTAGAGCTGTGAAATCGACACCGTTCACTTCAACGCTACACAGCAACAACACTACTCATCGACAATAGCGCCACCTGACCACTCTAACTTCCCACCTGCGCATGCCCGAACTCCTGCGAGTGTCTGGATTACGTTGCCGCTACTTTATTAACAGCCCTTGTATGTTCTTCTTTGACGAGTGAGGAATGTGCTCTGATAATTTGGCCTACCTTATTGTTACACGCTGTATAAATAGCCACAAAATTAATTTCCACGGATGCAAAACCGCCGGCGAAGGCTGGTTATTACAATTATGTAGTTATTACATGCAGTTCTAATCTCCCTGTGGGTGGGGGCGGTAGAATTACACCCACGGTATCCCCTGACTATCGTAAGAGCCGACTAAAAGGGGCCCGGGGGCTCTGGATTCTGGAGCGTGGCTTGGCGACCACGGGGCTCTTAACTGAGTCCTGGCATTACTTTCACTTACTTGTGCCAGGCTCCTCACTTTCATCTATCCTATCCGACCTCCCTTGGTCAACTCTTGTTCTTTTCCGACCTCGACAGTATTACGTATGGAGGCCTAGGGAGTCTTTCATTTTCATGCCCTTCGTGGCCCTTGTCTTCCTTTGGCCGATACCTTCATTTTTCGAAGTGTCGGACCCCTTCTATTTTTTTCTCTCTGATTTGTGTTATATGCAGGATGCTTGCCCAGTTGTACTTCCTCTTAAAACAATAATCACCACCACCACCATGCAGTTCTAAACAATTTCTGTGTTTCAGCGTGTGCTCTCCTCTCCATGGTCAACTCAAAAGAAGGAGCTCCTACCACAAATTATCAAGCTATTGTCGATGGTAATAGTAATTTCGGCCAGATGCTGTATAAGGTAAGTCTCCATGGTATTAATTAACATAAAGGATGACGTTGTTCAGGGAATCACTGCGTCAGATTTTCAACGAATGTAATCCATTGCTCTGAATGACCCAACCTGTAACCTCTTTTATTGGCCTTTTTACATGCATTAGCCCAGTTTTACGGTTTGAAGCCCTTCCTAGAACCAATTCATTTTGAAAGGACGTCGTACCGAGCAAGCGGCTTTGCGGTTTGAATCACGTAGCTATCAGAAATAGGTTTACCGTGCTTTCTCATTTTCACACAGGCTGGACCTTAAGTGAGGCTACGGTCGCTTCCTTCCAACTCCTAGCCCTTTCCTATGCCACTGTCGCCATAAGCCCTATCTGTGTCGGTGCGAAGTAAAGCAAATTGTAAAATTAAAAAAATTAAAAAAGAGCACGTCACTAGCGTGTGTTTCTGTGGTTGTTAGTAGTGTGATGTATATAAATGAAGATGTGCATTAAGATGAACACAAATACCCAGCCCCGAGCTAAAGGAAATAAGCAGATCCACCCGGGAATCGAACAGGGATCTCCTGAAACGAAGACCACTACGCTGGCCACTCATCCAAAAAGACGTACATCCGAAATGTGACATGTAATTAAATGTTTAGCTTTCACGACCGGATTGTGCCTAAAAAAGGTCGTGTCGAGTACTTAGGCTAGGCTAGCGCGATAGTGCGATTTTCCACACCTGAATTCAAGGAAATCAGTGTTATGGCCATGCCAAAATCTGACAATAAGCTGATCAAGTCAAGAATTATCTCCAGTCTGTGCTACAAAATTCTTGAGAGATTCATCAGCAACAGAATAAGTTCCGTGACCAATGGCGCTATTATCAGTGAACAGGGCGAACTGCAGCTGCGCTGATTAAGAGCTGCCCTGGCGTCATATTGTAATGCTGGCTGTCCGAAACGCATCAGGTCCTGTGCGGTACTTGCAGACCTGAAGGCAGCATTTCATACAGTCAGGAGGCAGGGATTAATATTCAGGCTATTACATATCATACCGTGCCTCAGCCTGGCTAACGTTATAAACAGCATGCTAACTTATGGGTAATTCCAGCTACTTACAATGGATGGCATTGGGAATGGTCTTCCATAAGGATCTGTTCTAACACCTCTATTATTCAATGTATACACAACCTACTTACGTCAAACTTTATGTCTCAAATGTCTCGCCGACGACTTGGTAACCCCTATACAACACCCAGACATTGAGAGCGCTGAATATACCCTAATCAAGGAAGTACCGGTGCGTAAACTTACATCCTCCTGCCGAAGCTGGAAACTGCGATCACGCATGAGCAAGTGAGAATCAGAATGCTTCCATCTTAACATCAGTATGTCACAGAGTGTACTTTACAGACACACTGCTCCATCAAATTACCTACACGAAATATCCTGCTGTAATCTTCAATCGAACGCTTTATTATGAAAAAATAACGCGTGGAAATTAAGCACACGTAACAATATTCTCCATAAAATACATGGTACGTACTCCATGGAGATTTTCAACACCAACCTCGTGATACTCAGCTCTTTTATTCGTATAATCGACACGGAATATTGCCCTTCAGTACGATTGAACACCACGCATACTAAGGTACTGTACACCCAGCGCGAATAATATCTAGGACTCTCTGGTCTATTTCAGCTGCCATTCCTTTCCCATAATGCCGCTCGAAGGCCCTACTTCGAGGATACAACAAGATCCCATCTAATGCTTCCACTATACTTCACGGAAACATCAGGGATTTTTGCACTGGAGAACTGAAATTCTGTAACCCACCAATAATTAGAACACGCAAAGACTTGACACACGCAAGATTCAACTTGGTAGAGAAATAGAAACATTAGTGGTCACTAGCGGCTGCGGAATGGTATTGAACGTTTAATTCCAGTTGTGTTCCACGAGGGTTTGAGATCCTTCGTAGAACTTGGACATCACTGAATCCGATGCGAACAAGACATGGAAGTTACTTACTCCGTAACTGGGGCTTTCATAACTCAACCAGCTGCGACTGTGAAGCGCCATGACAAGCTAACAACATGTTATGCATAGACGTCCAGGGATCGCAGGAGAATTCAGTAGATCTTCTCGCAACCTTCTTCCGATGGTTGAATGCACTAGATGTATAGTTGTGAACTAGTGCCGTAAACAGTATCGTGTCCCGTTCTGCCCGTCTGATACCGTGGTTAGTCAGTTCGAGTCCCATTGGCGGGATTGTATTATGTATGTATGTTCAGTCCGTCAGCGCTTCCGCTGGTGGGTTCCTCAACAGCTCTGCCATCCGCTGTCATAGATGGCCTAGGCATCACTGAAGAGGCATACTAGAGAAACGAGAAGTGAGGTAGTTTCTGGCGGGATTGGCGGGACAAAATTTCACCATCGGAATGCTGGCCGGTAGAATAGGAGAGGTGGCAATTTCTAAACACAAGCCAAAATCCTGGGTTCATTTCCAAATCTCTCCTTAGTGTTTATGAGGAGAGAGGGATTATGCTGCTATTGATGGTGATAAGTCCGTATGATGGAGACGTTAATAAAATTATTATTATCCGCCTCTGTGGTTTAGTGGTTAGTGTAATTAGCTGCCCCACTCGCTAAGGTGCAGGTTCGATTCCCGGCTCTACCACGATGTTTGAAAAGTGGTACGAGGACTGGAACGGGGTCCACTCAGCCTCGGGAGGTCAACTGATTAGAAGGGGGTTTGATTCCCACCTTAGCCATCCTCGAAATGGTTTATCGCGGCTTCCCACTTCTTCTCCAGGCAAATCCCGGTATGATACCTAACTTCCTTCCCTCTTCCTTGTCTGCCCCTTTCAATCTTCCCGTCCCCCACAAGGCCCCTATGCAGCATAGCAGATGAAGCCGCCTCGAGGAGGAGATACTGGTCTTTCTCCCCAGTGGTATCCCGACCAGATGTTTCATGCTCCAGGACACTGCCCTTAAGGCGGTAGAGGTGGGATCATTCGCTGAGTCTGAGGGGAAAAACCAATCCTGAAGGGTAAACTGATAAAGAAAGATAGATAGATAGAAACTATAATAATGATCGTACGGCCTCAGCTACCATATGCAGGCATTTTAATTTGACGCCACCTGGCTGCGTGACAGCACAGATATTTTACATGCCGACCTAGAGTGTTACATGGACTTTTTTCCACCCTCCAAAAATCCGGCTACCTCTGCCGGGTCTGAACCCGCTATCTTGGGATCCGGAAGCCGATACTCTACCACTGATCCACAGGGGAATTATCTGCTTTAGCAGATTCCTTGGTGTTTTTCGACAGCAGTAGGCTATGTGACGACATCGGGTTTCACACTCTCCATACATCACCCCCCACACATACACACAGTCACGCAGGTCACCCATAGGAGTCAATTAAAAGTCCTGCCCCAGGTCTCTTCCGAGGCCACAAGATGTCATCAACAACATAATTTCTCTCTAACGATGTGTCAACTGCTTGATTATTATATGCCATTCAGTAACTCATTTTAATGTATAATTTAGTTTTATATTTTAGCATACGTGGCTCAGACGGCAGCGCGCCGACCCCTCACCGCTGGGTTCCGTGGTTCAAATCCCGGTCACTCCATGTGAGATTTGTGCCGGACAAAGTGGAGGCAGGGCAGGTTTTTCTCCAGGTACTCCGGTTTTCCCTGTCATCTTTCATTCCAGCAACCCTCTCTAATAACATTTCAACTTTCAGGTCATTAACTATTGCTCCAGAGGAGTGCAACAGGCTTAGACAGCCGGCACAATTCCTATCCTCGCCGCTAGATTGGGGGCTTCATTAATTTCATTCCTGACCCGGTCAAATGACTGGAAACAACCTGTGGATTTTCATTTCGGGGTGTGATTAGCTCAGTGGCTTGGCTGCTTGCTTCTTACCCACAAGACTAAGGTTCGAATCCGGGTTGAGATTTGCATGTCAAATGTCACGCGGCGTCAGGAAGGGTATCCAGCCTTAAATCCTCGGCCGAAACTAAAATGAGACTCGGTGGCTCCGCCGACCCCAGGAACAATTGGGATGAGGTGAAGAAAGCCCTGCACCTTGGCTGTATGATTAGTGCACTGAACTTCGGTTCAGAGGGCCCCAGGTTCGATTCCAGATCGGGTCGAGGATTTTAACTGCGTATAGTTAACTCCGCAGGCTCGGGAAATGAGTGTTTGTCTTCGTCTTAACACACATCTACTTACAACACAATATCATACTAGTACTACCAACCAGCACAGAATACATTCCTCCACAGAGGGTTGGCGTCGTGAAGGGCAACTGGCCGTAAAACTGGGACAAATACAAACTATGTACCGGTCTCGATAAACTGGGAAAAGTCCAGCCAGAACTGTGTCATCATTAGAGATGTAATTATAGGCATGAATAGGTTAGAATACAACCGTATTTGAACAAGGCGCGTGTGTAATCTGGCCTCTCTACAATCATGTAAGCGAGTTGCATACATTTTAGGGGTTCTGATAGTTCAGATCGCTAATATTTATGCAACTCTCACTGCAGAGCCGTCGTGCGGGTAGAAGACACTTGCGCCTTGTTAAAATACGTTTGTATTCTAACCTATTCGTGCCTATAATTCCCATCTCTAGTCATCATTTCAAGCTCTATTTTCCCAGATGTGTTGTACAAGCACTCGCCACTTCTTTTTGTCAGAATATACTTTCTGTTCCTGCTATTTCACTGTGTCTGGCTATCGATTCCTTGGCCTTCCTATTGGTATCTTCCTTCTCACTTCTCTGTCAGAGTACTGTGTTTTTTGGACCATAAGACGCACACTGATATTTTGATGAAAATTTAAGGAAAAAATATACGTAATCTCACATTATTTACAAACAAAATTTTCTTTCTTTCTTTTTTTCTTTCTTTCTTTCTTAATCCGTTTACCCCCTCCCCCAGGGTTGGTTTTCCCTCGGACTCAACAAGGGATTTCGCCTCTACCGCCTCAAGGGCAGTGTCCTGGAGCATGACACCTGAGTCGGGGGATACAACTGAGGAGCAGGATCAGTACCTCGCCCGGGCGGCCACACCTGCTATGCTGAACAGAGGGCCTTGTTGGGGGATGGGAAAATTTGAAGGGATATACAAGAAAGGGAGAAGAAAGCGGCCGTGGCCTTAAGTGACGTACCATCGCGGCATTTGCCCGGAGCAGAAGTGGGAAACCACGGAAAACCACTTCCAGGATGGCTGAGGAGGGAATCAACGCCCCCTTCCCGCCTACTACTCAGTTGACCTCCCCAGGCTGAGTGTACCCTGTTCCGGCCCTCGTACCACTCAAACAAAATTTCACAAACATAATTTCATTTGTGTACGAACACAAATTACCGGTAGGTAGTTCAACACTGCCACTGTTACAAATACAAGTAGGTATTATCTTCCTGCTGTCCTATTACCGTGTAATTTGGCGTATTCCATAACGTTTAATTTGAACGCTAAGTTGTAAAGAAACCTCTTCTGTACAACTGACATAGTGTACGGTAAATTATCACTACCGGAACTTGCTACTAATTACAAAATGAAATAGTTTCTTTCTCCCTTCCTTGAAGGTAGTCAAGGTCGCAGCTCTTTGTGCTTGCCTGGTACGATGAAGGAGCGGGCGGTGAAGGAGTTGCGAGCCGTCTAGTTAGGAATTGCCCGGCAAGTCACATTCCTGTCCGATAAATGCAGGTATACCATAGCTGCTGTTTGGTTAACTTCTGAGAGTATTGTAAGGAATAGTTTGAGCATTGGTGTAGCAAATCACGTATACTTAGTGTCTAAGTATGATAGACCTTCGGAACATAAGACACAGTTTTACCTTATGGTCCCAAAAATACGGTAATGCCTTGCTGTTTTCTTTCCGCCATCCTCATTACGCGTCCAGAACGTTGCAGCCTGCGTCTTCCTAAAAGCTCGGTAACAGGCATGTTGATGCCAGCCTCTTTCCTGTTTACTTCATTTCTAACCCTGTACCTTCTGGCAGGGTGCGAAATCGCGGAGGGGAAGGGAGGGTGTTCCCCCCACCGATGATTTTATCTCAAAGCCCCCCCCCCTCACTAAAATTGCACAAGGGGCAAAATAAAATGAGGAAAATGTAACACATATATTACTGAAATCAATGTATTTTACTGTGTATATTTTCATAAAAACAACAATAATACAGATAAGATAGAAATAATAGGATAACTACCAGACCTTGAGCAATAAAACAACGCAGCGGTGGCAACTCCGCACATGCAGCCTATTTTTCATATTTCATTGTGACAAGTCCATCTGAAACCCGGGAATAATTTTCCATTGAACATCATTATTTTTATAACAACAATAATAATAATAATAATAATAATGTTATTTGTTTTACGTCCCACTAACTACTTTTTAAGGTCTTCGGAGACGCCGAGGTGCCGGAATTTAGTCCCGCAGGAGTTCTTTTACGTGCCAGTAAATCTACCGACACGGGGCTTTATAACAACAGAATTCAAACAAAAACATTTTAAATTTACATTTTTAAGGGGGAGGGGGTAATTTACTTGGAAGGGAAGTATAAACCCCTATATACTGTTTGAAATAAACACTAGTAGTTAAGCACTACGATCCTTCTCCCCCCCCCCCCACACCATTTTTGTTTTCCGATTTCGCACCCTGCTTTTGGTCTTTTGGATCATTGTTCTCATAAATTTCATTTCTGTTGACTGGATTTTACTATTAGCCTTGTTGTGTAGAGTACGTATTTCGAGTCCATATGTGAGAATTGAAATGAAGTACGATTTTTTTTTTCTAGGGGCTTTACGTCGCACCGACACAGATAGGTCTTATGGCGACGATGGGATAGGAAAGGCCTACGAGTTGGAAGGAAGCGGCCGTGGCCTTAATTGAGGTACAGCCCCAGCATTTGCCTGGTGTGAAAATGGGAAACCACGGAAAACCATCTTCAGGGCTGCCGATAGTGGGATTCGAACGTACTATCTCCCGGATGCGAGCTCACAGCCGCGCGCCTCTACGCGCACGGCCAACTCGCCCGGTGAAGTACGAATTAAACACGGTCAGTTTTGCTTTCCGGGTACTTTATCTTCCTACAGTAGATATCTCAATTCTAAATAAAATTGAGAAGCTTTCTGAGTCCTATTAATATTTACTTGTTTTAATGTGTTCTATTTTGAAATGATACTTCCAAGGTATTTGAAGTTAGATACAGATTGCAACCCAGTTTCCTCCTTTCCAGCTTTCCTGTTGATAGCCATTTCAACATTTTCTGTTTTACTGGTGTTTTAGTCCATATTCTTTAAACTTGTCACTCCGAAGATTGTCCTTTTTTTTTACAATTTGCTTTACTTCGCAACGACGCAGGCATTTCTTATGGCGAAGATGGGATAGGAAAGGACTAGGAGTATGGAGGAAGCAGCCGTGGCCGTAATTAAGGTGAAGCCCTGGCATTAGGTCTGAAAATACTGTACGAAAACATGAAAACCATCTTCAGGACTGCCGACAATGGGGTTAGAACCCGCTATCCCTCGAATGAAAGCTCACACCTATGCGACTCTAACCACACGGCCAACTCGTTCAGTCCCAAATATTTAGTTTCTCCTGTACTTCTGCTTCAGTTTATTCCCAGGTGAGGACATCAGCTACAAATCTTAGAGGGTTAGGTAGGCTCCCTGTAATGTTCTTTCATGGATTTTATGATAGGATCAATGACGATGTTGAATGGGAAAGGTGGCAAGGCACTTGCCTGGTGGAGTCCTCTCTCGGTTTCAAACCAATCTGAACTTCCATACCCTACTTGGACACAGCTTAAGCATTTTTATAGAGCATCTTTACTTTATCAATCAGGAACGTTGGCCTACCTAAACCTTCTAGGCATTCCCAGATCATCTTCCTAGCAACACTGCCGTAGGCCTCCTCGATATCCATTAAAACCATCACCAAGTTCTTGCCATATTCCCAGTGCTTCTTTGTTAACAGCAAATATGAGGTTTGTAGTGCTTCGGTTCTTCCTGAAGCCGTGTTGTTCCTCCTCCAATAACGGTTTCTACTATGAACTATGTCGTATCATCGGTGAAGAAACCAAACCTCACAGTGCTCTTCCTATCCACTATTATCTTCAATGCTTAATTTTACTTCACCTGTATGTAGCTATTAATGACTCAAAAAATAGTGATGGACACAAAAAGCGGTCGTTTCAAACAGGAAATAATGGGCTGAAAAGACGGACGCCTACGAGTAATCGTTTGGTGTGGGGAAGGGGTGGGGGTGGGGGGGTGGAGAGATGTTGAGTTGGGCCAGTGGTCAGCTCGGAGCGAGTGTCGAATCGCCCCAGTAGTCACAACTTTTGGAAATTACTTAAAATAAGTTTTTAATGCGGTTTAGAGTCCGTACACAAAACAAGGTTAGGTTTAGTGATTAAGTAATTATTTTATCCTAAGCTAGCTGGTGTACGCGTGCTTCTCTGCAGAATTCTGCATTGTTTACATAATTCTAGGTTAGGTAGTGTACACGTTGTGAGCAAGATTGTATTAAACTGCATAGTTCTTAACGTTACCCTAGAAATGCAACGGGGAAGTCACCAAACGATTGGCTTAGAGAATTTTCATTGTAACGGTAGGCCCGCTTGCCTACCATCAGTCATAATCAGTTTGGGAAGTTTTCATTATAATGGTAGACATTCACTCTCCGTCTGCCTTTTTACATCCTCAGAAAGACTTTCTTAGTGGTTTTCCCAACTGAAATGAACATAGGTCATTACAATGACATCAGTAGGCATGGTGCGATTAAAAGCAATGCTTTCATATGAAATACTCGATCAAATGAAAAACCACACATTTTCTCACTTTTGACGAAACTAGGCTGGTGATCTAACAGTCCAGTGTTCCAGAGCTGGAATAACCAAGCCGCTAACAGCCGTCATCCGCGAACACTCTTCGTCTTTCTTCGAGAGGGGGGTCGAACAGTGGAGAGTCGCACGTCAAAAACTATGTCCTTTTACTAATCTGTTTCCTAGGAGTACCGGATGAGTCGGAAATTCTCAATTCACTACACTGGCAGCGGAAAAATCCATCTGACTTGGAGGCAAAGTTTTCCTCCAAGCCAGCGGAGAAACCCTCTCTTCACTGATAATTTGGAATAAAATTAATGAAGAATTTTATAAAAGTTAAGAGGAAGAAGCTTTTCTTAAGAAACGGCTCTTTTTAGGGATGAATTTTGGGTTATTTAGTGAATTGTGGTGCTATAATTTGGAATAGGCCTAAATTGTAACTCTAGACCAGGTCATACTACTACTACTACTACTACTACTACTACTACTACTACTAAGTGAGCCTCTGCCTTAAGTGTGCACACTGCTCATTCAAAACAGCGAGTCAGAGTACAGATCGAATAGCTAGAATACTGTCATGAACCAGTATGTTTCGTACCTGTATTATCAGAAAATATGTTAACCAGAAAAATGGCATGCTAAAGAAGAAAGTTTTCTAACTCCCAGCTATTTCCCGCCAATATTCAGTCAGGCTGTTATACTCGGTACACAGAAGTAATCCCAACTATCAGATTTGAGTGGGAGCATAAGAGACAAAGAACATCACAACAAACAATGGCCAATATAATGCTAATGATCAACGTTATGCACTTTCGATATTGTAGGCCTTCACATTTAGTTTTCTTCCAACTCTGAAATAGGCCTACCACTCTTATCATAGTCGGTACGGTAAAACTGATTGGAATATAAGTGATCGGAAATTGTATTCTCTATAACTTTTGTTATGTAGTACTTTTCGATAGGACCAATAACATAGGTATTTAAAAATTAAATTTTAGGCGCCTTCCCCTAAACTACAATTTCATCCAGTATGAATAACATTGTTTGTAGCTTAGACTACAGTTTCTTACTCCCGACTCTATAGGCCTATACCGATTTTCGTTAAATTCTGTTCATCCATTTTCTCGTGGCCTGGCGTTGATATGGACTTAGCAATAAAAATATAAATTCGTGAATATCTGTGTTATCATAGACGGTACGGTGAAAATGTATAAGACATAAATGATCGGAAATTTAATTCTATATAACTTTAGTTATGTGGTATTTATCGATAGGACCACTAATAATTTAAATATTTGAGAATGAAATTTTAGGCCTTCCCCTAAACTACCATTTCACTCAGGGTGAATAAAATTATTTATAGCCAAGATTGTAGTGGCTCATCCCCCGACTTTCCATGCCGATTTTTATTAAATTCTCTTCAGCCGTTTTCTCGTGATGCGTGCACAGACAGACAGACAGACAGACAGACAGACAGACGGATTATCATGGAAAAGTAAAAAGTCATTTTCTTGTTACTGTGGACATGACCGATACAGAAATACCATTCTTTTCAAATTCTGAGCATTGTACAGACAAAACTCTTTTAGACAGATGAAGTTTTTAAAACCTAATATTATGCTTGTTAAAAATAAGTTTAACAAACACGTTATTATGGTAATCATTAAATGGGGATGTAATAACTTCAATAACTGTCCTTAATTCATATTGAAATGTAATTTAATACTTGTTAATATTAAGGTCCGCCTCTGCGGTGTAGTGGTTAGCGTCATTAGCTGCCACCTCCGAAGGCCCGGATTCGATTCCCGGCTCTGCCACGAAATTTGGAAAGTGGTATGGGGGCTGGAACGGGGTCACTCAGTGTCGGAAAGTCAAGTGAGTGGAAGGGTGAGGGTTCGATTCCCACCTCCTCCAGGTAAATGGTACCTAACTTCCGGCCACGGCCGCTTCCTGCCCTCTTCTCTGTCTATCAATTTCGATATTCCCATCCCTCCACAAGGCCCCTGTTCAGCACAGCAGGTGAGGCCGTCTGGGTGAGGTATTGGTCGTCCTCTCTAGCTGAATCCCCCCCGACTCAATATCTCACGCTCCAGGACACTGCTCTTGGGGTGGTAGAGGTGGGATCCTTCACTGAGTCAGAGGGAAACCCAAACCTGGAGGGCAAACACATTAAGCAAGAAAATGAAAGAAAGAAAGAAAGAAAGAAAGAAAGAAAGAAAGAAAGAAAGAAAGAAAGTTAATATTAAGGCAAGCAACTCAATGTTGAAAACTTCCTAGGGATGAGCTACGAATTTTAGGTAAATAAAACATAATAAAGTATGAGAATATATTCTTTTCGAAATCGAATTTCAACCTATTAGATCCTGCTACGTACATTTAGTACGTATTGAAGAGATGTTAAGTACAGAACAAAAATGGCCAACCGGACACCAAATGGGATCCGAACCCACAACGTCCAGACCTGTAGCTTAGATCATTTCGAACAGAACAACGATGACTTAGCCCACCATAGCTCAATTGGTAGAGCAATAGACGTGAAACCGGGAGGTTGCGGGTTCATTTCCCACTGGAGTCCGGTTGGCCATTTTTGTTCTGCCCATAACATGTCTTCAACACATAATAAATGTACATAACACGACCTAAGCCTCTGTGGTGTAGAGGTTAGTGTGATTAACTGCCACCCCCAGAGGCTCGGATTCGATTCCCAGCTCTGCCACGAAATTTGAAAAGTGGTACGAGGACTGGAATGGGATCTACTCAGCCTCGTGAGGTCAACTGAGTAGAGGGGTGTTCTATCTCCTCCTCAGCAATCCTCTACTTCTCCTCCAGGCAAATGCTGGGATGGTACCTAACATAAGGCCACGGCCGCCTCCTTCCTTCTTCCTTGTCTATCCCTTCCAATCTTCTCATTCCCCACACGGCTCCTGTTCAGCATCGCTGGTGAGGCAGCCTGGGCGAGGTATTGGCATTCCTCCTCAGTGTATCCCCCACCAAGAGTCTCACACTCCAGGACACTGCCCTTGAGGCGATAAAGGTGGGATTCCTCGCTGAGTCCCTGGAGGGTAAACGGATTAAGAAGAAGAAGAACACGACCTAACAGGTTGAAGTCGATTTCGATTACAATGCGGTCGTGAAAATTCAACTGTATTTATTCATGATAATTACAATCCTTTTCTTAATCGTCGTTATCCGGTCGATTAGATTAGCAGTTTACCTTGTTCTACCATACGAGTTCTAATGTGAGTCAATGCATTGTTTTACTTAACCCCCTTTTAACTACATTCGGTGTGGACATTTTTAAAAAAAAATGATTAAGGGTATTGAACCAAGAACACATTACAGAAATAATTAGGTTATGTAAATAAGTTAATTTGGCTAGGATTTCAATAAAAAGAAAACCAGTAAAAAACAGCGATTTTAGGCAGTTTTTCCGGAACTGCATTTAGGCCGGAGGTGATTTTTAAAATTTGCTTTTAGTTTGATAGAGCAATGCATGGCTCACAATTTGAAATCTTATCGGGCCCTTTAGCTCCCTTTATCTCTTCAACTTTCGGCACAATTGAGACTATTGCTTAATTTTACTTTTTTCGTGGTATGGGGAGCCTTACTTTGTTGCTAAGAAATGTGTATAGAATGAAGACCAGATGGCAGCAGCAAGCATTGAATGTTGTTGCTGCTATCTTATCAGTACACACTACACAGATGCAATAGGATCGATGACTCTAATGAGCCTTGAATCGACTCACTGTATCGATTCAGTAACGTGAACGGAATCAAATGAATCGAATATCCCATCACTACCGTTCAGCGCTTACAGCTGCCTGTACTCTTCCTTCTCCTGACAAGTCCATATTGTCCTTCCAGGCTTTTCCCGCACCCCGCACACCTGCTAACTCCTACGACCAACTGAGGGCTCTGCCGGACAGACCACACACCGGCCTGCACACTTCCTTCCCCTGAGAAGCCCATATTGTCCTTCCAGGCTCCTCCCGCACCCCCACACACTTGCTAAGTCTAAGGACTTACTCAGGGCTTTTCTGCCACAGTCCGAGCGCCTCAAGACTAAAGAGAAAACATCGTGCTTCCTGGACAGCAGCCACGGTCTGAAATCCTTTGCCATTTCTTTCAGAATAGAAAAGCAAAATATTTACAGCCTAAATAATAAAGATAGCATTATATAACTGAATAGTATACCACATAAGTTCGATTTCTCTACATTTGTCCGTCTCTTTATATAATCTATTACAGAGTGATAAGATTAACTGTTTTTAAAAAGACGGCGGGGAGGCGCCCAAAAGCCCTTCATGCACGAACCGCCACTGGTTTTCAACATTAAAACGAGCGCTCGAACATTAACAAATGGAGAAATCTACCCCACTGGGGCGCAACTAGACCTCGTTACTTCGAGGATCGACAATAATCCGCAGCGGAATGTTTTGACCGTGGGCCCAACTCGAACGTGTCCTTCTAGAGAAGCGCGTATCATTTCGCCGAAACACTCATTGTTCGAAAACACTGTATATCACCCTCAAATTCCTCTTCATCTGTGCTTATAGCACAAAGATATTTAGAGAAATCAATAAAAAGAAAGCAATTACTTCATTCAAAGTTTTGTAATGTCTTCGTATCTCCCCAGGAGCTGAGCAAATACAGTGGAAATGTGTTGTTTTCTCCAATCGGTGTGGGATCGCTGTTGGCATTGATGTATATTTCATCGAAAGGTAACACAGCTCAAGAGATGCAGAAGGTCCTTGGCCTGCCTTCCACAGAAGAAGAGATATCCAGTGCTTATTATGATTTGCTTTCCATAATAGAGGTGAGTATTTCTCGGTTGTTATTACCAAAGTCAGTTTTAGATTCATGCAAATCATTTAGGACTAAGTTCTTCAACATCTAAACCTACAACATGATCAAATAAAGTCCTCGGTAAGTGTATGTTTGTGCGGGCCAATATTTGGAATCACTTGCAGGCATTAGCTGAGACCATTGTTATTATTATTATTATTATTATTATTATTATTATTATTATTATTATTGTTTCCGACTTTGGCCGCCCATGGACAGCATTGAACTTAAGACTTTCTCTTCTTCTTCTTCTTCTCCTCCCAGAACCTCTTCATCCTTTCACTTCTGATCTTCCTTTCTTTCTCAGATATGACCAGTTTGAGTCTACATTTTGGTGGTTCCTCCTGGAATGTTTTGATGCTGTCCACTCGGCTTCTAAATTCTTTTCTGTTGTGAATCATATCCATTGTAAGTCCACTTTCTATTGCATCTTTTTTACCTCTTCCACCCACTTCGTCGTAGCTTTCAGTCCAATGATGTACTTGAATATTTTCTTAGTTAGCCGTTTCTCATCCATTCTTTCTAGATGCCCATAGAATTTTAGCCTTCGCTTTCGCATGGTGACAGTGATTTTTTCGGTGTATTTGTAAAGATCATCATTTCTTTCTATTCCTCCACTCCCCAACAACATTTTTCTGTGGTCCTAAAATGTTCCTTAAGATTCTCCTCTCCTTCTTTTTTTTCGAGATCTTGAAGCTCACCCTTTTTATTCATTGTCAGGCTCTCTGAAGCGTAGAGACTCTTTGGCTTTACCACTGTGCTGTAGTGTCTAAGTTTCGCCTTGTAAGATATTGCTCTTTTGTTGTATCTGCTCTGGGTTAACCTGTAAGCCAATTCTAGTTTTCTAATTCTTGCCCTATTCGCCTCTTTATCCAGTCCGTTAGGTTCTATCCATTCCCCTAGATATTAAAATTTCTCAGTCCGTTTTACCGTCCCATGCTTCACTTCTAAGTGTCTCTCCCCTTGATGTCCATATTCCATGTATTCTGTCTTCTTATATGATACTTTGAGACCCGTTTTCTCAGCGATCTCGTGTAGAGTATTCAGCATAATTTGGTCATTATCTCGGTTGTGAGGCAAGAGGGCAAGATTATCCAGGAAAGCCAAACACTTAATTTCTAAGTTCTGTCCTTTCCTCCCTAAATGCATTCCCTTTATTCCTTTCACTCCCAAGGCTTTTTCCCAGGTTCTAATGATTTTTTCTAGAACAATGTTAAAGAGAATTGGTGATAGGCAGTCCCCTTGTCTGACTCCCGTTTTTATTTCAAACGGTTCAGAAATTTCACCGACTTTTGAGAATATTATTATTATTATTATTATTATTATTATTATTATTATTATTATTATTATTATTACGTTATTACGTTATGGTCTATCCAGTATTTCTTTATCCTTCTGCTTCACGCTCTTCCGACCAGGTGCTGGCAGCTGCTGGCGGTCCCTTTCTAAGTCGTGTGATCTCGATTGACCATTTGGTCTCGGAATCCCGTAATTTTGCTGGTCATCCTATGATAATGTCTAATATATACGGCATCCTGTGGTATGTTGTTTTACTCTATGTTCTCCTTGACTCCTTGAAGTCAGTTAATTTGTGCCTTCCTGCTCTCCATGTATTCCAGAATTCTCTTACCTGTTCTGTCTGGTGATATTATTTTGATGTGTCCGTAGAAACAGTCTTCTCTTTTTGAATGAAGTTGTGGTTTTCTCCGACTTTTTGTTTAATTCCACATTTAGTCGCAGTCGAAATTCTTGTCCCGCTTTCCCGCGTTCGATCGCACACAAACTTTCTGACTTTATCACAGTGATGTCTAAGTTTTGCAGTGATACGCTGATACGCTGTTTCCAACCTTCTTGACCTTTCCTCAAACGCTATTTCTGCTAACCTTGTAGGAGTGATCCACTCCGCTACATATTTAAATGTCTGTACTCTGTTAATTGTTCCGTTATTATTATTACTAGTAGTAGTAAAGTCATCTCCGTACAGACCATGAAGGCCCTTGGAGGGGTGGAAGGTAAAGGCTTCCGCCATTCGTAACCTCGGCACGTGATGAGGTAGAGTGGTTAGTTCTACGCCCGGCCGCCTTGGCCCCCAGGATGTAGGCTGAGTGAACCTCAGGACCACATGCACCTCCGGAAGTGGAAATCTCGTTACATAAATTTTACGACTTCCTGACGGGGATTCGAACCCACGTCCTTCCGGGCGAACCGAGCACGCCTTTACCGCCTCGGCCAAGCAGCCGCTAGTAGTAGTAGTAGTAGTAGCGAATTCTCCATATATTGAAAGATGTTAAGCAAATAACTCAATCAATTCTTCTGCGGGTTCTTCTTGTTGTTCCAATAGGCCAGGGCCTCTCAGGGTGCATGCACTGTGCACGGTGCAAAAGACGACTTCCCTTGGTTGAACAGAGTGCAGACCTCCCACTCCTCGTTTTGGAGCAATAGCGCTGTCTCTCTCTTTCCTCACGCCTGTCTCGCTCACTCCCCCTGTCTTCCTCCACCACACTCGCTCCGTAGCGCTCTAAATCCGAGCTGACTTGAGCCGAGTAGAGCCGAGCTTAGCCGAGTAGCCTAGAGACGAAGCGTTGGTCCGAGCTGAACCGAGAGGGACCGGTGCACAGTACACGGAGCTCTTGCGCCTCGATTTGCACGCGTGAGATTTTGGGCGTTTGAGAGGCCCTGCAATAGGCTTTCATACTTTCCGAGAAGGCTTGTTTACATTCTTCCGACCACTTTGGTCTGTACTGTTTTTGTTGTGGTTGCTCTGATGTAGCTTCTCAGTTGTTTACTTTGTGTCTAAAAATGTCTCGTTCTAGAATGTCTCTTGAACTGATGTCTGCGTTTTTGAGGTCCTTTTGAAATTCGTTAACCCTGAGAGGTGAGTTCTTAAGTGACGTTACATAATCTATTATCCTTTTCGGCAATCGATTTTCTGGTTATCTAGTGTGACCGAAGAATTTCATTCGTCTTTTCCTTATGTCAATTTCGATGTTTGAGAACTTTTCTGTTCTTTTGATTGATTGTAACCTGTAACCGTCTTGGATTTTCAAAATAATTTTCTTCTCCTCTTCTTTGATTTCTTCAGTTTCTTGTTTTCTGTTGAGAGCCAGTGTTTCACTTGCGTAAAGGACTGTTGGTTTTATCACTGTTTTGTAATGACGAATTTTTGTGTGTCTTGACATGTTTTTTTTTTGTTGTAGATATTTTGGACTAACCATAATACTTTTTTAAATTTTTGGAGACGAGTTTGTTGTGAAATCTTTCATAGACCTGTCGGTTCGATAAATTCTCCGAGGTATTTAAAGTACGGGAAACTGTCAATTGTACCATATTTTGTTCTCAGGCTCTTGGTATCTGTCTTTGAATATAAGAATTTAGTTTTCCCGAGCGATATCTCTAGTCCCACCTTTCTGCACTTTCTTTAACCTTTTGCACTCCTAAGTCGAGTGGGACTCGACATTAAATTATTAGACTTGCTCTCCAATGTTGAATCACACTCGACATGACAATATCTCGTACTTTCAGCGCTCCTATGACGACTGTGCTGTGTTCCAGTATTGTAGATCTATCTGGCGCTCTCCGAGAGAACACCTTTCCCCATTTACTATAGTTTGCGGGAATTGTAATGACTTTGTAACTTCTGTTATTCTAGAATGTTTGACAGTTTACTGATGATATAAAAGATTGAATCTAAACATGACTTCTGCTTCATCTTCACTCACGGAAATGGATATTTTAGAACAGTTAGTGGACAGTATTGATGCTTTCAACATCTGGAAACAATTCAACCTCAGTTATTGACAGAAGGAAACAAAACTGTGTTGAACATTAGAGAAACCGAACGTAATTATTGGATGGAAGGTGTTAAAATCGCTCGGTGTTCTGTGCGGACCACAACACATAAAGCTATGCTTTTATAGTGGAAAGCCTGAAATGGTGGCGGAAACTGACAGCTTTTTGCTTTATAAAGATTACTGCACCGCGAATAGCATGGATATTCCATCGCACAAAACTTTGTGGAAACAGGTGATCAATGGGTTGATTGGCGAAGTGCAAAGTTCAAAAGTGGGGAAGACCATATACTTCCGATGTTGAAGAACATTTCAATGGTAAACTGCACATCATCAACAACCTACCTGAAAAACAACATAAAGACTGTTCGCTGTTCAGACAGGAGCAAGTAAGGTGGCAGAAAGGAAACAGTTTACTACTGCAAAACGAGTTCGAGAAAACCCGGTCTCCACACAGGAAACTGTTTTGAAAAGTACCACACAATGAAAAACTACAAGGATTAATGTATTTTGTGTTCTAACTGCAAGTATACAACATTTAACACAATTATATTTTGTGTTAGATAGTTTTTCAGTATTCACTTCCTGCAGCTGTTCAAAGAGCAGACATTAATTCGGAGTGGAGCAGGAAGCATACGCTAACGGTAATGGAGTTCAAAAGGCATCTCGAGATGTTCAACGCCGGTCTCCTCATCTTCTGTTAACATCGACAGATCATCTACAAAAGCGAGTTAGGGTATGTAGAGGTTAACTTTGGGAAATACCAGTCCGATTGGCTTCCAAAACTCAAACTTCTTGAGTTCCTTCTCCCATTCTTCCATATCCTTGTCTAGGATGCCGGTTGACAGAATAGGAGAAAGTTCATCATCTTGTCTCACAAATGTTTGAATTTTGAAGGGTTCTGAGATATCCCGCATGAATTCCACTGTGCTGTGTACCAGCACACTGACAGACTCACAGACATGATCAGGAAAGGCAGACTACCTTTCTATGGGCACATACAGAGAATGGACAACAACAGACAAAGAAAATATTTTATGTAGTAAACAGTTCAAGCAAGAAAACAAATAGAGGAAGACTTAGGCCAAGTGGGGATCAACAGTCAAATGACAGGAGACAGAAAATAATTCAGAAACAAAATTAGGAGTACAAAATGTATAGTAAATGAGAAGAAGAAGACAGGAATATTGCGGATAGAACAAAGGAAACAGGGGGCACAGCCAAAGGATGAAGAGATTTTGGTAAGAGAAGAGGAAGAAAGGAAAGAAGTGAAAATTGTGTCATCATGAGAAATTCGAGTTCAAACACTGTCCATAAGGGCAAAAATATTATTATTATTATTATTATTATTATTATTATTATTATTATTATTATTATTATTATTATTATTATTATTATTATTAGAGTTCGTTTAGGCCGCTTGAGGACGATGGTGCTTGTGCGTTAACTGTGTTGTTTTTGTTGTTGTCTTTGTTGCTACTTCTGCTGTTCTTAATAGTAGGTTTGGTTGCTGCTTTCTTCTTCGTACCTTGACCACCGGGTGAGTTGGCCGTGTGGTTAGAGGCGCGTGGCTGTGAGCTTGCATCCGGGAGATAGTAGGTTCGAATCCCACCTTAATACAGTCCACAGCCGCTTTCTTCCAACCCCTAGGCCTTTCTTATCCCATCGTCGCCATAAGACCTATCTGTGTCGGTGTGACGTAAAGACACTCGCAAAAAGAAAGGTACCTTGACCTTTTCTGTTGGCCCAATAATCCTTTATTTTCTTGTTGAAATCTATTTTGTGTTCCTCGGACCATTTCCTGGCCTCATTATGGTTTGCTTCTGTAATGGATGTTAGGAAGGGTCTGGTTTTGATAGCTGAACGGTAGTTGCTTCTATTAATTATTATGGTATGATTAATATTAATTTCTGCCAGAGCTTTCTCTACCCGCTAGATCCAAAGCGATCCAGTGGCTTTAGCGTTGGTGGCTACATCGAAGATTTTATAGGACGGACTGTGGGAATCCATTCTATACAGGTGTCCGTAGAAAGCTAGCCGTCCTTTTCTGATGGCATCTGTGAAGGTTTCTTTATGTTTGCGGTTTGGTTTGTACCATCGCCTTCCATCTGATAGGATCCTTGGTCCTATTATCTTTCTCAGGAACTTCCTTTATTTTACTTCGAGGGCTCTTAGAGATAGGCACTCTGCAGCGTAGAGGACTGACGGTAGGACTGTTGAGTTATAGTGTCTTAGTTTGACATTCATCGATAGGTGTTTTGAGGCGTACAGTTTTCTGCAGGCATGGTGTGCTTTGTCTAGTTTGATTCTCCTAGAGGAACCATTTCATTAAGGTCTTCTCCAATCCAGTTTCCAAGATATTTTTCAATTTTTGCTCTCTTGATATGCTTGGAGTCACTGACTATCATTGTTCGAGGGGCGTCTTTGATATTGGTAATGAACTCGGTCATTCCAATGTTGATTAGGAGACCTGTTTTAGCCGCTATTGAGTGTAATGTTTGGAGATGCGTAGTAGCCTCATGTAAGGTCAGGTCATCAGCAAACACCAGGTATGGGATCTATAGGTTGTCTGCTTTGATCCCCATTCTTAATCCGGTGTTCACTGGTAGGGATCTTGTCTATTCCCTCATGAACTTTTCTAGGACACATTTGAATAATATACACGAGAACCCATCTCCTTGCCTCACACCTGTTTTGATTGGGAAGCTCTCGGAGAGCTCTCCTCTAAACTTTACTTTGAAAGTTGTGTTTCGCAGGGTGGCTTGCACCAACCTGTTTATTTCCTCGTTGAGTCCTAGGTCCCTTGAAGAGAGCTGTTCTGTCCACGGAGTCGTATGCCTTCTGCAAGTCGACATAGGTAACTACCCACTGTCGGGCTCATTCTTTGCTATAATTTAGGATGCTCTTGAGATTTTGTATCTGTTCAGTACAGGATCCCGATGCTATGAACCCCGCTTAGTAATCTCCTAACTCGTTGTCAAGCTGTCGCGTTACATGCCGTTCTAAAATCTTGGAAAAGATTTTATACGTGACCGCAAGGAGTGATATTCCTATGTAGTTGCCAAGGTCTGTTTTGTTCCCTTTCTTGCGGATCGGATGGATAACGACTGAGGTCCAGTGATCTGGGAGCCTCTCACTAGCCCATTATGTCAAGGATCACTTCGTGTATGTGCCTGAAGGTGTGTTCTCCGGATTGTTTCAACATTTCTGCTACTATACCGTCTTCCCCAGTGGCTTTGTTGTTCTTGAGGAGTGTTATGATTTCTTTGATTTTCTCGTATGTTGGAGCAAGGGTCTTAGTTCATTCACTGTCGTTGAGGTACAGTGACCCGTCTGCTCTCTGGAGATGTAAGGTAGGGGTCGTCTGTTGTTTGAGTCCCTTAATAAGTCTCTATATTTGTTCATTCCAAAGTATTCCTCTGCTTGATTGATGAGTTCTTTGCTGTGCTTCCTATTTGACCCTCTTATGATACCGCAAGTAGTCTTCCTTAGTGTGACAAAGGCTTGTTATTGGTTACATTTGTGGTGTAGATTGAGTGTGCGTGTGACGTGGTGGTTGGTATGGGTAGGTGTCGTGTTGTATTTTAAGATAAAGAATGCACGCTCAGAATATAATCTCGCCATGCACCAGAATGGGAATGGTAAGACAATGCACCAAGAAAAACACAAGGCATAAACCAGTATACTAATCCAACTGACGCAGCACCAATCAACGCACGTGATGGCGTAGCAAAAGGGGTGTAACAACACTCCAAAAAAAAGGAAATATAAGTCCGTCCGTGCACAAGTTCGCAGGTAGTTTTCAATTTTCAAGGTGAAAGGTTTTCAGCAGAGCGCATAATGGAAGCATTTTCACTGAGTCCATGTATTCAGAGGAACCGTGGTAGGTACAAAATTTGAGGGCAAGGAAAGGCATACGACAACAAAAAAAAAGGGCAAAGAAGAAATAGTTTTTTCATAATAACAATATATTAACAAAAAACACCCAGAAGAAACATTTACAAGCCAAAGAAAACAACAATCATCCAAAGGTCAGTTAGTACTGACTTCCAAAAGAGAAAAAACAGATGGGACGACCATATTAATTTTCTGATTTGTTTTTCAAAGAGAACAGCTAGACTCGAAACCTTCAATAATAATACAACCTCTTTTACATGAGGAGTGTCCTGCACCAGGAAAACAGAAATTTACGTACGAACACAAAAAAAACATTAAAATTTGAAAGACACATGGGCCACTGTACAATAATACATGTAGAAGAAAAAAAGCGCGGAAGGGATGCGGAATAGGAAGGTGGGGAAAGGGGAGGGACGTGAAAGAAAAGAGTACCAATGGCTGCCAACAGGGATTTGGAAAAATAGGATCAGTTAGTATCGATGAAATTCCAAAATAGTAAACAGAAGCTAGGTGATAGTTCAATTGATTCAATTCATGCGTTTGCTCGGGAAAACAGTTGAATTTCAATGGTTCATATCGCAGCAATCACTTGACGTATCACAAAGTCCAACTTCGGAGTAAGATGGTAATGTAATTCCAAAGTAAGGTACCGCTATCAATAGCTGCAGTTAGTTTATTATCAACATGAACTGTCATTGGTGGCCAGTAACGGCAATTTGAAAATTAAGGAAGTGCAGCATTAAAAGAAAGTTGAAAGAACAACATGGAAATGAAATAAATTAAAGTTTTCGCTCACCCGTCCAGCAGTCGTAGCTTTTCAATGGTATACAAAAGCACATTTTAAAAGAAACATTGCACACAGTCCAGCTGGTAGCAAAATAAAAGCAAGTCCTCCCTCCACACAAATCGTCGTGTTCACCCCAACTCGCTGCTCAAGCCCAGAGCAGGCCAATTTATATTCAAGTAGAAGCGTCCAGAAAGGACGAGAGCATACAGTACCCAATGCGCAGCGAAACGGTAGGGGAAGGAAAGAGGGAGGGTAAGCCGCACGAGCAGTTGAAGCTGGACGGGCGAAGAGAGCACAGGCAGGTTAGTAGCGGCATATGCAGCGTAGTAAACGTAGAATCCATAAAACAGTAGAAAAATTCGGAGCACGTTATATACTCCCAGCAGCCGGAGAAATCCGAAGGATTGGGTGTGGAAGCGACGAAAGTCCATTGATGCTCCAGAGGGGCGCCGAACTCAGGAACACGAAGAGAGTGTCGTCGTCGAGGAGGCAAAAACAAAAAGCAAGAACAGGCATGAGTTACAAGTAAGAAGAGAAGAGAAAAAAAGGGAGGGGCAGAGGGGAGGGGAAAAAAGAGAAAGAACGATCCGGATCGAGAAAAAAAAAAGGAGGGATGAGACAAGAAAAGGAGAGGGGTTACAAAAAGGTTTTACAATAAAAGTTACAATATAAGTGGCCGTACAAAAATTTTACAAAAAAGTTAAGTAAATGAAAGTACAATGACAGAGGAGTATTTAATAAGATGGTGTCCCATAAAAAAAGAAACCCATCAGGGGAAATAATCGATGGGGGAGCCGGAGGAAGTGACGAAGTGTGTGGAGGGAGCATGACCGGGTGAGCGAAAAAAAAAGCAAAGATATGAACCACAGAAAAAAAAGGGAAAGAAAAATGGGGGGGACATGGGTGAACAAACGCAAGTAAAGAAAAAACAATAGTACACTAGGAAAAAAAAGATGAAATGAAGTATAAATTGTCCATCCCTGCGGCAAGCCAAGGGGTTAAGCGGAGAACTTTTTTAAGAGGGAAAAATGAGCCTTACGAATATCATTAGGATTGTCCAAGGATTGCAACAAAGCTGTAACAGGGGACGGAAAGGAAAGAATGCGAAAGGGCCCAAGCCAACGCGGAGAAAGCTTAGCAGATAAGTGCTGAGAGGAGGAACTGATGGGATGGTTTTTGAAGAGAACTAAATCCAAAGGTTTGAAGGTGGGAGAGCGAACGTGAGAATTGTAAGTTTTTTTATGGAGGTCTCTGGCTTGAAACAACTTATTGAGAGCATCTTGCAAATGATCAGGGGTGAGAAGATGAGGTGGAGTGTTCAACAAAGAGGACAAATCCCATGTCAAAGAGAGAGGGGTGTGTAATTCACGGCCTAAAAATAATTTAGCCGGAGTATAAGAGGTTGAATTATGAACAGTAGCGTTTGATGCCAAGGCAAAATAAGGCAATTCGGCATCCCAAGTCCGGTGATCATGTGAATGAAAAATAGATAGAAGGGATTTTAGATTACGATGATAACGCTCAACGATGTTAGCTTGAGGGTGGTAGGGGAAAATATTGATTTTCTTAATCCCATGAGAAAAACAAAAATTATAGAAGAGTTTAGAGGTGAAAACAGTAGCATTATCAGACACCAACATTTTAGGAATTCCAGTGATGGGGAAAATTTGGGTAGATAGTAAGTTAATAATTATCTGGGAAGAAATAGTTCGTAAAGGACGAAGAACAATAAATTTAGAAAAACCATCGAGTAAGGTGAAAATATAAGAGTTAGATTTCGACGATTTTACAAGAGGTCCCACAATATCAACATAGAATTTCTCAGCAGGGTAAGTAGGGGGGGAGGCAGCATAATTACCATAGGGCTGATGATTGGGGGGCTTATGTTTCTGACACAAGTCACATAAGCGGACCCACGAATATACCTCTTTCCGCATCTGAGGCCAAAAGAACTGAGAAGCAAGACGAGCATAAGTTTTAGACATGCCAAAATGACCGCCAACAGGGGATCCATGGAAATACTGAAAAACCATTTGTCGGAGACTGGAAGGGAGAACGAGACGAGGAGTGGCGCGCGGAGTAGGTTTGAAAATTAAAAGCTGATTGTGGAGACGAAAGGGGCCAGAATAATCGGGAGAAGAAAGATCTTGACAAAGTTGTTGACAATAAGGATCAAGTTTTTGATGATCAAGACATGATTGAAAGGAAAGGGGAAAATTGATAAGGGAAGAAATAGAAGTAACAGAGTTAATAGGAAGTTGATTAAGCTCAGAAAGATGAGATGAAGTATCATCAAAAAGCCGAGATAGCGCGTCAGCAACAGAATTATGATACCCGGAAACGAACTTAAGAGAAAATTTGAAACGGGATAGGCGAAGCAACCATCTACCGGTACGTCCAATTTTGGGGGCATTATGTAATAACCAAGAAAGGGCCTGGTTATCAGTACTAACTAAGAATTCGCGATGGTCTAAGTACTCCGCAAAATGCTCAATGGAAAGAATGAGAGCTAAAGCCTCCCTTTCATACACAGAATATTTACGTTCAACGGGGGTAAGAAGACGACTGAAATAAGCAACAGGTAAAGTTTGATCGTTCTTCGTCTGCTGGAGAACAGCACCTATGGCAACATCGGAGGCGTCAGTGGAAAGTTCAAATTTAAAATCAAAATCAGGGATTTGCAAAAGAGGGGCCTGAGAGAGCTTAGATTTTAACGTATCAAAGGCGGTTTGTTGAAGAGAAGACCAATGAAATTTGATACCTTTACGTTTAAGCAGATTGAGGGGTTCGGAAAGTAAAGAAAAATTGGGAATATATTTGGCATAAAAACCAATCATCCCAAGAAAAGAACGTAATTGCTTAAGATTAGAGGGAGGAGGTATTTTGTGAATGGCAGAAACTCTTTCAGGGTCGACAGCCACCCCCTGTGAACTTAAGATGTGACCCAAAAATTTCATAGATGTCTGGGCGATAAGGACCTTAGAAGGGTTGACAGTTAAGCCGACTGAGCGGAGGCGAGTCAATACTTCACGAACATGGAGTAAATGGGTTTCAAAATCTGAAGAATAAATAAGAATATCATCAATAAAAGGAAATAAGTATTTATATTTTATATCAGCAAACAAGGAATCCACAAACCGCTGCATAATTTGTGAGCCAAGATTCAAACCGAAAGGGACTTTTTTGAATTGATATAGTCCATTCGGGGTAATAAAAGCCGTATAGCGAGAACTAACGTCATCTAAAGGAATTTGATTATAAGCCGAATTTAAATCAAAGATGGTAAAAAACTGAGCATTTGAAAAATGTTGAAAAGCAGATTGCAATTTTGGCATGGGATAGGCATCATAGAGGATGCGAGAATTTAATTTTCTATAGTCCACTATAAAACGAGAGGATCCATCGGGTTTATCGACAATGAAAGCGGGAGAGGCATAATTGGAAGATGATGGAATAATAGTCTCAGTTTGAAGCATTTGGTCAACTAAGGCATTCAAAATTTTCATGCGAGGGGGACTCAAAAAATAAGGAGGAGAACGAACTGGGGTAGGATCAATAAGATCAATGTGAGCAGAAAAATTTTTAATGGTGCCCAAAGTGGGGGTAATGACATCGGAAAATTCTTGAAGTAAGGACTGAACGCGGTCAGAATGAACAGAATTTATAGGTAAACATGTAGAGGGATGAGAAAGAGGGAAGTCAAAACTATGAACCAATGGAATAGACTTAGAGGAAAAATGAAAGGAGACCGTAGAGTTGACCGAATCCAATATAAGTCCAGTATGGGAAAAAAAAATCAAAACCTAAAATAATAGGTGATGATAAGGTCTGAACAACCAAAAAGGTAAAAGGCCAAGAAAAATCTTGCATCTTAATATTCAAAGAAATAGCACCAACGATTTCTAAAGGTTGATTGCAGGCAGAAAGACAACGTACAGTAGAGGGAGAATAGGAGAGCTGGGGACATAAAGATTGCAAAGATTGAAAAAATGGCAAACTAACAAGAGAAACAGCAGCACCAGAATCTAACAAAGCAAGAGAGGGTAGGTTATTAACGGTGACGAGAACATGAGAGGTCGGAGGTAGGAAAGAGGTAGAAGAAGGCGAAAAGGAAGAAGAGGTGAAGGGAATGGATGAAATGATAGAGGTAGGACGAGGTGTCTGAAGAGTGTGGGAAGGCAGATTTTCCCCATGAATACGCCGACTGCCTAGCGGCGAGGGGGAAAGGCGTTTCCCACAGGCAGAGTGGTGCAAAACTTAGAAATATGACCCGGTCCTTTACAGCGAAAACAGACAATGGGGGAACGAACATTAGAAGGAGGCAGAGCAGAAGATGATATGGAGGAAAGGGAAGACGGAATAGGCGGTGGTGGAACGGAAGAATAATAAGAAGTATCGCTTAACGCAGACAAAGCATGAGATTGAGCCAGATTATATAATTGAAGCATAGAAGTTGGAGGGTTCAGTGCATTAAAAAGTTGTCGAAAGGAGGGAGTAGCATAAAACTGAACAATCGAAATTAATTCAGCAACATTATGGGCAATATTTAGTACATCACTATAAGTAGTGATAGAATCTAAATAATCATGTGCGGATTCAGTCGGCAGTTGGTGACGACGAATGAACTCGGTACTGAGTTCAAAACGTATCTCATAAGGCAAAAAATAATTATGAATAGCATTACGTAACTCATACCAGGTGGAAAAATGAGACATGTTATCCAACCAAAATTTAGAAAAAAACCCGTGGTCTTAGCGGATAACAAACCAAGCATTTGAGGAAAAGAGGCTAAATTGAGATTGAGAAATTTACGAACAGAGAAAAGCCACATAGTAAGGTTACGAGGATCAGTCGCTATTAACTGCGGAACCTGAAGTAAAGATTGTTTGATAATATGAACATTCAAGGAACTGTCAACAGCACTAAGTTGGGGAGTGGATGGAGAAGAATGGGGGCCTAGATCCGGAGCCATGTTGTGATGGTGAGAAAACGGGAAAGATTTGTGATCAGAAAACGGGTTAGTGGATGAAGGAGTCGAAGGATAAGAGAAGGAACTCGGAGGAGTAGAAATAGAAAAAGAAATCAAGTCATTGACGGGAGGGTTAGGCAAAGAAAGATTATGATAAGTAGGAGGGGGAGAAGAATTGTCGTCACCCAAAGGGAAATTATCAGAGAAGCATGCCATAATGGAAAATTTGCTAAAAGAAATGGAGTAATGAGAGAAAAAGGTCTGCTACCATTTGTAGTGAAGGTTCGAGTGAGTGTGACGTGTGACGGGGTGGTTGGTATGGGTAGGTGTCGTGTTGTATTTTAAGATAAAGAATGCACGCTCAGAATATAATCTCGCCATGCACCAGAATGGGAATGGTAAGACAATGCACCAAGAAAAACACAAGGCATAAACCAGTATACTAATCCAACTGACGCAGCACCAATCAACGCACGTGATGGCGTAGCAAAAGGGGTGTAACAACACTCCAAAAAAAAGGAAATATAAGTCCGTCCGTGCACAAGTTCGCAGGTAGTTTTCAATTTTCAAGGTGAAAGGTTTTCAGCAGAGCGCATAATGGAAGCATTTTCACTGAGTCCATGTATTCAGAGGAACCGTGGTAGGTACAAAATTTGAGGGCAAGGAAAGGCATACGACAACAAAAAAAAAGGGCAAAGAAGAAATAGTTTTTTCATAATAACAATATATTAACAAAAAACACCCAGAAGAAACATTTACAAGCCAAAGAAAACAACAATCATCCAAAGGTCAGTTAGTACTGACTTCCAAAAGAGAAAAAACAGATGGGACGACCATATTAATTTTCTGATTTGTTTTTCAAAGAGAACAGCTAGACTCGAAACCTTCAATAATAATACAACCTCTTTTACATGAGGAGTGTCCTGCACCAGGAAAACAGAAATTTACGTACGAACACAAAAAAAACATTAAAATTTGAAAGACACATGGGCCACTGTACAATAATACATGTAGAAGAAAAAAAGCGCGGAAGGGATGCGGAATAGGAAGGTGGGGAAAGGGGAGGGACGTGAAAGAAAAGAGTACCAATGGCTGCCAACAGGGATTTGGAAAAATAGGATCAGTTAGTATCGATGAAATTCCAAAATAGTAAACAGAAGCTAGGTGATAGTTCAATTGATTCAATTCATGCGTTTGCTCGGGAAAACAGTTGAATTTCAATGGTTCATATCGCAGCAATCACTTGACGTATCACAAAGTCCAACTTCGGAGTAAGATGGTAATGTAATTCCAAAGTAAGGTACCGCTATCAATAGCTGCAGTTAGTTTATTATCAACATGAACTGTCATTGGTGGCCAGTAACGGCAATTTGAAAATTAAGGAAGTGCAGCATTAAAAGAAAGTTGAAAGAACAACATGGAAATGAAATAAATTAAAGTTTTCGCTCACCCGTCCAGCAGTCGTAGCTTTTCAATGGTATACAAAAGCACATTTTAAAAGAAACATTGCACACAGTCCAGCTGGTAGCAAAATAAAAGCAAGTCCTCCCTCCACACAAATCGTCGTGTTCACCCCAACTCGCTGCTCAAGCCCAGAGCAGGCCAATTTATATTCAAGTAGAAGCGTCCAGAAAGGACGAGAGCATACAGTACCCAATGCGCAGCGAAACGGTAGGGGAAGGAAAGAGGGAGGGTAAGCCGCACGAGCAGTTGAAGCTGGACGGGCGAAGAGAGCACAGGCAGGTTAGTAGCGGCATATGCAGCGTAGTAAACGTAGAATCCATAAAACAGTAGAAAAATTCGGAGCACGTTATACATTTGAACCCTGTTTGTGTCTGGCCACTATAGCCTCATTGCATTCGCTGGATCACCATGGATGCTTATTTCTTTTAAGTCTGTGTGGGATTGTCTCCTCAGCCGCTGCTATTATGGCATCCTTAATTGGGTCCCAGTTTGCAGTGGTGTTAATCCTACTGTTGTTATGGTTCAGTCTCTCTTGGTAGCTTGTACAATAATTTTCAAGTTTGGTGATATCAAATCCAGGGATCCTCTTGTTTTTCACTAGCATACCATTGGTCCTTTTAGTGGCTTTAAGTTCGTTATTACCAGGGATAGGCAATGATCAGAGTCGGTGTTGGCTCCCCTTAGCACCTTGACGTTCATAATGTCGCAGCGGTGCTGCCTGTCTATTGCTGCATGGTCAATCTGGAAATCGCCCACCATGCTATTTGGACTGCGCCATGTCATGGCCTTCCTGGATCGGTGTTCGAACGCTGTGGACATCAAGAGTAGTCCATACTTAGTGCATAGGCTGATTAAGCGTTCCCCGTTCTTGTTGGTTCACTTTTGGGCAGGGTATCTTCCTACAATCTTTTGGTATTTTCTTTCTTTCCTGAGCTGGGCGTTGAAATCTCCCAGCAGTATAGTTGTGTGGTGATGTGGGACTTCACCTAGGGTTTCCTCGAGGGTGTCCCAGTACTGGTCTCTGGTCTCTGGATGTTCCTGCTGGAGTCATTGTTAGGAGCATGGAAGTTAACCAGAGAGAATCCTCTACTATTGTATCTGAAGGATAGTACCGAGGTTCTGCCGTTAGGTGAGGAGAAGTCAAGTATGCTTTTAACTACTGGGTAGTGAGCCATGCTAATGTGGCATGTTCATAAAAAATATGTTTCCCATATTGCAAAGAGCTTGTATCGGCCTCACTCAATTGACTTAAGTGTTTCCATTATTGTACCAGAGAGAACAATTCCCTCGGTCATGAGCACGGAAGAGACAGTAGTTTTATCTCTTTGGAGCGATTCTTTGCATTGTTATGTGTGTGGAGTGTAAGCATGGACCCCACGCAGATTAGAGTTGCGTTTTTATGCCATAAATGGGTTTTCAATAGATTTAAACTAGACCCGTACTACCATCCTTCTTGTTACTTTGATTATTGATATTACAGGTATGGTAATCCTTGTATTAATATTATTTCTACGGTGCTGTTATGGCATTCTTCGCAATCGTCCATCAATGATTGATACGCATCCTTCTGCTCTGCGGCATGAATGAGCAGCATGCTAGTTGTCTAGTGACAGTTATGATGTTAGTTGGGTCTCTGATTGATTTTATTTACGTGCACTACATTGTGCAGTTTTCGCCATCAATGAATGTATGCCCTGCGTGTCGACGCGGAGATCCATTCGTGTCGTACGGAGTGCGTGAGCTGATGGGTTTATGTGTGACCACTGGGTCTCAGTTATCCTACTGCTAATTGCCTGCGCCGTGCACGCTATCTCTGACATATGTGAGACCCTTTGTGTGTGACCATGAGAGTGCTACTATATGAGATTGTGTTCAACTTATTAACTGGAGCAACTGCTCAGATTGTTTGCCGATACCGGCAATGTCTGAATGTTTGGGTGTGTGCTGGTGAGTGAAAGGGGAGAAAGGATGACATATCGGTCAGCTCATTTTATATTTTAATCCTGTTTCTGAGCATCATGTTTGTTGCCGGCACGGTGATATTTATTTTGTCTTGGTTTCTATCACGCCTTTTCTTGCCCACGAGGCCGCCACGTTCTTTTCTTATATTCAGGCTATTCGAATGCCTGTGATTCTCTTTGGGTTTAAATTTTATTCCTTTGGTCCTGAGATGTTACACTGTGCTATGTTGCGATCTCTCGCATCTTATTTTTACCCTCTCTGGACCACTTTTTTTCTTCTCCATGCCGAGTGGGAGCTTTGATCTGTGTGGTAATTGTTGTGACGATGTGGAAGTTAAATAGACGCGTATATAATGAATTATATTAATCTCGCGGAAAGAATGACCGAGTTGATCCGTGTGGATTGTATTCACATTACCACATTATGTAGCGAGATTGCAATCGAGACGGTGAGCCCGTCTTATGAATAATTTAAGCTTGGTGTTTGAAAAAGCTGTGCTCACGCATTAGTGTTATGACCTCAATTGGATGAGCTCTGCACATGTACATATACTTTATTTTTTTAATTGCTGACTTCATTTCTTGTTTCCTTTTTGATTTTATTATATCAATAAACCCTCATTTAAATTTAGTTGGGATTTTATTGCTAGTAGCTTTGGTCTCATTCCTGTTATACTCTGGAAATGAGGACCGTTTCCAGTCCAGGGCTGTGTTTGACCTTTCCTAGTCGCGGTCCACGCCTCGAATCTTCCGACGTGTGTGTTTTAGGGTGAGGTAGGTTGTCGGTAAGGGAGGGGGTGCGACTCAGTAGTTTGTGGTGTACTGCGAAGCCAGTCCGCAGGAAGGGTATGTTCTTCATGACTCTCTCACCAGGTTCTACCTTATACAGTATATCCTATATCCTTGAGACTATGCCATCTTCGTCCTGGAACCTAGTCTCTTGTAGGGATGCTACACTGATGTTCTTGTCGCTCAGGACTTCAAGTGTATGTTTAAGTTTCCCAATTTTATTCAAGGAGTTTATATTGATCGTGATGTTCCTTTTATGGTTTCTGTTAGTTCCAACTGGGTCATATGAAGGTGTAGGTCCCCTAGAATCCGACGACTTACATAACCCGTTACTACCGGTTACTACCCGGGGTCCTATCTTTATAAAATTTTTACTTAATGTTGGACACAGTTGGACATAGTTGATACCTATCAAGGTTGATAGCCTTGAAGTCCCCAGCACTAATCGGTTATTATTATTATTATTATTATTATTATTATTATTATTATTATTATTATTATTATTATTATTATTATTATTATTTTCGTTTCAGCCATCTATGGGCTGCGATTACGCAACTTCCATTGCTTTCTCAAGTTCTTTCTCCTTCCTCTTTCACCAGTTTTCTTTCATCCGTTGGCTTGCTCGTGCTCGTTCTTCTGCCGAGAATACTCTATTCTTCCTCGTTTTCTCATCAGCTAGGTCCTTCACCTCCGCAACTCTTTGCCTGAAGATTTTTATATTTGTTATATCTTCTGCCGTGATCCCACATTTTTCTAAATCTCGGTGGACTTCTTTTACCCATGGGACTTGTGCCTTCCTGTTCTCCTGGAAGGTGAGGATCCCGTTGGCGAGTCTCTCCTTCCCATCCTTTTAATATGTCCGTAGAATGTCAATATCCTCTTTTTCATTGTGGTGGTGATGTTTTCAAATTGTTGGTATAGTTCTGGGTTTGGTCTCATGCGAAACGTAAACTTGTCTAAAGATTTTCTGGGGCCAAGAATCTTTCTTAGGAACCTCCTTTCTTTCTTTTCCAAATCTGAGAGTCCCTTCGTGGCTATTGTCTCGGCTGCGTATAAACATTCAGGTTTGACTATCGTGCTGTAGTGCTTGAATTTGGCCTGATATGAGAGTGACTTAGATTTGTAGGTGTCCTGACATAATCCAAATGCAGTTTTCATCTTTATTATTATTATTATTATTATTATTATTATTATTATTATTATTATTATTATTATTATTATTATTATTATTATTCGGTTAAGAAGCCTGACATGGAGATCAGCGTCACCTTTACCATTTAAGAAATTACAGAATCATTATCATCAATAAAGACATCCATAAATGAGTACATCGTTACAAACGAAAAATAAGGATTTCTTTTTCTTTTTCAGCTATAAAGAGGATGGGTCGTTTTAATGCCTATCAAATTCTGAAAAATGTAACGTTTTATTTACTTACCGATATGAATTGATACTTCCAGGGACCGGAAGGTAATTCCATACATAAAGCCAACAAATTATACCCTAAGAGTGGCGTACGACTAAATCGTGAGTATCAACAGACTGCCGAGAAGTGTTTCTTATCAGAGATCGAGAATCTGAACTACAAAAAAGGAACAGCAGTCAGAGTAGTCAATGATTGGGTGAAAAAGAAGACAGCTGGAAAGATCATCAATTTTCCAGGTAATTATAATACGCTACTGTGAATTCTATCATCATGAACGCCACATAATATGATCAAAACCAGTTTATATAGAAATATTAATTGAATGAATATACAATAACTGAGCGGAGTGGTCAGGCGTGTTAACGCGCTGAGGCTATTGAGCCAAACTCTGCATTAAGGCGCGTCCAGACTTCCAAGAGAATCTCGAAACGTAACCGCGTCGCGCTCCTGTCCTAACGATACAAGTAAATTTTTAGTCGCGTAACCTTAACCCGCAACGTGAACGATGCGGAACGAAGTTCGCTGCGTTCCACTGCTTGTCGGTTTTTCCGCGTCATATAACACAGCTGCGCGCGCCGAAGTTACAGGAAGCTTGGGCGTACACAGAACCTCGGCGTGCAACACGCATTCGCCTCTCTCGGTTCGATCAGTAAACACGAAGTGGACCGAACAGAACACGTGAATTTTATTGAAATGTACAGACGTAAGGGAATTCTGTGGCTAGCTGGCCATCCCAAGCACTTCAACAAAAGTTTAAACAATGGTGCTTGGGAGGAGCTGGCCTTAGATCTTAACACAACGGTTGCCGGATATTTGCGGTCACTGAGATAAACTTGTGTCCCCTCACAGAAATTTCTCAGCAGTTACAGGAGATTTGCGGTCACTGCAGCAGGGGCTGGGTCTCATTAACTTAACCTCTGGATCCCCTCGCTAACCTGCCTGAGCTCTTGCTCGCTTGTTCTAGATTATCATTCTGGATAATGTGTGATTGGAATGAGGATTTTAAAACATAATTTACTGCCGACCAAATTATTATATGTACTACAGTTTGGAGGTTGTTCATTAAATAACCAATAGGCCTACAGGCAATCCAATGACGTCATCATTTTCCTCGCTTCATTTTAAGTTTCGTTTTATGTTATATATTGAATTTGTAATTATATTAATATTTTCTATCGCAGGTTCAAAGAAAGAAAGTACCCGTTTTTAAATGTTTCAACCATGCGTCAACTTCAAAACATTGTTACTCAAAAATCCGTTATCTGATGTAATCCAACATTCAACACAATATACTGTACATAGGGATGTTTTATACTTTGTTTATAAATCGCAGAATTGTATGTTTTCAAAAACATGACATGAGCTGTTCTTTTCCTTCAGTCACACCCAGGTAACGATTTCATGTTGACTTTCCCTATAATTTACCTACATACAACCATTGTGATGCACACAATGATGGCTGAAGGTATCAGTCTCTAAATAATGCGTTCGAGATAAAAATGTTGCTTTCGAAGTGAGCGAGCAGGAGCCAAGGCAGGTTAGCGGGGATACGCAAGATTAAGCTAATGAGGCCTACCCACTGCTGCATTGACCGCAAACTTCCTGTGACTGGTCGGGAATTTCAGTGAGTGGCCACAAGTCTATCTCGGTGACCGCAAATGTCCGTGATTTTGTGGTGACTGCAAATGCCCGTTACCCCAAATGTCCAGACACCATACAATGGCCGAGGAATGCCAGAAGAAAATGACGACCTTGTTTTCGTCACTCCGTGCGACAAAGGAAAAATAAAGAAGAGCACGCGAACAGGTTCAGCTGTGTATAAATAAAACTTTAGGTATAAAACATGGCATCAGATATTCTGGTAAAAAATTTATAGTGCCTATGAACTGTCTGAAATATTATGTCAGCCAGCAAATTTGCACCACCATGTGCATATGACTGAGTTTGCGTCTCGGTTTGTTTGCATAATGCAAATAAATATAGGCTGCTGCAGCTATATCCATGATTGAAAGCTGTTCTACTGTATCAACTTGTGAAAATATGAATTTATAATTCCACCTTTACAATACAGTATTGTACTTTGACAATACGGGCTCTAATATGAAGTTTATAACGTGCAATGTTCTACTGTAGCTGAACTGGCGGAACGCTACCAGGTTACGCGTTACGAGTTGCAGGGTGCAGTGTGCGGTGGAAAAGTTTACCTTCCCACCCGCCTTTAGGGTGACGCGTATTTTCGAACCCCACCGTTGGCTGTCCTGAGAATGGTTTTCTGTGGTTTCCCGTTTCCACCTGCAGGTAAATGGCGGGAAAGTTCCTACTCACAGGCTAAAGCCGATTCCTTCCGCCTCCTTACCAAATTTACTTCACTAACATTCACTTAATTAGCTCCTCAACTGAGGTTGACGACAGGAAGGGCATCTGGCCGTAAAAACATGCCATATCATCTCATCTCTTCCCCGACCCTGTATTAGGAAACGGGAGTAATACGTAGACATACACACAGTATATATATGAGGGTTAGTCGGAAGTAAGTTTCCGAAATGGGTTGTAGGTGAAAGGTTAAAGACAGGTCAAGATAAAAATCCACAGTTCTATGCCTTCAGGCAGGCAACTCGATGTTGAAAACATCCTAGGAGTATGAGCAACGAATTTTAGGTAATAATTAATTAAAGTATGAGGGTATTTTCTTTATTTATTCCTAAAAATTACAATCCTTTCTTTAATCATCGTTATCCGGTCGATTAGATTAGCAAATTGGCTTTTCCTACCACCACGAGCGCTAATGTGAGACAATGCAGTGTTTCACTTAAGCACCACTACGAGCGCTAATGTGAGTCAATGCAGAAATTCACTTAAGCACCACTACGAGCGCTAATGTGAGTCGATGCAGTGTTTCATTTAAGCACCACTACGAGCGCTAATGTGAGTCAATGCAGAGATTCACTTAAGCACCACTACGAGCGCTAATGTGACTCAATGCAGAGATTCACTTAAGCACCACTACGAGCGCTAATGTGAGTCGATGCAGTGTTTCACTTAAGCACCACTACGAGCGCTAATGTGAATCAATGCAGAGATTCACTTAAGCAACACTACGAGCGCTAATGTGAGTCGATGCAGTGTTTCACTTAAGTACCACTATGAGCGCTAATGTGAGTCAATGCAAAGATTCGTTTAAACACCACTACGAGCGCTAATGTGAGTCAATGCAGAGATTCACTTAAGCACCACTACGTGCGCTAATGTGAGTCAATGCAGAGATTCACTTAAGCACCACTACGTGCGCTAATGTGAGTCAATGCAGAGATTCACTTAAGCACCGCTACGAGCGCTAATGTGAGTCAATGCATTGTTTCACTTAAGCACCACTACGTGCGCTAATGTGAGTCAATGCAGAGATTCGCTTATGCACCACTACGAGCGCTAATGTGAGTCAATTCAGAGATTCACTTAAGCACCACTACGAGCACTAATGTGAGTCAATGCAGAGATTCACTTAAGCACCACTACGAGCGCTAATGTGAGTCAATGCAGAGATTCACTTAAGCACCACTACGAGCGCTAATGTGAGTCGATGCAGTGTTTCACTTAAGCACCACTACGAGCGCTAATGTGAGTCAATGCAGAGATTCACTTAAACAACACTACGAGCGCTAATGTGGGTCGATGCAGTGTTTCACTTAAGTACCACTATGAGCGCTAATGTGAGTCAATGCAAAGATTCGTTTAAACACCACTACGAGCGCTAATGTGAGTCAATGCAGAGATTCACTTAAGCACCACTACGTGCGCTAATGTGAGTCAATGCAGAGATTCACTTAAGCATCACTACGAGCGCTAATGTGAGTCAATGCAGAGATTCACTTAAGCACCACTACGAGCACTAATGTGAGTCAATGCAGAGATTCACTTAAGCATCACTACGAGCGCTAATGTGAGTCAATGCAGAGAATCACTTTTAAAATTCATTTTTCAAAAAATTAAAAAACGCCTGAGGGTATTGAACCAAGGAACACATTAAACACAGAATTATATCAATAATTTGGTTATGATTTGAATCATAAAGAAAACGAGTAAAGAACAAGCTATTTTAGGCTCTTTTTCCGAAACTGCATATGGGCCGGAAGTGATTTTCGATATTTTTTATTTTTTTTTTTGCTTTGATAGAGCTATCCAAGACTCAGAATTTTGAACCTTTCCGTGACCTTTATCCCTTCAACTTTCGGCACATTTGAGTAATTTGTTTAATTTTACGTTTTTAGTGTTTGGGGACCTCTTTATTTCGACATCACTTCTATATTTTTCGTATAATATATTTTATTTCCAGGTGCATTCAACCCTCAGTTGCTCCTGTTGGCACTAAGTGCGTTATACTTTAAAGGAAGTTGGAAACATCCTTTCAGAGAAAGCACCATCACATCAAGGAAATTCTACGTTAACAAAACGCAAGCTGTAAATGTACAAATGATGTCTCTAATAACTACGTTCATGTATTCAGAAAATAACGATTATCAAATTCTCCAGATGGCGTATAAGGTAAGTTAGTTTTCAACAGCAAATACAGTACTTGTCTGCAGTGATGGAACCTTCTTCCTAAAAGTATCAGTGGGTTAAGTGCGGTGTTGTTTGGAGATATTTTATGCACCAATAACAATTCTGTGTAAAGTTGACTTTGCTACTCATAACCATTCTACCGTATTGTCACGGATGACCTGGTTTTTTGTTTGATTTGTTTTTTGTGTGGTTTTCGCTATTCTTTCTTTGCATTTGTGGAAAGCACGTTGCATTTCGGAGTCCAGGGGACAGGTTTAGAACCTTTAAGCTTAGAATTGGCTAGGACGTTCACCAACGGCGCCTGAAATTCAGCCGCATGTGGAAGGAAACGTCTATAGAAGTTGACCATGCCCAGGAATCGGCAGAGGCCCTGGACAGTCTTCAGTAGAGGATATTTCAGGAGAGACTGGATTCTCTCTGGTGGAGGTTTTGTACCGTCCTTTGAGAGCCGATAGCCCAAGAAGGTTGCCTCACTTGCACCTAATACTCACTTGGATGGATTTATGACTACACCGTAATCAGCTAATCTCTGGAAAAGTACGTGGAGATGGTGCATATGCTCTTCAGCATCCCATGAAAACACCAGGATGTCGTCAATATACGGGTAACAGAAGTTTAAATCCCTAGTGACCTCATCCATAAAACGCTGGAAAGTTTGTCCAGCATTTCGTAACCCAAATGACATATGGGGAAATTCAAACAGCCCGAAAAGTGTCGTTATGGCTGTTTCGCAAATGTCACTGGGGTGAATCGGGATTTGTTGGTAGGCCTTGCGATCAGGTATTGTCCTTGCGTACAATGCCCGATAATCGCCACATGGACGCCATGAGTTGTCCCGCTTAGGTGCAAGGTGCAAGGGTGAGGACAAGGGACTATTAGAAGGTCTCGCTGTACCGCACCTTACCATGTCCTCGAATTCTTTCTTCGTTATCTGCACTTTTTGAGGTCCTAGACGACGAGGTCGACAACAGACCAGTGGGCCTTCGATTGTCCTAATGTGATGTACGGTATTGTGTTTAATACCACGTTGGATCCCAGATGGGCGAGTAATGGAGTGAAAGTCAGCGAGCAACATGCTAAAAGGCGAGTCGGTGGATACTGCAGCAGTCTTTACGCTGGCCTGTTCGATAGAGGCTACAGATGCCTTAACGTGTAGGCCGGTGGTGCCGTTGAGGAGGCATCTGTTACGGCAGTCAGGGAGTAAGTTATAGTAAGCCAGAAAATCAGAACCAAGGATGGCTGTGCTAACATCAGCAATTATAAATTGCCATCGAAACTCACGACGTAAACCAAGGTTGAGGTTCATAGGAAGCCTACCATACGTCCTGATTGTACTACCGTTTGCAGCGCTCAGCTCATAACAAGAAGATTAGCAAGTGCTTCCCAGTAACGGTCAGATCCGGTGTCAATCAGAAATTTTGCTTTGGTATTCTGATCAAAAATAAACAGACGGCGACCCGATGTAGAACAGACAGTTACCGTCTTCACTGGCTGCTCGTTACGTTTTCCGGCTGCCAGGAACAGGGACTAGTACATTTTACAGCTTTATCTTGGAACTTTTTGTGGTACCAACAAAGCCGGCCCTGTGGCGTAAGGTAACGGTCGCGGCTTTTAGATCTCTTACTGTTACTCCTGCCTCGGAGCTGGTTACGGGCCAAGGCATCGACTTTACGTGTCAATTCCTCCATCTGGGCAGCTAAAGTGTTCGGCGCAGCTGTAGCATGTACGGCTAAGTGGCTATATGGTGGTGTGACAGTACGTGAAAGTTCCAAGATCATGTCAGCGAGCTCTGCTATATCAGCTAGAGGCATTAACTGGGCTGCTAGTGTAATATAGCCTGCAAGTGCTGTGGTAGTCGACGCATGAAAAGTTGTTTTAATATACTTTCGTCATGAAGTGAGCTACCGGATAATGACTTTAAGTGACGTAAAAACTGTGATGGTTTCCTGTCACCGAGTTCTTCGTCACCAAGAAGTTGTCGAACTCGTTTATCTTCGGATACGGAAAGAAGACGAACTAATTCAGATTTTAGTTTTTCGCAACGTCCTTTGGCAGGGGGGTTAATGACAATGTCTTCTACCTCGGCTATGACCTTGGTGTCAAGCTGTGAAATTACATTATCAAATTTAGTCTGGTCGGCCGTAATGCCTGCGAGCCTGAATTGAGTCTCAACCTGGGCAAACCAAACAGTTGGTCTGTCAAACCAAAATGGTAGTAGCTTTGCAGAGATTTTGGCAACTTGGCCAACGCTGCTAGACGTAGCAATGATATCAGCAGACTCATGCTCCTGGAACCGGGCTAGTAATGCTTCGTTCTGCTCTTCCAAAGGCTTCGTCAAAGCTATGTTGTTGGAGTTGGTTCTGTAAGTTGTTATTTTGTTCCTCTAAAGCTTTTAATCTATCCTCCGCCATAATCAAGATGGGTACACAACACAGGGGCAAAGAAAATAAGAATTCTGTAAATACCGGACAAGATGGCAAAGAAGTAGTCAGAGGTACGATGTGTAGTTGTGTTTGTAAGTGAATGAAGACGTGTGAGGATGAGCAACACAAGCACAAATTTACAAATAGCTTGACACAATCTTATAGGTTAGAAGGAAACTAAACATTATGCAGTTAGGCCTAGCATATGATACGAGATTCACAAACATATAAACTATGATAAGTTAACAAAATAATCTTGCAGAGATTATACATTGATTTTGGTTATATATGAAAATATTAAACATAAACCATGGGTTCCAATTTCATATTAAGTCTTGAGTCCATATAATGCAATTGTATGTTATACCTGTAATGTAACAACGTAGAAACCACTCAAAGGCACGATTACGTTTTATATATATAGTACAACAATTCAATCAGTTGTAATGCATGAGAAGTAGGCTATTCTGAAGTAATTTTACTTGTTTGAACAGCAAATAAGGTAGGCCTATAATGTGGAGTAGTCTATATCTCGGGCCTTAATTAGCAAAAAGAAAAGAAAATTGCACAAAAGATTGCTGGATTACGTACATCAATTTAACACCAAGATTGTAACTGTGGTTAGAAAACTAGATACTGTCCATTGTATAGATTTCTTTGTGATGTTCGTACAACTTCACAACGAATTACTGTCGTGCATAATTTTGCAACATTCCGGAACAAGTATAACGTAGGTTAAATACATACAAGTTTTTAGATGAAATGTTGCGTTCTCGAAGAGTAGCAGTTGCCGCGTGTGGACTGAAGCGATGAGTATCGCCGACGACCGTTAGGATTCTGGCGACTGTTTTTTGTCGTTTGTCGAATTGGTTTCATACTCGGAAGACGTGGTAGTTCCAATGTAGTAAACAGTCTAACGCCTCTTTGAAATAAACTATGATAACATACCGTAATCTGTGGTGAAGCACGTGGTCCAAGATAGGTTATGGTATGAACGTGTTCTCTATACACGGGGTCACCATTTATGGAGTCTTGGTTGTAGGCGGCTCCACATCGTTTCCATAAATAGATCAGCCCTCATGGATAACAGGTTTATTTACACAGACACCACGTACAGTTTTACACTTTTGCATATAAAATACATTGCGATACGTTGAATACCGAGACACAAAGAGACGTGATGCTCATGCTCATACGTACTCGACGCCGCCGAATGACGCTAGTTCAAGAAGCTACCCCTGATGCAATGTTGCATCGTGCACAAGGGTGCGTTCTGTATGTGAGGCGATTTCATTCTTCCCGATGCCGCCAAAAATGATCATTCGAACCTGCGGCCATCATCTTCAGCAACTGCTACTGTTTCCTACTCTGGTGTGAAGACAAAGTTGGACTTCACAGTGACAGCAGGATTGTAGGTTTCGCTGTTGCTCCCGCGTTAGTAAGAACAGACCTTTATGCTGCCTATAGTTACGAAATCTCGTCGTACTGCTGGTGTATAGGGTCAAGAACGGGAAGATCTGTTAAGCCACTAACTGTGTCCACAAATGATAATCATGGACGTGTCCTCAATCAGGTTTTGGAGTCACCAAAACAAAGTCTTCGACGAATGTCATTGAAATTGAACATTAGCAAAACATCGCTCCAGCGATTGTTTAAAGACACATATGGATTTTTGTGCCGATTACAGGTTGGAATACTATTGACGGAGCAGGATGTGCAAACCAGAGTTGTGTTTTCTACAAGGCTTTTGATCATGGTGTACGAGGATCCAGTTTTCTTGTTCAATGTCTGGTTCTCCGACGATAGTCACATTTCAATCAGTCAATCAATCAATCAATCAATCAATCAATCAATCAACCAATCAATTAATCACTACTGATCTGCATTTGGGGCAGTCACGCAGGTGGCAGATTCCTTATCTGTTGTTTTCCTAGCGTTTAATTAAATGATTTCAAATAAATTAGAAATGTATCGACCATCTCCCTTGGTAAGTTATTCCAATCCCTAACTCCCCTTCCTACAAACGAATATTTGTCCCAATTTGTCCTCTTGAATTCCAACTTTATCTTTATGTTGTGATCTTTCCTACTCAAATTAATCTTTCCTACTTAAATGTATTCGTCCAGTGATGTCGTTCCACACCATCTCGCCACTGACAGCTCGGAACATACCACTTAGTCGAGCAGCTCGTCTCCTATCTCCCAAGTCTTCCCAGGAAAAATTTCGCAACGTTTTTGTTGGAAATCACCCAGAATAAATCGAGCTGCTTTGGATTTCTCCAGTTCTTGAATCAAGTAATCCTGTTGAAGGTCCAGTTCACTGGAACCATACTCTAGTTGGGGGTCTTACCAAAGATTTATATGCCCTCTCTTTTACACTCTTACTACAACCCATAAATACCCTCATAACTATGTGCAGAGATTTATGCCCTTTATTTGCAATCATACTTATGTGATTACCTCAATGGAGATCTTTCCATACATTAACACCTAGCTACTTACAACGATCCCCTAAAGTAACTTTCACCCCCCATCAATGCAGTCATTAAAACTGAGAGGACCTTTCCTATTTGTGACACTCAAAACCCGACTTTTAACCCCGTTTATCATCATACCATTGCCTACTGTCCATCTCACAACATTATCAAGGTCGTTGTGCAGTTGCTCACAATCGTGTAACTTATTTATTACTCTGTACATAATAACATCATCTGCAAACAGCCTTATCTCTGATTCCAATTCTTTACCAGTAATACTACCTTGGAGAATTCCCCTCTTAATTATTACAGGACCAGATAAAGCTTCGCCTACTCTAATTCTCCGAGTTCTATTTTCTAGAAATATAGCCACCCATTCACTCACTCTTTTATCTAGTCCAGTTTCACTTATTTTTGCCAGTAGTCTCCCATGAAACATGTCTAATATAATCAGAAAGAATGCTTTCGCAAAGATTACATAACATAACATAACATAACATAACATACATATCTTTATTGCCCACCCTAGGGTACACCATCGGCTTACAGGCAATAAAGACAGACAGAGCGAAACAAAGGAAAACAAGCAATAATAGCAACTACATCTCTCTTAAAACTACTTAACTACATTTACTACTTCTACATCTACTCAGTATCATCCCACACGTACGCGGATAGCCAGCACACATGCAGGACGATACCGCACTACTAACTACCCAAAGCCCAACCCCTGACTACCACCTAAAAAAAAATTTTAAATAATTAATTAGACTGGTCGCTGCAACAGCCCTGGCATGGAACACACGCCCACCAACCCGTCTACAGCAGCCACCACCCTTGCCACGTGAGAACTGGTATCGTATCTCACCGATCCTCGCTGACAAACACTGTGTTCCTTTCCTTATCATGTGTTACAAGCCACCCTGGCTGAAACCAGACCCAACAGGTGGCCTGCAACACACTTCCGCTATGTACGTCACACATACTCTTGTCCATTGTCAGCACACTACCATCCCTATCCTTTTCATTTCCGTGCAGACATGCTCAAGTCTAACTTCTTTGGAGTGGGGTCAAGTCCCCCACCCCTCCCTCTTCCCTTGATACATCACCCTCACCTCTCACGCACTACTCCCGCTATCTACATCTCACCTTATAAAACTTAAGACTTAAACATCAGCTAACAACCATTTAAAATCCCTCATCAACGCACCTAAAACAATTAACACTTTTTTTTTACACAGACAAACTTGTTTCATTCGAAGTCCATTAGTTCACTCAGTCTTCTCCACCTACCGCACCACACTTCATATATCAAACCGACTCACCTTATTAAGCTTCAGACTTAAACATCAACTAACAATCATTTTATATCGCACTTAAAACAATTTGACTTTTTTTTAACATTTCACTTATACACAAACAAACAGTTTCCATTCCAAATCCATTAGTTCACTCCGACTTCTCAGTCTACAACACCTCAATTACATCAAACTGTTAGATCCCATTTCTTCCATCCTATTAAACTTAATACATAAACATCAAGAATCCCTCAATTTTACACCCCTCATCAAGGCATCTACACCTTTTAAATTTTTTAAATTTTTTTTTCATATGACCTACTTTCATAATTTCCATACTGCCAACATTTTCTCCTTAACTACATTCCCACTTAATCTATCACAATTCTATCACATATACCTTCTTTATACTCCCTCCTCACACAAATACACTTAAACAATCCATTTTTTTCACTCCTCATTTACACACCAACAGACAGTACTCCATTCCAAGTCCATTAGTTCACTCTGTCAACTCGCTTTTTTTTTATTTTTTTTTACTTCCACCAAAGCTTTAGACTACCCTCAAACCTACTCAACCTCCCCTTTTCTCAACGCTTACCTAATTTTTTCAGGCTTTCCCTTTGCCCCAGGCGGATCACCTTTCCACAGGGCAAGGTGTTCTCCCCCTTTCCCCTAACACTACAGCCCCCTCTTCTGATATCATGATTACCATGATACCCTTCCCGCATTTGCTCAGGGCGGATATCCATTCCTCTGAGCAGAATGCCTTCCCCCTTTCTCCCTCAGCACGAACCACATTATCTGCACAACCCCTGTTACTCCCTCAATTTCTTTATAAATATTGCTCTGGCCACATTCAAGAATTTCGCTATATTCGTTCCTTTCTCCCACTCTCTACATAACCAAGATGTTATCTTATAGCTTTCCCCTACCATATGCAGCTCCTTCTTACTTAGTAGTTTGATCTTTATCTCCGCCAAAGGTCGGCATTGATTAAAATATGCAGGTCCTCCCACTTCTCTCCACATAACACACATCTATCCCTATTCTCACTACCTACCCACCCCCTATTCCTCGGAAGACCCAATACCCACCAATACAAACCTCTCTTATCCCTTCTACCCTCAAACTCCGTTTTCGGGTTTATTACTTCCACCAATTTATTTAATACTGATAAAGAGACTCTCTCTCTACATTCCCCTATTAAGCTCTGTCTTTCAATATCTAGTAGTCTTCCCTTTATCCTTTCCCATACCCATTTATTCCTACCATCCCCCCAGACCTCTCCATATACCCCCAATCCAATCTTTTGTAACCATTTTTTGCACTTATTCACCCAGTAACCTTCATTCGTCATACCTTTCTGAAAATTAAACGTTTCTTGTACTAACGCCCCACCCTTCCCTTCCTCCAATCTAATCCAGTACTTGAACACCCTCTTAGCTATTTCAACCTCTATCGATTCTTTACAGACTAATCTGGCCCCGGCGTTGGCTGTACAATTCGGTAGGTCCATCATGATCTTGCTAAATTTCGCCACCAACTGGTTTAGTTCACTCCTGTCTTCCTCCATTTCCCATACTTCAACCCCAAATAGCATTTTGCCCATTACCAGTGATTTAAACACCGTTTTCTGAATTTTGTATTTAACGTCTGGAAATTTCTTTTCTGATACTCCTACTGCCGCAAGCGCTCCTCTTCCTTTAAGTTTTGCCTTCTTACACTGATTTTTCCAAGAAGCATTCTTACTAATTATTACACCTAGGTACTCAATTTTTCCTCCTGTTTTAATTTCTTCCTGCTCCAGCCTCCAGACTTCCTTATTCATTTTCCCACCCCTTTTCCTACACACCATTATCTGAGTCTTTCTTACATTTACTCTGAGAGACCATTTCCTAGTATATTCAACTACCTTGTCCAACCCTTTTTGCAACCCATTTGCCGTCAAAGCCACAATCAATAGGTCATCCGCGAATAGCAACTCCGGAACCTCCATTTTCCCTACCCAAGGGCATTGCCATGCGTCTCCACCATGACCCTCTAAAATATTATTTATAAATATTATAAATAATATCGGGGATAGCTTACATCCCTGTCTCACCCCGCTTTTCGATTCAAAACACTTACCCAACCTTCCATTCTGCAATTTAATCATCACAAACACTTCCTCATAAATAGTTTCAATTGCCACCCTCATTTTTTTCGACATTCCCACCTCCCCTAATCTCAAAAATAGCGCCTCCCTGCTGACCGTATCAAAGGCTTTTTCTAAGTCTATCGCTGCTATAAATAATTTACGCCCTGCTATACTCACATACTTTGTAATCAAAGTGTCCAGAATCCAAACATTATCAACTGTATTACATCCTTTCCTAAATCCAGTTTGGAACTCAGATATCCTACCGTACTGTTCCGCCCAATTTGTTATCCTATTCGCCAAAACCCCTGTGTACACCTTTGACAGCGAGTCTAGGAGTGTAATTCCTCTATAGTTGTTTGGATCACTACTAGCTCCTTTATTTTTATAAATAGGGCATAATACCCCCTTCCTCCATTCTCTAGGAAATTTCCCCGTTTCCAGCAACCTATTAAAGAATTTCACAATCCCTCTCAACATTAGTTCATTTGCCCCTACCTCTTTCCATACACTATTGGAAATACCATTCACACCTCCTGCAGCCTTGGGTCTAGCATTTTTTAATACTGTAATTACCTCCTGCCTTGTCATCACCCCATCCAATATTGTAATGCCTACTTCCAGTTCCCTTCCAATTTGTGACTTGTCTATTTCTCTACCCAATTTCCTCTCCCCTTCTAAAAGCCTTTTAAAATGCCTAACCCACTCGTTTTCTCCTATTTTATCCCCCTTCCCCTCCGGTTTCGTTCTTCTGATCTTGTTTATTGACTCCCAAATCCTCTCAAATTTCTTCTCTCTACAATATATATTTATTTTTTCAGCTTCCACCTCCTTCCATCCTCTTTTCTTCTCATCCAATACCTCCTTATATTCCCTTCTCAATTTACAATATTCCTTCCTTTTTTCTTGCACATCCTCCTTCCTAAACTCCGCTAGGGCTCTCATTACAACCTCACGTTTTCTCCTACAGTCTTCATCAAACCATCCATTCATTTTATTCTTTTTTCCCTCTACCCTTCTCCTCACTTTCTTCCCCACCCTCCATACAGGGAGTTCAATTAATTTTAGCACGTTATCCATATCATTCCCTTCTACCGCCCTTTCAATTCCTACCCTTAATATATCTCCCTCCTCTTTCAAATGCCGTCTTAATTTCTCTTTAGTATTATCATCCCATACATACTTCCATCCTCCATTCCTATACCTCTCCTTACTTTCCTCCATCTTTCCCTTCTCATCAGCGACCAACGTTCTCAATTTTATTTTGATAGGCATATGTTCTGTCAACCCATGTTCTAACACCTCAAAACTTATTATTCTCCTTAACGCTATCTCTGAGCTTATTCCTATGTCCACCACACTCCCTCCATTTGTTGTAATATACGTCAAATCTCCCACACTATCCCCCTTCATCCACCCATTTAAAATAAATAAATGTTCTAGAGCACATAACTCTAATAACCTTTCTCCATAACTATTTACAACATTATCCTTACTCTTCCTTTGCAGTACCCCGTCTACTTTTACTTCTTTCCCGTATACCGGTACTCTATTGCTCACTCTCGCATTCCAATCCCCCAATAAAATCATCCCATCTTCTACATACATTCCTTTAATTGTGTTTATTTCTTCAATCAGTTCGTCAAAAAAATGTTTATTTGCATACACTGAATCGCTCGGATGGTTATAAAGCAGTGCCAGACAAATTGCTTCCGCTGCCCCCTTCCCCATTTTTACTCTCAACCACACTACCCCTTCTACCCTAGTCTGTAACGTCTCCACCCATTCAGCTATCTCATTTCTTATTAAAACTACTATGCCCCCTGGGTTTCGGCCCCTCTTCCCTATTTTTTTTCCTTAACACGTTAACTACTCTATAACCGTCCCATGTAATTTCAACCCCCTTCCCTAACCACGTCTCTACTAGAGCAATAATCTCAAAATCATTCACTAAATCCACGATTTCCTTATTCCCTAACTTCCCCATCAACCCCTCAATATTCAGCATCCCTATCACCATATCTAGTTATTTATTTCCTCCCCCTCCCTCCCTATACTTCTGCATTTCACCACTTCCCCCCTTACTTCTCGTGATTCTTCCTTTTGGCTCCACCCCATCCCTCTCTTTCTTCTCACCCCCATCCTTCCCCTTTTCCGTGCCAGAGCCTTTTTTCCCACCCCATAGATCTTTTAAACTTAAGGATCTCGCCTTATTTAACGCCTGCTTTCTCTCCAGGTTTATTTCTGCATTATTCCTATTCGGGGAGGTTGAGTCACTACCCTGACTCCTTTCCCTTCCCGTCACCTCTTCACTACCTGTATCCACTTCACTTCGGTCTAGTGTCCTACTTGTTGATTCACTCCTTCCTGGGCTGTTCTGACTCACCAAGGACTCTGCTGACTTCGCTACCTGCCCGCTGACACCGCAGTCCCCTCTTCTCTCTTCCTTCTCCGTATTGATGTCGCCCTGCTCTCGATTTCTGCAACTCATTTCCTCCTCACATTTTTCCATCCTCAGCAGTTCCTCCTGTGTCCACGATCGCGACCAATTTCTGCCTGAAGTAACCAGACACCTTCCCACTATCTTGACTTGCAATCCCTGCGCTCTAGCACGCCACATATGCCGCTTATAGACATCCGACCGCATCCTGTCTTCTTTCTTTATCTCAGCCTTCAAATAAATGTTCGCTCCTTTCAAATTTCCAGCATTCCTCAGAAGTATATCAGCCATCAGGGTTGATATTAATCTTAACTTCACCGGCCTATGTCCCTTGTTCCTTCCCACTCTATATATATCATCTATATCAACTTCAGAAAATTTTATCTTCATTTTGTTCGAAACTATGTCCACCACTTTCAATACTAATTCCACTTTTGATTCTGTTCCTTCCTCAGGTACACCATACACAAACACATTTTTTCTTGCTGATTCGTTCCTCGCTAACCTCACTTCTCTCTTCATTGCTGTTAATTCCTCTTCCAGTACCACCACCTTCTTTTTCAAGCTCCCTACCTCATCTTCTATCTCCGCTAACTTGTCATATACACCTCCAATTTCGTCTTTTATAAAACTTTTTAAGTCCTTCATCTCCTTCATTTGGGTTGCTTGGTGTTCCTGCATCATTTCCTTAATTTCTTCTCCTTTGCTTGCTTCCTTCACCACTCTCTTGATTTCTTCAAGCTCCTCCCAGCCGAACGGTCCCTGGTTTGGACCCTCTTACCTCCTACCACCAGCAGCGTCGCAATAACCGTCGCACACAACATAATCTCCAACAGTCCTTTATAACCACTAATTTCTCTTCCTCTCTTAACTCCACCTTCCTTCCAACACTGCCTTGCACCATGCCATCTTCCAATTCTTAGCCTGTATTGCTGTATCGTTATTCCCATATTGCGCACCTCAGCTCATTCACACGTCCGCACTTCCCGATGTCTCGCTCGTGACTGCTCGCAAAGATTACATGCTATGCATGTCAAACTGACTGGCCTGTAATTTACAGCTTTATGTCTATCACACTTTCCTTTATACACAGGGGCTACTATTTCAACTCTTCATTCATTTGGTGCCAACGGCCGTAGCCGTGTTGAAACACCGGATCCCGTGGGATCTCCGAAGTTAAGCAACATTTGGCGTGGTCATTAGTTGGATGGGTTGCCACGCGCTGTTGGTGGGGGTAATGGAATGGAGGAGCGGAAAGGAACTGGCCACCCTACCGCACGTAAACTCCGGCTCAGGAACACCTCTGCGGAGGTTCGGACCTACCTTCGGGCAGAATAACCCTTACCTACCTACCTATTCATTTGGTATAGCTCCTTCGTGCAAAAAATAGTCGATTAAGTACTTTAGATATAGTACTATATCCCAACCCATTGTCTTTAGTATATCCCCCGATACATTATCAATTCCAGCTGTTTTTCTAGTGTTTAACTTTTGCATCTTATTGTAAATGTCATTGTTATCGTAGGTAAATTTGAATACTTCTTTAGTATTAGTCACCTCCTCTATCTGCATATTATCCTTGTAACCAACAATATTTACATACTGCTGACTGAATACTTCTGCCTTTCGAATATCCTCGCATACACACCCCTTGTTCATTAATGATTCCTGGAATGTCCTTCTTGGAACCTGTTTCTGCCTTCAAGTACCTATACATAATCTTCCATTTTTCTCTAAAAATTGTATGACCGTCAATTATGCTTGCCATCATGTTATCCTTAACTGACTTCTTTGGTAGATTCAATTTTCTATTAAGTTCCGTCAATTTCCCCTTACTTCCACAGCTATTTCTAACTACATTTATTTCCAACCTGCACCTTCTTCTTGAGTCTCTTTACTTCTCTCTTATGATGTAGTGGACCTTTACCATTTCTTACCACTTTTAAAGGTACAAACCTGTTTTCACATTTCTCAACAATTGCTTTGAACCCATCCCAGAGTCTGTTTACATTTTTTTTTTACCGTTTTCCACCGATCATAGTAACTATTTAAAAACACTCTCATGCCTATTTTAAGAGCCATATGGTACTGCCTAGTAGTCCTAATTTGAATACCTTCCTTTCTATCACATTTATTTTTAACTACGACAAAAACAGCTTTGTGATCACTAATACCATCTATTACTTCGGTTTCTCTACACAGCTCATCTCGTTTTATCAGCACCACATCCAGAATATTCTTCCCTCTAGTTGATTCCATCATTTTCTAAATCAGCTGCACTTCTCAGATTAACTTATTTGCCATTTGTTGGCCGTGCTTCCTGTCGTTCGTATTACCTTTCCAATTGGCATTTGGTAAACTGAGATCACCCGCTACAATCACGTTCCTTTCCACATCGTTTCCTACATAGCTCATTATCTTATCAAATAATTCCAAATCCGCGTCAGCGCTACGCTTTTTCGGTCTGTACACTCCAAAGACATCAAGTTGCCTATCGTCTTTAAAAATGAGCCTTATACCTAGAATTTCATATTTGTCATCTCTAACTTTTTCGTAGCTTACAAATTCTTCTTTCACCAGAAAGAATACTCCCTCTCCTACCATTCCTATCATGGCCATCTTGATATGCAGAAGCCTGCTACCAATAGTTGTGACGACACGCGTATAGTGCTCAGTGTCCGTCGTCGCGTGCAATTCCTATATTGCTGAGACGATACTTTTTCTCACAATGTGACAAAGGAAATGCAATAATAAGCCTATGAACACACAACATCGAAGAAACACTATCAAAAGAATGCATACAAATACACAAATATATGCACTCAAGGTAGTAACTTATATTACATGTAAAATTTTCGGCTGAAGGATACCCACCTGGACTGTACGCTGATGGTGACTAGGTGAATTGTTTTCTCTCAAAACAATGTCATTCTTTTATGATTATTAGAGTACATGATTTTGTTAATTATTTATGAATAACTGTCAAAAATGTATTTTACAAAATATCACAGATCTTGGTCACAACACTCATTAACTCAGCAGCACATACCCACACTTGTCACAGGTTTTTCAACTTTCATTATCAAAACGTTGAAAGAAACATCCCTGCGATTTCTCCTGTTTAAAAATGCATATTTGAATCATGTATCAAGGTCTCAGTTAACGTGTAACTCTCCACAACAATTTGAAAAGTAATATGTCACTAGGCAAACTGTTGCTGTCTCTAAAATGCCATTATATTAGACTTACATGAGCACATAGTCTTGAAGGTTAGTTCGTCGTTCTGTAAAGTATCTTCTCTCATTTCTTCTGGAGTTTTTCATTTGGCAGGTGTTGGTTGAGACATATATGACGGCTATCCAGGAAATATAATTGTCACAGGATCGTCAGTTAATTTTGGCTTTACCCTACGCACTGTTAAAACGGAACCGTCTGGTCTTTTTGCAGTATCAGCTCGAATTATGTGATATTTACTGCGATCAAAATTAGCTCGGTGTATAGCATGAATCCATTTAGCTCGCTTCTCCTTATCACTAGGAAACGCCTCCTTATTTGAACGGTAATTTGATGTACATCCAGGCACACCACACGTTCGTCCCATTTTTTCAAAAAGGAGCATACACCACACCACGCATTATTATAATAATCATAATTAAATTATAAACTTTAGAATACTTTAGATAATTCATAATAGCTCAGAGAGTTCACCTAAACTATCACATAACCTAGCAATACATCCTAACACCAGGCTTCTGAAATTACAATGCTACAGTATTTAACACATACTATTGCTGGAAAAACATCTTTTACCGATGCGTTTTCATACAGTTATCACTTGGAAACACGAGCGAAAATCTCTGATCAAATAATAAAATAAAATAAAATAAAATAATAAAATCTCTAACCACCGCAAAAACAAGACTCGTACCTCCATACCAATGCACTAAACGGCTGACGTCATCACTATGGAACTGTCATGTGTAGCAGGCCGGAACTTCAAGTTGGCCGTGTTCCTTATTTCTACGATACACACTCAAGTTCCGTAAGAATATTCCTGCAACCATTATATCATTTCTCAGCCATGATTCAACTCCTATTACATTATCTGGTAAGTATCTATTAAATTACTTAATTCTATTCCTTTCTTTACACTACTTCTACAGTTCAGCAATAACATTTTTATGTCATCCCTGCTTGACTTCAAGATCCCTGTTCCCTTACCACCGCTCCCTAGACCACCCCGTTTCCCTGAATTTACCTCCGTATAAACCTTCTAAACAAATTTCCTAACTTATATGTACCACTGTAGTTTAAGTGAAGGCCATCTGAGCGCAGATCCTTACCTCCTACCCACCCATTAGGATCTAGAAATCTCACTCCCAGTTTCCCACATACCCACTCCATAGTCTCATTTAAATCTTCAATCACCTTCCAGTCAGTATCCCTCCTACACAGCATTCCAGAGTATTTACTTGGACTGTTTCATCAATCAACGATCAACCTGCTTTCTTGGCTCGAGAGGCCATATGTTAAAGGAGAAAGTGTTCAGCTGTACAGATCCATCCAGAACTGTAGGGAGGATCGTCTCGATTTACAGGAATCTGCAGCAACCCACATTTCAAAATCTGCGTGACCGTTATGAACACTGACTACAGCGCGATGGTGGACATTTTGATCATTTATAAATAACAGTTCCAATACTGTATGTTTCTCGAGTAATGTGGATTTTGGCGCAACTGTACAATACCAGAATAAAAGTCCCATAAATTCAATGAATATCGGTGTTAATGCATAATGAAAATTTAAGATCCAGGGCCAGTTACAAGCGGATCTGCAATGGACTGAATGAAGCCCCATCTAGCGGTGGAGATAGTAACTGTGTTGGTCGCACTCCTCTGGAGAAATGATTGTTGACTGACAGATAAAATGCTAGTGGAGTGGAGTGTTGCTGGAATGAAAGATGACAGGGAAAAGCGAAGTAACTGGAGGAAAACTTGTCTCGCCTCCACATTGTCCAGTACAAATCTCACATGGATTGACCGGGATTAATGCATAACACTTCTCAGAAACATCATCTACGCATTGTTGACTATATCTTAAAAATGTAACATTAGCCGTTTAGTTTCGTATAAAAGTATGCCTATGTGCAGAGAAACTGAAGCTTAAAAAACACTGAAGTTCGTAATGGTATGGCCCTATTAATGCTGTACAAATAAAAGAAAAATGTTTTAAAGAATGATTCCCATTGAGCTGCAAGTCTGAATATTTCTCACAATGATAAAATAACATAATTTTCAAAATTTCGATTTTTTCGTTTGATCGGTTCTAACACCGCTTAAAATTGTTAATGACGAGGTCTTATTAATGTATCCAAAAATACAAGATTTTAAAAATAATTCTCGTTGACTTAAAAGGTTGAAAATTTCACAAAATGTAAAGAAAACATCATTAATTCAGAAAAAATAATTTTCAAATGTTTGGTCCTTGATCAGTTATATCTTCCCTTAAGGCATCAGCCACCACAAGCACTACCATCAATTCTTGAGTATTTTAAATAAAACTTTATGCTTACAGGATTATTATACCCTGCTCGTGTTGCTGCCAAAGGCAAGAGACAATATCAGAAAACTGGAAGAGTCGCTTTCGAATATGAATTGGGATGCTTTAGTGGAAAGTCTGGAATTAAAACTCGTAAATGTGACTTTTCCGAAGTTCAAGATTGAGGAACGATATGAATTAGCAGAACACTTAAAGCAGGTGAGAGAATCTTGAAATTTTCTTTATATCGTTCCTTTTCTTCTTTTTCCACATTTTCTAATATTATTATTTACGAATTGTCCACTTAGGATCAAACCTACAGTTTCTTTCTTTTCTTTGTCTGAAGTTTCTTGATGCTCTCTGAAATTTTCTCCACATTTTTGTAGACTTCACTGTTCCGAAGTTTCTAGACGGTTTCAGTCTGAATTGGGCCCAAATTTTCCGTAGTATTTTTCTTTCTACGATCTCCAGCTTCTCCAACTTGTAATTCATCGACGCTGGCATACAGACATTCTGTTTTTACTACAGTATTGTAATACCTTATTTTGGCATTCCATGAGATGCATTTCTTGTTGTAGATGTTTTAGTTGTCTATAAGCTTTCTCCATTTTCAGCAAGGTTCCTTTAATTAGTTAAAGGTTTTATTAGACGCCGGGGTGCCGGTATGTTGTCTTATAGAATTCTTTAACGTGCTTTTAAAGACGCTCAAATGCCACTGATCTCAAAATGCCCAGATGAAACCAACTCCCGGGAACAGAAGAACAATAAAGAAACGACTACGTCATCAAAGTCCGCTACGGGGATATCTTTGTACTATCAGTTATAAACACATCGAGCGAATTAGCAGGCTTGACGTCTGTGCAGACAACTCACTTAGGAATGCAAAGCAGTTGGCGGATCGAGTTCGCAGAGTCTGGGTAGATCAGGCTCAGGACGAGAACTACTTTTGCGCAGACAGGTTTATTTTCCAAATATTAATGTTCTTTCATGGTATTTTCCTAGGGGCTACCTGGCCGAGGCGGTAAAGGCGTGCTCGGTTCGCCCGGAAGGCCGTGGGTTCGAATCCCCGTCAGGAAGTCGTAAAATTTTAGAAACGAGATTTCCACTTCCGGAGGTGCATATAGCCTTGAGGTTCACTCAGCCTACACCAAAAATTGAGTACCAGGTTAATTCTTGGGGGCAAAGGCGGCCGGGCGTAGAGCTAACCACTCTAGCCCATCACGTGCCGAGGTTACGAATGGTGGAAGCCTTTACCTTCCACTCCTCCAGGGGCCTTCATGGCCTGTACGGAGGTGACTTTGCTTTGCTTTGCATGGTACTTTCCTCTTTGCCATGGGCCGAGCAGTCCTTACGGTAGTTTCCCATTATTTCCTATGTTCATACCAGGCAAATTCCCGTCTTCGTAGCGTACGGTTAGCATCATTAGCTGTCATCCTCAGGGGCCCGGATTTCATTTCCGGTACTGCGAGAATTTAAGAATGGCAGAAGAGCTGGTATATGGTTAAAATGGTACATGCAGCTCACCTCCACTGGGGGTGGGGTTGCCTCAGAGGAGCTGCACCGCGCCAGAACGAGAACACGAATTTACTTACTAGGCAAATAAGGGGGATATACATGAATTAAGGCCACGGAAACTACCTTCCTAGTCCTAGCACTTTCCTACCATATCGTTGCCGGAAATATACCTGAGCGCGACTTTAATATAAATTAGCAAATCGCATTTGAATAAAAGTCTGAAGTTCTTGATTTTAGCGTTAGTTCCTTCAGATCTCACCCATTCAGCAATTAGGGTGTTCTAATCGAATGAAGTCTCACAGTCTTTTTTTAAGCCTAGCTGTTAACTGGCAGTAGTATCAAGCCCATGGCAGAGAGGAAAATACCACGAAAGAACATTAATATTTGGAAAATAAACCTGTCTGCGCAAAAGTAATTCTCATCCTGAGCCAGATCTTCCCAGACATTGCGAACTCGATCCACCAACTGCTTTGCATTCCTGAGTGAGTTGTCTGCACAGACATCAAGCCTGCTAATTCGCTCGATGTGTGTATAACTGATAGTTTAAAGACATCACCGTAGTGGACTTTGATGACGTAGTCGTTTATTTATTGTTCTTCTGTTACCGGGAGTTGGTTTGACTAGTGGCATTTGAGCGTCTTTAAATGCACGTTCCGCCTGTTGCCATTTCTTTATGGATGCAGTATTTTTGTATCCGTCTCTTGGCACAGGCCAGAGCAAAGTGTAGCTTCCACCAAAGTCCCAGTCTCATCCGTGGCTGTGACAATATGGAAGCTGCTGGGAGTATGGGTGGTGCTGAGTAATGACATTTGGAGCACAACTAGTGTCGAGTGTTATGAAAGGTGTTGCTCATAGGATCAGTCATGCTGCAGTAGCACCCTCTGGCCCAGTGAGGAAAGCAATGGCAAACTTCTTCACTCCTCATCTTGCCTAGTACGCCTCATCTGGGCTCTGCCATTGGTTTTTTGCAGTTTCCCTATAACTGCATAGCCATTCGTGGTGCTATTTGAGGATCCAACCAGCCTCTGGGCTGATGACCTAACAGACAAATGCACGTTAAATAATTCTATAAAACAACATACCGGCACCCGGCGTCTAATAAAACCTTTTAGTAATCAAAGGAACCTTACTCGAAAATGACGTTCCAGTCAGGTGATTTTGGAAGCCAGTCTAAAGCTGTTATCTTCGACTTCTCAGCAACCACTCCTGAACGACTTTGGTTATCCTGCTGGAAAGAGAAACGTTGGGGATAACATTCGGGGATGAAAGAAAGCAACGCGTTTTCCGAAGCGTACCGTCTAACATAACGTGGGTTATATCTGGTACAGGATCACGATGCACTCTGACAAGGGTCCGCCTGTCAGTTGAGATGCATGTCTTGTCGGAAAAGATGACATTCTCCCAGCCATTGACTAAGGTTTCACTGTCTATAAACATGCTCCTCTATAATGGCTTACTTCACAACGTCCCTCCAGCTACGAAAATTACGGCTCCTCAAACAGTTGATCTGTCTCTTGATTAGTTGTAGAGTGTCGGCCTCCTGTTCCTAAGACCTCGGGTTCAAACCCAACAGAGAGTCGTATTTTTGAAGGGGAGAGAAAATTAATAATTATAATTAATATTATAATAAAAGAATCCTTACCAAAATCCAAATAATATACATAATTTCAACTCCCATATGCCATTATTCACGCAATAGCTATGAGCAATGCGACATCTCCAATCCGATTAGATAAAGCTGTCAATAAGCCCGCATTATAAGATTTAACATTTTGATAATAAATAACTAAACAATAAGAAACAAGTCCTAATCCATCTCAACCTAATAGAATTCTAATTAAATTTGGTCTAATAATCAAAAATATTATTGACAATACAAACATTAATACTAAAATAATAAATCGATTGATAGTCAAATGCCCAATGTCGTACGATATTGACATGTAAAAGACTGACATATGGCGTTTTTCTGACAACATGAATTAAAAACTCAGATGTAGAGCACCAAAGAGAGATCCGGTAAAACATAATGTCGAAATTGGCCTGCAGGCAGCCTAGACAGTGTCAAATCAAAATCCTTGCATATGAAAACGTCCTCCGTGTCATTATTATAAAATCTAATAATTATACTTAACATTTTATGTGAACAAATAATAAACAAACCCACCTGGTGGCTATGAACGTAAAGATGTCAAGTCTTTATACAGTAGTTTCACACCGCGGTTAGCCTCTCCGAATCTCGTGAGGGCATATGAGTCTGTTCATGGTGATTCGTCGATCGGATGGACACGTTAAGCCTTGAGTAGACCCTTTGGTTCTATTCGACAAGAGGAGGCTATGTGCCCACATCGGGTTTTACCCTCTCCCTTCTTATTACAATATTTCACTTCACTCATTTCATTAACTCATCTGATTTTTCCGTCAGAAAAGGCATCCGGTTGTACAATTCGCTCATCTCACTTCATACTCGCTACACAAATAACTTCACGGAAGGTAGGGATGAATGTCCACATTTCGTAAAATGTTATTATTTTAAAATTTAGCGAATGTACGTCCGAGGGAGGAGCTTGAAATATAGTGTGAGGTGTGTGAGGTAGGCAGTACCTTCGTGTGCCCCTCGGCTTATACCAAATACAGTAGAGACAATACGCGACACTCAGCGAGATATCGAGGGACAGCTATTAGAGCTCTCTCTAGCGGGTTGACCTGAGAACTACTGATTCTGTCATAAGAGCACGTGTATTTGTGTGTGAAGTTTTTGGTGTTATTTATGCGTTTTCAGTGAGTTGACATAATTAAATAGTAGCGTGTGTCATTCCTTGATATCTCCTCTCAACATGAGGGGAAAGGTATGTGCTGTGTTTGGCTGCAGTAACCATGAAGTAGAGCAGAATGCGCGGTCTTTCTTCCGTTTCCCTCGTGACAAGAAATTGTAAGTAATATTGTGTTTTCATATAGATTCTTCCAGTGACAAAGAGATTTTTATAGTATTTCATAACCTTCTGACCTGCTCGACCCATATTTTAACTGGCTTAAAATATAATACGCATGTTTTATTGTATACTGCAGCAGTTAACCTTCAATACCAATGTGTTGTTGTAGGTGTGATCTGTGGGTTTGATTTAATTCAGGAAAATACATATGCATATGAGTGTAGCTGGTTGTGTTCCAAGTTACCCCATTTGGAATGCCGTAATGCGTTGTCAAGCACTGAAGAAAATATGAGTGATTTAAGAAATGTACATATTTTGTTGAAACAATATGATGATGCAAATTTGCTTTACCCTAATGTAATGGCATTATGGCAAGTAATGCTTATAGGGAAAGTTTGAATGTTTTTGAGGCTAAATTTATAGATTTTCTTTCTGTTAGTAGGCTTCAAGTTAAAGGGAAAATTGTCCAGCTCTTAAATGTAAATTCATTGAATCATGTGTGCAAGGGCGCCCATACCCGGAGGTAAGGTGGGGCCGCGGCCCCCCTCTAGCTCTCAGGGAAAGGCAAAAATCTAGAGTATTTACGTGTTTTCCTTTCAAGAAAATGATTTAAAAGTCAGTATTACGTAAAAGCGGTAGTACCGTCCACCACCAACAGGCAGCGGATACCGTGGGTTATTCTACCGCAGAATACAAATCGCCATTTATCTTCCAAAATATTAAAATTACTACGTACCCCCAGGTCTGGGCCCCCCTCTAGAAACTGTCATATGGGCGCCCATGCATGTGTGTAAGGAATGTGCAGATATTTTTGAGACAAGTGTTTTAATATGATGATACAATGCTTTTAAATAAGAAAAAAGAAAAATCTAGCCTTGAACGTTCAGACAGGAATTCTAAAGCTAAGAAGGTACCGTAATGCATAAATGAAAGATCAAGCCCTTTCTCAGCAGTCTATTTCACATCTAGATTATATGTCAAATTTCAGTCTTTGAATAATAACCTGTTAAATAATTCTTCATTCATTTATTCAGAATTGCTTTAGCAACTTTGAAGTTAATATCTTAGTAACACTTTCTTTCTAGACGTAATTTATTTATCCATTTCCGTATATACTGTAACGGTTCAAATCCCGTTACAAGATGATATCTGTATTTTTATTATTGTATGATTTTTTCTATATTTTATTATTATTATTATTATTATTATTATTATTATTATTATTATTATTATTATTATTATTATTATTATTATTATTATGTCAGTATTATTATTATGTTATCTGTGATATTGTTACTATTATTGTAATTATCCGTTTTATTCAATTCGATTTTGCAATTGCCTGTTGCTTGCAAGATTGTACTTAGATGTATGCATATATACGTATGTGTAGAATCACACTCAATACCTGTACAGTGAGAATTGTTGTATATATCAGAGATTGGAAGTGACGTTGTTATATTGCAATATTGTTGGCAATTCTGCCAAGTCATCGCCACTCCATGGCTACGTCATTGTATTTATTTAGAATATGCGCTCAGAGAGTCGACCGCCCGAGGGCTATTTCACCACTGTATGTAATATTTGTCGCGTAGGTGGGAGTATGTCATTGTTATTTCTGGAGATTACGTAGTTGTGTCAACCAACGTCTATATAAGGTGGATGCACATTGTAGCGTCAGTCATTAGTTATACGGATGCAGTACAGTGAAGAAGTCTACTAGATCAAGAGGCCTTGGTTGGTCAGAGAACGAGTGTGAACGAGAGATGGTGAAGACTCAGTGAGCCATTAATTATTGGTCATTGAGAGAGTGAGGACAAGGTTGGTCGCTCACTCAGTTGAAGACACGGACGCAAGGGCTTACCATGGAGTCAGAGAGGGCAACCCTGGACCTGCCAAGAGGTCATACCATATTGACTTACAAAGAAGTCAGATGATATGGAGAAGAAGCAGCCACAAGGATGTATCACCAAGTTAGGCGTGACACATCTACAGTAAACACCAGATCAAAGGAATACGTCGTAATTACACTAAAAGTGTTGAAGGTACAGTCAAGTGAATCAGTGAGGGAAATATTTTGTATAAATTGTTAAATGTCCGGTCAAGAAGAATTCAAATTCATGCCTAGTTTCTTTCAGTTGCAATGTCATAATTTCATATTCTCATCTGTTTTATCGCAACAAGACTCACTATTTTTTTGATATATTATTTAAAGAATATATATTGTTCTATCAAACGAATTCATAGTTTCATTTCATTGAAAGTAAAATATCTTAACCTCAAAATTAATGGGGAAACCGAACGCTAATCTCCTTTTCCCAGAACTTATATGGTATGTTGTCAACAGTAAGCTTATTACCCCACACCCTAGAGATGGTCAAGAGTCTCATTCTATTATTGCTGTACTGAGTGACAGCTGGCGCCCTTCAAATAACGTATGTGTAAGTAAGCAGGTAACAAGTAAGTGTGAGTACAAGGTCAGACGAGTGTGTATTTTATTTAATGAATGTTAATTTTCAGATTTTCCATTTTAAATGCAGATATTCAGATTTTGCAATATAAATGCAGTTTTAAATATATATATGTTTCAAAAGTTAGTCAGCGAGTCAGGAAAACCTCTCAATACATTTCCATTGATATTTGAATTTAGCGCGAATTCTCAGGTCAAGCCACTGGGAGCACCACTTGCGACTTGTCTCCCATTTTGACAAGGCTAAATCCGGAAGTGTCTCGTATTGTCTCTACTGTATTTGCTTATACCACCCGCCGTATCAAGCTTCAGGCAGTAGGTATGCGTGCGTAAGTTGTAAGAAAACGTTCTGAGTTTTACGCTTCTTTTAGAAGCGAACATTTTCACACAAGAAAATATTGTAATGCACGTCAGCAAAGCCCTAAATACTACCTGAGCTACAAACATCAATTTTTCATTTTTTTAATAGGACAATATGTTGATGTCACATGTATTCACGGCTCTGCCAATAACCGAGACGCTATGTACATAACGTCGCAGTGAGTTTCGAACTCGGAATCCTTGAGCGAGCACGCTACACGAGCCAACTGGACGTGAAACCATAAGTGTATTACTTGTGACAAATGCATCGTACACAATAATAGTAGGCAGTATGGAACTGCGCCCAAGCTTCAATAATGACCCTAGTCACCCTAGTGGCAGTGGAGGTGCGGCCATGGTTAGCGGTCAGGTAGGTTCCTCGCTCCTCCTTTTTACCGAATTATGTTGTGTCGACACATGTCAGTTTTAAGGGACTCGTTTCAAATCTTGCAGGTGACAAATATGAAACGCATGAATTCGTTATCAGAAACGCACCACAATCTAAGAGCAAGAATACTTGCATTCATTTGCTCATGTTCATGTACAGGGAATCAATTCAAGAAATAAAAAGTCACATGTAAACAAAACGATGTAAAATGGGATGTAAACACTATTGCGCGTTTCTGTGGTGGTTGGTAGTGTAGTGTGAATATGAAGACGAAAGTGTTGCGGCAAACACCCAGTCCCAGAGACAGAATCATCAATCAGACGCAATTAAATTCTCCGACCCGTCCGGGAACCAAACCGGGACCCTCTGAACCGAACCGAAGGCCTTGAAAGAAAGAAAAATCGATTACGGTGACGCGAACTTGGAACGCTTCATAGTGCGCGAGTGATACACACTTAAATGTAATGTAGAAAGTGTTTACTAGCATAGCTAGCATAGTATCTCAGTCAATAGTTGATATTTATGAAGTATTAATTTAATCCTTTATTTCCGAGTTGTATCATACTACACATTTTCTTCACCCTCCAGGACGACTATTGTCTTGGAATGTTGTCTGTTGGGTTTCCCATAGTACAGCTGCTTATCGGGACCGGGACAGCCTCTTATTCTCAACAGTACAGAAGCTATAGATCATTCCATGTTAAGAAAAGAGTATTGCTCTTACGGTCCTACAAGGAGTGAACACACACCCTCTGAGACACTCGTAATTCCTGGTGATTAAAGAATATTATACTGTACTTTCTACGGTATTATGAAAGACAGTAAAATATGAAAGACAGATAAAAAGGATGAGGCGTTTTTGCCCGTGAGTTATTAAAATAGCTACATAACGTTTCCTTTTTGATAAATATATTCGTAGGGAGGAAGCACAATGGCAGGAACAGCCATCGCTTCGTTGCTTTCCTTCATTTTCCTTCTTCTGTGCTGCTCCGGTACAAGCTCGTGTAGTCCCTCACTCTGTGAACATCCGACAGCTCACTTCTGTAGTGAAGTCATATGCAGTTTTTATTTGTTGCGTGTGATTTTTGGCCTTCATATCGGTGCAGAGGCCTACTTGTATTGCGTTGGGTGAGTGTTACGCGATCAGCCTGCGTGTGTGATTTCTTCCTTTTAACATTAATACAGTAATTTATTTGCGTTATGGCTCAGAACGGTACGATACGACAGCGCATTAGTACCCCGCGTTGCCTGCAGAAATGTATTAATTGCAATTAAATGCATCCCTCACACCTCGAGCCCATCAAAATTATTATTTGTCTATATCCTCCCTCCGATTTGCCTTACACTTCAATGCTGAGGTTTTTATGTGTGCCTTAGTTTACCTCTGATTCTGTACAAACCAAAAATAGCCCCTGTAAACGCCCCGTCCCCGTTAGTTCATAAAAATAATTTGCAATTTAGTTTCTTCCGCTTTTTATCTTGAACTTAAACACTGAATTTCACAAATTTATGTGCCGCCTTTTTCCCGTGATGGTGCCGAGCAGAGCCGTTCGATAAGGCAACCCTGTTGTCATAAGAGCAATACTGTTTTTTAACATGGAATGACCTATAGTGGTGGGAGACTGTCCGTCACTTCCCCTTAAACTGACCTTGGACTAACGACTTAACCATGGATGCAGTTCCGTATCTGCCATAATAGTGCGGCCCTAGCTTTCAGAAAAGATGCTGGATGGGGTAGTATTCAAAACATTTCGGGGCGGAAGAAGGGAGACAAACCAGCACCATAATCATATAACAGAACGCTTACCTTCACACCCCCTTTTCATAAAAACGCCCCTGTGGAAGACTTGCCGTAGGTATCAAAACCGCAAAATAAAGAGGAGGGGACTTTTTAAGACTGCTATTGTGCGGACCAGTATCATACCAAAGAAAAGAAAATCCCCAGCCTGTTTCCAGTCATTTGACCGCATCAGGAACGGAATGTACTTGGTTAGATTCTCGTCTTTTGTGCTCAAAGGAGCGCAATCACATCTCGCTGAAACTGGTTGACGTTTTATAGTACTTAAGGCTCGTTCCTGTAGATTTATAGCCGTGCTGAGGATATTTTATTCAGGTCAAAAGACTGGTGCTCCAACATCTCGTACAATTGAAACTACACTGTTTGCTACTACTACTACTACTACTACTACTACTACCACTAATAATTATAAAACAGTGACGATGGTGGTAATGTCCGGCTCCATGGCTAAATGGTTAGCGTGCTGGCCTTTGGTCACAGGGGTCCCGGGTTCGATTCCCCACAGGGTCGGAAATGTTGGTTAATTTCATTGGTTAATTTCTCTGACACGGGGACTGGGTGTATGTGTCGTCTTCGTCATCATTTCATCATCATCATGACGCGCAGGTCGCATAAGGGCGAAAGACCGGCACCTGGCAAGCCGAACATGTCCTCGGACACTCCCGGCACTAAAAGCCATACGCCATTTCCATTTCCATGGTGGTAATTACTGTTTTAAGAGGAAGCATAACTTGGCATGTACGTATCCTCCATTAACAAAAATCAGAGGTAAAATTAAAAATGTGCGACAATTTGTAGAATTAAGGTATCACCAAAATAAACGAGAGGGCCACTAAGGGGGTGAAAATGAAAGACTCCCAAGGCTTCGCAGAGGAAGGAAATGATATTTAACGATAAACTCGACTTTTACCCGTTAAATAAACAAAACTGTTAGTGCTGATAATATTTTAAGAAGAGGTGGGAATGTGCAACCATCCTCATAACTTAGCAGACAACGATATTTCACACTGAATGTTCCAAATAATATTGTGATCGAGATTGCAGCTTTACGAAGGGCGTACTGTATTGGTTTACACTTTATTTTTTCTTCCCAAATGAAGTACATTACACATCAGTTGTTACGTCCAACTTCTCAACATAATCTCCTTGTAACTGTATGCATTTTCGACATCGATGTGTCAGTCTCTCCAGACCTTCCTGAAACCATTTTTTCGGAGTGCTGCGTACCCACGCCTTGACAGCTGTATCCAGTTCTGCAAAACGGCTACCACACAGTGGTTTCTTCATGTTTCCGAACAGGTGATAATCACTTGGTGCCAAGTCGGGAGAATACGGTGGGTGTTGCAGCACTGTGAATCCCATTTGATCAATGGCACCGGTGGTCTTTCGGCTCATCACGAGTCACAAGCCTAGCCATGAAGTCGGCTGCATCTTGATCATGGCGTTGCAAAAGTTCTCTGCACACGTCCACACGCCTCTGCTTTTCGTCTGCAGGCGATAGTCTAGGCACCCACGTGGATGACACCTTCCCCAACCGTACGTGGCCGTGCACGATCCGTTGCAGGATGTTTCGGCTAATTCCCGTGGCTGCCTGCATTTCCATAAATGTGATGCATTTGTTTCCTTGGATGGCCTGTTCGACCCGAGCAATGTTGGCTGGTGTTGACACTGTCACATTCCTTCCAGAACTGGTTCCCTTCTCCACCGATGTACGCCATATTTTCCAACCTTCCACCCAGTCTTAAACTGTGTTCCGTGACGGCGCATGCTCTCCACAGACTGCCACCAAGCGCCGACGAATTTCTGCAGTGGTCACGCCTTCTTTCCGTAGGAACCAAGTCGTATAGCGCTATCCCTGACGGTTGATTTCCATTATGTCTGCTCCTACGCTGACAGTGTTGTTATGAAATGGCTATGACGAGTGCATTCGTTCGCCCCTGTGAGAGTGCTGCTACCAAACGTTGGAAAAAGACACTAGTTACATGTCACCACCTTCAAAAGTGAAATGTGAACCATACCCGAACGTATAAAAAATAAAGTGCAAAACAACATAGTACGCCTTTCCTAGTATTTCAATGTTTTATTCGTAAAAACTTTAACTATCGATGAATAGTTTATAAACGAAAGAATTGTAAGTTCTGATACACAAGATTTTAGTCACTAGAAAATGTTCAAAGTATCCCACTCGCTAACTACGCGGCTAAGTCCGTAGACAGAAAAATACAACAATATTTTTGCAGAGTATCGTAGACTTCCACTCTATAACTTCGGCTTATCATAGCAATGACAGTCACCAGCAGTCAACCATACAGGTTGAACTGTGGGACAAGACTGATTTGTCTCCCTTTTTGTTCTTCGGGGGGCCTCCGAAGCACGCTTCCCCCACATGGCAATCAACGCTATTCTACATTGCCTCCGATATGGTATTAGTTCTAAGAAGAAGAAGATAGCAGGGAGGAGTGAGAGTGTGATGCTACAGGAGTATCTGCCTGTCCCCATGTTCAGCATGTTACCAGGCCAGATATGGTGATGGGTGTCAATAGCGGTGTTACCGGGTAGTAAGGGTCAGGACAAAACCACATAGGCGGAAATAGAAAGATGCCTACATGTAAAACCTGACAGTTTTGTAAATAGTGCATACAAGGATGTGGTTCTGGAAAGAGCCAGGTAATTGCGTTAGTTGCAATCAATCAATCAATCAATACTGATCTGCATTTAGGGCAGTCGCCCAGGTGGCAGATTCCCTATCTGTTGCTTTCCTAGCCTTTTCCGAAATGATTTCAAAGAAATTGGAAATTTATTGAACATCTCCCTTGGTAAATTATTCCAATCCCTAACTCCCCTTCCTATAAATGAATATTTGCCCCAGTTTGCCCTCTTGAATTCCAACTTTATCTTCATATTGTGATCTTTCCTACTTTTATAAACGCCATTCAAACCTATTCGTCTACTAATGTCATTCCACGCCATCTCTCCGCTGACAGCTCGGAACATACCACTTAGTCGAGCAGCTCTTCTTCTTTCTCTCAATTTTTCCCAACCCAAACATTGCAACTTTTTTGTAACGCTACTCTTTTGTCGGAAATCACCCAGAACAAATCGAGCTGCTTTTCTTTGGATTTTTCCCAGTTCTTGAATCAGGTAATCCTGGTGAGGGTCCCATACACTGGAACCATACTCTAGTTGGGGTCTTACCAGAGACTTATATGCACTCTCCTTTACATCCTTACTACAACCCTTAAACACCCTCATAACCATGTGCAGAGATCGGTACCCTTTATTTACAATCCCATTTATGTGATTACCCCAGTGAAGATCTTTCCTTATATTAACACCTAGATACTTACAATGATCCCCAAAAGGAACTTTCACCCCATCAACGCAGTAATTAAAACTGAGAGGACTTTTCCTATTTGTGAAACTCACAACCTGACTTTTAGCCCCGTTTATCAACATACCATTGCCTGCTGTCCATCTCACAACATTTTCGAGGTCACGTTGCAGTTGCTCACAATCTTGTAACTTATTTATCACTCTATAGAGAATAACATCATCCGCAAAAAGCCTTACCTCCGATTCCACTCCTTTACTCATATCATTTATATATATAAGAAAACATAAAGGTCCGATAACACTGCCCTGAGGAACACCCCTCTCAACTATTACAGGGTCAGACAAAGCTTCACCTACTCTAACTCTCTGAGATCTATTTTCTAGAAATATAGCAACCCATTCAGTCACTCTTTTGTCTAGTCCAATTGCACTCATTTTTGCCAGTAGTCTCCCATGATCCACCCTATCAAATGCTTTAGACATGTCAATCACGATACAGTCCATCTGACCTCCAGAATCCAAGATATCTGCTATATCTTGCTGGAATCCTACAAGTTGAGCTTCAGTGGAATAACCTTTCCTAAAACCGAATTGCCTTCTATCGAACCAGTTATTAATTTCACAAACATGTCTAATATAATCAGAAAGAATGCCTTCCCAAAGCTTACATACAATGCATGTCAAACTTACTGGCCTGTAATTTTCAGCTTTAAGTCTATCACCCTTGCCTTTATACACAGGGGCTACTATAGCAACTCTCCATTCATCTGGTATAGCTCCTTCGACCAGATAGGTGAATAGGTGAATAGGTGAATAGGCGAATAGGTATCATGCACAAGTCACAAGCCTATTCCTCGCCAGTCCAGTTATTCAGTGGATCAGCCCTTCTGGGCACTGCTGTGACTAGCGCGGGACTTGCCGGTTGCCTAGCCATGTGGCAATAGTCACTAGAGCCTGTCGCACTGTCCGATTCCCTTGGGATCATATTTACAAAGTAAGTATTCTTCGCTTTAGTTCCCCTTGGGAACAGTGGCTACTATTATTCTTGAACAATGATGAACACTCTGAAGTGGGGTCACCCGATGGGTGCCTAGCGCAATTTTAACTGCATAATACCATACTGATTGCCTCTTCGAGGCTAGACTCTTGTATTTAGGAGGTCAGACACCTGCGTAGTGTACCTGTCCATATAATTTAACGAACCGGTAATTATCACTAGTTTTTGAACCTGATTTCAGGACGTCTAAGTCCCAGATATTGTTAGAACTGACGAGCTCATTATTGACCTCTTCTATTGTTTCGTTATTCATTAAGATTCTCTCTCTCAATTTTAAGAAAGGAAATAAATAAAATTTCCAAATTGGTTATGTTAAATTCTGCTGTAAGTAATTCCCTGTCCAACCATTCAACCCAGTCACTTACTATTCCTCTGTGAGCCACAGAAACCCCGGAATAATAATAATAATAATAATAATAATAATAATAATAATAATAATAATAATAATAATAATAAATTTTAGAATTCTATCATATTCTTACATATCATAATACACAAACAGTCACCGTACTCTAGTTACACGTGTCCATTATTGCCTCACTCTAATAAACAACTGTATCTCGATAGCCATTCGCTAGCACAGAATGTGCTGATTTTGTCCTCAGCCTGCTTTTCCTTGAGTTGAGACAGAATGTCCTAAGCTATGTGCCACACCTAGTGGTCTTAATATTTTATTCCTCAAATGGTGTTGTTATTCAGTTGATATCGATATCATTTGTCTGTTATTTGAATATGGTAACTGTTCTCTGTCTTGCACCGCCGTCTCGATCCTCCTATACTGCCTGCTCTATGCGAGATTTTTTGCGACTAGGCTGCGACAGAATTTCTGCGCTAGATGGCAGGCATAGACGCACAATGTTAAAAACTTATCTAATGACGACAGCCTACAAAACACTATGCAGTATGGTCATATATTCACTGAAGGTCGTAAATTACATCAGTAATATTAAATATCGGCAATATTACCTGTATGGAGTCACAGTTGGCCTCTTCATGCACAATTTAAAGATTATACTGGACGAAGGCTTGGAGTGGTACCGTACTCTTTGTGTTCTTGCCAACGCAATATCAGTTAACAGAGGTCTTACGAACTTGGTGAGGATAATATCACTAACAGTTTGCTGATGATCTTTGACCTCACACTGTAACAAAACACATTCTGAAAGAGAAGACGTGGCAAGTCCTCGTATTACGCTCGTACGTTTGAAGGACTTCGACAATAGGGCGCAGCAGCTTCAACGAGCTCCTGCAGATACTTCACCAGAGCAACAAAACAAGGTTTTGGTTATCGAACTCCTCCTCTGTCCTGATGCATAATCAGTAGTGATGGGCTAGCGACGGAATCGAGTAGAATCGAGTAATGTGCTCTTAGAATCGGTATTACTCGACTCCAGACTCGAGTCCAAGCATACTGGTTTCGCTATCTGTGGACATGCCTTAGAACTTAAATCTACTGTACTGGAGTGCACGGCATTCAGGGTCACCCACAGAATATTTTTGTGGTGTGGAGTGCAATATGTTTGCTGCTGATAATTGATGTTGTTCAGTCATCGGTCGTCAATAATTCGATTGTTATGATTATTATTATCATCATCATAGGCACTAAAGGTTGTGACTAACTAACAAACTGTCAGCTGTTTAGCTAGAACAGAATGACGTTCTGTCCGCTGATTTGCTGCGTGAACGTACGTCACATTCTGGACGCCTCATCTTAATACCCGACATTATATCTGCCGAAAGTATGATGTACATATAAACTGCTGTAATTCACCTGTTCCCCCGGACGATTGTAGGCTTTGGCGCGGTTAGCAATAGCCTATGGTTACAATAAATCTGTCATACTACCGATCATATTAGCACATCTACGCCCGTGTATATGCATAATGGCTACCGGTACATGAGATATAATTTACCAGTAGCGAAGCAATACAATGTGTGCAGAAATACCGTCTATAGTCTACAAATAGCACATGTTTAAAATACACTAATTACAACATACATACCGTGACAGGGATTTGAAATAATAATAATAATAATAATAATAATAATAATAATAATAATAATAATAATAATAATAATAATAATAATAATGTTATAACTTTTACGTCCAAGTACGTACATTTGTATGGTTTTCGGGGATGCCGAGGTACCGCATTTAGTCCCCCGGGAGATTTTTTACGTCCCAATAATTCTACCGACACTAGGTTGACGTATTTGAGCACCTTCAAATACTACCGGAATAAACCAGTATCGAACCGGCCAAGTTGGGCTATGAAAGCCAGATAAGCTATATTATCAATATTAGAATAGATGGCATATTCAGTGAAGTGTGTGCGAGACGCCGTAAACGGATATTTTCATATCTTATTATGCGTATTAAGTGGCATTATTATCGTTCTCAAGTAATTATCAAATTTAGGTTATTCCTTTTGCGCATTCATTCGGTTTTTTCATATCGTACCGCGCTATCGCAATCCCATAAACCCTCAGCGACCGCTTGTACGCATGCTTCATCCATCTACGAGCCGGCGAGTGAGCGAACGTGTGACGTCATGCTATCATCGAGCCTTCGCAAGCGAAGCGAGTCCGAGCCTGGACTCGAAAGAATCGAGTACCGCGATTCCAGGCATCACTCGCGCACATCACTAATAATCAGTTCCATTTAGCGGTGTCGAAGCTCTAGGCAGTGAAATATTGCTGACGCAAATGTCACATTCCATCCTCTCCTCAAAAACATGAACCAAGTACCGGTACCCGCAAATTAGGATTTGATTTCCTGTTTCTAGTTTGATTGGGATATTATCGTTTGGATATTTGAGGTTGTCCAAAATGTCTAAAAATGAAGACGTTTGTTTTGTGATTGTCCGTTACAAGTCTTATCACAAGGAATCCACTATCCTCCACGGCTTTAATCACCTTCTGAAAAAATCCACAGCCTGTTTCCAGTCATTCGACCGGGTCAGGAATGGAATGAATGCAGCCCCATCTAGCGGCGAGGATAGGAATTGTGCCGGCTGTCGAAGCCTGTCGCACTCCTCTGGAGCAATGATTAATGACTGACAGATGAAATGAAATGATACTGGAGAGTGTTGCTGGAATGAAAGATGACAGGGAAAACCGGAGTACCCGGAGAAAAACTGTCGCACAGCCGCTTTGTCCAGCACAAATCTCACATGGAGTGACCGGGATTTGAACCACGGAACCCAGCGGTGAGACGCCGACGCGCTGCCGCGTGAATCACGGAGGCTCCATCACCTTCTGAAATAAGGTGTAAAGGCACAGATGAGAGAGTAATCTGAGGATATCCAATTACTTCCATTATTAGGTCCTTGACTAGATAAAGCCGACAGCCGCTTTTCTCTTAATTCCCTTCTAGAAGGTATTTCATGGAGTGGTATATTTTGTGGCTGCGAACCACCTTGCCGAGATTGGCAAAATGGTACACAACAGTTGAATATTTCGAGGAAAGTATCTGAAGTTTCAGTTCTACAAAAAAATATGCCTTGCACAAACGGAAAGGAACAAGTACACGTTAAAGTCACTTTTGAAATATCTTCAAGCATAACATGATTAATGCATTTCACAGTTCTATATAAAATACCTCTTGTACGAACGGAAGTGACCAGACACGTTTACTCATTGTACGAAAAACTCAGCTTTTCACACACATTCATACACCAATAACACACTGCTACACCCACGCTGACAGCGAAGATTGTGCGTCTACTACTGCACTCTTACGGCGACTTGAATAACTATTGGTAGTCGCACCTTCCTGTGTTAAACTAGTGGCATAGAACCTTCGAGCATTCGCATGGAACAGGCAGTATAGGAAGATCGAGACGGCGGTGCTGTCTTGACATCTACTCCCTCCCGGTTATGACAGATGGCGCCTCATGTCATTATGAATTTCCAAAGCATTTCTTTCTATCCAAACTTTGCTTTGTATGATCTCTATGAGAAAAGAATGGAAGCCTTGGTTAAAAAGATGGAGAGGCAAAGCTATGGCTGATGACACACGGAGCGGTTTTCGCCGAGTCGGCAGCCGAGTCGGCGCATGTTTCTATTGTATCAGATGGGATGAAACAGACAGAGCGGTGCTCGCCGACAGGCGGCAGATTTGCCGACTCGGCCTGTCGTGTAGCTGGCGGTGCAGCGAGCGTTTTGAAGACTTTGTGCGCGCTCTAGCGCCATAGATTTAATACATTCAGCTGAATCACGGCCGACTTGATGCTTCGCTCTAGTCGGGCGTGGCTGAATTTACGCGGCGATTGCATCATTGGTAGGTATTCTTGTATTAGATATCATGAAGTATCTTTGAAATTCAATAATATACACGTAAAAGGACATATAGAGTAAGTAGACTTTTGGAATAAGAATAAGAACAATCCTTTATTTTTCGGTAATTTTAGCTAGCTTCCTCACCTAACGTCACGCTCACTAATGTGTCTTGTCCACTGCCTGCTCGATACACACCCGATGACTGCTTATAAGCAGTCATTTTAGATGCAGTTCGAGCAGGCAGTGGTTTCGTCACAGTCGGCAAAAACCGCTCTGTGTATCAATCACAGGCGGCGGCCGACGCGGCTGCCGACTCGGCAAAAACCGCTCCGTGTGTCATCAGCCTATGGAATGTGTTTCGTATCATTTACTATACGCGCACTTTTTCTTGAGCCCGGAGCTCCCTAGTGCTGAATCGGTAGACCTCGGTTATCTTCGACATCCATATCGGCAACCTTCGAAACACAAACTATGAATCGCTTATTCATCGCCGTGCGACATCTGGCGTACACTTTGCAAACTAGTACTGTTTAGAAAATTCATATCGATCGATCATTATTATCCATTCAATTTAGATTTCATTTCCATCCAGATGGCAGTATAACCGGAACTGGCAGCACTCCCTCCTTGCTCCTCACCCCGTAAAAATCGGGCTCAAGAAAAAGTGTGCGTATAGTAAAGGCTCATGAGCTCGATCATATTAGCACATATAATTGTAGGCTATGGTTACAATAAATCTCATGTACCGGTAGCCATTATGCATATACACGGGCCCTTAGCTGAGTCCTGGCATTGCTTCCACTTACTTGTGCCAGGCTCCTCACGTTCATCTATCCTATCCGACCTCCCTTGGTCAACTCTTGTTCTTTTCCGACCCCGACGCTATTAGGTTTGCGAGGGCTAGGGAGTCTTTCATTTTCACGCCCTCCGTGGCCCTTGTCTTCCTTTGGCCGATATCTTCATCTTTCGAAGTGTCGGATCCCTTCCATTTTTTTCTCTCTGATTAGTGTTATATAGAGGATGGTTGCCTAGTTGTACTTCCTCTTAAAACAATAATCACCGCCACCACCACCAGACTGAGCGCACGGTGTTTGTACTCTGCGCTAGAGCACCTGGCTCAGCCCAACTTACGTCGCGTACGGCCGCCCTGTTTTAAGCTGGTGTACAATCTTATATGAAATCTTACCTCATAAAAGATGCTGGAAGTGCCATCCTTCATAATGACGGACTTCATTACACCATTAGGATTTTCTGCGCACCAATAGCGAGAGATATGATTGTTCACACGACCTTTATGATGAAATCAGGCCTCATCCAAAAAGAACACAAGCTGTGGGTCGAATAAACGATCATTCAATGATGCAAGATACCACTCACAATATTTTATTCATGTGGCCCGTGTAAACCTCTACGGTTGATCACCTTTGTAGGTCTGTGTGCAGAAGAAACCGAAACTCCTACTGGTGCTAATTTTGTGAGTGGTTTATTTGGTGACCGTTCAAGATTTGCACCAATGTCATCCAATTTTTTCTCTGTTTAAACTGCTCGTGTGCGCGCATGTTTCTTTATTGAGCACTGAGCCAATCGTTTCAAATTTACTTACAAATACGTGATTATGTGTTCGCGAAGGTAATCGGAAATTGCTGAACAAATGCATCGTTGAGCCGACTCGTACTTAAAACAACTTTTGCATACGAAAACACGGTGTTGCTATGATAACTGTCTCACCATGTTAACAGCTGAGATTCAGACTCGCTATTGATGCTAGGTCGAACATGTGCACGCTCCTTGCAAGGACAAGAACTATGCGCGTGCCTCCCGTGCAGCTGCTTAGGTCTCGGAAAGTAGAAACGCCACTGAACGGTCCGGGTTTATAAGGGAGACCCTGTATACATGTGAGTTAAGATAGGTGTGCATCTGTACAGCGTTTGACCGAAACTAACCGGTATGAATACACCGCCGAATTGGTGTGTGGTTCGGATCACGTAGCTGTGAGCCTGTATTCGGGAGATAATGGGTTAGAACCCCACTGTTAGCAGCCCTAAAAATGGTTTAACGTGGTTCCTCATTTTCACGCCAGGCTATGCTTTAATTACGACCACGGTCCCTTCCTTCTTCCTTTCCTTCCTGTCCTGTCTATTACCATCGACACCAGAAGACCTACCAGACTCGGTTCAGTGTTAAGGGGAGTAAGCCTGCCCTATCTCTCCCATGTTAATTTCCCAATTTTCAGATACCATTTTCTTAACCCGCGAGTGGTCGCTAGCCAAAATGTAACGTGAGTGGTCGCGCGTGAGACTTTCTCTCACATTAAAATAAATATGACATTTTTCACAGTTTTGTGGGGCGTAAGGCTGAAATTTACCACTGAAATGAAACGCAATTTCTACCTTATATATTTTAGATAAAAATGAAATAAAGAAAATGAAATGGCGTATGGCTTTTAGTGCCGGGAGTGTCCGAGGACAAATTTGGCACGCCAGGTGCAGGTTTTATTTGACTCCCGTAGGCGACCTGCGCATTGTGATGAGGATGAAATGATGATGAAGACGACACATACACTCAGGCCCCGTGCTAGTGAAATTAACCAATTATGGTTAAAATTCCTGACCCTTCCGGGAATCGAACCCGGGACCCTTGTGACCAAAGGCCAGCACGCTAACCATTTAGCTATGGAGCCGGACATAAATATGAAATTATTAGCTGTTTATTAAAGAAACAAACTGCTACTTAAAATAACATATGCAATGTACATAAAAATTACTTCCGTCCTGGAGTTGTAAAAAAAAATATATCTTACACATGAATTACATCTAATAATATTTACGTTAAAAACAGGTTTACCGGGCGAGTTGGTCGTGCGCGTAGAGGCGCGCTGCTGTGAGCTTGCATCCGGGAGATAGTAGGTTCGAATCCCACTATCGGCAGCCCTGAAAGTGGTTTTCCGTGGTTTCCCATTTTCATACCAGGCAAATGCTGGGGCTGTACCTTAATTAAGGCCACGGCCGCTTCCTTCCAACTCCTAATCCTTTCATATCCCATCGTCGCCATAAGACCTATCTGCGTCAGTGCGACGTAAAGCCCCTAGCAAAAAAAAACAACAAAAAAACAGGTTTTCTGAACACAATAACATTTTCAAAAACAAGAAGTGCCCATAATACAAATACTAACGCGTACAACAGGAGTAAGTTTTCCGCTCCACTTCAACATAACACCAACGCCATTGGTCGCGCGATGAGAGAAACTCTCACGCAGTGCGCACGGTCATATAGGAACCTTTGTTCTGACTAGGGGAGGGGGTGCTTACCCTTCAAATGTGAATCGCTGTACTCACGACAGTTATAAACTCAGCTAGAAGAGGGAACAGTCACCTCCCTTTCATCACTGTGAAGTAATATCACAATAAAAAATAATGTGAGAGAAAATCTCATATAGCGACCACTCGCGGGTTAAAATTGAGCAAGGATATTAACTTGAAAATCCTACCAATTTTAGCTTGAGTATTCTTTGAAAAGAATAGGAAGCAGTGTTTGAAAATATTTATTAGTTACCAGGATATTATTGTTTTCCCGAAGTCACATTTTTTTCAAAAAATCCTTAAATAACCATATTTCGAAAAGTATACATTTTATACAAAATTGACTTCTTATTTTTGTAGTTCTGTAATGTAAGAACAAGCTGTAGAAATGTCGTTCCTGTAGCATTAATGGTTTAGGAAAATGACTTCAATGACTCTTCGTTCTCCTTATCCTCTTTGAACCTCTACTTGTTTCTTCTTTTTCCTTCTTGAACACTTCTCAATTTCCTCCACCATTATGTCTGGTTTATTTATGCGAATGATGTAGATTCAGCCTCTGTAACCATAACCTCACCGACATCTTCCTTACTTGAGTAACCAGTCCAGTAGTTTCCAGAAAATTTGTGCTTACCAGACATTTTTATTCGAAACATACTTGCTACATAACGTTCACAAGTAATTATTAGAAACACTACAACACTCTCTTCTCTTCTCAGAATGCCAGTGCAACTGGCAAAAGCACAATACTTCAGCACAACAAAACACGCAGAAAGTAAACAAACTTTACGTGCTATAGGCCAGAGACACCACATGTATTGGATATTGAAGGTAGATCAAGTATATTTCCCATAAGTTTCACTTGAGTCACTGACAGTATAGAAGGGGGCGTGGCTAGAAAATGTCACATTTGAGAGTTGATTGAAATGTAAGCATTCAAACTGAGTTTGTGCTTTCGTTCTTTCGGCATAATGTTAATAATATATCAAAGATGCAAAAACGACCAATAACTCGATTTTGATTTTTGGCCCAACAGAGAACAACAGGGAAAGGATGCATTAAAACATATCTTCGGGTGTTTTCCATATTAAATTAAATGACCCATCTTTCTTGCCTTCCAGCTTGGTCTTCATTCCTTGTTCGGACCTGGCGCAGAACTTGTGGGCATTGCCAGTCAACCGTTGTACGCCAGTTCTTTCGGACACGCTACGTGCATGGATGTGGCTGAAGGGATCACTAATGAAGGTAAAAGATTATTTCTACAAGAAATATTACTTCACAATTTAACATTTCATACGAACGTATTCATGAAAATCTAGATAATTTCATATTAGTAGGATGCAGAATTTCTACGACTAGATGTGCGATACGAATCAAATGAAGTTCTAGACTTTTTTAAGTATGTGCTTTATGGATCATTTGAGGAAAGTAGAAGGTGTCCAGTGACTATCAGAACGTGTAATTAGCAAACACATCCTTCTAAAAACAGCGAGGTCATTGCCATCAGTGAACTCGTTATGTAAATAAATAGACGTAGCCTGACAGACAACACACCTCACCTTTCCACCGCTTGCAGCTTAAATACCGCTCTGTTAAGAGAGGCCAAGGAGTTACTCTTGTTCTACCCCTCGCCAGAACAACCTTATATTTAAATGGATTATATGCACGGTCTGCTCGTCTGTGGAATCTTCTACTATCTCAGATAAACTGCTTCCTCTTCCTCACGTCCTCCAAGCACTGAAGAAAATGTATCTGTAAATAGACACCATATGTGATGTATATAATTTGTATGAATTAGAATTTCAAGAGTAAGCCTCCATGGCTGAGACGGCAGCGCGTCGGCCTCTCACCGCTGGATACCGTGGTTCAAATCCTTATCACTCCATGTGAGATTTGTGCTGGACAAAGCGGAGGCGGGACAGGTTTTTCTCCCGGTACTCCGGTTTTCCCTGTCATCTTTCATTCCAGCAACACTTTCCATTCTCATTTCATAGCATCTATCAGTCATTACTAAATCACTTTGGGAGTGGCGACCCCATCGTACTAATAGCCTATATATGATTCATTTAATTACATCCCTGACCCGGGCAATAACTGGAAAACAGGTTGTAGGTTTTCATTTTCACTTTCAGAATTTCAAGAATGATGTGTGCAAGTACAGTTATATGTGGGGATTCGACCTGTTATGCTGCCATTCGTGAACAACATTCTCGGTGGTGTTTTCCAACAGGTCAATGCACGTTCATGCCACTGTTGTAATCCAACGTGCTCTACAAAGTGTCGACATGTTGCCTTGAACTGCTCGATCCCCGATCTGTCTCCAATCGAACACGTACGGAACATCATTGAACGACAACTCCAGCGTCATCCTCAACCTGCATTATTCGTCCCTGTACTGACCGACCAAGTGCAACAGACATGGAACCCCATCTCACCAGCTGACATCCGGCACCTGAATGACACAATGCAGTCAACATATTGCCAACATTTCCGCATTCTACATTCCTTATTTCATGGTGTTTGGATAATGCGTCCGCCAGTGTAACTAATGTTGGCAGAAGTAAGGAGGGCATGAAATGCAGACTAGCACAAGCAAGGAAAGCCTTTCTTAGAAAAGAAATTTACTCACTTCGAACACTGATATAGGAATTAGAAAGATGTTTCTGAAGATTTTCGTCTGGAGCGCGGCACTGTATGGAAGTGAAACATGGAGGATAACTAGCTCAGAAAGAAAGAGAATAGAAGTATTTGAAATGAGTGTTACAGAAGAATGCTGAAGGTGAGATGAATAAATCGAATCACGAATGAAGGAATACTGAATCGAATTGGTGGGAGGAGAATGATTTGGCTAAATTTGGCCAGAAGAAGATATACTTTGTAGAATGATATGACACATCTAAAAATGCCCAGAACTTATTCAGTTACTTTGTTATGGAATTGTAGGCAGTAAGAACGATAGGAGAAAAGCATATGACAGATTATACAGGGAGTATACACTGACTTAGGAAATGTCATGGGATAGTCACCTAATAGCGTGTGGGGCCTCCTCTGGCCCTGCGAACTGCAGTGAGACGCCGTGGAAGTGAGTCGGCAAGTCCCTGGTAGTCCTCTGGGCGCAGCTGACACCAAATCGTTTGCAGAGCGGCCGCCAATGCTGGTCTGTTCGTGGGTGCAGGATCCATGGCACGGAGCCTGCGTTCCAGGTCATCCCAGAAATGCTCGATAGGGTTCATATCAGGGCTCCTGGGTGGCCATGGCAGTCGTTGGACCTCCGCTGCATGTTCCTGGAACCATTCCCGGGCGACGTGGGGGCGATGTGGCGGCGCGTTATCATCTTGAAACACCGCAGAACCGTCTGGGCGCTGGAAGGCCAAAAATGGGTGGAAATGGTCTCCGAGCAGCTCAACATACCGCGTACCATTCAAAGTCTCTTCCAGAACAACTAGGGGGCCCATTCCATACCAGGAAAATGCACCCCAGACCATAACAGAGACACCAGCGCCCTGGACCACATCTTCGAGGCAGGCGGGATCCATCGCTTCATGTGGTCTGCGCCATACACGGTGCCTCCCATCGGCATGGTACAGTTGAAATCGTGATTCGTCCGACCATATCACGTTACGCCATTGTTCCAGTGTCCATCCCTAGTGACTGGCGACAAATGCGCGTCGTTGTGCCCGATGACGTTGGGTTAACAGCAGCACCCGTGTGCGGCGCCGGCTCCCATACCCCATAGAACCCATGTTCCTACGGATTGTCTAGCACGGCCTGTGTGTAATTGAGCCGGGATTTGTTGCACGGTTGCCCGTCTGTCACTATTGACAATCCGTCTCAGATGTCGCCGGTCACGGTCATCGAGGGTGGCTGGACGACCGGTCGTTCGTCTGTTGTGGACGGTGACACCCGCATTCAATCATTCACGATACACCCTGGACACGGTTGATCGTGTGAATCCGGATTCCCGCACCACTTCCGAATTCGCACTTCCCATCCGTCGGACACCGACCACCATACCCAGTTCGAACGGTGTCAGCTCACGACGACGTTCCATGTTACACCTGTCACATGCACAGCCACTGCTCACAAGGTTCACTATACAACTTCCGCTGGCACAGGGGGCGTGTGGTGCGCAGACAACACAGCTGCGCATCAGTGCTCCGCTATCCCATGACATTTGCTCAGTCAGTGTATTATTGCTGCTTTCCCTATTATCTTTCATTCCATCAATACTCTCCAATATCATTTCATTTCATCTGTCGGTCATTAATCATAGCCTCAGAGGAGTGCGACAGGCTTCAGCAGCCGGCACAATTCCTAACCTTGCAGCTAGATGGGGGCTTAATTTATTCCATTCCTGACCCGGTCGAAATACTGCAAACAGCCTGTGGATTTTGAAATATAATGCCTCATTTCAAGTGAGAATTCCACCTTCCTTGCTTTCCCTCCCAGTGTTTCGTTTTCATTGTCACTGGGGATGATCTCGGCAAGGTATTTACATATTATCTTGGTTCTCCATAGGCCGCCGTAATGCTGTAAATTTACATCCCCGGTCTTTTCGTAGAATATTCGTAAGCTGTTTCTTTAGCAGCTATTATCTGAAGTATTTCCAGCTGGTATAGCCTACTTCGTCTGAAGAATATGAACGTCATAGCATTATAGCCGTAAACTTTTAGGTACAGGCCACGTCTCCATTATTACACTTCCGAAAATGAATCACAAACCATTTCACAAAACAAGATAAGCCCCATAATGGCCTATTGATACGGACTTTTAATTTACATTACTGATTATATGTTCATTTATTAGGTAGGAGTACACAGATCTAGCTTACTAACTACGACTACCCTTCGAGAAACTTATATACAGAGACCAAAGGCATATACTACTTGGCCACAGAAAAAAAATTGAAAAGGAAACCTTTACCATAGGCCGATAACTAATTGGAAGGAAGCGGACATCAAGCAATCCAAAATGAAAAAGTTAGAGCCCTAAGTGAGATGATGGCTCGATGGAGCAGAGGCTAATCCCATACTATGGGGTGACCAAGTGGGAGAAACATTTACATCCGCAAAACGCAAGTTCAATTTTATAGTTACAAAAATGTCTTCACCTAATTTAACTTAGAGGGGAGAATTAGGAGGGTAACCACTCGTGCTCCCTTACATTCAAACAATTTCCCTTAATGTAAATAATAATATAAATACGGAGACCACCCTACATTTCGATGAGGAAAGAAAGCCCTAACGGTTTCATTTCAAATGCAAGGTGAGAAAACCCTTCCTACAGTTCACACGCAGTTAAGTACACTTAGATAAGTTTATTTCGCCATATCTTATTATTTCGAACTTAATTTAGGCCGTAACCCCCTCTGCAGCGATTCCCCGAGGATAAACTTTTTCTCTCTCCCTTTTCTCGACGCGCACACCGCCAGATCTAGTTTGGCTTACATTAACCAAGAGAGAACCAGATTGGTCAGTAATATTATATTCCAGCTGGGGATAGGCAGACAGAATTAGAGGAGGTGGTAAAAGAAGTATGTGCAACTTCGGAAGTAAAACTAATAATGTTTACAAACATAGAGATGCAAACTTTCTTTTAGGATTAGTTAGGGTTTACCCTCAAGAGCTCTCTTATATGTCGATGGCAGAGCCATCTAACCATAGAAAAAAATCTATTACAATTTCTCAAAGTTCAGAGTCTTTAGCAGAGACGGACGTACCTCATGGAATACATAAAGGGAGACAATGTACTCGCGGGACATTTATTATTATTATTATTATTATTATTATTATTATTATTATTATTATTATTATTATTATTATTAACTCTTCTCTTTTTTCTTCTGATTTGTTTTAAGAGGTGGGTGGTTACCGGTTTGAACTCTCCCTTACAACGAGGATCACCACCACAACCATACACGAAAATTTGGCATGGCACTCTCTCGCCACAAAAATGTTTACAATTGATATTCATTTTTCTTTTCGCAGATAGTCAAATTATAATTGCAAAACGATCGTCGGCTATACAATTCGTTGCGGATCATCCTTTCATCTTCGTGGTGAGACATGCACCGTCTGGAGGAATTCTCCTCCAAGGTCGCTTCTCAACACCAACATGAGGAGGTAAGAGATATTGTTGTTTGGAATATGAGTCCAATGGCTCGTTCGAAGTGCCTTATGCTGTGATAATCCATTCTAATCGAACCTACTCAACCAGAACATAACTTAACTTCCCCGTGGAAAACAAACCCTACCTACTATGTCGTATCTGATCTTAGAGTAATTGCTATTTGCTTTACGTCGCACGGGCACAGATAGGTCTTATGGCTACGATAGGACAGGAAGATATTAGAGTAATTTAAATCAACATTTGAAACGTAAACTGACATATTACCCTATTGTGAAGCGGAGGTCATTGTGATACCGTAGGTTATTCTTCTCCGTTTATTTACTTAGCACATCATGAACTTGTAACGTCAAACTATAACACAGGATAAAATAGAATAACTTTAGTTTCTCTGGCCATAAGACCATTTAACCAAAAAATAAAATATTTATATGTGCAGAATTAAAATCAACAGACTGAACTGCAACATCCTACAGCTACTAAACAATACAGTATTATTATAAAATTGGAATTTTTACTCTTTCTTCGCAAGGTAATTTGTAATGGATTAAATCTTTCCTTCATTAATTTATGCGAATTTGCATGCTTGTATTCAAACGTTTAATACGGCACGTTAAAGCGATATTTTTCTACGAAAGCACGTGCCAGTAACGTGAAGAACGATAAAGCTGATCAAAGTCGGGACAGAATGAGGATGATTACAGAGTTTATTCTTCAGTACAGATCCTCGTCCGAAGTTTTGCAGAATTCTCTCCACTTCTTGGTTACATTTTGTTGTTTCTCTGACCACAAGAGTGGCGCTGTAGCTGAAGAGGCATGAAACATGTCAATTATAATCTTCCTTATTATCTGTTCTATCGAAAAGAGTAAAATGGCTCTTTACTTATTGCCATCGACCCACCTTGAATTGTTCCACGGGACTTGGCCTAAAAATCTAACTTTTCATAAGCATCTCTGTTATCGGCCTTCGTACGATAAATACGTATAGGGTCTAAAATAACGCAAGTAACATATTCTTAACGTCTGTTATACATATCTCTTTTGATAGACCTTATTTAACGAGTATATGTTGGGAATAATCTTTCTACAAACACTAACAAAAAGTGATATCTTGATGTCCTATGCTCCTGATAGCACAATCCTGAATGAGTAGGTTACAAATTACTCTCACTTCTGGACTAAGTTCGCTGAGACTTAACACGGCAAAACCATCCGTTAATGCTATCTCCCTTAATAATCCTCCTATCGAAAATCTGCAGACGGAAAATAGTTTTACAAATTGATTCCCCTTAATGCTGGTAGATTCCATTAAGTTAGGTCATGTATATTTTGTAGGAGTGTAAAATCAATGTTTTGAACTTCCTGTAAAACTCCAGGACATTCATGGATTTAGAAATAACATTGGCCCCTAAAACCTTCCCAAAGACAGGTAGATTCTAAATATGAAGTTTGGTAGAAATATATCTTGCAGTTTTCCAGTTACAAGAGCTCAGACAAACATATACATCGACAAACCGACAAACCGACAAACAGACAGTCACCAAAATTTTTTAAAATGCGCAGATGGTCATTATTACACATGAAACGGACAACAGTTCGAAAATTTCCCTAAAATATCCAACGTACAGGCATACGATCGTTACGATTTTATTTATACAGATACGAAATCTGCTCCATGTACAACACCTTTTGGGCTATGTCCGCTAGGTCTTAGCCTGTAAAACCGTCCGTTAATGATACCTTCCTTAGTAATCTTTCTATCGATAAGGTGCACATGAGGAAAAAAAATGAAATAGATTTTCATAAAGGTAAATTCCAATTCAGAATGTTCTAGTATATTTTGTGGGAGAGTAAAATTACTGTCCCTCTTTCCTATAAACCCCCAGTCAATTCCGGGAATTTGAACTGGTTATAGACCTTAACACCTACCTTTGGTCAGGTGGATGCTAAATATAAAGTTCGGTTAAAATATTTCCAGTAGTTTTCCACTTATAAGGACTCGTACAAACAGACAAACCGACACCAAAGACAAAAATTATGCACATGTTCATTATTAAACCTGAAACTGATAACTGTACGAAAATGTTGCCAAATATTCAATGTACAGACACACGGTCGTTACGATTTCATTAATAATAATAATAATAATAATAATAATAATAATAATAATAATTGTTACCGGGATTCAGTGACTCACATGGGAATAGGAGGTGTCTGGGTTGAATGACTGGACAGGCGATTACTTAGAACAACGTTCACTTTAACAAATTTGGAAATTTTATTTCTTCACTTTCTTAAAATTCAGTAGGAGTAATCCAATGACATAACAAGGAACAGTTGAAATATTAACTACGAGCTTGTCAGCTCCAACGATGCCTTGGACTTAGAAGTCCTAAATCAGGTACAAAATAAATTGGGGGAAACTCCCAGTCGTTAACTTACATATGAAACGAGCATAATATTGCTCCTGACAGGTACAATGTTATAGGAGTCTCAGTTCCAAGATACAATAGAGGCCAGCCTCAATTAAGCAATCAGTTGCTATTTACAATCTTAATTACACTCGGCAACCGCTAGGGTGACCCCACTTCATAGAGTTCATAGACCGGTTCTCCAATGGTGGGCTTTTCTACTGTAAAGTTCCACAATTAGTTAAGGTACTGTTCCCAAAGGGAACCAAAAAGGTAGACACGGTTACACTAAGAACTGTAAAGAATATAAAGGGGCGTAATTACCCATACTACGAGATCTTAAGAGTAAAAAGGAAAGGTCACACACAACAGGCCATTAACTAAAGGTAAGGAGACGAAACACCAGCACTCTTTAGCGAACATTCGGGAAGAGACGAGAACCTACCTGAGCTTAAGGCCCAATAATGCAGAGGCTATTCTCAAACTAAAAAGTGTGGTTAAAGGGGAGAAAATTTAAAAACCGACACATTATTTCCAAAATTTCGAGGTTGAAAACTTTAGTCAACCAGTCCAAAAGCTGAAGGGAAGAGATCCCACGGTCACCACTCGTGCTCCCTTACTTTTAATTTTTTCCCAGTAGGGAATATAAATAGAGTCCAAAGACTGGGCAAAAGGTCCTACATTTCAGGACAAAAGAAAAGATTATATGTTAGATATTAAGAAAACCGCTAAAATCTTCCCCTAGAGTTACCCGACGACACAATCACATGTTTGGTAAATACTGCCATTACCTTAGAGCGCTGGATCTTATTAAGCCCGACGCACCCTGCCTCCTTCCTTCCATCAAGTCGCAATCCCAATATCCGGAGTAAATCAGACAACACGGCCCTAAAGTGAACTTCTTAAATAGCTCCATAGGGAAAAGTTCCAGATTAAACTAAAATACAAAGCGCGGATAGGCTGAATTTCAATACAGTTCCCCGGCTTTGATTGGCTAGAGAACATAGCTAATGCCATGTGATACGCATATTAAATAAGAGGAGGAACCAGGCGAAGTGTCAACAACCTCGGTACATAAAACAAACAATCGTCAGAGAAAAGGATTACCAACTACAACAACAAACATACCTTCAGCAATTAGTTTGTGATTAGAAAATAGATGTCAGAGCCATCTAACCGTCAGAGAAGAAACTTTTGAAAGTTTTTAAAAGTTCGTGTTTAGAGAAGGCGTGAAGTTTAAGTAGCCGCGGAATTCGTGGCCCTGGTACAATAATAATAATAATAATAATAATAATAATAATAATAATAATAATAATAATAATAATAATAATAAATGATGGCGATAATTTTTACAGTTACAACATGCCTATAATATTCAAAACATGCTAACGTACAAGTTAGCTCATTTCTACTGTTCTTAATGATATCAGTTTGTTAATATACAGTGTAGGTATTCCTTGAATAGAAGCCAATCTACAATATTAACATAACATACGAAGAGCAATCCAGGAATCGAAACCGTCTTTCAACCTTTTAGGTCGTGTTACGTCCATTTAGTACGTGTTGAGGAGATGTTAGGAACAGATCATAAATGGCCAACCGGACACTAGTAGGATCCGAACCTACAACCGCCCGATTTCGCATCTGTTGCTCTACCAATTGAGCTATGGTGGCGTAGGCCAGCTTTGTTCTGTTGGAAAGGATCTAAGCTACAGGTCTGGCACTACTGCCATCACACTGTAGAGTGCGTTTAGGTCGCCCGTTGAGGGCCAAGTCAATGAATATTACATTTTCACGACCGCATTGTAATCGAAACCGACTTTCAACCTATTGTCGTGTTACATGCATTTAGTACGTGTTGCAGAGATATTATTATTATTATTATTATTATTATTATTATTATTATTATTATTATTATTATTATTATTATTATTATTATAACACTAATAATGTCCGCCTCTGTGTTGTAGTGGTTAGTGTGATCAGCTGCCACCCCAGGAGCCCGGGTTCGATTTCCGAGTCTGCCACGAAATTTGAAAAGTGGTACGAGGGATGGAACGAGGTCTCCTCAGTCTCGGGAGGTAAACTGAGTAGAGGGGGTTCGATTCCCACCCCAGCCATCCTAGAAGTGGTTTTCTGTGGTTTCCCAATTCTGTTCCAGGCAAATGCCAGGATGGTACCTAACTTAAGGCCATGGTCACTTCCTTCCCTATTCCTTGTCTATCCCGTCCAGTCCTCCCAACCCCCAAGGCCCCTGTTGAGCATAGCAGGTGAGGCCACCTGGTCAGGTACTGGGTCTCCTCCCCAGTTGTATCTCACTCTCCAGTACATTGCCCTTGAGGCGGCAGAGGTGGGATCCCTTGCTGAGTCCGAGGGAAAAACCAACCCTGGAGGGTAAACGGATTAAGAAAGAAAGAAATAATAATAATAATAATAATAATAATAATCATAATAATAATAATAATAATAATAATAATAATAATAATAATAATTTCGTTTACAACCCAATCCACAAGTCAAGGGAATTAACCATTCGACAGCAAATTTCTTCGACCCGACCAAGGATGGAACGCTGGGCTCCGAGGACCAAAGGCCAAAAAGCTGACTCTTCAGCGAAGGAGCCGGGCGCAGTTGGGATATCCTAATTCAATTCAACTACAGAAAGTAATTTCTTCTATATTGAAAAAATGAATTATCGTATGGCTTTTAGTGCCGGGATATCCCAGGACGGGTTCGGCTCGCCAGGTGCAGGTCTTTCTATTTGACTCCCTAGGCGACCTGCGCGTCGTGATGAGGATGAAATGATGATGAAGACAACACATACACCCAGCCCCCGTGTTATTGGAATTAACCAATTAAGGTTAAAATCCCCGACCAGGCCGGGAATTGAACCCGGGACCCTCTGAACCGAAGACCAGTACGCTGACCGTTCAGCCAACGAGTCGGACTCTTCTATATTCATCATCCTTAACTGATGGTGCCGATGGAGTAGGAAGGAAGCGACCGAGGTGTTAATTGATATACAGCCCGAGCATCTGGCCAATGTGAAAATGGAAAACCACCAAAAACCATCTTCAATAGTTGTAGTTCAGTAGTTTGGCGCTCCCACTCTCTCAGTCAGAAGTATCGCAGAGAGAATGCAGAAACGTTGGAAGCGACTCTCTCAGATCGGCCAAGGCGTACAAGTCCTGGCCGATCGAGTGGTTACGTGGTTAGGGGCACCTAGCTTTCGGGAGGTACTGGCTTCGAATCCCACTGTCGGCAGCCCTGAATATGATTTCCCGTGGTTTCCCATTTTCACACCGGGTAATTGCTGGGGATGTGCCTTAATTAAGGAGAAAGCCGCTTCCTTTCCTCTCCTAACCCTTTCATATCTCATAGTCGCCATAAAACCTGTGTGTGTCCGTGCGACGTAAATCAAATTTTAAAAAAGACAAGACCTATTTTTTTCTATATTCGTCGAAACACCGGCTGTGAAAGTCAAGGTGTTATGTAATGTCATGTTGTTTATTTTTCAGGTGATACCAGATGCCGGCTATAGGAAAAATATTCAAGAACATCTCGTTGCTAGCTCTCCTTTAGTGAAATAAATTCTTAAAAGAAACATACAGAGTATTATTTAAAGAACCAGTGTGGAATATTGTATATCCTCATTCCCCATTTCTCTCATTCTTGAAATAATTTCTTCACACTTTCTGCAAATCCATGTACAAGATGAAATGAAAATTGAAAGAGAAGTCGGTAAGTTTACAAACTGTATATGAAGGAAATCAATTTGAAAGAGAGAGTGGAAGTCCATGGGGTTACTAGCTGAGTCCGGCTTGCTTCGGCTTACTTGTGAGTGTGTTCTCACATTTTTCAGTAAATCCAATCTCCTTTGGTCAGTCTCTCAGTCCACCGACAGTATTAGGTTTTTTTCCTAGCCTCGGTAGTCTTTCACTATCACGTACTTCCTTGCTGATACCTGCATTCTTCCAAAAAACTGAAATTCTTCTATTCTTTCCTCTTATTAGTGTTAAGAGGTAACAGCCTCCGATTGCTTGGCTGAATGGTGAGTGTCATGGCCTTCCATTCAAAGGGCCGCGTACCGAGAATGTTAACTGCGTATTGGTAATTCCTCTGGCTCGGGGACTGGGCGCTTGTGTTCGCCTCTTAATACACTTCTCTCCATCTGCCAACCGCCACAGACACACGCAAGAGTAAGTGCATCCCTCCAGGCCAGGAATAAGGGTAATAGTTGCCTAGTGGCAATTTCCTTAACACAATAATCACCACCTTAAGAAACTCTTGACCAATGACAGAGTATTTTTATTCTCCCTTGCTAAATTATTGTAATCCCTAATTCCTAACCTAACCTAACCCTATGGTACTACAACTCTTGAAGGGCCTTGGCCTACCAAGTGACCGCTGCTCAGCCCGAAGGCCTGCAGATTGCGAGGTGTCGTGTGGTTAGCACAACGAATCCTCTCGGTCGTTATTCTTGGCTTTCTAGACCGGGGCCGCTATCTCACCGTCAGATAGCTCCTCAATTCTAATCACGTAGGCCGAGTGGACCTCGAAAAAGCCCTGAGGTACAGGTAAAAATCTCTGACCTGGCCAGAAATCGAACTCGGGGCATCCGGGTAAGAGGCAGGCACGCTACCCTTACACCACGGGGCCGGTAATCCCTAAATCCTCTACCTATAAATTATTATCTGCCCCAATTTGTCCTCTTGGATTCCAACTTTACCTTCATATTGAAATCTTTCCTACTTTTAAAAACTCCACTCACGCGTATCCCTCTACTGTTGTCATTCCACGTATCGTCCGGCTCGATGGCTAAATGGTTAGCGTGCTGGCCTTTGGTCACAGGGGGTCGATTCCCGGCAAGGTCAGGAATTTTAACCCTAACTGGTTAATTTCGCTGGCACGGGGGCTGTGTGTATGTGACGTCTTCATCATCATTTCATCCTCATCACGATGCGCAGGTCGGCTACAGACGTGAAATCGAAAGACCTGCATTGGGTGAGCCGAACTTGTCCTCGAACACTCCCGAAACTAAAAGCCATATGCCATTTCGTTTCATTCCACGTATCTCTCGACTGACAGCTCATCGTCTTACCCTCAAGTCTTCCCAGCCCAAAGTTTGGAACACTTTCGTAACATTGTTCTTTTGAAGGAAATCTCCCAGAACAAAGCGTGCTTCATTCCTTTGGATCTTTCCCAGTTCTCGTATCAACAAGTCCTGGTATGGGTTCCGCGCGATAAGACCACACTCTAACAGGGGTCTTAACACTGACGTATACGCCCTCTCGTTCACATCTATATACAGTATATAAAATAACATGTCCTGACTGACTGACTGACTGACTGACTGACTGACTGACTGACTGACTGACTGACTCATCATCGCCGAGCCAAAACTACTGGACATAAGGAAATGAAATTTTGGGAAAACGTATATATTAGAATGTAGGTGCTCACTAAGGGAGGATTTGGGTATATTCCATCGCTAAGGAGGATGAAAAAGGGGTGGATGTTTGAAATGAGTACATCTATATCTCAAAAACTTAAACGTTTACAGACGTAAAAATTGATATTTGGAATTTCCTTTAAAAAGAAAGGAACACGTATTTTTTTGTTTTCTTGAAATCCCACAAAGGGGGTGAGAAAAGGTGAGAAATGGGTTAAATACATTTTATGAGAATAATTATATCTTAAAAACTGAAGACTGTAACTGACTAAAACTGAATATTGGCATATGAAATCTCCTTTTAAAATATAAAACACGTATTTTTGAGTTTTTGGAAAATGTAGTTAATGGGGGTGGAACAGGAGTGACAAAGGAGGGTGAATTTTTAAAGAGACTATAGCTACAGCATATCTCATAAACTTAACATGTTGCAAACGTGAAAATTAGTATTTGAAATCTCCTATTAAAGTAAAAAAAAAATAGATCATTTGTTTTCGGAAAATCCACTTAAGTGGAACCGAAAAAGGGGGTTAATTTTTAAAAAGAGCATACGTACAGTATATCTCCAAAACTTAACATGTTACAGACGTGAAATTTAGTCTTTTTAATCTCTTTTAAAAGTAAAGAAATGCGTATTTTTATTTCGGGAAAAGGGATTGGAAAGGTGGTTGAATTAGTTTCGTTACAATACTGATATCTCAAAAAGTTAATGTGTTACAGGTGTGAAAATTGGCATTTTGAGACTCCTTTGAAAATAAAGAATTGCGTATTTTTTGTTTTCGGAAAATCCTCTTAAAGGGCTGAAAGAATTTAAAAAATTAGTTGAATTCCTTGTATGAGGATACTTATATCTCAAAAGCCAAATATGTTACAGATGTGAAAATTGGTATTGGGAATCTACTTTAAAAATAAAGAATCGCGTATTATTTTCTTTTCGGAAAATACACTTAATGGGGGGAGGAAGAATTGAAAAATTAGTTGAATTATCTGTGTGAGGTTTTTTATTATAAAAATGCTATTTGTTCGGGGCGTCGAACTATGAAGATCTTTTGCCCCTACTTGCACCATATGTGAGGAACCTGCGTGAATTATGTAAATGGCGGAAGTATAAAGTGCTGAATGTGAGGAAAGTAACGTTAAGGACAACACAAACACCCAGCCTCCCGGCCAGGGATATTAATCATTTACAATTAAAAAACCCTAACCCGGCCTGGAATCGAGCCCGGGGCCGCCGGGTGATAGGCAGACACGTTGCCCCCTACACCGCGTGGCTGGACTTTGTGTGAGGTTACTTATACCTTAAAAAAAACTACAGATGTTACAGTCGTGAAAAATGGTATTTGGAATCGCCTTTAAAAATAAAGAAACACATTTTGTGGAGGAAAGTCGACTTGAGGAGGTCAAAAAAAGAGTTGAATTATTTTTATTGGGATACATATATCTCAAAAACTGAAGATGTTACAGTCGTGATAAATGGTTTCTGGAAGCTCCTTTATAAATAAAGAAACACGGTTTTTTCGGAAAATTCACTTACAGGGAGAGTGTGAAAGGAAGTGAAAAAATGTATTTATTTTTATGGGGATATTTATATCTCAAAAACTAAAGCTTTTATATTGGTATTTGATATCTCCTTCTTGTGGGGAATTCACTGGGGAGGGGGGTGAAAAAGGAGTTGATTTATTTTTATGAGGATACTTAAACCTCATAAATTGAAGATGTTACAGAGGTGAAAACTGGAATTTGGAATCTCCTTTAAAAATAAAAAAAACACATACTTTTTGTTTTCGGAAAATCCACTTAAGGGGATGAAAAGAATTGGAAAAGCGGGTGAATTTTTAAAATGAGTACCAGTGTATCTACAGCATATCTCAAAAACTTAACATGTAATAGACAAAAAAACTTGGTATTTGGAAAGTCCTTTAAAAATACAGGCGGTAGATTTACTGGCACGAAAAAGAACTCCTGCGTGACGAAATTCCGGCTCTTCGGCGTCTCCGAAAACCGTAAAAGAAGTAAGTTTGACGTAAAGCAAACAACATTATTATTATTATTATTATTATTATTATTATTATTATTATTATTATTATTATTATGATTATTATTATTATTATTATTATTATTATTATTATTATTTAAAATACAGGAACGTGTAATTTTTTCGGCAAAGTCACCTAACGGGGGTGAAAGAAGTGAAAAAAATAGTTGAATTATTTTGTATGAGTATACTTATATCTGAATAACTGAAGATGTTACAGACGTGGAGGTCAGTATTTGGAATCTCCTCTAAAAATAAGAAAATTTTATTCCTCCCACCCCCCTACTTGAGACAAGACTGTTTCCCGCATGTACAGTTCTATGTCGTATGGCCATCTTAGCCCCAAAAGGCAATACCACAATCGTGGTTTACTAAGAGTTTCTGGAGTAAATGAAACGAATTTTTCGGTGAGTTTTTATACTTTAGGGATTTTCATATAATGTCTTAGTTCAGTACCGCGGAACGATTATATTTATCAAATTACGAAGCCCACGCGAGCGAAGCCGAGGGTAAGGGTTAGTCCTTAATATAACCCCTAAATACTCGTATAACTGTATGAAGATAATTGTAATCATTATTTACAGTCCTACTGAGCTCGATAGCTGCAGTCAAGTACCTAGTATTCGAAAGATAGTGGGTTCGAACTCCACTGTCGGCAGTCCTGAAGATGGTTTTCCGGGGTTTGCCATTTTCACACCAGCTCGATGCTGGGACCGTACGTTCATTAAGACCACGGCCGCTTCATTCCCACTCCTAGCCTTTTCCCATCGCATCGTCACCATAAGACCTGAAACAAAATGGCGTATGGCTTTTAGTGCCGGGAAAGTCAGGGGACATGTTCGACTCGCCAGGTGCAGGTCTTTTGATTTGACGCCCGTAGTCGACCTACACATCATGATAACGATGAAATTATGATGAAGACAACACATAAACCCAGCCCCCGTGCCAGCGAAATTAACCATTGATGGTTAAAATTCCAGACCCTGCCGGGAATCAAACCTGGACCCCTGTGGCCAAAGGCCAGCACGCTAACCATTTAGTCATGGAGCTGGACGACATAAGCCCTATCTGTGTCGTTGCGACTTATTACCTATTGTAAACAAACAAACTACGATCCCATTTACGTGCTTACTGTGATACCCATCCGTTACTATCATTTTTTCAACTCAGTAATTAAAACTGGCAGGTCTTTTATTTATTTATTTATTTATTTATTTATTTATTTATTTATTTATTTATTTATTTTGCGTGTGATCTCCGAAGGGGCCTGATGCAGGTCTTTCGATTTGACGTCGTATAGATAACCTACGTATCTGTGAGGCCGAGCCATTGGAATCAACCACTGAAGGTGAAAATCCCCGACCACGCCGAGAATCGAACCAGAGAGCCCCTGGGTCAACGGCCAGCAGGCCTTCTGAGCCCAAATCGATCCTGGCTCAGTCCGGTAGTATTTGGAGATGCTCAAATACGTCAGCCTCGTGTCGGTAGATTTAACGGCATATAAAGGAACTCCAGCAGGATAAAATTCCGGGACCTCGGCGTCTCCGTAAACCATAACAATGAATTTATTGGGACGTTAATCCGATAACATCATTCTTCTTCCTGGTGAAACGTACAACCCGACTTTTCACTCCACTTATCGTCACACAATTATTGTTTTTTTAAGAAAGGTACTCAAAACCAATTTTCTCTGTGCACTATAAATTGATAGGGGCTGCCTGGCAGTGGCGGTAAAGGCGTGCTCGGTTCGCCCGGAAGGACGTGGGTTCGAATCCCCGTCAGGAAGTCGAAAAATTTAAGAAACGTGATTTCCACTTCCGGAGGTGCATATGGCCCTAAGGTTCATTCAGGCTACACCAGAAATGAGTACCAGGTTAATTCCTGGGGGCAAAGACGGCCGGGCGTAGAGCTAACCACTCTACCCCATCACGTGCCGAGGTTAACAATGGTGGAAGCCTTTACCTTCCACCACTCCAAGGCCTGTACGGAGGAGAATTTGCTTTGTTTGTACTATAAATTAATAGCTTTTTCTTTATCTTGGATCAGGTATGTCCGACTCGTTGACTGAATGGTCAGCGTACTGCCCTTCGGTTCAGAGGGTCCCGGGTTCGATTCCCGGCCGGGTCGGGGATTTTAACCTTCATTGGGTTGATTCCAATGGCCCGGGGGCTGGGTGTTTGTGCTGTCCCCAACATCCCTGCAACTCACACACCACACATAACACTCTCCTCCACCACAATAACACGCAGTTACCTACACGTGGCAGATGCCGTCCACCCTCATCGGAGGGTCTGCCTTACAAGAGCTGCACTCGGCTAGAAATAGCCACACGAAATTAAATTAAATTAAAATCTTGGATTAGGTATCCAAAAGTCACAAGTAAATTCAGTTTAATGTCTGTCTGCCTGGATGTTTGTGTTTCGGGAAGACGGTTTGAGAGAATTTCTTGTATCCATAGAGTGAACTAGGGTGCATAATATATTATCAATACCCTATGCAGTGGCATACCAAGAGATTAAGGGGATCAAAACAAAGAATATCAAATATCCCCCTTAATACTCGGTTTAATAGCAGGTTATTCCGCCTGGGCGAGGTATTGGTCCTCCTCCCCATTTGTATTCCCAACCCAAAGTCTTACGCTCCAGGACACTGTCCGTGAGGCAGTAGACGAAGCATCCCTCGCTCACCTCGACAGAAAAGCCAACCCTGGAGGGTAAACGGGTTAAGAAAGAAAGAAAGAAATGTTCACTGTATAAAAATATTGTAGATGGCAGCATTTTTGCAAAATACTACTTCCGGACTTTGATGATTTACCAAAGGAAGACAAGGGTCAAGAAGGACATGAGAATGCTCTGATACCTTTGGGGTCGGAAAAGAACAAGAGCTGACCATTGGAGATCAGATAAGACCAATGAAAGTGAGGAGCCTGACACAAGTAAGTGGAGGCAATGCCAGGACTGAGCTAAGAGCCCTGTGGTCACCGACGCACGCTCCCAAGTTAAGAGGCCTGAGGCCAGGGGATACCGTGCATCTTATTCTAGCACCCCCACCCACAGGGAGAGACAGCTGGAAGAGACCTTGAGAAAGCTGTTAGCGCGCAGCTAGCCAGCAGAGATCCTGGTGAAGTCAGTGGGGAACTTTCCTGTTGTCCTTGTAGGAATATTTTACAATCCCAGGTTAAGAGCCTCTTGGACCCCTTTTAGTCGCTTTTTACGACAGACAGGGAGGCCACCTGGGCGGAGTACTGGTCCCCATCCCCATCTGTATCCTCTACCCAATGTGTCACGCTTCAGGACACTGCCAATGAGGCGGTAGTAATGAGATCCCTCGCTGAGATGTCTCCAGCTATTATGTCCACGAATAGGCTACATTTCTCAACCTAGCCAGTACATATCGTGATTATTTCTGACCTTTGCTCCAACCCATCATCCATAACAAGGCCATTTGTATCGCTCGTAAACTTCCAATTTGGCCATTAGCTTTTATTCTTTTGTTCTTCTTATCTATTTATCGGAATAATTATAGAGCATTATTACTTTCCACGATTAATGAAATATTTTCCGCCATATTGTCATAGCCAACGGCCGTAGCCGTGTTGAAACACCGGATCCCGTGAGATCTCCGAAGTTAAGCAACAGTGGGCGTGGTTAAGATTTGGATGGGTTGCCGTGCGCTGTTGGTGGGGGTAAGGGAATGGAGGAGCGGAAAGGAGCTGGCCAACCTACCGCACGTAAACTCCGGCTGAGGCCCACTTCTGCAGAGGTTCGAACCTACCTTCGGGCAGAATACACTCTTACCTTACCTCTTGCCAACGGCCGTAGCCGTGTTGAAACACCGGATCCCGTGAGATCTCCGAAGTTAAGCAACATTGGACGTGGTCAGGAGTTGCCACGCGCTGTTGGTGGAGGTAAGGGAATGGAGGAGCGGAAAGGAACTGGCCACCCTACCGCACGTAAACTCCGGCTCAGGAACACCTCTGCGGAGGTTCGGACCTGCCTTCGGGCAGTATAACCCTTACCTTACTATATTTTCATTGTCTCAATATGAAGAAGTGTATAGGTTCAGAGTAAATCTTTTGGCGGTGATAACAGGGGATTTTTGTTAATGCAGGCCACATAAAAACAACTTACATGTCAACCGAAGTAATTTCATAATAAACATTCCTCAGGCATTTAATATTCAGTCTGCTTTCTTCATTTATTTTGCTACTTTTTTCTTCCGTCGCACTGACACAGGCGGGTCTTACGGTGACGACGGGACAGAGAAGGAAATGATTGTTTAAGGTAGGCCTACACCCCTAGCTTTTGTCTGGTGCGAAAATGGGAAACCGCGGAGAACCATCTTCAGGTATGCCATTCGGGAGATAGTGGGTTCAAATCCCACTGTCGGTAGTCTTCAAGATGGTTTTCCGTTGTTTCCCATTTTCACACCAGGCAAATGCTGAAGCTGTATCTTAATAAAGGGTTCCCTTCCCACTTCTAGCCAATTCCTATCCCATCGTCACCATAAGATCTATCTGTGTCGGAGCTACGTAAATCAAATTTTTAAAAAAATTGTTCTGACAGGCCGTTCCATTCTCTCGATAACTTTGAAGCCATTTATCGTCCATATCTGACGTCATTGGGGAATGAAAGACATGGTTCGCACCAGAATGTTCTCACATGCTTGGAAGGTAGGTTTACCTGTTGCCGTCAATTGGATGGGGAAAATTATAATGCAAAGTCTGTTGTACACTATGAAATGTTTGTCAAATTGAAGACTTCACAAGAATTTCAATAATTCACAAGGTTACTTATCAAATCGCTTGCAATACTTGAGAAGTCGTGGGAGGTCATCTAAAGTCTTGAAAGTGAACTTAAAAATGAAAACGTACAGCCTGTTTTCCAGTCATTGAGCGGGTCAGGGATGGAATGAATGAAGCAGATTTAGGCTATTAGTACGATGGGGTCGCCACTCCCAAAGTGGTTTATTAATGACTGATAGATGCTATGAAATGAGAATGCAGAGTGTTGCTGGAATGAAAGATGACAGGGAAAACCGGAGTACCCGGAGAAAAACCTGTCCCGCCTCCGCTTCGTCCAGCACAAATCTCACATGGAGTGACCGGGATTTGAACCACAGTATCCAGCGGTGAGATGCCGACGCGTTGCCGTCTGAGCCACGGAGGCTCACATGAAACTGAATGAATTGTACATTATTACCATTATAAGCGAGGTGCATACGACTGTTTATGCTTGACGATATTTATAATTATAACTCTATTTTTTAAATATGTATAAATTTCTCTCGAGATGTCGCTTGTCAGTTCAATTTACTGAACAGAGCGCAGAGCGCATGCGCTGGGCTATTGATTTTCCGTGAGTGGATCAGAGACCTTGACAATGTCATATGTTTTCAAAGCTTTGGTAGAAGTTTATCATAACGTAGCTTTATTTTAAATACAAATTGTTTATTGTACAGTTGGTGAAGTGAATTTGCGGGAATGTGCCGTGTGGTTGTGGAATATTGGAAGTAGAGAGTGCATTGATGTTAATATGTTTGTCCGACATGTTTGATTTTGGAAACAAATGCGAAGCTAGTGCATCGAGCGCAGCTGCGATGCTATCCTTACCTAATTAGTCAAACAGTTGTATCATAATTAAAATATGAACTCTGACTGGTGGAGAACCTGTATCATAATGAAAGTTGAGCTATAATGATCCTCATTAATATTCAGTTTTCAGGCATATAATACACTTAAGAAAATGGAAATTGCAACACTATGAAAGCATTGGTCGTTTGAGTTGATTTTCAAGATATGGAACGATGCCATGTAGATATGTAAACGATCAAAGTTTCAGACCCATTGGATTGTTGCTACAGGTCTCCCCACGTGATTGGTCGCGGAGGAATCAACTCCAGTATACGGATTCTGGTGTAGCGTAGTTGACTTACAGTCTGAGCAGTGAAGTGTTCCCTGTCAAACATGCCTCGACGACAGAGAAGAGCACGCTATTAACAAATGTCGCCGTTTGAGAGGGCTCCGATAACTGGGCTGTGTGAGGCTGGATTATCGCTAAAGACTGTCGCTGCACGTGTTGGCCGACAGGCATCTATGGTACAATGTGTATGGCAGCAGTGGTCAAATAAATGTACCCACACTCGTAGACCTGGCACACACCCAGCGCGACAGACAACTGTGAGAGAGGATCGCCGCATCATTCGGATGGCCCGGATGGAACCCCATGCAACAGCAGCGCAAATTGGAGCAGCTGTGGCACCCCACGTTACACAACAAACAGTTGGTAATCACCTGCGTGCAGCTGGCTTACGAGTTCGTGTCCCTGCAGAAGGTGTTCCATTGACCCCACAACAGCGACGTGTAAGGTGGCCTGGTGTCGAGAAAGATCGACGTGGGTCGATGAATGGCATAGGGTCGTCTTCAGTGATGAATCGCGCTTCTGCCTTGCCCGCAGTGATCGCCGGAATCGTGTGCGCCGACGTACCGGTGAGAGGGGCCGCCCAGATCTTATTCTCGAGTGGCACACAGGGCCAACACCAAGCATTATGGTCTGGGGAGCTATTTGCTTTAATGTGAAATCACAATTAGTGCTTGTTGAGGGCACTATGACTGCTCGACAGTACGTTGATAGGGTACTCAATCCAGTGGTTGTCCCTATGATGCCGAACATTGCTAATGGGATGTTTCAGCAGGACAATGCCCGGGTTCACACTGCACGCATCTCCAGAGAAGCTCTCCACGACATCACAACCTTAGAATGGCCCGCCAGATCACCGGACCTCAGTCCTATTGAGCATGTGTGGGACATGATGGGTCGACAACTGGCCAACCGTCCTCTGCCACCCACAACTCTGGAACAACTGACCCGTGCAGTGCAGCAAGCATAGACCACAATTCCTCAGGAAGCGATCCAGGGCCTTATTGACTCCATGCCTCGGCGAATTCATCAATGTATTGCAGCTCGTGGTGGGCACATCCTGTACTGATTGTTGTTCAAACTTGCGGTCATAGGGACCTGAAAGTGTACGAATCACAACCGAACACTCGTTGAAAGTCTGTTCCGATTACTCGTCCTGTATATTCAATTGCAGCAATGTAGCACCACTCCTTCTGGGTGTTGCAATTTCCATTTTCTTCAGTGTGTTTATATTTCGACATCGTTCAGCATAAAACATGTTCTAATCGATTAAAGAATTGCTAAGTATTTGACAGTATTGATCAACAGAATTCGAGTATTAACGGTGCGCACTAACCGGCTAGGCATGCTTCATGACCGAGGGACGTTGTGTTGTGTATTAACTGCTACATCCCTGCCTGTATTCATTAGACTCCGTCGAGTACTACCATAAAATGAATAAAACAGTGGCGTACGAGGAGATTGCAAAAGAAATATGGACAGTGTAAAGCTTTTATGTTTATTACTGTACGGTAACATATCAGCAAACACCATCAGTAATGTTCGATTTATGACAATATTTGATTATTATTATTATTATTATTATTATTATTATTATTGCTCACCGTTAGGGGTACTGAGAAAGGCGAGATATCAACTGTTTTTCTTCCTGCGGGCCCACCAGGTTTTCATCGTTTGGGAGTGTGTTTCTTCCATTCATCAGAATGGACATGATTCACTCGAGTTGGGACTTCTTCTTGGCGAATCTGTCTACGTTTGTGTCTGAGTGGTGCTCTGAGTTGAATGTCTGTTTCTGACATTCTACGATCTCCACCAACCAAGGAGGAATCGTTTTGAGACTTCTGAAGTAGGATAACAAACGTTTACACATTCTTTTCTTTCTAGTTGCTTTACGTCGCATCGGCACAGATAGGTCTCAAAGCGGCGATGAAATAGGAGTGAGAAGGAAGCGGCCGTGGCCTTAATTAAGGAACACCCTCAGCATTTGCCTGGTGTGAAAATGGGAAACCACGGAAAACCATCTTCAGAGCTGCCGACAGTGGAGTTTGAACCCACTATCTCTCGGATGCAAGTTCACAGTTGGGCGCCCCTAATCGCACGGCCAACTCACCCGGTACACATTCTTATTTTTTTACAAGTTGTTTTACGTCATGCCGACACATATAGGTCTCATGACGGCGATGGAATGGGAAAAACCTAGAAGTGTGAAGGAAGTGGCCGAGGTCTTAGTTCAGGTACACACCGAGCTCGACAGCTGTAGTCGCTTAAGTGCGGCCAGTATTCAGTAATCGGGAGATAGTGTGTTTGAGCCCCACTGTCAGCAGCCCTGAAGATGGTTTTCCGTGGTTTCCCCATTTTCACACCAGGCAAATGCCAGGGCTGTACCTTAATTAAGGCCGCGGCCGCTTCCTTCCAATTCCTAGGCCTTTCCTATTCCATCGTCGCCGTAAGACATATCTGTGTCAGTGCGACGTAAAGCAAATAGCAAAAATAAGTTAAGGTACATCTTCAGCATTTGCCTGGTCGGAAAATGGGAGACCACGGGAAACCATCTTCAGGACTGCCGACAGTGGGGTTCAAACCCGCTATCTCCCGGATGCAAGCTCACAGCAGCGCGCTCCTAACTGCACGGCCAACTCGCCCGGTCACGTTCTTTCAGCTGGCAGACTGAAGATGTGAGCGTAAAAAGTTATCCTTCTTTACCGGATTACACTTGATATCTTTTCGGTCAAGGTATATATTTCTAAGTTGTTCCGAAGTCTGTAAACGCCATCTTTGAGGTTGAGGCCAAGAATTTTGCAGATAATCCTCCTTTCCTTAATTGCTAGTCTTTTAAGCAAGAACTTCTCAGAATTGTTGGATCCAAACCATTCACCAAGGTATTTGAATCTTTGGATTCAACCCATTCATCAAGGTATTTGAATCTTTGTATTCAACCCATTCACCAATGTATTTGTACCTTTGAAGTTAATCCATTCACCAAGGTATTTGAATCATTGGATTCAGCCCATTCACCAAGGTATATGAATCTTTGGTTTCAACCCATTCACCAATGTATTTGAATCTTTGAATTCAACCCATTCACCAAGGTATTTGAATCTTTGGTTTCAACCCATTCGCTAATATATTTGAATCTTTGGATTCAACCAATTCACCAATGTATTTGAATATTTATAGTCAACCCATTCACCAATGTATTTTAATCTTCGGATCCAACCCATTCTCCAAGGTATTTGAATCTTTGGATTCAACCCATTCACCAATGTATTTGAACCTTCGGATTCAATCCATTCACCAAGGTATTTGAACCTTTGGATTCAACCCATTCACCGAGGTATTTGAATCTTTGGATTCAACCCATTCACCAATGTATTGGAGTCAATCCATTCACCAAGGTATTTGGATCTTTGGATTCAACCCATTCACCAATATATTTGAATCTTTGGATTCAACCCATTCACCAATGTATTTGAATCTTTGGATTCAACCTATTCACAAATGTATTTGAATCTTTGAATTCAACCCATTCACTACGGTATTTAAATCTTTGGATTCAACCCATTCACCAATGTATTTGAATCTTTGGATTCAACCCATTCACCAAGGAATTTGATCTTTGAATTCAACCCATTCACAAATGTATTTGAATCTTTGGATTCAACCCATTCACCAATGTATTTGAACCTTCGGATTCAATCCATTCACCAAGGTATTTGAACCTTTGGATTCAACCCATTCACTACGGTATTTAAATCTTTGGATTCAACCCATTTACCAATGTATTTGAATCTTTGGATTCAACCCATTCACCAAGGAATTTGATCTTTGAATTCAACCCATTCACCAAGGTAGTTGAATCTTTGGATTCAACCCATTTGCCAATGTATTTGAATCTTTGGATTCAACCCATTCACCAAGGTATTTGAATCATTCCATTTTCAAGATTGTACCGTGGGTAGTCAGAAGATTATTATTTAATTCTTAATGTGTTTTCTTGTATAAAATATGAATTTTCGTTACATTGCTCTTATTTTTGTACGGTTAATGTGAATAAATGCAATATACCATAACCTCTGCAAATGATGTTATGGCAGTAAATACTTTTAAAATTATATTGACGATAACCACATTAATATATTCCCCGTGTAAATTATGATTTATTGCGCTTTTCTCTTATTTTTGAGAATATATGTCACTGCTAGTCCAAGAAGCGCAACTGTTGTTTGCCTTTCCTCGCGTTAAAACAAAGTGCTATGAAACCTTGCCAAATCTTTTCAAATGTTATCAAACCTTCAGCAATGTAGAACAATCCTTGATAATATTTTACCATTCTTCATGTAAAGTTTTGAACTGAAGGAAAAATTTGGCCCTGAACATGGTTTTCCGTGGTTTTCCATTTTCACACCCGGCAAATGCTGGGGCTGTACCTTAAATAAGGCCACGGCCACTTCCTTCCCACTCCTTGGCCTTTCCTACCCCGTCGTCGTAATAAGACCTATCTGTGTCGGTGCGACGTAAAGCAAATTCTAAAAGAAATGATGGTGTACAACAGGCATAAGTTACGTCCAGATACTTGAAACAAAAAAATAAGGTTGAAAGATATGATACTGCTTAGTTCTTTGAATGAAAAAATCCCTCTGAGGACCTTGTTTCCCTTTCCTTGTTCATTCGGTAAATATGTGAATGTTCACAAATATTCTTGGGTGTTAAGGGAGAATTTTGAAGTGTCACAGATATCAGAAAGCTTTCTGTCTGTACTGATGTATGTGTCTGCTTATGCTTTAAGGAAGGGACTGTTTCTTAAACATTGCGATGTTTGCACCTCTTGGGTGCAATCTGAAAAAGAAGTTGAAGTATCCATCGCAAATGACTCCATTATAGAATTTTACCGTAGCAAATTGACAGTTCCCACTGAAAAGGCTGATATGGTTAGTGGCCTTGTCTGGTTCATGTTTGACAGGCTTATTATGGAACATCATTTTCAGATCTTGTGAGGTAATGATGAATAATCTCACCAAGAATGTCAGTGACACTGCAGCAAGTAATAAATGTAACAGACGGTTAAAAAATTGAAGTCAACATAAAATGCTTTGATGTACCTAAGTAAATAAATTCTTTTTTTTCCTACAGTTTGCTTTACATCCCACAGACACAGATAGGTCTAATGACGACGAAGGTCTTTAGGGGGAAGGAAACGGCCGTGGCCTTAATAAACGTGAAGGTACTGTAATACACGAAACGCCATCATGGCTGCCACCGACAGTGGGGTTCGAACCCACTATCTCCCGAACGCAAACTCACAGCTGCGCGCCCCTAACCGCACGGCCAACTCACCTGGTTACGTCTTAAGACACACAGGAAACTTTACTATCGTCAGTTTCGTTATTTTTTAATTTATGAAGGAAATCCATACCCCAACAATTTCTTCTGTGAGATAGTTCCCTAACATCAACAGCCTTGAGTATTAGGGCGTACGATTCGTAGTAGGGATAATAACCAAACCTCTTGTAACAAACATATCTGAGAAATTTTCTGTGGACTTGGTCAATTATATCAACATGTTTCACGGTGTACAGGTACTAAGTAATCGGGGCATATTCTAGTCTTAATCTTATAAGAGCACTAGCTGATCTACCCGTGATTCGCTATGGGATTCTCAGAAAGACGGACTTTGTGGTTTTCCTAACTGAAGTCAACATAAATCATTACAAAAACATCAGTAGGAATGTAGCGATTAAAAGCAATGTTATCATATAAAATACTCGATCAAATGAAAAACCGCACATTTTATCAGTTCTAACGAAAAGTACTACGGTGCCTATCTAATTGTCCAAGGTTCCAGAGCTGGAATGACCAGGCCGCAGACAGCCGCGAACACTCATCTGCCATTATTCTGTTAAATATGCACGCTGCCTCACAGTAGGGATTAAATAGCAAGAATGCTATGATGAACCAATGTGATACGTACCAGTAGTATCAGGAAATTTACGAACCAGAGGAATGGCATGCTTAAGAAGAAAGTTATCTAACTCCCCAAGCTACTTCCCGTCAATGTTCAGACAGGCTGTTACACTCTGTACGACAGGGCGAGTTGGACGTGTGGTTAGGGTGCGCAGCTCTGAGCTTCCATCCTAGAGATAGTGGATTCGAACCGAACTGTCAGCAGCGCTGAAGATGGTATTCCGTGGTTTCCCACTTTCACACTAGGCAAATGCTGGGACTGTACCTTAATTAAGGCCAAGGTCGCTTCCTTCACACTCGTAGCCTTTTCTTATACCATCGTCGCCATAAGACCTATCTGTATCGGTGCGACGTAAAGCAAATAAAAATATACTCGGTACACAGTAGTAATCCTATCTACCGGACATGAATGTCAACGGAAGACACAAAGCACATCACAACAAACAATGGTCAATGTAATGTTTTTGTTGATCAATGTTGTGAGCTTTCTATATTGTAAGCCTTCACATTTAGTTTTCTTTCGACTCTATGATTTTTAAAATTATTTATAGCGTAGACTGTAGTTCCTTATTCTTCGACTTTACATACCGATTTTCATTAAATTCTGTTCACCCATTTTCTCGTGACTCGGAGTTGATATGGACTAAGCAACAAAAATCCAAATTATTGAATATCTTTGTGATCACAGCCCGTACGGTAACAATGTATAAGACATAAATGATCGGTATTTTAATAATATACAACTTATGTTCTGTAGTATTCATCTATACGACCTCTAATAACAAATATTTGATAATTAAATTTTAGGCCTTCCCTAAACTACCATTTTACTCGGGATGAATACCATTATTTGTAGCCTAGCTTGTAGTGGCTTATTCCCCAACTTTTCATACCGATTTTCATTAAGATAGGACCTATAACATAAATATTTTGATAATTAAATTTTAGGCCTTCCCCTAAACTACCATTTTTCTCAGTGTCAATACAATTATTTATATCCTATATTGTAGCAACTTACTTCCCGACTTTGCATATCGATTTTCATCAAAATACGACCACTAATAACATAAATATTTGAGAATTAAATTTTAGGCCTTCCCCAAACTACCATTTTACTCGGGGTGAATACCATTATTTATAGCCTAGATTGTAGCGGCTTATTCCCCAACTTTGCATACCGATTGTCATTAAATTCTCTTCAGGCGTTTTCTCCTGATGCGTGTACATACATACATACAGACAGACAGACAGACAGATAGACAGACAGACAGACATTACGGAAAATTACAAAGTGCATTTCCTTATTACTGTGGACATGACTGATACATAAATGCCATCCTTTTTAAATTCTGAACAATGTACAGATAAAACTCTTATTTTATATATGTATGTTGCGTATTCAGCCCGAAGGCTGGTTGGATCCTCAACAGGCTCGCCATTAGCAGTCATAGATGGCCTAGGTGTCACTGAAGAGGCGTACTAGGGAAATGAGAAGTGATGTAGTTTTTCCCGTTGCTTTCCTCACTGAGCCAGAAGTTGCTATTGCACATCAGTCTGCCAAGCCTACTGAAATGCGTGCACCAACCGACCCTATAAGCGACATCTTCACACCATTCATAGCAGGAACTGGCAGCATAAGGAATGGCATTACTAGCGTCACTCATACCTCAGCCACTTTCATATTGTCAAAGCCAAGTATAAGACTGAGACAGGTCAATGAAAGTAACAATTTTATTCTAGCCCATACCAGAAGATATAGTGCACTTTAAACATTACATCTTGCCAGCAAAGGCCTATTTTATATATATATATATATATATATATATATATATATATATATATACAAACCAAAAACAAACCCCATGGCACTACAGCCCTTGAAGGGCCTTGGCGTACCAAGCGACCGCTGCTCAGCCCGAAGGCCTGCAGATTATGAGGTGTCGTGTGGTCATCACAACGAATCCTCTCGGCCGTTATTCTTGGCTTTCTAGATCGGGGCCGCTATGTCACCGTCAGATAGCTCCTCGATTCTAATCACGTAGGCTGAGTGGACCTCGAACCAGCCCTCACATCCAGGTAATCGAACCCGGGGCCGCCGGGTAAGAGGCAGGCACGCTACCCCTATACCACGGCGCCGGCATATTTTATATACTGAACCCTTTGGTCCATATTGAGGGATACCTACCTTTCTTACCTATCAGCAAAGTTCATGAGATCTGTCTCTTGGGTCGTGTCGGGTCCTTCGTCACTTGCTGAGGTAAAGGTAGGGTTCAGTAATTCTAATCTATCTACTGGAATTAAAGGTCTGTTTAAAAGATTCCTATTTATTCAGGAAATTTTGAAGCCTTCCTTTATGTCAATGGTATCATAGAAGTCAATTGTGTCCACTGGACACCACAATCATTTTTACATAAACGTCAGAACACTGGTGTGAGACTTTAACGTAACTGCCTGACGGGCATTCTTACTAGAAACCATTGTCTCAATTATTAAACATTTAAGAAAGGAAAGTCTGGAAATCCTTAAATTCGGCTTCCATGTGAGACCACATGTACCATCATAGTGATTCGTTATGGTCCAGCCCTCGTAACACGAACTCTGGACTCTGGGTATAATTAAGGCCGTCCAATCGGTGTGTGCCACACAGTGGTTCTACGGCATGGACCCTTAATTGAATCGATGTGACCTGCGTCTATGTCATGGACCGACATCTAATCTTCTAAGTTACTCTAAAGTCATTGTGGATGATGACCGCAAGGAAAGGATGCTACAATGGCATATGGCCCTAATCTAAGTCACTGAGGTTGATGACCCCCTGACCATCCAAGTTTCTAGGCTGAAGGCTAAACACAATTAAGTTACATCGGTTGATGACCAAAGTTCCACTTTACTATCCCAGCACATTCACTGCTCAATCAATCAAAGTTCAATACTTACAACAATAGCAATGCTCACAAACTTTGTGGCAGTAAAATCCATTTCCTTCGGATATGTCCCTTTAATCGTTACTTTATTTTTTAATATTCCCCAGAAAACAAACTAAAAATTCCAGAATGCATCTCCAAATTATTCGCTTGATTAAAGTTATTTCAAAATGCGGTTTCACTGAATTTAATAATTAAATAAATTTAAATGATTTAACGAAATGTTAAAGATCAGTAAAATTTATCTCCGCGGACTCTGGTTTCTTCACAAATTCCTACGCAGCTGTGATGTAAATTCAATATTGCGATGTTTATCTGGCTGGAAAAGAATTTGTTACATAATTCATGTCCAGCTATATATCTTGTCTTGTGATCTCACACTTTTAAAATCTAATCTAGTCCTAACCGTTATTAACACTTGGATATCCTAATAATCTACGTACAAACCAAACAACTCGCCATATAATTACGATGTCACATCTCGTCATACCATTATGAATTTTGCACACCCCTCACAGACAAACCGATCATCACAGCCATCGCTCTATATTTTGGACAACCCTGAATTTGGTTACTCTGTTCCTTATACTCAAAGTTCGGGATTTCAAATGTTCGTTACGTCCCCAATTACAGTATTTCATAATACTCAGATCATTACCGGCTATGAATTTCAACTAAATCCAGCATTTTAATGTTTTCCCTGGCCAAGAATTACAGTACAATCTCAACTCCACGCCTGTCCCGTTATCATAGCTGAGGTCTCTCATCCCCCGAGTTCGCTTGGCAGTTACATGAAACACCTGGTTTATTCACAGTTGACTGGCTTCTCAAAAATGCTCCCTTTAAACTCTGCCGACATAATTAAACAAATACGATATTCTGACCAACAAAATGCACAGATTATGCGTCAAGATGCCCACACTAATTATACGCGTCGCCAATTGATACCGCTATGGATTTCCATGAATTTCTTTCCATTCCCAACATTATAAAATATTCCTCGGGCTATCATGTCCCGGCTTCAATGACAGGACTCTAACCTGATTCGCACATCTCATCTCAACTCATATAAAACATTCCTCGGGCTTCCGTGTCCCGGCTTCAATAACAGGTCCAACCTGATTCACAAATCTCATATCAACAAAACTAACCTCTGTTTCCCAGCTCCACAATTATCATCGACAAAGAACTGGAATAAAATCCTTACTAGAAATCTCGACGTCTAATATCGCACAATGCATTAATCATGAATAACTTCGCATAAATGATATCGTATTTAATAACTAAATTTTTACGAGAAATGACTGAAACATTCTACTAGATCTTTTTATTGTCAGTCAGACACAGTTTTAAAATGGGCATAAAAAACGTTTCTCTCCGTGACCAAACTCATCACCCTAGGTTCTCACCCGACAGCGCGCTTCCACTCGATTGAAAATGAGTAACCATGGATTATTATTATTATTAACGTCAAATTGCAGACAGAAAAATGTTACGTCGAATGAACATCTTAATTTGACATCACAAAATATAGGCAGTACACTCACACGGATGACGATCTACATTGGACGTGATATCACTTCGGAACCCTATTCAATAACTTTTTACAACATTATACGGCACTCGCAAGACTTCAAAACTTTATCCAATTGGAAAATAAAACAAATGACTCTTTTAGTCGTATTCTCACATTTACAAACCTTAGTAGGGATGACCACTGCGTCGTATATCCCAATTCAAATACACTTTTAGAAATCACGAGACAAGATATAAGAGGTAGTAAGATGGAAAGTCACCTACCTCATGTAGTCATAGGGCTCACCTGCGACCCTGGCATTTTATTTAGCCATTTTTACATTCATGGCTTCACAGTTCATTATTTATTTTCTTCAGGTTTCCTGGAATAAAGCATTAAAAGAAAGAAAATACCCTTCACTTGTTTGCTGGGCGCACACGATGGACTATAATTATTTCGGCACACGAATTACTTGATCACATTAGAATTTATTCAGTACTTTGACCGTCCTATCTGGTACAATTATTTCACTCAAGAAAACTATCTCCTCATGGACTCAAGACCTAGCCACACTGGCTGAAATCTGCAGTTGAACTCATTCGACTTTCGTTGTTTGATTTCGCAGAGCAGCTCAACAATTTCTCGTCCGCTTTGTATCACAAATGCCGGAGAAGGAGACTTCGTCATGGCGTCCCTTCATATTTATAGCAGTTACCCCCTCTCTTCGGATCTCTCCCTTTGCCGCCAAGAAAATTTCTATAAGTTTTCTGACTTACCTAAACTGTAATTTCAAGAGTTTTGAAAGTGACTACATGCTTGCTACATTTCTGGCGGTAGTGTTCATGGACATTTAAAATTTTTACGGGTTCGATTTGTGAGATGATTGACCTCCTTTGATAGGCACTATATTCTTTGACTTGGCTTGGTCACGCCATGTACACGCGCTTTGAAATAGTTCATAAAAATGACTTGAGATTCTTCCGCCGTCGACACGTGTGGTTGACGTCACGTACCCCAGAGCGTGGGACCGAAGGTAATCACCCCCTCGTCACGTGTCAAATCCATGCTATCAAGAATCCAACTTTTAAGTGATTGTCGATTTATGCATAATGTTCTTAGGGCACAAAGGTCATGGGTTCAATACATAGATTATACAATAATATCAATAAGGCGAGGATTTCGTTATAAATGCTCATTTTTATCATCAACCCAAAATTGTGAGCTCATAAGTCTAAAATCTCCTTCAGTGGGTTTATGAAGGAATTACATGGATTTTATACTTCCAATAAATGCTTATTTCACTCATTAATGCCTATTCTGAAGATATTTTCATTTAAGTACCTAAAACGACAAATATTAAGTTCTAAATCGTATTTTCCACCCATCTCTACTTTTTTCATTTTCTTTATCAAATATCCGCTGAAATCAGGCATTCTTTACAGCTAGCTACGAAAGATGGCACTTAAATGTGATTAAAGGGCAACAGCATTCTTTCTATCGTCTGGTTCTGCTTGGGGCGAGCTGGCCTTCAATCTGCACCCTACACTGGCAACCCCAAGATTTTCAGCGGTCTCACGTACATTTCTTCCAAGTTTGAATAGCTACATTCCAAAATAAAACAGCAGGAAAAGAGAGGAAAAGAGTGAAGGCTGTGCAATTGTTCCTAATTTGAGCGGTGACCATTGCTAACCTTAATGGAGCGATAGGAGATGAGATCATTGCCAGATTTCACAGTGTAATGCAGAGGAATCCGGTCTGGAAGGATGCTTTGGCCATTGTTGCTGTTCTCGAAGGGAAGGACGTAGCGCCACCACCAAGTTTCACTCTAGCTGAGCTAGCTGTTCTTACATACTGTCCTCTGACGATCAATGGTAGAGTGTCGGCCTCCGGATCCCAAGATAGCGGGTTCAAACCGGCAGAGGTGGTCGGATTTTTGAAGGGCAGAAGTATGTCCATTCGACACTCCACGTCGTACGATGTCGGCATTTAAAAGATATCTGGTGACACATTTGGTGTTTACCCAACAATATTCATTAAATCTCAGCCATAGACGCCCAAGACGGTTTCGGTTTACTCGGTCTGCCATCTAGTGGGCCTAGAGTAAAACAGAACGTCGAAATTGACGAGCAGACAGCCAGATGGCATCAAATTTAAATGTCTGCACACGGTAGCTGAGGCCATAGTGTTGTTATTATTATTATTTTTATTATTATCCAAAGGTGTTGTTTATATTGCGACGCCAGTTTACATCCTTGATTTCAAGGTCCTTAAAAATCTGCTTCTCCCAAACATCATGAGGTCTTCCTCTTGGTCTCTTTTCAGAAACACTGCGGTCAAAATACGCTGGAGGAATCCTACGGGGATCCATCCTTTTCACGTGCCACACCACTGCAATCTCTTCACTTCGAGGATCTCCAGCAAGCTACTTATCAATCCAAGCTGCTGTCAGATATCCTCATTCCTTATTTTATCCATTTGTTTATTTTTGTAGACAAGAACGGGGGAACATTTATGTAGCCTGAAGGCGACTCTTTGTTGATCCAGTAAACGTTGATGCTTCCAGACCGTACGTCAATATAGGTACCAGACATATTTTGTACAAGCTGATCTTGGAAATGATCCGAAATAGTTCATCCCAAGGTATTTCACGTACAGCGTGAAAGAATGTGGAAATTTTCTGTATTCTGTCGCTAATCTCTTGATGTGAGAACAGAACACTACCTAAGTACTGGAACTTGTCTACAAGAGTTTCTACTAATCACCAAGGTCGCAGGTAAATGGAACACCTAGATCACATAATTCACTAACTACGCATACTGGTTTACCCGCGATTTCGTGCTGATATTTGATGCTAGAGTTTCGTCGAGTGAAGCTCATTATTTTACATTTATTAATATTGAAAGGTAAGTTATTATCTTTCGCAGGGGTGTCTCGTGTTAAAGAACGCGTGAACATCCTGGAAATCCAAAACAATAATAATTTACTCGCTATTGTATGATGAGAATAAGATTTTCTACATTGAGAACGTATTTACGAAGTTTTATGCGCTTTCGGGAGAGTGACAAGTTTGCTGACAGCTAGAAGAATACAAATTAAACGTAGGAAGATGTTTGCCAAATGTTTTGTGTGGAGTGTGGTGTTTTATGGTTCTGAAACTTGGGCAGTCAGGCAGAAAGAACAAAACTATTTAGAAAGTTTCGAAATGTGGTTATGGAAAAGAATGGAGAAAGTGAAATGGACCGATAGAGTGAGAATTTTTTTTGTTATTGGATTTACGTCGCACCGACACAGATATGTCTTATGGCGACGATGGGACAGGAAAGGGCTAGGACTCGGAAGGAAGCGGCCATGGCCTTAATTAAGGAACAGCCCCAGCATTTGCCTGGTGTGAAAATGGGAAACCATGGAAAATCATCTTCAGAGCTGCCGACAGTGGGGTTCGAACCTACTATCTCCCGAATACTGAATACTGGCCGCACTTAAGCGACTACAGCTATCGAGCTCGGCAGAGTGAGAAATGAGGTGGTGCTGAGCAGGGTAGGAGAGGAGAGAAACTTCATGATGATGATTATGAAAAAGAAGAGCAAAACATCTTGGATTGGTCACATATTACCTAAACATTGTCTACTAAGAGAAACTTGGAAGGAAAAGTTGAAGGAAAAAGAGGGAGAGAAAGAAGAAAGTTTGGAATGCTGACAGATGTGAAGAGAGGAAGAAGTCACAGGCAAATGAAGGAAGATGCTCAGGACAGAGTGAAATGGAGGACATCCAGTTTATACCTGTTTAAGGACAGATTTACTGAAAGAAGAATGCGCCAGTTCACTTTCCGTTTCCATTTGAATCACGCGCCACACCAGCTGATCACAACTCTGTTTTGAACTACAATGTTGAGGGTATTGCATAGCAAACGCTTGAAGGGGCAATGCTGTGGGCATAGCGAATATGAGCACACTTTCCTGCGTGATCACGGTCCGCTTGTCCGCTTCCAATGCCGTCTCCTAAAGTTCTTCTCAAATTCCAAAGATGGCCGCATGTATTGCGTACTCCGTGGCAATAGGTAAGGCACAGGGCGAGGACTGCTACCACTGAGTCGCAGATGGAGCATAATAATTGCTTAATGAACCAAAGAGGCTTTTAGCAACTGCTTGCTAGCAAAATAGATTTGTACTTACAGCTTGTGTACTTGAAAATATTAATTAATTAAAATTCGTACAACCATGTTAGCAACCCTTCTGTAGGATAGGAGTGTACTGTATATTCCATGAAGTTGGTGGTGAGGGGTTGTTTTACAGCAATTTTACCGGTATGGAAGTTGTTTTTAAATTTCGGATGTTAAATTCAACTTTGTATCCATGGCCGTATATTCCGTAATATTATTGGCAACACAATACGGACTAAATGGACCGTCGTTAACGTGTTGACCGAATGAAGGGCAACTTATACATACTTATTTTTAAACTGCTGTCTGTTCTGTAATAATACTATTTGCTTTACGTCCCTCTAACTACTTTTACGGTTTTCGGAGACGCCGTGGTGCCGGAATTTAGTCCCGCAGGAGTTCTTTTATGTGCCGGTAAATCCTTTTTTTTTTTGCTATTTGCTTTACGTCGCACCGACACAGATATGTCTTATGGCGACGGTGGGATAGGAAAGGCCTAGGAATTTGAAGGAAGCGGCCGTGGCCTTAATTGAAGTACAGCCCCGGCATTTGCCTGGTGTGAAAATGGGAAACCACGGAAAACCATCTTCAGAGCTGTGGACAGCGGGGTTCGAACCCACTATCTCCCGATTACTGGGTGGTGGTGGTGGTGATTATTGTTTTAAGAGGAAGTACAACTAGGCAACCATCCTCTATTTAACACTAATCAGAGAGAAGAAATGGAAGGGTTCCGACACTTCGTAAAATGAAGATATCGGCCAAAGGAAGACAAGGCCCCCGAAGGGCGTGAAAATGAAGGACTCCCTAGCCCTCGCAAACCTAATAGCGTCGGGGTCTGAAAAGAACAAGAGTTGACCAAGAGAGGTCGGATAGGATAGATGAAAGTGAGGAGCCTGGCACAAGTAAGTGGAAGCAATGCCAGGACTCAGCTAAGGGCCCCGTGGTCGCCAACCCACGCTCTAAAGTTCAGAGCCCCTGAGGCCCCTTTTAGTCGCCTCTTACGACAGGCAGGGGATGCCGTGGGTGTTATTCTACCGCCCCCACCCACAGGGGGAACCCGATTACTGGATACTGGCCGCATTGACCGTGATAACGAAAAATCTACCATGTCTACTTATGGGATCATTTAAGCCGTATGTGTGGCAGTCCCTGTGTTCCAACACGTATGTTCCCAAAGCCGTTCGATTATTAAGATATCTTCAAACATAAACACATATCTGCGCGATAAATTTGAAACCCGGCAACGCCGCGGATCCACCGTTCCGAATTTATTTTTTTATTTTTTATTTTATTTCTTGCTGGTGGTTTAACTTCGGGCTAGAAATTAGAATATAGTGACCGTGATCTTAGTAAAGAACACCATTGGTAGTTGCGTGGAGTGAAAGGAAGGAAACCACGGAAATTCCCCTGTGGGTGGTGTGGTATCCACCGTCTGTATCAAACAGTGACTAAGAGAGGAACCAAGGGCTCTGGACGTAAGAGCGTGAGTTGGTCACCACAGTTCCGCTAGATGAGTCTGCTATTGCTTCCACTTGCTCGTGCAGACTCCTCACTTTCGTCTTTCCTATCAGACCTCCCTTGGTTATCTCACGTTCCTTCCTTACCCCGAAGGTACTAGATTTGTTCTCGACCCTTTGCCCTAATTTTGCCAATACCTTCATTTTTCGACGTGTCGGACCTCCCCAATTTTCCCTCCGTTTAGTGTTACCAGAGGATGGCTGCCAGTTGTAATTCCTCTCAAAATTACACCTTGGCCCCTGTCCTTTGGACAAAACCACGTTGAAATTAAATTTTATGCATTGTAAAGAGATATAAGAAAAATAGCCGTCATTGTGGTTAGATCAGACAAGGGTCGTTCTTTAATTACATTCTGTATGAGTTACTGGTCTTCGACTCACAACAGTACACAACAGTCATAAACTTGGAGCCACGCAATTGTTTTAATTTCTTCTTTAGCTATGATTGTTAACACTGGCATAAACCTAGACTTATGACTCCACGATATTATGATGGATAACTTTACAGTTTCCACAACTCACTGAGCACGACAATAGGTCATTAAATAACACGAATTCAGTTTTCTACGAGGTACGCGGCTATTTAATAAGGTGGTTGTCGTGAAGACGTCCCGACTGGTAGTAATAACCATGAAAGTGACAAGCGTGTTTATAGCTGGTAAGTGCTGTTTTAAAGTGTGATGCGCGCCGGCTTCGCGCGGAAGCAATTTTCAATTTATGATGATAGAGTTTCTAAGATAGGTCCGACTCATTGCCTGAATGGTCAACGTTGAGGCCTTCGGTTCACATGCTCCAGGGTTCGATTCCCAACCGGGTCGGGATTATATCCCTCCATATAGAGTTGGCGTCAGGAAGGACATCTGGCCGTAAAATAGGGCTAAATCCACATGTGCGACACAGTTCACACCCGCGACCCCACAGGTGTGGGAAAAAGCGGTAGGAAAAGAAGAAGAGTTTCTAAGATAGCTTTGTCGACGTCTTAATTTGGTTTGCTATGTTTGCACTAGTGTAGCCAGGATCGACCGATGTATGTGTGTTTGGGCGGGTGAGGTTATAATTACAAAATGATTATAGAACATAATGCTTTTGAGCGTGTGGTGCCCTTCATTATAAGGACATTAATACAAATGAATTATGTTAATATTCAGATTGCAGTACAATAAAACATCTTACATTGAAATACAGAACAAGAATAATACGAACAAGGTCAACAGTTTTACAGTTTACAATCTAAAACTCATCTTTATGGGTTTCTTACAAAATATATTCAACAGATCGGTGGGTTCTGAAATTATGTCTCTGAGTGTTTATTTAGTTTATTGTTAATTTCTGTTTATTTATTTCTATAAAATTTCCATGGGAGGGTTCTAACTCCCCGTAACCCCCCTTGGCTAAGCCACTGTTCTGTTTAGAATGCAAACGTATTTAACCAAGGCGCAAGTATCTGCTACCCGCACAACGGCTCTGCAGTGAAGTTTGCATAAATATTAGTGATCTGAGCTATTAGAACCCCTAAAAGTTCTGCAACTCGCCTACATAACTGTAGAGCGGCAAGATCATACTTTCGCCTTGTTCAAATATTTTCCAATTCTAACCTGTTAGTACCTGTAATTCCCACCTTTATGTATGAACGTAGCTCAGATTCTAGCGAATGTTAATGTATTCTGCTTTTGATAACAATAATTACGGTTCGAAAGTTCATGACATAAAGAGCACAAAATATGCAAGCAAATACAGTCGAACCTCGATATCTCGAACTAACTTAAATATCGCGGCCGTTTGTCCTATTCTTCACGTGTATTTATTTATCTTTTACTCGAAATTCGGTTACATGAATTTCTCGATTTCTCGAAGCAAACATTACACTGTAATTTTGTGCAACACTAACTTGCTATGCGGTTTACAGTGATGCTGGGAGCTAATACGACGGGAAGCAAAAAAACTGAAACCTCTAGTGATCGGAAAATCGACGAAGCCTCGCTGTTTCTCGGGTGTGAATTAATTACCGGTTACGTAAGAAATAGTGTCGTGCAAAACACGTTCTACGCTCGGTTCATATTTGGCGCGTATGCTATGACCGAGCCTCGCTTCTCACAGGCGAGGCGAGCTATGTTCGTTCGAACTTGCCCCTTCATACTCGCTCCCTCACGCGCTGTCTCAGGAACAGGCAGAAGTGCTCGCTCCCCCTCGTTCTTGTTTAGCCGTACTCTGCTGTTTGTCTCGCGCACCTTTATCTAGCGAAAGATTCGCTTTTGCCTCAATGGTGGACTTATGGCCGGGCATGTAACTGTCACTTGTTAAACTCGTATTTTTAGACTAATTCTACAATATACTGAACTCGGGCGGCCTCAGATATACAGTATGAAACGTAATTCGCGCACTCGGGCGTCGCAGCGCGATTCCTCACATGCCAGCAATAAAAAAATGTCTCTTACAAAATTTAATCTTGCGAGTATATCCGGCAGAAAAACGACGTTGAAGATTAGCAATCTGGCAACACTGTAACCACATGTAGGGTAACTACCTCTGTCAGCAGACATTACTCGTATTGTACAGTTGGTGCAATGGATAGAGTTTTGGGTTAGCATGCAGGAGGTCGAGTGGTCGATCCTGGGTTGAGGCGTATGTTTTTTATTTCGTAAATGTAATCCAGGTGGTATGGTACCTGGCATCTTAATCGTCAACAGCGATTGCAGTGGGTCCTCTAGAAACCATTTGCACTTACATGCTACGATCCTAGAAATGGACGAACGATCGTTTTCATTGGTCAGCTTTGAAAGGCGCCCTTTCCACGTCGTGGGCGTGAATTTATTTGCACCACTTCATCTACTAGATGTGAAACCTGTTTTCTTTGTACCCTCCTCCAATGGTCCCATAGATTAGTCATCATCATCATCTGTTTACCCTCCAGGTTCGGTTTCTCCCTCGGACTTAGCGAGGGATCCCACCTCTACCGCCTCAAGGGCAGTGTCCTGGAGCTTCAGACTCTTGGTCGGGGGATACAACTGGGGAGAATGACAGTACCTCGCCCAGGCGGCCTCACCTGCTATGTTGAACAGGGGCCTTGCGGGGGATGGGGAAGATTGGAAGGGATAGACAAGGAAGAGGGAAGGAAACGGCCGTGGCCTTAAGGCATTTGCCTGGAGGAGAAGTGGGAAACCACGGAAAACCACTTCCAGGATGGCTGAGGTGGGAATCGAACCCACCTCTACTCAGTTGACCTCCCGAGGCTGAGGTGGACCCCGTTCCAGCCCTCATACCACTTTTTAAATTTCGTGGCAGAGCCGGGAATCGAACCCGGACCTCCGGGGGTGGCAGCTAATCACGCTAACCACTACACCACAGAGGCGGACTATTATTATTATTATTATTATTATTATTATTATTATTATTATTATTATTATTATTTTGTAAATGTAGGATACATGTGACCTCAGAAACGGTGTCTTACTGTATCACAGTAGGTAATGTCAGATGGAAATTAGCAAATAAAAAATGCGCCTCAACCCAGGATCGAACCATCGACCTCCTGCATGCCAACCAAAAACTCTACCCACTGCACCAACTGCACAGCACGACGTGAATGTGCTGACAGCGGTAGTTACCCTACATATGGTTACAGTGTTGCCAGATTGCTACTCTTTAACGTCCGTTTTCTACCGGATATACTCGCAAGACGAAATTTTGTAAGAGACATTTTTTTTATTGCTGGCATGTGAGGAGTCGCGCTGCGACGCCCGAGTGCGCGAATTACGCTTCAGCCTGTATATATGTAAGCAATACTGGAAAATAATATAGTAAATATCACTACTGTCGGAGAAATGGTTAATGAACTTCACGTCCTGCCACGAGTATTCCTCCTGGCTAGCTACTTTACTGCTCTTATACTGAAACTAAATACACCTTATGAATGCATAAGCTATATATTTCACTACTAACTATACCAAAGACATTTTATATCAACTGTGCAAGTTAAGTCAATATAACACATAAAGTTAAATATAAACTTCAAAAGTAATTTAAAAATTCACTCTGTTCAAGGTTTTCTACGGCTAGTGCGCGAACTCTAGCTCCGAACTGGGAATTAATTGCAAACTAATTATTTATTCACCGAGCTCGATAGCTGCAGTCACTTAAGTGCTGCCAGTATCCAGTATTCGGGAGATAGTAGGTTCGAACCCCACTGCCGGCAGCCCTGAAAATGGTTTTCCGTGGTTTCTCATTTTCACACCAGGCAAATGCTGGGGCTGTACCTTAATTAAGGCCACGGCCGCTTCCTTCTCACTCCTAGCCCTTTCCTGCCCCATCGTCGCCGTAAGACCTATTTGTGTTGGTGCGACGTAAAACAACTAGCAAAAAAATTATTTATTCTTCTGATTGTTATGAATTAATAATAAGTCATTGACTTGGTTTGGATCTAGTTGACTCCTACGACTCGTCAAAAGCATTCCAGCTTTACTAAAGTTTCTTTCGCTACTCGCACTGGTTGCTAGGATGCACAACGCACGTCTCGCAATTATTGACAGAGTAGGCAGACTGGTTTCGTGTTTCTTCAACCATCGCATTAGGTGGTCATCATCTTCACCAACATTCGTACTGCAGTACATCCCTACTTCGTCGCCAGCAACTGAGCTGTCGCTTATCCATTCACTGAATTCGTTCTTTTTCTTCGGACGCTCTTGTAGGCTGGTCGATGCACGCACAGTGCGACGTGAAGGATCTATAGAGACAGAAATATAAAGTTAGAAATAAAGAAACTTAACGAGATGTTTGATGGACGTTGTAATACAATCACTTAAGTAATTACACACAGCAAATTATATTACGAACCTGATATATCAGATGTTATACAGATACGTCTGACTTTGTCCATTACGTTTTTTCTTTCATCTTCTTCTAACATGTTCAGGTGGCGAAACGGAGGCCATAGAAATGTGGCTATTTTGTGTACAGTTGAGAGCTGACCTTTTCACTTAATAGCTTGTGAGCTCTGAATTTTATTTTACGGATTTCCTGAAAGTAAAATCAAGGTTCAACATAATATTAATGTAATGACTATATGCGTATTACTTAGTGATAGAAAATGAAGAAGTCAATCATTAACAAATACCTCACTGTCTGATTCACTGACTGAGCAGTGCTGCCGCAAGAGTATTAAGTGACTTGTTAGTGCTGTGTTATGTTCCAGATCATCGGTTGCTTCTTTGAATGGTTTGAGAAAAGCTACCATCTCTTCTGCAACCTCATAACTGAAGCTATCTAACTTTTGGAAGGTATTATGATTTCGCAACAGCGCAACAATTTGATCATACTGCTTAGAAACAGGCTATAACATCCATTATAGACTATTCCACCTTGTCATTACTTCTTGCTGTACCGCTGATTGAAGCTGGGCAGCAATACCGCTTTTTTCAGATACCTCACTACTGCCTTCGCGGCGTTTATTGTGTTTGCAGATACTGGAGTATCTTCCACAAGTAATCTCGTTTCATCGAATACGTGCATAAGTGCTGTATTTGTGCAGAGAACAGCACAAGGCAGACGTCTATGTTCTTCGAATGCTTCCTTTATGTTTGAACCCTGATCTGTTACAAAAAACATGTCTTAATAATCACACTGTGGAATGTTTAACTCGGACATTCTTTCGTGAACTTCCTCAATTATACTTGCATTTGTTTTCTTTGTATTTGGAAATTCTGTGGTAAAAATCACATTACTGATCAGCCTCCACTCTCTGTCTATATGCTGCGTAGTCAGCGTCAGATAATGGGTTTGGTTGTATTGGTCAGTCCATATATCAACAGTAGCCGAGCAACATTTGTCATGCATAGCAGAAATAATCAGTGGCATTATTTCGCTTCGTATTTCATCTGCCTTTGCTTGGACATTTCTACTGATGGTGGAAGGATGCGGTAACACATCAACAATATCTACTTTTCCTAAATTAGCACCGATATTAAACAGTTCTTGCCCTCAATTCTTGAATTACTTCTCCGGGAACAGTTGTTAAACGGTCGGAAATCTTTGGCACACATGAAAACGCACGCGCTAGTTATGGTTTGCTTTGTAATGTCGGGCAATACTTGGCGAGAAAAGCCAGCATTAAATTTGCAAACGTGGTTTTATTTAATGAATTGTACCGGATTTATATGTTAACAGTGCATTTCACAGGAAACATACCCTGTCTGCTGACTATCTGAAGTAAAAAGAAATGGCGTGCCGGGATGTGTCCGAGGACTTCGGCTTGCAAGGTGAAGGTCTTTTGATCTGACTCCCATAGGCGACCTGCGGTGGTGGTGGTGGTGGTGATGATGATGATGATGATGATGAAATGATGATGAAGACGACACATACACCCAATCCCCATGCCAGGAGAATTAACAAATTAACAAATTACGGTTAAAATTCCCGACCCTGCCGGGAATCGAACGCGGGACCCCTGTAACGAAAGGCCAGCACGCTAACCACTGCTTTGAATTTTAGCCATAACGCTGTCCGTCGATTCACGTGGCATGGTGAACTTCAGCTCAAAACTGACGGGTAACGCAACCATTCCTTCGCCCTTTTATACCTCCAAATTCCCGGGCTTTGCTCTATGTAAACAAGGGATTCCCTATATCTGGAGAAAACCACATTGCTCACAACGTCAGTAAAGCAAGCAAGGCCATCCTCCCTAGTCAGCAAGCTTCGCTTCGAACATGCCCTGTCGAACGAATAGGGAACATGCATGATCCGGGGTTTTATTTAAAAATATGCTAATCTGATTCAAAATTTCACGCAGAATTCAAAAATGTGATCAGAATGTACAAATAATAACTCCAAACGTGATAAAAATCTACGAAAATGTCACGTCACGCAAGTACGCGATCTCATTGGTCTGACGTCATCGTACAGGTTGACTGAATTAGCAGACGAAATAACACATAGTGTGCTGTGAGAAGCAGGATACTATGACCTTTCAATGACCTGTAGCAATATGTCGGCCGGTCATTGAAAGTCATAAGTGAAATGAAATGTGTATCAATGACTTGGGAAAAGGTGTAACGTGTCAATGTGCGGCTTACGCGCATATTTATAAAAGAACCGATACAACTCGTAAGTGTAGAATAGACATAATGGATGAGAGCCGGTGGATCGAACTCAAGACCCCGTGGTATATGTCGAATTACGTCAAGATCAGCTTTATCTACAAGCAAGAGCTCAGTACAATGTCAGCATCAGCTGAGAAGAATGTGGCTAGACATGATATCTAGTCTGAAGTTGTAAAGGGGGCCATGGATTAGCATGAAACTTCATATGGCAAATCATCTAATGGGCCCGTGCTGACGTGTTTCATAGTAAGAAGAAGAACAATAGTGTGTGTTTTCCTTTAGCAACTTCTATGATGAAGGTTAGAGTTGTTATTCAGTTCCTCAAATGTCAAAAACACATGTATAGCTAGCATAGGATTTCTCTGCTTATGGAAAGCAACTTATTATTATTGTAAATAATAATGGAAGGAGTTCGTGTTTTACTTACTGATTACTGTATGAAGGAAGATAATTGAAGCAAGCTTAAAGATCTGGTTCTGTAATTGTTAAACATAAAGAATAAGCCCAGATATAAGTTATATAATAGCCAAAATCATTTGCAAACCTCGAATTATATGTTTCCTCAGGCCAGTATCAAACTGGAATAGTGAAGATACAATTAGTGTGAAATTGTATTCCTAATTATATTGTACAAGTTTCAGGTGGCGGCCGGAGATGTTAAATCACTATCTGACCAGGGAATGTAAATGAACAACATGAAGTGCTAAACCAATATAGTACCCTGGCGGACTCAGGCCTCTGCCGGAATGGACGGAATTACAAAAATGATGATTAAACCGCTGCGGAATTACCATGAAGAAGCCAGATAAGTTATTGTACTTGTCTATCTTTTGCTTTCCTAGAATGCTTTAGTAGCGTTAGTCCTTTTGTCAATGTCACGTAGGTGACAAGGGGGTGTTAACTTGAACGATCTAACAGATTTTCGGTTGTATTTGTCGGGTTGCGATTGATCATACGTGGGTAAATATTGTATGCCGTCAATTACCGTGGATGAGACGTTTTACTGCGTTGTGTCCGTATTATTTATCGCTGTGAAACAAAAATAATATCATTTACTACAGGTAAGTTGCAGTGTGACAGTGTGTGTGAAATATTGGTGCGTGATCTTGGTATAATTCCATGATGTGATATGGATGTTCATTAAGGTGTATTAGGTAATGTTCATGTATAATGTTAATAAGACTCTTCCTTAATATTGCTTGTGCAGTTAGGATGTGATGATTTTGTGCGGTATACAATGAGATGACGAGCGTAGGGTCGTCATAAAGCGTGGCGGACACGAGATAATTTAGGTTGATTTTTATGGTTTGCGTGTCGAATTATATTGAGTTTCGAGACGTGTTAAGTTGTTAATGGTGTTGTTAATAGAATTTCCGCCGCATATTTTGTGAGATGATTGACAAGCTAGTCCAGCGTTAGGCATTGGTATTGAAGAGAGTCATCAAGTACATGAATTAATAAATTAAGATTCGTAGTTGCAAGTAATGAAATGTTGGAATATGCGCACGATTAGGGTCTTAAAATGCAATTCAGTGATAGTTATGTTTAAGATCAGAGTCACCTATTGCGATCGATGTACATGTAGTAGATGCTTATAGTAGATTCATGCTGTAGTAGCATTTCAGCTGACGGTGAAGGCAGACCTCGACGCAGTCCAGACGGCACCAACTTATATTTTCATGCCAGTAGATAAAGATTCATTTCAGGTGCAGCCCAGCAGCTCGATGGGTGGAAACGACGTGCATTTTACTCATTTATGTGTATTGTGTTGCCATGTGTGATCATTTATAAATGCTGAAATCTGTTGGGGGGGTTCAAGTTAACCGATAATTAGTTAGTCAGATAGGAACAATGATAACTATGAAAGGCAAGGCGGAGTAGACAGGTACAATTAACATTTGCGACGGCGAGTGAATGACATAATATGACCCGATAGACTTTGGTATATCCATAAGATTCTACATTTCTGTGAATTTGTGTTAAATAATTATTTCCGGTTTATGATGGACAATGCAAGATGGACTCGGTCCTTATTTAATGTTAATGAATGCATATGATTTATTTTACGTTGTTCATTTCAGTTGTTCATGTTCAATCAATTGATTTTTTTTTATTAAAATGTGATCCTTCCAATTTCTGTTGCGATTTATTTGAAAACTTTGCCTTAGTGTAGAATTTACATTTTATGATTGGCAGTATCTATAGCTCAGTCGTCGTTATCTGAATGTGACCGAATACTCTTCGAAGGGCCATGCCCTGAGTGGAGTATCATGCGAACCTTCTGAATACTAGTCGGCAAATAATTTGATAGTTCATGGTTATCTACAAACCACGGCGTCCACGAACGGTCACATAGTGAATTAGTGTTTTTGGTCGCCCACCGTTGGGCTGAGTATTGACGAGTGAGCAGGTTAATATATTATATTTTGGTTGTCAATCGCGAGGCATTGAACGAAAATAATGATGTATTTTATCCGCTCGATGATGATGCGTATAGTAGGCAACGGAGCGATGATGGTAAAGACTTAGTTTGGCAATGGGAAGTTGGAAGGATAAATTAATCAGGGTCAGATTATTCGTTCATTCATGTGAGTATGGTAATTATTCGGTCATTTCGGTATGAGCTTGGGTTCGTCAGGGCTTAATCAGTGAATTTTGTGGCTGCTAAAGCAATAGTGATAGGTTAGGTGATATTTGAGGAACGTAGGATAAAGACATTTACTGCTTGAATATCAGTGTTATTAGTAATGGCGTCATTAGCGCAAGTAAAGTTACTGCTAGAAGAGTTAGCGGGTAGATTGACGAAAGTGCAGGAATCCCAGGAAACGACCGTTAATGAAATGCGGAAAGAAATTAGAGAGTCGCAGGGAGTCGCATTAAAAGAAATTAGAGAATCGCAGGAAATGTCGGCGAGCGAAATGCGAAAAGAAATTAGAGAGTCACAGGAAATTGCAGCTATTGAAATGCGAAAGGAGGTTAGAGAGTCACAGGAAGCAGTGGCAAATGAGATGCGAAGAGAAATACGAGAAAGGCAGGAGGAGACCAGTAGAGAGATTAAAGAGAATCAGCGTGTTGTTTCAGAATTAGTCATGCAGAACTCAAGGGTGATGCAGGAAGAAATATCAGCACTAGGGTCGCGAATAGCCGAAATACAGGCGGACATACAGGAGGACATGAAAAGCTTGAGAAGTGAGGTGACAGTAGCAATAAATGAGAATAGAAAAGAGATTAACGAGAGGTTCACCGAACTTCAAGCTGAATTGAAGGTCAACGTGAACGATATTCAAACACAAGTTGACCGTGATATTAATGAATTAAAAGAAGAAGTAATTATTATGCAAGGGAAAATTATCGAATCGGATACTAGTTGGGACGATAAGTTTAGGAAAGTGACTGAAAATATTGAAGAAATCAATAGAGGAGTTCATGAGGAGATGGATACGGCGAAAGAACACATTAATAGTAAATTTCAGTCCATTATTGATGAGACAGATAGAAACAGGACCCAAACGGATCAGCAGATAAAGAAATTAAGTGACGAGTTGGAAAATGTACAGAAGAACATCCAGAATATGAGGATTGATTCTGAAACAACCAAGAAACTTGTGTTGACGACTTTGGAGAAACAGTCATCGGTCGATAATGAAAGGAAAACTGAGCTAGACTATCAGTTTGAAATACCGGTATATAACACTGACAGTAGTGAGAATAGTGTTGCGCATACGGCGAACGGAACCCAAATAATAAATGTAATACGCACAAACGAAGATAGACCAAAAAAGTTCACCGGAAATATAAAGTCGGGGATGACTCCTCGAGGGTTCATTCGAGAAATCGAAGAGTATTTCCGCGAGGCAAAAATAATGCCGGAGAGGCAATTAAAGGCAGTGGAACGACATTTGGACGGAGCACCACTGATATGGTACAAAGCGTTCAGGTACATTTTTGAAGACTACGCCGGATTTAAGAGCGCGTTCTTAGAACGTTTTTGGGGAATTGACGTTCAACAAAATGTCAGATTGGAGCTGTATTCAAAAAAATATTCTCTCAGCGGACCGAGTTGTTTCTCGGACTATTTTACCATGCAGTTTCACCGTTTGAAAGAGCTTGACTCACCCCCAACGGAACTCGAAATGGTGCGAGCCATAATTAAACAATTTCCATCTGATGTTCAACGGTTGATGACAACAGCGAACGTACAGTCCGCGGTGCAAGCAGAGGCAATTTTGAGGCAGCTTGACAGCACAAACACGCAAGTCGGAAATAGAATAATAAGGCATGTAGATCCAGTGGTAAACGTCGCAACAACAGTGGAACAGGAAAATGAATGTCGGGGGAATAATCAATGCTACTGCATGAGGAGAGAGAAGCAGGAGAGACATGATAATTCAGAAGACAACCAACGCGACCGGAGATGGACATCATGTCAGAATGGTAATGGAAGATATCCACGGTTTAGAAGAGGAACACGTTGGGGTTACCAACGAGATAGATGGCCGTACCGGAGGAATAGAAGTCAAGGAAGGATAGGATATAGAAGTGAAAATCGAGAAGGAGACGTTGACCAAGAAAAGAAGAAATATGTAGAAGAATTAAAACGCCAACAAGAGACTAAACGTTGGGAAGAAGCGATAAGGAGTCAAGAGATGAACGCAGATTGCATTGGTGCGTCGAGTCTCGAGTATCAGCGGCAACAAAGAAAGGATGCTGCAGACCGGATGCTCAATCCTAATGCAACCTCATTTGATGATAACTCCCACGAGAGGAATGGGGTGAAAAAAAAACGCCAAATTAGAATTTAAGGAGAATAAGATAGATTTCAAGCAGCAACTGAATGAGCAACGTAAAGGGGTGATTGGAAACATAGAATCTTGGGAATTTGAACCCGAAGAGTTGTTGGAAGACCGCCAATTGGGCGAATCTGAAATTAAAAGAGGACTTCCGGTCATATGGGTCACAATATTAGGTATTAAAATTTACTCGTTGTTGGATACAGGCGCCAGTATTAGTATTATTTCAAAGGTATTATTAACAGAACTCCAACGCAGAGCACGAGTCCCCATAATGCCAGTAGCCAACATAAAGATAAGAGGGATTATTCCAGATAAGGTTGCCAATTGTAAGATGCAGACGTTCCTTCCAGTTGAGATTGGCAAAGTTACATTCGAACATCCATTTTTGGTAATGGATAGGATTCAACATAATGTAATAATTGGATCAGATTTCATTAGGGAAAATAATATTATTATTGATTTAAATAGAGAAGAAATCCGTATCAGATCTAACGATGGAGAACAAGTACATGTTTCTGCTAGAATCGAGAATAAGAGTGTAGGTGAACTGCACAAAACTATGAACGTCTCGGTAGAGGAAGCCATGCGGATAGCAGATGAAATTATGGAGAAGTACGACCCGGAGGATCTGCAAGAATCGACCTTAGATGATGGAATTGGAGGCACAGCTGAACAGAAGAAAATGATTGTTGATCTGTTGAGGAAGTACGATAGGGCTTTCAAGAAGCAACCTGGAGTAATTAAGAATTTCGAATACAAGATTCTGGTGAACAATTGGGAACCTTTTAAGATGAAACCATATCCAGTACCTGATAAATACATGCCGGAAGCAAGGAAGGTCATCCAGGAAATGGTTGAAAACGGAATCATCTCTAAGACACACTCTCCTTATTGTAGCCCATTAGTGGTGGTAAGAAAAAGCAACGGATCGATACGTTTGTGCTTGGACGCGCGACAATTGAACCTGAGAGTAGTCCCTGACTATGATAAGGCTCCGTTGATTAAGGAAATTATCAAGAAATTTAAAGGAATGAGGTATTTTACAATATTAGACCTGACATCTTCGTATTACCACATTGTTCTGGAGGCGAAATCAAAATTGTTTACCGGTTTCTTATTCGACAATCAGGCTTATGTGTTCGAAAGGCTTCCATTCGGTGTCCGGAATTCAGGGGCCGCTTTGATCAGAGCTCTAGACAGGAATTTGGACCCTGCAATTAAAGAATTTATTACTATGTATGTAGATGACATCGTTCTTGCAACCGCAACCTTTAAGGAGCATGTCTGGAAGTTAGAACGGTTATTGGTTAACCTGAATAAGGCAGGCTTCAAAATCAACAGGAATAAATCAAAATTTTGTCAGCCGGAGATCCTATTCGTAGGACACGTGATCGATGGGACTGGTGTAAAACCGAATCCAGTGAAAATTCAAACCATCCGTGACTTTCCTATGCCAAGAAGGATCAAACATGTCAGGCAGTTCCTAGGAATGACAAATTTCTTCGCCAATCATTGCCCAGGGTATACAGATATCGTAGCACCGCTTCAGGACTTGTTAAAGATCAATAATCGGTGGCACTGGGGCGAACGACACAATGACGCGTTTATTAAAACGAAAGAATTGATGATTAACAGCATCAAACTTGGGTATCCTAATTTCAATTTAAAATTTATCATCCAGTCGGATGCATCGCTTGTTGGTGTAGGAGCAGCTTTATTCCAGGAGGATGAAGGCGAGAATGGTGCAAAAACATACTTGGCATTTGTGAGTCGGAAGCTGCGCTCCCACGAAACGAAGTACACAACGACAGAGTTGGAGATGTTGGCAATCATTTATGCTTTACAGACCTGGAAAAAGATCATTTATGGGTACCCTATAGTTGTTAGAACTGACCATAAGGCTTTAACATTTGTGTTGAAATCGTCGTTATCCAGCGAAAGGGTCTCTAGATGGGCATTATACGCTCAACAGTTTGATATGCAAATGGAGTATTGTCCGGGGAAATCAAACATTTTAGCTGACAGTTTGAGTAGAAATCCTCCGGAAGACGCACGAGAAGTGAACGCGATAGAGATGACAACTGAGGACGAAGAGTGCCTGCAAGAATTGAAACACCTATCTGAACTGCAAATGGATGACAGATGTTTAAGATTATTGATCGAACAGTGTCAAAGGGTCGACAACACGCCAGACAATCAGGGAGCAAATACACCAATGGATGAGTATGTTTATGCTGATAACTTGCTGTATAAATTTATAGATAAAGAAAAGAAGAAGTTAAGAGTGGTCGTTCCACGGAAATTAAGATGCAAGTTAATATGGTATATCCACCGCATGATTGCCCATGGAGGAGTCGATAAATTAACAGCAACAATTAGTGAGACGTTCACGTGGGTTGGTTTGAGAAGATCGGTTAGAAAGATCATTAAAACATGCGACATTTGTCAACGCGTGAAACATAGTTCGACCTTGCTCTACCAACAGCCAATTCCCATAATACCTGAAAGTCCCCGGGAAATCTTCGCAATGGATTTGTATGGAATGTTGCCTGTTAGTATGCGAGGAAATCGGTTCATTTTGGTAACTTTAGATCTGATGTCAAAGTTCGTATCGTTGCAACCAATTAGGAAGGCTAATTCGAAGACTATCATCAGGGCTTTAGAAAGGCAGATTATACCCGAAATGGGAAAACCAAGGTGCATAATTACTGATCACGGAACCCAATTTACTTCAAAGGAGTTTTCCGAAGCCATTGAAAGATTGAATATACAGCACAGATTTAGCTCAATCAGGCATCCGGAATCGAATGCCGCCGAGAGGATTATGCGCGAGATTGCAAAATACTGCCGAATTTTCTGTCCGGAACGTCATTGGGCATGGGCGACGTTTCTACCAACAATCGCGGAATGTATTAATGACACTTGGCATGAATCGATTGATAATATCCCCAGCGTTTTGCATCTGAACCGTTATCCTCAACGTCCTTGGAATGAGATTATTAAGAGACCCATGGATGAATTACCCCAGGCTGGAGAAAATGTTCGACGAGCGCGGCTATGCATGGTGAAACAGGCGGAGAAGAGAACGAAGAAAATGAGATACAGAAACTTCCGGAAACCGCTAGAAGTTGGGACTTATGTGTTGATTAAGAAACCTGTTTCTTCTGACCCTAAAGCAAGGTTCTTTTCAAAGTTCGCCCCATTGTATATTGGTCCGTTTAAGGTTATAGAGGATCTGGGCAATAATGCTTATAAGATTCAGAGCTTGAATTCTAGAAATATGTCAATATTCAATTCAGCAAATTTAAGACAATATTATTTCCCTGTTACTGATGATGATGAAGAAGCCAATCTCGTTTTTGAGGACGATATAACAGACGATACCTTGAGTGGAAACGATCTCACGAGCGAGGAAGTAGATGTTCATAAAGCTGATACCAATGCATACTTCTGAAGATGAATGATGAGACGTAGCAAATAAATACACGGATTTTGATCTGAGTGATAAGCACGAGTTGTTCGGAAATGAGGCTTGGAAGTATTGATATTTTAAGAAAGGAAGGATTTAGCCAGTCAAAGACTGATATAATAAGAAATTTCTCCCCATGTTCGAAATTTCTTCTCCAAGTAGAGGGGGAATATGACCTTTCAATGACCTGTAGCAATATGTCGGCCGGTCATTGAAAGTCATAAGTGAAATGAAATGTGTATCAATGACTTGGAAAAAGGTGTAACGTGTCAATGTGCGGCTTACGCGCATATTTATAAAAGAACCGATGCAACTCGTAAGTGTAGAATAGACATAATGGATGAGAGCCGGTGGATCGAACTCAAGACCCCGTGGTATATGTCGAATTACGTCAAGATCAGCTTTATCTACAAGCAAGAGCTCAGTACAATGTCAGCATCAGCTGAGAAGAATGTGGCTAGACATGATATCTAGTTTGAAGTTGTAAAGGGGGCCATGGATTAGCATGAAACTTCATATGGCAAATCATCTAATGGGCCCGTGCTGACGTGTTTCATAGTAAGAAGAAGAACAATAGTGTGTGTTTTCCTTTAGCAACTTCTATGATGAAGGTTAGAGTTGTTATTCAGTTCCTCAAATGTCAAAAACACATGTATAGCTAGCATAGGATTTCTCTGCTTATGGAAAGCAACTTATTATTATTGTAAATAATAATGGAAGGAGTTCGTGTTTTACTTACTGATTACTGTATGAAGGAAGATAATTGAAGCAAGCTTAAAGATCTGGTTCTGTAATTGTTAAACATAAAGAATAAGCCCAGATATAAGTTATATAATAGCCAAAATCATTTGCAAACCTCGAATTATATGTTTCCTCAGGCCAGTATCAAACTGGAATAGTGAAGATACAATTAGTGTGAAATTGTATTCCTAATTATATTGTACAAGTTTCAGGTGGCGGCCGGAGATGTTAAATCACTATCTGACCAGGGAATGTAAATGAACAACATGAAGTGCTAAACCAATATAGTACCCTGGCGGACTCAGGCCTCTGCCGGAATGGACGGAATTACAAAAATGATGATTAAACCGCTGCGGAATTACCATGAAGAAGCCAGATAAGTTATTGTACTTGTCTATCTTTTGCTTTCCTAGAATGCTTTAGTAGCGTTAGTCCTTTTGTCAATGTCACGTAGGTGACAAGGGGGTGTTAACTTGAACGATCTAACAGATTTTCGGTTGTATTTGTCGGGTTGCGATTGATCATACGTGGGTAAATATTGTATGCCGTCAATTACCGTGGATGAGACGTTTTACTGCGTTGTGTCCGTATTATTTATCGCTGTGAAACAAAAATAATATCATTTACTACAGGTAAGTTGCAGTGTGACAGTGTGTGTGAAATATTGGTGCGTGATCTTGGTATAATTCCATGATGTGATATGGATGTTCATTAAGGTGTATTAGGTAATGTTCATGTATAATGTTAATAAGACTCTTCCTTAATATTGCTTGTGCAGTTAGGATGTGATGATTTTGTGCGGTATACAATGAGATGACGAGCGTAGGGTCGTCATAAAGCGTGGCGGACACGAGATAATTTAGGTTGATTTTTATGGTTTGCGTGTCGAATTATATTGAGTTTCGAGACGTGTTAAGTTGTTAATGGTGTTGTTAATAGAATTTCCGCCGCATATTTTGTGAGATGATTGACAAGCTAGTCCAGCATTAGGCATTGGTATTGAAGAGAGTCATCAAGTACATGAATTAATAAATTAAGATTCGTAGTTGCAAGTAATGAAATGTTGGAATATGCGCACGATTAGGGTCTTAAAATGCAATTCAGTGATAGTTATGTTTAAGATCAGAGTCACCTATTGCGATCGATGTACATGTAGTAGATGCTTATAGTAGATTCATGCTGTAGTAGCATTTCAGCTGACGGTGAAGGCAGACCTCGACGCAGTCCAGACGGCACCAACTTATATTTTCATGCCAGTAGATAAAGATTCATTTCAGGTGCAGCCCAGCAGCTCGATGGGTGGAAACGACGTGCATTTTACTCATTTATGTGTATTGTGTTGCCATGTGTGATCATTTATAAATGCTGAAATCTGTTGGGGGGGTTCAAGTTAACCGATATTTAGTTAGTCAGATAGGAACAATGATAACTATGAAAGGCAAGGCGGAGTAGACAGGTACAATTAACATTTGCGACGGCGAGTGAATGACATAATATGACCCGATAGACTTTGGTATATCCATAAGATTCTACATTTCTGTGAATTTGTGTTAAATAATTATTTCCGGTTTATGATGGACAATGCAAGATGGACTCGGTCCTTATTTAATGTTAATGAATGCATATGATTTATTTTACGTTGTTCATTTCAGTTGTTCATGTTCAATCAATTGATTTTTTTTATTAAAATGTGATCCTTCCAATTTCTGTTGCGATTTATTTGAAAACTTTGCCTTAGTGTAGAATTTACATTTTATGATTGGCAGTATCTATAGCTCAGTCGTCGTTATCTGAATGTGACCGAATACTCTTCGAAGGGCCATGCCCTGAGTGGAGTATCATGCGAACCTTCTGAATACTAGTCGGCAAATAATTTGATAGTTCATGGTTATCTACAAACCACGGCGTCCACGAACGGTCACAATACACTTCGCGTATTTCTACTTTACGTTAGTGTCTAGTATGGTTAAATTCGAGGTCTATACATTGGATAATAATCTGAGTGGTATATTTTTGACTTAAAATGAATCCTGCGCAGACAGTGAGGCAGAAAACTTATAAATGGTGTAGAGTTCCGATGTGCAATAGCACATCGCATACCATACCAAACAAATTGTTTATAAATGTTCCAAAGACGCTAAAACTAGGGAGAAATGGATTTTGGCGAACCGGAGAAATGCTGGTGATATATCGGAAAAGTCTACAGTTTATTTTTATTTTTTTTTGAAGATTTTAACGTAAGATGAATTTGTTTGAATTTTCAAATCACTTTTCCATGTCAGCTGTTCTAGTGGTAAAACTTTAAATTTTAATGTATGATGCTTTATTTAAATGCTTCAATTACATCTTGGAATATGAAAGTAATAAACAGTGCATTAAATAATGCTGATTATTAAAGTATTCTCCAAACCTAACCTATGTTTTGGGTGATCCATGTCAAGATAATATATCAAAGGGGTTATGAACCATTTTGACAGCTCTAATTCTACCAATATATCTTGGCATGGGAAAGTTATGTATGTCTTTATTGAAGAGCTTAATTGGTAAAGAAATTTAGGCTATATCTAAATACTCTATAATGTAACAAAGAATAGGCGTGTACATCATGAAAGGAAACAACGTGAATTTAACAAATGTATAACTCTACACAAAACCAATGCTTGTCTGTTGGGGTCTTATAAGTTAACAATGCTCAATTATAATAATTATCATAATATTAATGAAATAAATAACATAATTGCACACAGGTGAAAATAGTGATGTAGGTGTTTAAAATATTATCCAACTTAGCCAAAGTTTTAGGTTATACAAGCCAAGTCAATAAACCGAAGGGTAAAAATACCACGCGAGTTGGCCGTGCGGTTAGGAGCGCGTAGCTGTGAGCTCGCATCCGGGAGATAGTGGGTTTTGAACCCCACTGCCGGCAGCCCTGAAGATGGTTTTCCGTGGTTTCCCATTTTCACACCAGGCAAATGCTGAGGCTATACCTAAGGCCACGGCTGCTTTGTTCCCATTCCTAGACCTTTCCTGTCCCATCGTCGCCACAAGACCTATATGTGACGGTGTAACGTAAAGCAAACAGCAAAAAAAAAAAAAGTAAAAGTCACAGCACTCAAAGACATTCCTGTATTGAGCGACTAAAATGTCACCAGGACACTTTTCTTTCCTGATATGCTCAGCTTGTTAAAAGCCAAATGTAATTAATGTTATTGGCTTCACGCCCCGCTAACTACTTCTACGATTTTCGGAGACGCCGATGTGCAGGAATTTAGTCCTGCAGGAGTTCTTTTACGTGCCAGTAAATCTACCGACACGAGGCTGACGTATTTGAGCACCTTCAACTACCATCGGACTGAACCAGGATCGAACCTACCAAGTTGGGGTCAGAAGGCCAGCACCTCAACAGTCTGAACCACTCAGCCCGACTTGTGAAAACTAGATGAAGTCATATTTATCTTTATCATGTTTAACTTTTTCCCTCCACAAAGATATTTAATTCTCTTTCATGGGCCCTGGAAGTGGGTAGGCCAGTTGTCCCAACCATAAATATATATTTTTTTGGGAATGATAGATTATAGCCCTATAGTACTATGATCTTTCTTTCTTTCTTAATCAGTTTATCCTTCAGGGTTGGTTTTCTCTCGGACTCAGCGAGGGATTTCACCTCTACCACTTCAAGGGCAGTGTCCTGGAACGTGAGACTTTGAGTATGGTGATGAAACTGGTGAGGAGGGCCATTACCTCGCCAAGGCGGCCTCACCTGTTATGCTCAACAGGGGCTTTGTTGGAGGATGGGAGGATCGGAAGGGATAGACAAGGAAGAGGGAAGGAAACGGCCGTGGCCTTAGGTGCCTGGAGGAGAAGTAGGAAAATACGAAATACCACTTCGAGGATGGCTGAGGTGGGATTCGAAACCCTTCTACTCAGCTGACCTCCCGAGGCTGAGTAGACCCCGTTCCAGTCATCGTACTATTTGTTTTCAACTTTCATGGCAGAGCCGGGAATCGAAACCGGGCCTCCGAGAGTGGCACACATTAACCACTACACCACAGAAGCGGACTAGTACTATAATGCTACCTATATGTTTATGTTAGTGCTGAAATCCGATTTCTTACTTTACTAATGCTGAAAGCCCGAAAATGTAATGTTATTCTTTAATAGGGGAATCAGTCTAGAAGGAAATATTGAAATGTTGAAAGTGATGTTATTTCTATCCAGGTTTGTTGTTATCCTAATACTATGGGTTACAGTACATTGCACGTATATAAAAGACGCCACTTCCAAAATTGCTTGTTATCCGCGAATTTCTGCGACCACAAAAGTCACATTTTTCAAGAATGATGACATCTACACATGGTAGATTGTCTGACTGTGCTGTTTTGAACCTTTCTTCTGTCATTTCGAAGTTATTCGCGATCATGAATAATAAACAATCGGCTTTTAGCAACGGCTGATGCACAACGGCTGGTAGAGCTCCATGCGGTACTTGATCGTGACGTCACAGCTCGCCGCTTACGTCAGGGGCCGTTTCACTCGCCTTGCGGAAAGGCACTATTAAATATTTTTTAATGGTAGAAAACAAGGCAACATACCACAATGTAATACGTTTACGTACTATTTCATTGGTGTACTCTTCAAAAGAAATATTTTTGAAAATGTTGCATGTTCCCAATTGGAGCAAACTCGGGCATTTTAGCTTACACGCTCCACTCATGCGTGATACTGGTTGCATATGCAGCAAGGCACATGATATTCTGTCTTGGTTATCCGTCTCAAGTTCGAACAATGCACGACACTGATAATCTGATAATCTTAGAACACCAAAAAGAATCTATAAATCATTCAGTTTTACCAACTAATGACTACAAAATTTCTCTTGAAAATTAATTGTCCATCCTCTGAACAGAGGGAGCACCTAGATCGACAGTAGAGACATCTGACGATAAACGTCCAAACTTCTTCCACTAGAAGTTGCACAGTATTACAGACGCTTCGTTCGAATGTACAAAGTTGGTGTACCTCCGGTACAATAATAATGTTAGTATTATATTTACGAGGTTTGGAATGTCTCTCATTTTCTCACAATCCATTAGCAGTACCATTCTTTTGTGAATACCGGTGCCCTCATTCGTCTTTCGATTTATAGGAACTATTTTACTTCCCCTGTGGCTGTAGCCAGAGGATATACCCACTGCATGTCGTAAGAGGCTACTAAGAGGGAAACAACCAAAGAATCTGTACTCGCTTTCTCGTCTTCTAAACACAAAACATGATTCTGTGGTTTTCCGCGCAGCGGAGTTGCCGTTGCAGGAATCTGGCATCGATTTCGGACCCTTGCAGTTTATATTGCCTTTTTGTGGTACATGGCTTCTACCACGGGAATTTCAATGAAGGCTTCGGCAAGAAAGATGTGAGTCTAGGTAATCAAGTTCCTCAAAACTTGAGGTACATTTTTACTTTCGAGACGAATATGACAATCCAAATGAGAAGCAAAGCAAAGCAAAGTCACCTCCGTACAGGCCATGGAGGCCCTTGGAGGAGTCGAAGGTAAAGGCTTCCACCATTGTTAACCTCGGCACGGGATGGGTTAGAGTGGTTGGCTCTACGTCCGGCCGCCTTTGCCGCCAGGAATTAACCTGGTACTCATTTTTGGGTGTAGGCTGAGTGAACCACAGTACGAAACACTGAATGTCTTAACTATAGCTACTCATCCACCACTTCATTTACTGTTACCTTCGCCTGCTTTATATATGAAATACAACATAATATTATTGAACAGTACCAGAAAACACGTATATAAATAAAATCATATATTTTCCTATAACATGAAAATTTCGTCTCATACCTCGTTTTGTTCATCTCCGACTAACTGATGTCCACATCGTGGACGAGGAGGTCACTTACATGTGCATGATTACTTTTTTTGTCAACCATTTATTGAGCATTCTACACAGCACACAATTAAATCAGATTACAGCCAAAGCAGTCTAGATGATACGTATAGCAACAAGGTAGTTACACGCCGAGCGTTTTGGTTTCGCCGTTCGAATCGCGTACCTGTCAGTTCGAAGCTCACTGTCAACAGCACTGGAGATGGTTTTCCATAGTTTCCCATTTTCACACCAGGTGAATGGTGGGGCTGTGCCTTATTAACGCCATGATCGCTTTCTTCCCACTCCTAGTCCTTTGCTGCCCCTTCATCGCCGTAAGACCACATTAAAAAAATCATGAAATGTCATGTAGAACCTAAAATTTTGCTACTAGGCCTCTGTACTTTTTCCTGAGTTCTCGCAGTTAATATGATACACGTCGTCTGATTTCAATGAGTTACGCTAAGTATTGTAGAAGTTATACATTTTTAACTGTTGAAAGATCACATCAGAAAGTCAATTTTTTCGGAAATATTATGTACAAGATTATTTTGTAAAAATTCCGAAAAAGTGCAGCACCGATTTGTTTGCGGGTTTTTTTTTCTCAAACCAGTGCTAAGATGGTTAATTTATCCTTGTTCTTGTCGTAGGTCCGAGTGTGTGAACTATCGGTATCAGAAATGTGTTCTTGGATGCCATCTGCAGAGTGCAAATGAAACTATCAGGACAGATTAGTCTGATGCCGAGACCTTGAGCCATTCATGACAAAGACAAAGAAAATTCAACCATCTTGGTGCTGCTTCGAAAAAATAAAACACGCAAAAAAAACGGTGCCGCATATTTTTGGATTGTTTATATTTATATTAAAATGCCCCCACCGATTGCTAACTCTATAAAAAAAATATTGGTGGTGTTACTTGCAACCACTGCTTTCGTAATATACAGGCCATACTGTAGAAAGCGTACCAAGCACATCAGCTGATCAACTGAGACGAGCTAAGCGAATGTTACAAATTGTACTTGTGAATTAATTAGTAGTATAATAGGCGGGTTCTGCGGCCACCTCCACCTCAGGCTCCCAGAGGCCACCTCCACCTCCACCTCAGCCAGAGGCCTCCCAGATGCCTCCTCCACCTCCACCTCAGCCAGAGGCCTCCCAGAGGTCTCCTCCACCTCCCGCGGGAAATTTGAATTTGTAAACAAAGCCACGTGCTTTTTGACAGCTGTCATCGACAACAACGCATCGCTAACCTCAGTACTGCCATCTTGACGGGCCTAAACCTCAGTAGTGCCAACTTAACCTAACTAGCGCGAGGTAAACAAAGCCACGTGCTTTTTGACAGCCACGTGCTTTTTGACAGATTTGTAAACAAAGCCACGTGCTTTTTGACAGCTCTCATCAACAACAACGCATCGCAAACCTCAGTACTACCATCTTGACGGGCCTAAACCTTAGTGGTACCAACTTAACCTAACTAGCATGAGGTAAACAAAGCCACGTGTTTTTTTTTGACAGCCACGTGCTTTTTGACAGATTTGTAAACAAAGCCACGTACTTTTTGACAGCTCTCATCAACAACAACGCATCGCAAACCTCAGTACTACCATCTTGACGGGCCTAAACCTTAGTGGTACCAACTTAACCTAACTAGCATGAGGTAAACAAAGCCATGTGTTTTTTTGACAGCCACGTGCTTTTCGACAGATTTGTAAACAAAGCCACGTGCTTTTTGACAGCTGTCATCGACAACAACGCATCGCTAACCCCAGTACTGCCATCTTGACGGGCCTAAACCTCAGTAGTACCAACTTAACCTAACTAGCGCGAGATAAACAAAGCCACGTGCTTTTTGACAGCCACGTGCTTTTTTGACAGCTGTCATCCGCCATCTTTAAACTACAGAGCACCGTGCTGCCCTCTTTCGTCACCTGTCATCGGCAGTGCTGCCATCTTGACGGGCCTAAACCTTAGTGCTACCAACTTAACCTCACTAGCTCGAGATAAACAAATCCACGTGCTTTTTGACAGCTACGTGCTTTTTGATAGCTGTCATCCGCCATCTTTAATCTATAGAGCACAGTGCTGCCCTCTTTAGCTACTTACCTTTGAAATGTGGTGGCGGATAATTTGAAAAATGCTTTTCGACAAGCAGCCATCTTTAATCCAGAGAGAACAGTGCTGCCCTCTATGTGGTGGCGGCAAATTGAAAAATTCCACATGCTCTTGTTTGAAAACAAACTCACGTGCTTTTTTGACAGCTGTCATCTGCCATCTTTAATCTATAGAGCACAGTGCTGCCCTCTTTAGTTTGAAATGTGGTGGTGGTAAATTCCACGTGCTCTTGTTTGGAAACAAAGCCACGTGCAGCTGTCATCCGCCATCTTTAATCAACAGAGCACTGTGCTACTATCATGCGGGCAATTTCATCACCTGTCATCCGCCATCTTTAATCCACAGAACACCGTGCTGCCCTCTTTATGGCTACTACCTTAAGCACGTAGTAGCGGACAATTTGAAAAGTTCTGTTAGCTATCATCCGCCATCTTTAATCAAGAGAGCACCGTGCTGCCATCTTTAGCTAGATACCTTTGAAATGTGGTGGCGGCAAATTGAAAAATTCCACGTGCTCTTGTTTGGAAACAAACTCACGTGCTTTTTCGACAGCTACCATCCGCCATCTTTAATCAACAGAGCATAGTGCTGCCCTCTTTAGTTTGAAATGTGATGGCGGCAAATTCCACGTGCTCTTGTTTGGTAAACATAGCCATGTGCTTTTTTGACAGCTGTCATCCGCCATCTTTAATACAGAGAGCACCGTGCTGCCCTCTTTATCGTAGTAGATGTAAATTCGTCACCTGTCATCCGCGGTGCTGCCATCTTTAGCTAGATACCTTTGAAAAGTGGTGGCGGATAATTTAAAAAGAAAAATTCTACAGCAGCCCTCTCTCGACGCTAATTGCATAAGATGGTGGCTATACATGACTCCTTAAGGGTGCTTACGCAAGATGGCTGCTATACACAGGTTCTTATGAGACGCCCTTGGGATGCTTGCGCAAGATGACAGTTATACATGGCTCCTTATGAGATACCCTAGGGATGCTTGCGCAAGATAGCGGCTGATCTTATGGGACGGCTTAAGGGTCCTTGGACAAGATGGCTTGAGACACCCTAAGGATGCTTGCGCAAGATGGCGGACACAAGATGGCAGCTATACATAACTCCTTATGAGACGCTTTAAGGGTGCTTGCGCAAGATAGTTGCCACTCTTATGAAGAATGCTAGCTTAGAGGCTAACGTGTCGTGATAGTTCGATTCATTAAATTTAGGGCTTAAATGCAAAATGTTAAATATATCGAAAACGGTGCACCGTAGAGCAAAACGGACAAAATTTTTCTGCCTAATACCTAGGTTCGCAGTATGAGGAACAAGAAAATCATAGTCTAATGATGGGATCAACGGTTCGGTTCCTACTTAGGCCCTTTGACATTTGCTCTGTTTTAGCTTGTATTGAAGCGAGTCTTCGTAACATGATCAGGTGTAGCTATGGTAGAGAGTATAACGTACCGTGCAGGTTCGATTCATTAAATTTGGAGGCTTAAATGCAAAATGTTAAATATCTCGAAAACGATGCATCGTAGAGCAAAACGGACAAAATTTTTCCGCCTAATACGTAGGTTCGTAGTATCAGGAACAAGAAAAAACATAGTCTAATGATGAGATCAACGGTTCGATTCCTACTTAAGCCCTTTGGCATTCGCAGCTATCTATTTCTACAAGATGGTGGCTGCTCTTATGAGAAACAAGATGCCTTGAGACGTCCTAGGGATGCTTACGCAAGATGGCAGACACACAATGGTGACTATACATAGCTCCTTATGAGACGGCCTAGGGGTGCTCGCACAAGATGGCGGCTACTCTTATGAAGAAAGCTAGCTTAGAGGCTACTGCGCAAGATAACAGCTGCTGTTATGCATGTGGTGGAGGGCAATTTGAAATTCTATGTGCTTAATCAACAGAGCACCCTGCTGCCTTCTTTAGCTGAAATGTGGTGGTGGATAATTTGAAAAATTCTTTTGACAGCTATCATCTTTAAAAACAATGGCGACTATACATAGGCTGTTAAGGTCTTATCATTCTCCTCCTCCTCCTCCTCCTCCTCCTCCTCCCCCTCCTCCTTCTCTACCTCCTCCTCCGCCTCTTATGTCAAGGCATAGCTTTATATCGAACAAGTTTAAACCTGCATTGCGAAGGCAAGCGCGTGCAGCGATAACATTATTGTGCATGTTTAGACTTTCGAAACATAAGAAGAGTAGAATCAAACGCTGTACTCGATACGACATGTGATCAGAACATTGATTGATGCGTTCAGAAAAACAAAATAAGTGATCAAGACTAGAATCGAACAATGTACTCAATACATCATGTGTTTAGAATATGTCAGGGGATACGCTTGTTCTAAGAAGATCAGATTGAAACATAACAAGACTAGAATAGAACACTGTAATCGATGTTGTTAACTTCAACATGTGATCAGAACATTGATTGATGTGTTCAGAACACAAAATAAGTGATCATGACTAGAATCGAACACTGTACTCGATACAACATGTGATCAGAACATTGATCGATGTGTTCAGAACACGAAATAAGTGATCAAGACTAGAATCGAACACTGTACTCAATACAACATGTGTTTAGAACATGTTAGGGGGTACCCTTGTTCTAAGAAGATCAGAATGAAACATAACAAGACTAGAATCGAACACTGTAATCGATGTTGTTAACCTCAACATATGATCAGAACATTGTTTGATGTGTTCAGAGCAAAAGTACAATTTTGATGATTTGCTTAGTGTAAAATCAAAAACTATGGAAACACACTGTGCACATATCGCGTAGCTAACTCGCTCAGTAAGCAATATTGCAAAACTACAACTTCAATGATTTGCATAGTGTAAAAATCAAAAACACACTGTACCCATACTGCGCAGCTAACTCGCTCGGTAAACGATATAGCCAAAGTATAACTTCAAATTATTTACCTTCCATCATTCGTCTTGTGTGTAAAAATCAGTCGAACAAGTTATCGCATAAACATGGCTGAAAAAAAATCGTGATAGGGTATGGAACCCAGGGGTTACATCTTATCAGAAGGGCAAAAAGGATGAAAGGACTCTTCCTCCTCCTTACCGCACATTCCTTGAAGGGCTAATTGGCTGAAGGGCTAATGGGCTAAAGGGCTAAAGGGCTAATGGGCTACAGGGCTAATGGGCTAAAGGGCTAAAGGAGCAACAACCTCGTCGATCGCTATCAGCAAGAACGCTTGTACTTTGTTAAGTGTAGAAAATTAATCTTTATTTGTAAATGGTTTCATGTTCAGAACAAGGAATGGAAAATCCCCGAGGTGCGATGAGTTACGTTTTTCGAACTAGTGTTTGGAACACTGAACTTTTCAAGATGATAGCAGAGAGTTTAGCAATGTTCTGTTGTTGGATTTTAAATTCCGCGCTACAACATGCATAAGGTGGTAGCCTTGAGGTTCACCGCCGTAAAGATGGCAAGAGTGAGGTTAACAATGTTCTGTTGTTGGATTTTAAATTCCGCGCTACAACATGCATAAGGTGGTAGCCTTGAGGTTTACCGCCGTAAAGATGGCAAGAGTGAGGTTAACAATGTTCTGCTGTTGGATTTTAAATTCCGCGCTATAACGTGCATAAGGTGGCAGCCTTGAGGTTTACCGCCGTAAAGATGGCAGCAGTGAGGTTAGCGACGCTCTATTGTCCTTCAAAGTGAGGTTAGGGTTCGTCAAGAAGACAGCTGTCAAAAAAGCACGTGGCTATGTTTACCAAACAAGAGCACGTGGTCGTGACGTCACGGTCAAGTAATCAATCCTTAGCTCGACCTCGTTAAGAGCAGTATTAGGGTTAGCTATGCTTAAAAGTCTTGGGAACAGAGCAGCAGTATGAATTGCTATGTTTCAAAGTGTGTACACATGACCTATCGATTTTACATGCATCGACCATCGAACTAAACTTCATCCGCTAGATCGTGCTGCTATCTTAGCATAACCTATACCCATAAAATTAAAGTACAATGAATAGCCATGTTTCAAAGCGTGTACACATCACCTATCGATTTTGCACACATCGACTCTCGTACTAAACCTCTTCCGCTAGATTGACTGCTATCTTAGCATAACCTATACGCGTGACCTTAAGGTACAAAGAATAGCCATGTTTCAAAGCGTGTACACATTACCTATCGACTTTGCATGCAACAAATATCGTACTAAACTTCTTCCGCTAGGTTGTGCTATCTTAGCATAACCTATACCCATAAAATTAAAGTACAATGAATAGCCATGTTTCAAAGCGTGTACACATCACCTATCGATTTTGCACACATCGACTCTCGTACTAAACTTCTTCCGCTAGGTTGTGCTGCTATCTTAGCATAACTTATACACATGAACTTAAAGTACAATGAATAGTCATGTTCAAAGCGTGTACACATCAACTATCGAATTTGCATGTATCGACTCTCGTACTAAACTTCTGCAGGTAGATTGTGCTGCTATCTCAGCATAACTAAGACGCATGAACTTAAAGAACAAAGAGCAGCTATGTCTCAAAACGTGTACACATTACCTATCGATTTTGCAAGCATCGACTCTCGTACTAAACTTCTTCCGCTAGATTGTGCTGCTATCTTAGCGTAACCTATACGCATGACCTTAAGGTACA